>NC_090272.1:231930067-232556942 GCF_040414725.1 Anabrus simplex | reverse complement strand
TCAGTGTAACCTATCTCACATGCAAAGGTGTACTAAAACTGTGTGTGGTGTAAATAAATCTTATTATCCATGAGGACTGGTTTATTTATGAACGATGTGGAGCTGCCTACAACCAAGACTCCATGACATCCTTTGGGATATTCCATTCCTTGAGGTCGATGTTTGATGCAGGGATATTGCCAGTTATCCTAGATAGTACTATACATTCCATACTGAAATGAAAGTCACTGACTGTCGAGTGCACTTCTACGTTTACCGATGAATCAGCTTCGGATGTCAGTTCACCGAATGCTTTCAGGGATATAACGATCGTTCTTTTCTTCTTAAGTTTAAGTTGTTGTACCGCCTGCTCGGATATGAAGTTGCTTTGGGAGCCGCTATCTAATATACCTCGCATGCGATGGTATCCTCCGTCTGAGTCCTTGATGTTAACCATGACTGTGCTTAGAAGAACTTGAGTGTTTGGAGTACCGTACTTCTGAGATAGTGGTACGACGATTGGAGTGTGTCATTACCCTGTGGGTTTTGGGCCATAGTGTTGTTTATGTTAGTTTTTTCCTCATTCTGATCGTTTTGATGTAACAACGTGTGGTGGTATTTCTTGCATACCTTACATTATAGGGTTGCCAGATTTCCGGATGGCAAATAAGGAACAGTCGCTCGATTCCAGATGGCAAATAAGGAACACTTCAATTTCCTTGCCATATAGCGCTAAATTAAGACACCATAGCGATAATTAAGAGAAAATACCAGGGATATATTAACAAGTAAATACCGTTAATAATATAACAGCGTCAGCTTGAAATATGTAGGGACTTAACTTATTAAAAACTAATAGTGTGTTAGTCTTTACATTGAAATTAACATTTCACAAGTACTTGTCGTTTGAAGAAGCAATTTGTAACAGTTTCTTATTCAACAAAACTTTCTTGAGAAATTCCTTACAATTGTCATCATAGTTGAAGTACACAAGAAGTTCATTTTTATTGTATCTGCCTGAGCATCTGTTTCTGTCATCTCTCCATTTTATTGCCATTACTGAAAATACTCTTTCAGTATATGCATTCGATGGAGATTTACTTTAGACAAACGAAAGTGCCATCAAAATGTTCTTCAGTTTTTCTAGACCAATTAAACCACTGATATATATAATGGAGGAGACTACATGCCCGCTAGTACCGCTAGAACACTGCCAGAAGCGCTGTTCTCAACTGTGATGGCTGATCATTGGTCAGGTCAGAATACATAATATTTTGACCATAACCGCGCACTTTTTTGATACTACACTATTGTCTAAACCATGATATTTAAAAAAACGGAACATTGGGCGTACGGTTTAAATAGTGCACCGTACGCGGAACAAAATGAGAAAAAACCGTATTGTTCCGGGCAAAACCGTACATCTGGCAACCCTACGTTACATACGGTACCCGGTACTGGATCTACATGCTTTCCAAGTGTGTGATGGACTAAGGCAGTTACTGCAGTGCTTGCTATCTTTGATCAATTTGAATATTTCATCAGAACTCAAATCGAGGAAATCAGGGCATTTATACAGTCTGTGCTCTTCTGAGCAGATGTAACATCTCTCTGCTGTCGAAATGTATGATTGTTGTTGTGTTATCAAGCGTGGCGCTTATTTGGGATAATTGTTAAGACTGACTGCAGGTGGTTGGGTATAAGAGCAGAGTTGTAGTGTCTGACAGCGTCTCTCCAAGAAGCTAATGAGCTCCTCGAATTTAACTGCATCGGAATGAGAATGCTCCTTTTCAAATTCTAACCTTAGTTTTTTGTCTAGTCGAGAGAGTAGGAGTTCATTAAGAAGTAAATCTAGGATACTTGTTTGTAGTGATGTGCGCGAGTGATGCCTGGAATCGCGGTACTCGATTCTTTCGAGTCCAGGCTCGGACTCGCTTCGCTTGCGAAGGCTCGATGATAGCATGACGTCACACGTTCGCTCACTCGCCGGCTCGTAGATGGATGAAGCATGCGTACAAGCGGTCGCCGAGGGTTTATGGGATTGCGACAGCGCGGTACGATATGAAAAAACTGAATGAATGCGCAAAAGGAATAATCTAAATTTGATAATTACTTGAGAACGATAATAATGCCACTTAATACGCATAATAAGATATGAAAATATCCGTTTACGGCGTCTCGCACACACTTCACTGAATATGCCATCTATTCTAATATTGATAATATAGCTTATCTGGCCTTCATAGCCCAACTTGGCCGGTTCGATACTGGTTTATTCCGCTAGTATTTGAAGGTGCTCAAATACGTCAACCTAGTGTCGGTAGAATTATTGGGACGTAAAAAATCTCCCGGGGGACTAAATGCGGTACCTCGGCATCCCCGAAAACCATACAAATGTACGTACTTGGACGTAAAAGTTATATTATTATTATTATTATTATTATTATTATTATTATTATTATTATTATTATTATTATTATTATTATTATTATTATTATTATTATTTCAAATCCCTGTCACGGTATGTATGTTGTAATTAGTGTATTTTAAACATGTGTTATTTGTAGACTATAGACGGTATTTCTGCACACACTGTATTGCTTCGCTACTGGTAAATTATATCTCATGTAGCCATTATGCATATACACGGGCGTAGATGTGCTAATATGATCGGTAGTATGACAGATTTATTGTAACCATAGCCTATTGCTAACCGCGCCAAAGCCTACAATCGTCCGGGGGAACAGGTGAATTACAGCAGTTTATATGTACATCATACTTTCGGCAGATATAATGTCGGTTATTAAGATGAGGCGTCCAGAATGTGACGCACGTTCACGCAGCAAATCAGCGGACAGAACGTCATTCTGTTCTAGCTAAACAGCTGACAGTTTGTTAGTAAGTCACAACCTTTAGTGCCTATGATGATGATGATAATAATAATAATCATAACAATCGAATTATTGACGACCGATGACTGAACAACATCAATCATCAGCAGCAAACATTGCACTCCACACCACAAAAATATTCTGTGGGTGACCCTGAATGCCGTGCACTCCAGTACAGTAGATTTTAGTTCTAAGGCATGTCCACAGATAGCGACACCAGTATGCTTGGACTCGAGTCTGGAGTCGAGTAATGCCGATTCTAAGAGCACATTACTCGATTCTACTCGATTCCGTCGCTAGCCCATCACTACTTGTTTGAGCGTTTAGGGCATTAAGAGCATCTATACTGCCCTTGAATACATTGATCAGCTTGCATATTTCACTCTCCGTTGAGCCTGTTTTATGTGAAGTTTCCGTAATTTGCCTAATGTGTTCAGCTGCAATTAATTTGGGTGAATGATAACGATTGACCAGAATGTTGTAGGCTACGGTACTTGAAAGTTGGCGTCAGAAATGCTGATACTTCTTATAGTACGCGCACTTTTTAGTGATAGCTTTTTGTACTCGGTTAAGGAGTAAGAAGGGAGCACTGCCGGTTCCAGTAATACTGCCAACGGAATGAAAATTAAATCTGAATTGAATCGATAATATGATCGATCGATATGAATTTTCTAAACCTTTATTATCTTATGCCAACAACTACTGTGTCACACACAATATATACATTTCCCGATGCGAAACGTGCTCCTAGCATGAATTGTATAGTTTGGCTTTGCTGTGTAAACAACAACAGTACGAGTACGTAAAGTGTACGCCAGATGTCGCACAGTGATGATAAGCGATTCTTAGTTTATGTTTGAAAGGTTGCCAATACCAATCTCGAAGATAACCGAAGTCGACCGATTCAGTACAAGGGTGTAAATCTATTGCTAAAAAGTGAGCAGATAATATGCTGTCCTTGGCTTCGCCTTTCAGAGAGGAGAGCAAATAGTGGAATTTCTCTATGTTTAATAGGTCATTATTGTTGACCACCAGGCCTTCAAACATGTCTTTGAAATGCAGCCAGGTAAGTATAGTCCCACTAAAGGTAGGGAGATTTATTTTCGGTAATTTGATATTTCTAGGCATGTCATGTAGTGACTGAGTGAACACTTAAACATTACCTGACATATTTTGTAGATTGGTGGCCTTCCTTAATTTAGTCTCCAGCAAGTCGATTGTGTCTTCGAATTCTTCTCGGTAGATCGTGTTAGATGCCTCATTTTTGTCAGCATAAGACTGGTGCTATAAAATGAGTTTTGGGCTCCGAGGTGGAGCCACTCAGTTCAAGAGTGTGTGTTATAGTTAGCGACATGGGCGCCCGCAGGATCTTTTCCAGGGGGGGGGGGCACATTAACAATTTTCTTGAATATAAAAACCAATATAACGTCAGCAACATTAAATTGTTTACAGAAATTTCCGGTTATAACAGATTACTAGATGACTGTCAGTAAATTCAGTTTATGAAATAATCTGGTATGATATTAAACAATTGAGCATCGACCTTTTTAGAATTCCAGGGGGGGGGGGGCAAGCGCCTCCATTGCTCCGTACTCCGTTATGAAGTGGTGTGTCACTTGCTATTGTGTGTTGTGACAATAAAGCAGTTTACACAAGGAAGTGAACGTGTTCTTGTTTGATATTTATTTACGTCATATAAAATCTCATTGAGAGCGATAACATGCGGTAGTTGCGACCCGCTGCGTTCCACAGCACCTCACTGACGTACAGAAGCGGCTATCATCCATCTGGACATACCGAGACGAAGGAGACATATTTCTGCAGTGTATTGGGCACAAGCCTGCGAGGCTGAATTAAAATATCAACCGAATGAATGGCGTCACGTCCATAGAAATGTCGACAGGAACACAGTCGGGTGAAGCTTATGCTGACTGTGACGTACGACTACGAGCATGTTGCTACTGAGGGACACACCGTCAACAGTGCCAACTTGCCGAACACTCGTTTCAAACTGCGTGGCCATTTGCTCACTTACGACCTGATTTAAAGAGGAAATCAGGCAACTTTTTCGGCCTTTTCCAAATTCCAAAATATTTTCTTATTAATAAACCTGGAAATTAAAACCGGAAAGGGACCACTTATTAAGAAAGGAGGTCTTGTCTCCAACCCCCATCCAATACTCCACTTCAAAATGTTTAAAAGAAAATTAAACAATGACGGAGAGGGTTTCTTCTCTGATGGGAGGCGAAATGCTGCCTCTCAGCCAGAACGATTTTCCCCCGCCAGTGCAGTAAATTTTTCCGGTCATCGGGTAATTCTCGGAAACAGATGAAGAAACAGGCGTAGTTTTCGCCCTGTGACTCCCATTTACTTACATTATGCAACAAACCTTTAATGGCAATAATTAAGACACGATTATGCACATTAAACAAGCGAAGCGAGTTTTATAATTTTCATACGAGTGTCTTAATTACCATTATAGGCGACGATGCACGACGATAATTATAACAATATATTTTAAATATTCATGAATTTCTGTTGAGATGCCACTTAAAAGTTGAGTTTACTGAACAGAGCGCATGCGCTGGGTTATTGATTTTCCCGTTGCCTATGCTGTAATACAAGGCCTTGAAATGCACTAATGGAAACGGGTGGCATCTTAGTTCAACATTCAGCCACTATGATCGCGTTCTTGCCCCCTCGTGTTCGCATGGCCGTGTATGTCGATAAATAATTTATATCCTAAACAAAAAGAGCTGGAAATTGTTTTGAGTATTTACAGTACCTTATTTATAGAGCTCTGCATCACTGGAATGGATAGGTCTCTAAAGTTTTAAAACTTTCCTACTCAGGGGCAATCAATCAATCAATCAATCAATCAATCAATCAATCAATCAATCAATCAATCAATCAATCAATCAATCAATCAATCAATCAATCAATCAATCAATCAATCAATCAATCAATCAATCAATCAATCAATCAATCAATCAATCAATCAATCCTGATTTGCATTTAGGGCAGTCGCCCAGGTGGCAGATACCCTATCTGTTGTTTTCCTAACCTTTTCTTAAATGATTTCAAAGAAACGGAAATTTATTGAACATCTCCCTTGGCAAGTTATTCCAATCCCTAACTCCCCTTCCAATAAATGAATATTTGCCCCAATTTGTCCTCTTCAGTTCCAACTTTATCTTCACATTGTGATCTTTCCTACTTTTAATGACGCCACTCAAACTTATTCGTCTACTGATGTCATTCCACGCCATCTCTCCGTTGACATCTCGGAACATACCACTTAGTCGAGCAGCTCGTCTTCTTTCTCTCAGTTCTTCCCAGCCCAAACTTTGCAACATTGTTGTAACGCTAGTCTTTTTTCGGAAATCACCCAGAACAAATCGAGCTGCTTTTCTTTGGATTTTTCCAATTCTTGAATCAAGTAATCCTGGTGAGGGTTCCATACACTGGAACCATACTCTAGTTGGGGTCTTACCAGAGACTTATATGCTCTCTCCTTTACAGCCTTACTACAACCCCTAAAAACCCTTATAACCATGTGCAGAGATTTGTACCCTTTATTTACAACGCCAATTATGTGATTACCCCAAGGAATATATCAATCAATACTGATCTGCATATAGGGCAGTCGCCCAGGTGGTAGATTCCCTATCTGTTGTTTTCCTAGCCTTTTCCTAAATGATTTCAAAGAAATTGGAAATTTATTGAACATCTCCCTTGGCAAGTTATTCCAATCCCTATCTCCCCTTCCTATAAATGAATATTTGCCGCAGTTTGTCCTCTTGAATTCCAACTTTATCTTCATATTGTGATCTTTCCTACTTTTATAAACGCCACTCGAGCTTATTCATCTACTAATGTCATTCCATGCCATCTCTCCGCTGACAGCTCGGAACATACCACTTAGTCGAGCAGCTCTTCTTTCTCCCAATTTTTCCCAGCCGAAACTTATATTAACAACTAATTACTTACAATGATCCCCAAATGGAACTTTCACCCCATCAACGCAGTAATTAAAACTGAGAGGACTTTTCCTATTTGTGAAACCCACAACCTGACTTTTGACCCCGTTTATCATCACACCATTGCCTACTGTCCATCTCACAACATTATTGAGGTCATGTTGCAGTTGCTCACAATCTTGTAACTTATTTATTACTTATAAGTTCTGCTTCCAAGTCACGATTTTTTTTTTGCGATACTTCTTCTTCTTCTTCTTCTTCTTCTTCTTCTAACAACTTCCCGCATGCTGAGGCTGCCACAAGGACAAAGTATGTTGACTGCACAGTATTTTGTCTTATATGTTACTGTTGACTTTGCTAGTGTGCCAGGTAGAAAAATCACCACAAGGCTCAGGAATAAATTTGCAGTACAGCTCTTCAGATGTTGTATAGATGATTGCGGAGTATGGTCACTGAACCTCGTATTGCGGCGATAGCGATGTCGTGAAGTCGTGTCCGGCTGAGACCGAGAGAATCCCATAGCTGTACAAGAAATTTAGGGATTGTGCCTCGAGCTCCGATCATGAGTCCATGGACGAAAATATTGTCTAGGTGATATTTATCTTTATAGTAGTTTACAGTTGGCTGATAAATTGACTTCTTTTGGGCGTCCACCTCTTCGGCCTGGCCAACATGCGACTCGAAGCATATTGTGGGATCTAAGATTAGTCCTTGCTTGCTAGCTGGTTGAAAGGCTATCATGTCAATACGCCTGTTACTCCCGTCGGTAGCTAGGCCAGAGACCTCTTCGTGCACCGTGAAACCGTGATCCCTCAGCGAGGTCGCAATCATGTGTCGTATTGTATAATGGCGGGAATTTCTCAATACCTTCCGGTGAGGGCAGGCTCCCAGGACATGGGCAAGAGTTTCGTGCTCTCTGTGGCAGAGGGTGTTGTCCTGGGACCTTCCTGGCACGGAGCGAACGGCGCACACATTCGCTGTCATCTTGATGGCCTCTCTCCATTTCGCACAGGATAAGCCTCGATGACCTCTTATCCATTTGTTCCCTGGCGTGTATTCCTGGAAGAGTCCAACGCCCTTTCCTTTGTGCGGCAACTTCGTCCATGACTGAACTTCTCTGTCTCGTAGTATCTGTCGGACCTTCCTTACATTGGGAAGATGGTTATTTTTGGACATAACTCGATCATTCATTTCTATGCCCAGATCTTGCAAACAAATTGTACGTTCTTGTTCCAAGTTCCTTGTTGCATTATATTTATTTTTTGCTTTATATTTCTTCTGATGGAGCCTCCGTGGCTCAGACAGCAGCGCGTCGGCCTCTCACCGTGGTTCAAATCCCGGTCACTCCTTGTGAGATTTGTGCTGGACAAAGCGGAGGCGGGACAGGTTTTTCTCCGGGTACTCCGGTTTTCCCTGTCATCTTTCATTCCAGCAACACTCTCCATTCCCATTTCATAGCATCTATCACTCATTAATATAAATCACTTTGGGAGTGGCGACCCCATCGTAATAACAGGCTATATCTGATTCATTCATTACATCCCTGACCCGGTCAAAGACTGGAAAACAGGTTGTAGGTTTTCATTTTCATTTCTTCTGATCTCCTTCCTCAATTTCCTAGTGATGTATTTTGGTACTGTTGTTTTTAGGTCGAGAGAAAACTGTGTACCTACTGTTGCGGTGCCTACATTTATCAGGTCAGATTCCCTAGTATTATCAAGCACGGGAGACTCCGATTGTTCCGCACAGTTTCTATTATTTCTTATATACGCATTTCACTTTTCGGTTTTTCAACCTGTCTTTTCTTGGGAGCTTTCCTACATTTTAAGATGACTCGCCTGTGTTTGGGAAACTGTGTAGAAACTGAAGGGAATTTATTAGGCAGGGGTGTCTTTTTAGAAGTACTTATACTAAAGTCTTCTTCTCTGAAGTGTTTACTGCACGCCCTCGATTTTTCTGTAGGAACCCAGACAGATCCCGGTCTGCCTCCTCCGCGAGATATAGCAACAAGGCATCGTTCTTTTAAACCACGATTCACTGGAAACTTGTGAAATGAAATTTCACTACCTTTAATTTATCGTGAGTGACAACAAGGAACACAGCAATAAATCATGATTGGAAACGAGAGTGATTATTATCACAAGAATACACACATTCACAACCAACTCACGTTTAAAGGCGTGAACCTGGTAAACAGGGGGCAAGGAAGCGATCCTAGCGGCCCGGCATTGAACTGCAGAGTGACCACTTCGATAGCGTTATACGAGCTCCTTGCATTATAACGTAGGCAACGGATTTTCCGTGAGCGGGCAGAGATCTTGACAATGCCATATGTTTTGAAGGCTTTAATATAAGGTTATCATAACCCAGCTTTTATTTCAAATACAAATTGTTTACTCTACAGTTGGTGAAGTGAATTTGCGGGAATGTGTCGTGTGGTTGTGGAATATTGAAAGTAGAAAGTGCATTGATGTAAATATGTGTGTCCGACATGCTTGATTTTGGAAACAAGTGCGAAGCTAGTGCGTTGAGCGCAGGTGCGATGCTATCCTTACCTAATTGCTCAAACAGTTGTATCATAATGAAAATCTGAACTCTGATTGGTGAAAAACCTGCATAGCGCAGAGTTCGTAGGAAGATTACCGCAAGCGGCGAAATACTTTTTTAATGTCTGTACATTCTCGACTTTCCAACTAGTCTGCCTCTGTGGTGTAGTGGGTTTGTGTGAATAGCTGCCACCCTCAGAGGCCCGGGTTCTATTCCCGACTCTGCCACGAAATTTGAAAGGTGGTACGAGGGCTGGAACGGGTCCACTCAGATTCGTGAGGTTAACGGAGTAGAGGGGGACGGGTTCGATTCCCACCTCAGCCATTCTAGAAGTGGTTTTCCGTGGTTTACCACTTCTCCTCCAGGCAAATGCCGGGATGGTACCTAAACTTAAGGCCACTGCCATTTCCTTCCCTCTTCCTTGTCTATTCGTTCCGATCTCCCCCTACCCCCACAAGGCCCCTGTTCAGCATGACAAGTGGGGCCGCCTGGTCGAGGTATTGGTCATCCTCCCCAGTTGTATCCCCGACCCAAAGTCTCACGCTCCAGGACACTGCCCCTGAGGCGGTACAGGTGGGATTCCTCGCTGAGTCTGAGGGAAAACCAACCCTGGAGAGTAAACGAATTAAAAAATAAATAAGTAAAGAAAGAAAGAAAGAAAGAAAGAAAGAAAGAAAGAAAGAAAGAAAGAACACTTGCAACTACTGAGACTTTCCTAAGTCGCTGACTAATTTTACAAAGATTATAAAATTGCATTTATATTGAAAAATCTGAATATCTGCATTTCAAATGGAAATTATGAAAATTAACATTCATTAAATAAAATACACAATCGTCGAACCCTGGACTCACACTTACTTCTTACCTGCTTACTTACACATACGTTATTTGAAGGGCGCCAGCTACCACTCAGTGCAGCAATAATAGAATGAGAATCTTGACTATCTCTAGGGTGTGGGGGTAATAAGCTTACTTTTGACAACATACCATATAAGTTCTGGGAAAAGGAGATTGGCGTTCGGTTTCCCCATTAATTTTGAGGTTAAGATATTTTACTGTCATTGAAATAAAACTATGAATTCGTTTGATAGAACAAAATATATTCTTTAAATAATATATAAAAAATAGTGTGTCTTGTTGTGATAAAACAGATGAGAATATGAAATTATGACATTGCAACTGAAAGAAACTAGGCATGAATTTGAATTCGTCTTGACCGGACATTTAACAATTTATACAAAATATATCCCTCACTGATTCACTTGACTGTACCTTCAACACTTTGAGTGTAATTATGACGTATTCCTTTGATATGGTGTTTACTGTAGATGTGTCACGCCTAACTTGGTGATACATCCTTGTGACTGCTTCTTCTCTATATCATCTGACTTCTTTGTAAGTCAATATGGTATTACCTCATGGCAGGTGGTATCCCTCTCTGACTCCATGGTAAGCCCTTGCGCCCGTGTCTTCAACTAAGTAACCGACCAACTTTGGCCTCACTCTCTCAATGACCAATGATTAATAGCTCACTGAGTCTTCTCCATCTCTCGTTCACACTCGTTGATTGACCGACTGAGGCCTCTTCATCTAGTAGACTTCTTCACTGTTCAGCTTCCGTTTAACTAATGACTGTTCACTTATCCATTTTGGCTTCTTCACTGTACTGCTTCCGTTTAAATAATGACTGACGCTACAATATGCATCCACCTTTTATAGACGTTGGTTGACACAGCTACGCAATCTCCAGAAATAACAATGACATACTCCCCCAACGCCGCAAATATTACATACAGTTGTGAAAGCGCCGCCGGCTCGCTGGGTTTCTCAAAGAAATTGAGCTCAGTGCTAACTAAATACGATGACGTACCCATGACGTAGCGATGACTTGGCAGAAATGTGAGCAGTATAGCACAATATAACAACGTCACATCCACATCTGATACATCGAAACTCTCACTGTACAGATACTTAATGTTAATCTACGTCTACGTATATATGCATACACTCAATTACAAATACGCAAGCGACAAGCATTGCATAATGGATTGAATAATAATTATAACAAAATAATAGTAATCTCACAGATAAAATAATAATAATACGGACATAATAATAATAATAATAATAATAATAATAATAATAATAATAATAATAATAATAATAATAATAATATAATACAATAATAATACTAATAATATCACAGATTCAATAATAATAATAATAAAATACAGATATTACCTTGTAACGGGATTTGAACCGTTACACTACATATAACCACGGTAGGCGCTGAAGAATTGAATTAGTGCTGAATAAGGACCTAACTACCCTGAGCAACAATCTCATTAAATTAACAGTCAACAATATTTATAGGTCACCGAAGGACCCCTGCTTTTCACAGGATACATAAATCCGTATTGGTATTCACAAGAGAGTATCAAGTCAGTGTCAACTGTTACAAGAACAGCGAGTGTAAGTTGAATGTGAGTTATTCCTGCAAGGATATGGAAGATAAACGCCTTCAAAACTAGCAGTTGTAGTTGCAGTAAAAAACATACCGTTGTAATATAAAAGTAAATATTATGTCAAATGAATAAGTCAGATCTCAGAATATGGCATATAATATTTAACTTACTATATAAACGATGATGAATTAATTCTAGAATGACGTTACGTGACATTGCGGGAAGTGTCCTTGTATAAAGCTTGAAAAAAAAAAGTTGTAAGCTTGTTGTTACGCAACGTTCAGCCAGAGGGCGTGATGAATAAAATAACATAGCCTAGAGGTCATCTGACGCTGTGTTGTGGCGGCCAGCCGGCGTTCAGTTGTGTGTCTGGTAGCTGGAAGGAGAACAATGGCTCCCAAGTACAAGCTCACATACTTCAATCTCAGAGGGCTCGGCGAACCTATTCGATTCCTGTTTCTTTATGGAGGAATTGAGTTTGAAGACATTCGCATCGAAATTGAAGACTGGCCTAAGGTGAAGGAATGTAAGTACCGAACAGTCTATATACGTACTTACTGTGTCTTATAAATAACGGTACAGTGTCACTTTACTCTTTTGGGGTTTCAGATCAGTCATGTGCGAATATTGCTCGATAGGCTAACAAGCAATGTCTTGCCTCTATCGTAAGTAAGATTTGGACAAGAACCCTTTGTTTAAAGCCACGTTACCGGACGTAGTTACTTGGGAAACACGACACTAAGTTGGGTGTACGAGATGTTTACGAGTACGCAACATGCTGTAGAAAGCACGACGGAAAAATACTGTGTACAGATAAATCAGCATGCGTCTCGGTGTTGTAGATAGGATGATACCTACTTGCAAGACGTTTCATATTTGTGCACGAGTAGGTACTAGGGATTAAAGGAGGGGAAGCCATTGGAAGGATCATATATTTCAGATAAAATCTGCTTATCTTAGAAATCGCTAGCCGATACAGAGATCGAGAGATTCGAAGCTGTCTCCTGCAGCGAAGCATCGCAGCACCACATCGAGCTTCACTTGTTCTGTTAATTCTGGTCTGACCGGGCGAGTTAGTCTTGCGGTTAGGGGCGCGCAGCTGTGAGCTCGCATCCCGAAGATAGTGGGTTCTAACCCCGCTGTCGGCAGACCTGAAGATGGTTTTCCGTGGTTTCCCATTTTCACACCAGGCAAATTAATTACAGTATAACCAACGGTCGCTTCCTTCCCATTTCTAGGCCTTTCCTATCCCATCGTCGCCATAACACCTGTCTGTGTCGGGGCGAAGTAAAGCAACTCGTGTAAAAGGATATTTAAAAAAAGGAAGAACTACGTATTGCGTGGCAATGAAAGCGCCCTTAGCTCGCATACTTAAACGAAAGTGATCAGTCTGGTAACATCAGACTGAGTTTGGTGCCCCGTGGTCGCTAACCAACGCTCCCAAGTTAAGATCACCTCGTTTAATCGCTTCTTACGACAGACGGAATATAATAATAATAATAATAATAATAATAATAATAATAATAATAATAATAATAATAATAATTGTTACCGAGTTTTTGTGGTAGTTAAGCATGAAAGAAGGTGCTGGGTGGTGAATAGGTCTCAAGCTACTAAAGAGAAATTAAATTTTAAAATTTAACAAGGTTATATTTTCTTTTCAAAATTAGGTAACAACAAATAGAACAGGTACTTAGTAGCCGAAATACAACTTGAAATGTACAATTACAGGGATTAAAGAATTTGGGCTTCGAGCCCTGAAAACACAATTCTTGAGCAACTAGCTCAACTTTACGATATACCAATTTCAACAAAAGGGGCAGAAGACCCCACTCAAACCCTGGAGCCCTTGCTCCAAATTACACAGCAAAGCCTCCCCGAGGCATACAACTCTCAGTTTTAGAAAAGAGCCACTCGCTCTTAAAGTTAAGCCTCTCCCGGGCCACACCAAACTCAACTTTCAAGTTGTCCTCAAAGGACATATACACAGGGGTAAAATACCCAACCTACTGAGGTCTATTAGGTGAGAAAAGATTAATACATGACCTCTAAAATACAACTTGAGAGGAGGCGAACTTGCACTCCTAATACACTTTGCTTTTAAAACCTAATCTGGCTCTGGGCCACTAACGCAAGGGATAATCCCATACTACAGAGGTGACTTAGAGAAGAACACTTTACATTACATAAACGAAGAAAAGTTTGAGAAAATAAGTTCACCTCAAAACAAATGTGAGTGGGAGCTCGAGAGGGTTAGCACTCTCTATCCCAATATGTAACTTTACAAGAAAAAGAAGAAAAGAGTAGTTACATTTTAGGAAAAGGTTACATGATGGAAAACGCTTCGAACCCGCCGCGAGAGTTAAACTGCCGACCTAGCAAGAAAAGAAGATATTAATAGGCCATTACCTGGTAGTAGATCGCTGCCGAGGAAAGAGGCGCTTCCCGCCTCCTGCTATGTACTTAATACACTGAAAGATGGAACAGAAGTGGCCCGGAGACCCCAAAATCAGCAGTTTATATCCTCTCGCGGAAGATTCTAGGCGTTAGGGGAAATAAAACACCCTCCCACAAAATCTTTATTGGTTCGGGAAAAGAAACCCCTACATAGAGGAAAAAGAAACACATTATTGGTGGAAAATTAATTAAAGAAATTCGGGATTGGCTAGATCCAAACTAAGGGGAAAAAGAGGGGTATACAGCCAACTTAAACAATAACAGAAAGAAATTTAACAAGAGACAAACTTTTGAAATAAAAATTTCTCCAACAAAATAGTTCTTTGATTTCGCACTAGGTTGCACTATTGTAATTCTTCAGTAGTGTCCTCTAGAAGAGAAAGTTCACACTTCTTACTTCAAGCGAAACAAAAACACATCAAAAGTGACACAGTTCAAAAACTCAAAATTTTCCACGTGGTGACATCTTCTGAGAAAGTAGAGAATTAATAGAATAGATAAAGTTCAACCTTCCTCCAGAAGAGGAGTTTCAACTGGCGCAACTTTTAAATAAACAGAGTAGAGGTGTACCGCCCGGTACAGACCTCCCCCCCCAAAAGTTCCTCCAAGGGGTAACACAGAAGAACATAAGCTTTGTTTCCAAAATAAGGTCCAAGTTTTGATGTTGATATTAAGATTAATTGCGGAAGCATTTACAAGATTTCTTAATTCAGTTTCAAAATATTGTTGTTGCAGGTGAATGAAAGTCTTTCTGTTGTAGTAGTTGAATTTCTGAAGATAAACCTTTAATGCTTAAAAGTGAAGAAAAGTTTTGCAATGTCCACCAAATGTTGTTGTTAAATTCCCAAATGTAATTATTGCTTATGGTGACTGTCCATGTAGTTGATGTAGATTGAGTCGGATGGCCAGACCGGCCGTTGCAGCTTGCGTCCAACGGAGGCCGCTCGGACCCCTCAAGTACCCTGAGATACCGCTCGCCCGCACTATGAGGGGAGCAGAGGTGTTGAAGTACGCCGCGCCCGCGGTGGACAGATACAGGCTGCGGGCATGTAGCAGGTCGTGCGCCGCACATCAGCCTTGGCCGGGAGGTGAGCTCCGGCTCGCCGTGCACATGTCGTCCTCGCTGGAGAGGAGGGGGCCCATCCCCCTCCCCAGTCGCTGCACGGCGCTGCGCGGCTGCGGGGGCGCTGAAACATTAAAGCTAGGCGGCAGAATTGTGTTGGACAATTATTTTCTTTGAGGGTACAGGCTTGTAGAGAGAGTGAGGGGCCAGCGGCGTGCAGATATTCATGGTATTCATTAAGCCACTGTGTAGAGTGGAGCAGGAGACGGGAGCGTGGTAATGGCCGTGGCAAGAACAGGATGGCAGCTTAACGGGTCGGGGCAGGTTTTACATAAGGCTTACATCTAAAACCAAAATATTACAGAAGGGGCAGAATGCCTTAAAAGTGAAACTCAAAAAAAATATAACCCTCATATCCTTTCAAAATAATATGGAGCAAGTTAACACAGAAATTACACCGGTTTCACCTGGGACAGGTGAACTCTAAATATCCTCTCGGTGGCTGGATTACTTAGCAATAAGGTAACCGGCGTAAGAAAATCGAGAATGATACAAGGCCCATGAAATCTGGGGGCAAGCTTGCCCGCGGGAACAAAATTTTTGACCATAACCTGGTCACCTACCTTCAAAGTGGTGGGTCTCCGTCCACGATCATACCTTTCCCTAACCTTTTCATGAGACACTTTAAGATTAGCTTTAGCCTTCTTCCAAAGGTCTTTAATGTTGTCCGGATCTATTGTCTCGGGCAGAATGTCATTCAGAGACCAGAGGTTAGAGAGCGGCGTGTTGGGAACGAACTTAAACATCAAAGAAGCTGGAGTAAATTTGTGAGATTCATGAACCGCCGAATTCAAAGCAAAAGCTAACCAATGCAGGGACGTGTCCCACCTAGAATGATCTTCATGATGATAGGCAATACGTGCGGACCTGAGATTGCGGTTAACCCGTTCAGCCAGAGATGGTTGAGGGTAATAAGCAGATGTAGTTACATGAGAGATGGACAAGTCAAAACAGAATTTACGAAACAGATTTGATGTAAAAGCTTTAGCATTATCAGATACAATGTATTGGCACGGACCAAAAGAAGCAAAAATAGAATTTAGGCAAGTAATGGTGGACTGAGCGGTAGCCAGCTTAGTCGGAAATAACCAGGAAAATCTTGTAAAACCATCTACACACACAAAGATGAACTTGTTGGCATTACCCTTTGACTGGGGGAAGGGTCCCACATAATCGATATACAGGCGTTCCATGGGGCGCGACGCTTGATGAGAAGACAAAAGGCCTACTTTAGTGGACATGGTGGGTTTACTGATCAAACAAGATTTACAAGCTTTTACAAGTTCCCGAATTTCACCGTCCATACCTTTCCATATGAACATTTCACGAATCTTTTCACGAGTTTTAAAGATTCCAAGATGCCCCCCCAATGGGGTCTCATGATAGTATTTGAAGATCATAGGTACAAGAACCGCTGGAACAACAACTTTCATCAACTTATCATGCCTCGAAGGGCAACATAGAACACCATTCCTCAGAACATAAGGGACAACATGTTCCCCAGAAGAAAGGGTTTCCATTATAGGAGCCAGCGTCGGATCTTCACGTTGGTATTTCTCAATATCCCTAAAAAGCATGGGAGCACCTGTTAAGATGGCATTAACACCAGATAGTATGGACTCGGAAGGTGATGAACTATCGACCGGTTCGTGGGTCTCGACGTCGTTATGAAACATACGGCTGAGTCCATCAGCAACAACATTTTCGGTACCTCTGATATGTCGTACATCAAATTGGAAAGCAGAAATACGGATGGCCCAACGGGCTATACGACCAGTACGACGCGGCCTACCTAAGACCCAGCTTAAGGCTTGATTATCTGTCTCCAGGTCGAATTTGACATGTTCCAGATAGAGACGGAACTTTTCTAAGGCGAATAAGACTGCCAAACCTTCAAGCTCATAGATGGAATACTTGGCTTCTTGAACCGATAGAGTCCTAGATGCATAGGCGATGGGACGCCTCCCTAGTTCAGTCTCTTGAAGAAGGACTGCAGCTACAGCTGATGACGACGCGTCCGTTTGGACGATGAATTTCTTCGAGAAATCAGGCATAGCAAGTACAGGGGCATTACAGAGAGCTAATTTAAGATCTTCGAAAGCGGCTTGTTGAGAAGGTCCCCACTCGAATTTGATGCCTTTCCTACGAAGAAGGTTTAAGGGCGCCGCTCTATTAGCGAAGTTAGGAATAAACTTCCTGAAGAAATTCACCATACCAATGAATCTAGCGATACCTTTGATGTCCTTAGGAGGTTTAAAATCACGGATGGCCTGTGTTCTAGAATGATCGACTGCTACACCATCAGGTGACACAATATGCCCTAGGAATGACATAGAGGGCTTAGCAAAGGCAACCTTGGACAACTTAACAGTTAACCCAGCCTTACGAAGGCGATTGAGAACTTCTCGCAAATGATCTAGATGTTCTTCAAAGGTTTCGGAAAATACGACGACATCATCCAAGTAGTGATATAAGTACTCAAATTTGATGTCGGAAAAGACCCTATCTAGTAGCCTAGTGAGCACAGCTGCCCCCGTGGGGAGCCCGAAAGGCACGCGGTTGTATTCATATAAATTCCAGTCCGTGGCAAACGCTGTAAGATGTTTAGACTCTTCGGCTAGGGGAATTTGATTATAGGCCTGATTTAAGTCCAAGATGGTGAAGAACTTGGCCTTACGAAACCATGAAAAACAAGAATGAAGGTCGGGAAGGGGCACAGATTGCAACACCACCTTCCGATTGAGAGCCCTGTAATCAATGACAGGCCTGAAGCCTCCTTGGGGTTTCGGGACTAGAAAAATAGGCGAAGAATACGCTGACTTAGAGGGCCTAATAATACCATCCTTCAACATCTGATCGATGATTTCTTTCAGAGCCTTCATTTTAGGTGGAGATAGCCTATACGGTGGAAAACGGACAGGAATCGAATCCGTGACCTCGATTTTGTATTCAATAAGGTCAGTAACACCAAGAGTATCAGAGAACACCTCGGGAAACGACTGACACAGTTTCCGAATACTATCAGCCTGCTCCTCAGGTAGATGTCTAAGGTCTAACAACATCTCATCCTGGGTAGGCGAAATAGATGAACATGATACAGAATTACACTTTAACAAGGGAATTCTACAATTGGACGCAAATTTGAATGTGCACGACCTACTCTGGAGATCGAGCACAAGACCAGTGTGAGAAATGAAGTCCGCTCCCAATATGATGGGGCAAGACAAACGCTTGGCCACAAACAATTTGATCTTCCATGTAAATTTAAAAACCCGAATTTTGACATGTAAGGAACCTAGAATTTCTAATGGAGATGAATTAGCCGAAACATATTTAACAGGAGATGAGTCATAGTCAGGGAGTTTACAAACCGATTTCAATTTAGAATACCAATCAGCCGAAATAATGGAACAAACACTGCCTGAATCTAAGAGAGCTGTTATAGGCTCGTTATTTAACTCAATCTTAAGAAAAGGAACAGGTGCGGGGGTATCCGCCGCAATCCTAAGACACTCTTTAGGGCATTCAAAAGATGAATTTGAAGGCTGGTCGTTCCCTGCATTTACAACCTGTTTACTAGGGGCTGAGTCTCGGGAATATGGATTAGTCGGCTCAGCCGACGCCACTAGTCACTTTTTATTATTGGCATAGCTGGAATTTGCACCAGAAGTTGAGCAGGAGGGGGTGCTATTTGAGTTTGGGCAATTCTTGGCGATATGTGAGAAGGCCCCACACTTAAAACAGCCTTGTGATGACCCTACTCCATTCCTTGTCCCACTTGACTTGATCAGAGGACACTTATTCCGCAGATGGTCAGGCGACCCACAAGCATAACATTTACGGGGATTGACTGGTCGGCGAGGTGGAGGCCGAGTGTTACTAAAGGAAGGCGGGGGTTCTTTCGCCACACGCAAGGAATCGGCATACCTAACTCCTTCCGCAGAGACGGCTAATGCTTCCAGTTCAGAGAAGGTTTGCGGGCACGCCGCGAAACACAAATATGACCTGTAGGGTGGTGAAATCCCTTCAACAATAGCTTGCACGATCTGATCCTCAGGGAAGTGGAGAGCAAACACCCTAGTATAAAACTTAATATCTTGGATGAAGTCTGCCAGGTTTTCATCCAAGCGCTGTACCCGATAATAGTATTTCTGAATAAGGGAGGACCTGGCCCTAGCCGGGATGAAGTTAGCTAGCAAATGGGCGTGGAAATCCTCAATAGAAGATTGCTCGGCAATGGCTCTAACTGTTTTGTCAGATAGAACACCAATAGCATAAGGATAGATAATTTGCAAAATTTGACATGGGGAAAGAGAAAACACAAGGGCATGATCCTGAAATTCCACTAGAAATCTTAAAAATGAAATTACGTCACTGGTGGTGTTGACGGAAAACTTAGAGATACCTCTAAGCAACATTGCCAACGGATGAGGCAAGCTGCTGAACCCAGGTGACATAGTCGTTAAAGGTTTCAATGGCAAAGAAGTTAATTCAGAGCGGATGTTACTCAATGACGCACGGCGTTCAGATTCGTTGTTCGATGGGGCAGAGCTAGTTTGAGCAGCAACGGTTATCCTATTGACTTCTCCCTGAGGAGGCTCTTCCTCGTTACCTACATTCACCGTGGCGGGTTGATCAGTTTTGGGAGGAACTTCGCCGGTTAGCAATTGAGTGACCTTATTAGACAATTCAGAAATAGTTTCAAGGAGCGTATTAGCTTGCTTCCTCTGAACGTCATTCACCTTTAGAGACAATAGATCATTAACTCTATTTGCAAAGTGATACAGCCTGCCTTGCACACGCTTAATTTGATTAGGAGATGGATCGTTTTCATCAAAAAAGCTGACTACCGATGCTAGCCCAGTAATATTCTCGACAATCGTGGAAAGAGAGTCGTCAATTTCTTTCTCTCCCAAATTGGGGATGGAAATGGGCAAATCAAGGGACTCTCTAAGCTTGTTAGTGTCTATTGCAACCGTGCCTCCAGATTGAACGTTTCTGATAGTTAACTCATATATCAACTCCTCTTTGCGCAAGTAGTTAAGGAGGAGAACATCGCGAGGGCCGGGCATGATGACAGAACAATTTTGAAAAACTCAAAAAATTCCAGCAACTGAGAAAATTGTTAGAGTTCGAATCAAAGCAATGTTTAGCCGTCAAAAGGGGCTAAATTGAGACCCATTCAACCACGCTCTGCTACCACTTGTTACCGAGTTTTTGTGGTAGTTAAGCATGAAAGAAGGTGCTGGGTGGTGAATAGGTCTCAAGCTACTAAAGAGAAATTAAATTTTAAAATTTAACAAGGTTATATTTTCTTTTCAAAATTAGGTAACAACAAATAGAACAGGTACTTAGTAGCCGAAATACAACTTGAAATGTACAATTACAGGGATTAAAGAATTTGGGCTTCGAGCCCTGAAAACACAATTCTTGAGCAACTAGCTCAACTTTACGATATACCAATTTCAACAAAAGGGGCAGAAGACCCCACTCAAACCCTGGAGCCCTTGCTCCAAATTACACAGCAAAGCCTCCCCGAGGCATACAACTCTCAGTTTTAGAAAAGAGCCACTCGCTCTTAAAGTTAAGCCTCTCCCGGGCCACACCAAACTCAACTTTCAAGTTGTCCTCAAAGGACATATACACAGGGGTAAAATACCCAACCTACTGAGGTCTATTAGGTGAGAAAAGATTAATACATGACCTCTAAAATACAACTTGAGAGGAGGCGAACTTGCACTCCTAATACACTTTGCTTTTAAAACCTAATCTGGCTCTGGGCCACTAACGCAAGGGATAATCCCATACTACAGAGGTGACTTAGAGAAGAACACTTTACATTACATAAACGAAGAAAAGTTTGAGAAAATAAGTTCACCTCAAAACAAATGTGAGTGGGAGCTCGAGAGGGTTAGCACTCTCTATCCCAATATGTAACTTTACAAGAAAAAGAAGAAAAGAGTAGTTACATTTTAGGAAAAGGTTACATGATGGAAAACGCTTCGAACCCGCCGCGAGAGTTAAACTGCCGACCTAGCAAGAAAAGAAGATATTAATAGGCCATTACCTGGTAGTAGATCGCTGCCGAGGAAAGAGGCGCTTCCCGCCTCCTGCTATGTACTTAATACACTGAAAGATGGAACAGAAGTGGCCCGGAGACCCCAAAATCAGCAGTTTATATCCTCTCGCGGAAGATTCTAGGCGTTAGGGGAAATAAAACACCCTCCCACAAAATCTTTATTGGTTCGGGAAAAGAAACCCCTACATAGAGGAAAAAGAAACACATTATTGGTGGAAAATTAATTAAAGAAATTCGGGATTGGCTAGATCCAAACTAAGGGGAAAAAGAGGGGTATACAGCCAACTTAAACAATAACAGAAAGAAATTTAACAAGAGACAAACTTTTGAAATAAAAATTTCTCCAACAAAATAGTTCTTTGATTTCGCACTAGGTTGCACTATTGTAATTCTTCAGTAGTGTCCTCTAGAAGAGAAAGTTCACACTTCTTACTTCAAGCGAAACAAAAACACATCAAAAGTGACACAGTTCAAAAACTCAAAATTTTCCACGTGGTGACATCTTCTGAGAAAGTAGAGAATTAATAGAATAGATAAAGTTCAACCTTCCTCCAGAAGAGGAGTTTCAACTGGCGCAACTTTTAAATAAACAGAGTAGAGGTGTACCGCCCGGTACAATAATAATAATAATAATAATAATAATAATAATAATAATAATTTTGTGTGACTATTGCTAGACTGGTGCAGACTCTGTAAGACAGACCTTCAGAAAAGATTGGTGGTGTCTCCCATGTTATTATGGTGGTGGAAAGTGCTGTGTGTTGTGGTATACATGTTATGAGCTGCAGGAATGCTGGGGTCTAAACAAACAACTTCCGAGTGTAGGGAAGTAACTTTTTACGAATAATATGTACTCACCAGAATTTGTACCCGTTCTTCGCACGGGAATTTGCAGAGGATTACATGTTTTGTTCAGGAATGTATGCGAAGTAACGTGGCTCTGCTCACACGTTTAATGCGACATATTAAAATGATATTTCTCTACGAAAATGCACGGCAGTAACGTAAAGTATGATGAAGCTGAACAAATTCGAGAGAGAATGAGGACGTATGGTACAGTCCAAAGTTGAGCGAAATTCTCCGTGGTTCTCAGGTTGCGTGGCGCTCTGACGTTGATGATACCTCTCTTAATATCTGCCCTACCGAAAAGAATAAAATGGCTCTTTAGTTGAAGTGACATGCACGACATGCCCCACGGGCCTTGGACTAAAAATCCTATTTTTCGCAACCATCTGCGATATTATCCCTCGTACGATAAATAAATACATGGTATAAAGGAACGGAAAAATGGAATGGCTTTTAGTGCCGGGAGTGTCCGAGGAGATGTTTGGCTCGCCAGGAGCAGGTCTTTTGATTTGACTCCTGTAGGCGACCTGCGCGTCGTGATGAGGATGAAGACGACACATACACCCAGCCCCCGTGCCAACAAAATTAACCAATGATGGTTAAAATTCCCGACCCTGCCGGGAATCGGACCCGGGACCCCTGTGACCAAAGGCCAGCACGCTAACCATTTAGCCATGGAGCCGGATGAGGAACGGAAATAACATATTCTTAAGCGTTTGTTTTATACAGTCTTTTGATAGACCTAATGTCAACGAAAATATTTGAGTTTAATCTATATATAGGCCTGTATAAAATTAGAGTTTTGTCTGTACATTGCTCAAAATTTAAAAATAGTTGTTTTTCTGTATTTGTCGTGTCCACAGTGGCAAGGATATACAAGTTCTCTTTCTTTCTTTCTTTCTTTCTTTCTTTCTTTCTTTCTTTCTTTATCTGTTTACCCTCCAGGATTGGTTTTTCCTCTGACGCAGAGAGGGTTCCCACCTCTACCATCTCAAGGGCAGTGTTCTGGAGCGTGAGACTTTGGGTCCGGGGATACAACTGGGAAGGAAGACCAGTTATGCACTTTTTACTTTTCCTTAATGTCTGTCTGTCTGTCTGTCTGTCTATCTGTCTGTCTGTCTGTCTGTCTGTCTGTCTGTCTGTCTGTCTGTATGTGCATAACGAGAAAACGGCTGAAGTGAATTTAATGAAAATCCGGATGTAAAGTCGGGATATGGTGCACTACAATCTCGGCTGTAAATCATTTTATTCATGCTGAGTGAAATGGTAGTTTAGGGGAATATCTAAAATGTAATTCTCAAATATTTATGTTATTATTTGCTGGAGGAGTTCCTTGGCCTACCAAGTAACCATAGCGTTGGTGGTGGTTTTACAAAACACACACACACACACATTATTGGATACTGTAGGTGCTTAAGGGCTCATAGATGCAAACTCCTTGCGAACAAGCAAGCCCAGCGAGGAAGGAAGTGATGCGTCTAATCTTACTGAAGTCAGCGTGATGTTGTACACACATCGTTAGAGACATATAGGCAGTAATGTTTTATCATTTTAATACAACATAGCGCAACCCAAGTTCGATTCTCCCAGTAAAGATAGGGATATTTTATCAAAGGGCTGGTTTGAGTAGGCCTACAAATTGAGCAGCAAGCGCGATGCCTGCCACTTTACCGTGTGACCCGGGTTCGATTCACTCGGTAAGGATATATATATATTTTACCTAAGCGCTAGTTCGTGCAGGCCTTCGGGCTGAGCAGTGATCACTTGGTAGGCCAAGGCCGTTCCTCGGCAAAGGGGTGGTTCGTGCAGGCCTCCGGGCTGAGCAGTGGTCACTTGATAGGCCAAGGCCCGTCCCCGGCAAAGGGGTGGCTCGTGCAGGCCTTCGGGCTGAGCAGTGGTTACTTGGTAGGCCAAGGCCCTTCCCCGGCAAAGCGGTGGTTCGTGCAGGCCTTTGGGCTGAGCAGTGGTCACTTGGTAGGCCAAGGCCCTTCCCCGGCAAAGTGGTGGTTCGTGCAGCCTGGTCCGTCAAGTCAAGGATTTTTTCCCTGAACCTAAAAGCTGGTTCAAGGTCTACTCAGCCTACGCGATTAGAATTCGCCCTGTAGGTAGAGAGGCTGTAGAATAACACCGAAGGTATTCCCTGCCTGACGTAAGAGGCCACTAAAAGGGGCCACAGGGCTCTGAACTGGAGAGCGTGAGTTGGCGGCCACAGGGCCCTTAGCTGAGTCCTGCCTTGGTCAACTCTTGTTTCGACTCCGACGATATTCGGTTGCGAAACCTAGGGAGTCCTTCATTTTCACGCCCTTCGTAGCCCTTGTCTTCCTTTAGCCGATACCTTCATTTTTCGAAGTGACTGATCCCTTCTATTTTTTCCTCTGACTAATGTTATATATGTATATAGAGGATGGTTGCCTAGTTGTACTTCCTCTTAAAGCAATAATCACCACCACCATCACCAATGTGCTATGCAATCACCATGTATCAGGAAAATAAATAATTACTGTAAATAATGCTGTAACCAATGCAGCACAAAATGAAAAGCATGTATTAGAGTCTTAATAAAGATCCTTCTATCGGTAGGGGCGTTAGAATAACACCCACGGTATCCCCTGCCTGCCGTAAGAGGCGACTATTTTTTTTTTGCTATGGGCTTTACGTCGCACCGACACAGATAGGTCTTATGGCGACGATGGGATAGGAAAGGCCTAGGAGTTGGAAGGAAGCGGCCGTGGCCTTAATTAAGGTACAGCCCCAGCATTTGCCTGGTGTGAAAATGGGAAACCACGGAAAACCATTTTCAGGGCTGCCGATAGTGGGATTCGAACCTACTATCTCCCGGATGCAAGCTCACAGCCGCGCGCCTCTACGCGCACGGCCAACTCGAAGAGGCGTTTAAGAGGGCCCCAGGGGCTCTTAACTTGGGAGCGTAAGTTGGCAACCCTAGGGCCCTGAGCTGGGCACACATGTGGATTTGGTCCTGTAGAATCAAATCGGCGCTTTCGAGTAAGAGGCATTAACAGACGTGTGTATATAATATAGTAGTTGAATAACAAACATAGTGTGCCCTGTTTGTTGTATGAGCTTTTAGTTCCCATGTCAGAATCAAAGATACTGTTTTACCGCCGGATGGCCTGCCTGCTAAGATGTAATTACTAGAAACTAGGTCTATCAAGTAACAGAGAACAGAAACAACACAAGAATCTGTCTTACGGCCGGATGCCCTTCCTAACGCCAATGCTTAATTTTTTAATTTCATGTGGCTAATTCTAGCCGGGTGCAGCCCTTGTAAGGCAGACCCTCCGATGAGGGTGGGCAGCATCTGCCATGTGTAAGTAACTGCGTGTTATTGTGGTGGAGGATAGTGTTATGTGTGGTGTGTGAGTTGCAGGGATGTTGGGGACAGCACAAACACCCAGCCCCCGGGCCATTGGAATTAACCAATTAAGGTTAAAATCACCGACCCGGCCGGGAATCGAACCTGGGACCCTCTGAACCGAAGGCCAGTACGCTGACCATTCAGCTAACGAGTCGGACACGCCAATGCTAAGATGTAATTACTAGGTCTATCAAGTAACAGGACATTAAGTCACCGGGATTTGAACGGCAGTATCCATCATTTTATTTCAGACTAAATGTGTGTGTCTTACTTGTCTATGCCCGAACAAGGTGATGTGTATTTTGCTGCGTTGTCAAGTTACTTCCGTTCACGTTTTTGCAAGCAGTAGCAGAATCTCACAGTATTGTTCTCATTTGCTCTTATGACTTGGCACAGATTGCATACATACTGAACCATACAGTTCATGGACCAATAGTATGGATTTTAGTATTAGATATTGGGATTACCTGAGGCCACCAAGGAAGTCATTGTCTTATAGTTTATTTCATAAAAGATTCCAGAAGAAGCGTTCTCGTGGGAAGAGAGCTAGAGCATCATTATGAAAATTTCCAGAGACTCATTAAAGGGATTTATGGCCCAAGCGAAGCCTCTTAATGGAGATCGGGGACGCTCCCCGGATCGCGGCAAACAAACCTTCGGAGGGAAGAAGGAATTAATTTAATATCTCTGGTTACGAAAGAGATGCATTGGATCTGATACAAGAATTACAACCTGCATAATTTATGCTAAATTTTGATATGCAACATGGCTGTAATCATAAATGCATTCGTTAAGTAGGGTACTTGACTTGCTTTGTGCGGGAGAACTTCGAGTCGCGGGCGCGCGTATCCTACACGCGATCAAGCGGCGTGGCTACGCCAACCTGATTATAAATGCAGGTCCGCCTGGCACGTCAGCCTCATTCTCTGACCGTAAGGCTGCTTGAACGAAGTCGTCACGCTGCGAGTCGGCACCGAGAACAACGTTTTATCTTCGAGCTGCACATACAACTAGCACTACTGAATCTGGAAGAAATTACCCCTGCATCAAGCCAGTACGAGCTTCTACATAATCATTGCGAGGAAGCCACAACGGGAACTGAAGCCGGCACGACATCGGGAATCGATCCAGGAAAGTTGGGCGTACCTGATCAGCGCGACGTCGAAGGGGACATCTTCCAACCATCTAAGGAGCTGCAAGAAGGATTCACGCCAGATAGAATGTCTCCAGTCGTCCGCCGGTATCTGCTGCAAGCGTGGCAGTTTGTCATGATGTGGTAAATTCAGTGGTCCACAGGAAGGGCCGCTCCGTCATGTCATCAATCATATAAGGTCAGAGCTTTCCAATTCTGTTTCAAGCATGTCATTTAAATTTAGATAGGAACAGGGTGGGCCGTCAGCCAACAGGTTAGTTTATGGTAGGAAAATTCTTGGTAATAAATAGCTATGCCTCAAGCTCGAACCCAGTACATTAGTGTAGGTAGTAGGTTGTACATTCCTTGTCGGTGTGGTTATATTTCATTTCGATAGTATTATATTAGTGTACGTGTAATCTTCATGGAGCAGGTAGAACTCCCTTGGTCATGTTAGGTAAGTCTGACAGACAGGCACTGTTTATAGTGTAGCGTTAAGGCATATGTCTCTGCAGACGTAGGTTGTGTATTTGAGATCAGGATTTACCCCGTAACTCACCTAGCTTATCCGACAGGGTGGGCGTGTCCGTATGTTTGAGAGATTTGGGCATTATGCATGTAGCTGATTGCATGAATTGATATGAGAGAGCCCCAGCACAGATTAAGAGTGTATTAGATGCATATGAGATGCCTTATTATGGCTGTGTGATGATAGCAGACTGGATTGTACCTTTGTATTATTAAGGATGAGCCCATTGGAGGCGGAAATGAGATTTGTTGTATTGCTTGTGGCATTGAGATGAGGGCGTGTAGCCCATGTGTATTTAAGAGAGCGCTTTAGCAGCCAGATTATGTGAGATACATTGAGTAGCGAAGTTTCCTTGCACTCAGCCTACAAGTCAGTCAGCTGAGCTCATAAATTGTGTGGGCAGCCGCCTGTCTAGTGAACCGCTGGTGAGAGTTGTTGTGTCTGACGTCACAGTCTTGAAACTCGGTTATATTGCTGTCTGCAGCTTGTCGAGTGTGTAGAGGGGAAGGACGACCTTGATGTTTTGACGCAGGGAGAGATTTTAGTTCTGTTTGTTCTGCTTTATTTTAACGCTTTGCCCGTTTTATGTTGACCCTTAGACAAGATGGTTGCGTTCCTTTTTAAATTGTTTTTTTTGTATATGATTATTCAACGCCTTGCTCTTCATTGGACCAGGGATCGATACCGGGTCAGGGCACTGTACATTATGTGTTTATATTTGTTTGCACCGGGGTTCGATGTTCCGAGGCATAGTAAAATTTTATGATGTGGAGATTACTATTAGATGTGTATTTCAGCAGATATCCATTTTCTCTTTATTTCATTACTTACGCCATTGTACCATGCTTGTTACAGCAAAGCTGTTTCGTGAAGGCAGTGAACTGGTAATCATCGGCTCAACATTATCGTTACCCCAGTCACATTTGAAAGCTCTTGTATTTGTAAATAGTATTTTTATGTAATAAATCCCTGATTGTAAAACTTTGAATGCAGCGATGTTTTCTGCTAGATATTTTTTTGGTAGGATTTTTCTCTTACCTTGCATCATTTCGTATCCACCTAAGTTATCTTATATGCCCTCATTTCTACCCAGATACCCTGATTCATGTTCTACTGAGCTGCAGATTGTGGATACGCCCCGCAAGGTAAGACGTGTGCCGTACATACATCTTTCCTTGGATGTATTGGTCACCATAATGTTCTTAGTTCGAATTCGGCATTTGCCTGACTGGAATCAAAAGCATTATAGGGCACAATACATACATACAAAAATTACGATTTGATCTTTTTCCTCTTTTTACATGTAAGTATCTTAGGTAATTCATATATCTGTGTGTAGAGTAAATTAAAAATCGTGTGTAAGTGGTATAAAGTGTGTGTAAGAGGTATGTCGCAACATTCTTGTCTGTGTGTTCCGTTTTTCGAAAAAGGAGTGATGTGTGCGTATATTAGTGTTCTGCTCGATAACCCGTGTTGTGCTGTATTCATATTTTGTAAATTTGCAATCACCGAGTGTGTTAGCTGCGCGGTTAAAGCAATATGTGTTTCCACGGTTTCAACGTTTACCGAACGAGATAGCTACGCGGTTTGTGCAATATGTGTTTCCGCGGTTTCTGATTTTCGCACTAGGCAAATGGTGGAAGATGTACGTTAGCTGTATTCGTATTTTATACATTAGCGTTTACCGAGCGAGATAGCTACGCGGTTTGTGCAATGTGTGTTTCCGCAGTTTCTGATTTTCGCACCAGGCAAAGATGGAAGATGTACGTTAGCTGTATTCATATTTTGTAAATTTGCTGTCTCTCGGTGACTGAAGAAAAAATTCTCACTTATATTATCTATAAAGCCTTCA
Source organism: Anabrus simplex (assembly GCF_040414725.1). NCBI lineage: Eukaryota > Metazoa > Arthropoda > Insecta > Orthoptera > Tettigoniidae > Anabrus > Anabrus simplex. Next base: position 232,527,686 of record NC_090272.1, on the reverse strand, counting down.
GTTAGTAAGAAACATTCATAACGATCAAATCTAAACATGCATAACTATGATGACGTCATCGCTGCAGGTTATAAACAGAATAATAGCACGTGCTCACTGATATCTTAAGCATAAGATCGCGTCGTTATAGTAATGCATGTTTAAACTTAGTTGATAGAGATATAAAGCTATACCTTGACAGAGTGGGGTGAGGAGGAGGAGGAGGAGGAGAAAGAGGTCACAACAGCCTATGTATAGCCGTTATCTTGCGCAAGCTGTTCAGGATTCTAGTCTTGTTACCATGGCAGTAAGCGATATTTTTTTCTCTGTTCGAATCCATCTTCTTAGAACAAAGGTATCCCCTCCTAAGCAGTAAACATGTTTTAGTCAGTTATTTTGTGTTCTGAACACAACAATCACTGTTCTGAACACCTGTTGTACGTAACGCCATCAACTATAGAGTTCGATTCTAGTCTTGTTAACGTTGCAGCAAACAGTAGCAGCAATAAGGTTAGAATCTGTCAAAATAGCAGCACTAAATATAGCTATGTTTAAAAATCTCGCCAACATAGCAGCAGTAAGTTTTTCTACCGCTAGAGTGTGTACACATCGCCTATCGATTATGCATGCATCGACTATCATACTAATCTTCTTCCGCCAGAGCGTGCAACGATCGCATGTGCACGCGCACCTCCCTCTATCTACTGCTCATCGATCTGCGCACCTCCCAACCCGCTTACCGATGTAATAAAAAGGCAGTGCACAGTTTTTATTTTGACAAGGACGAGATGACTGCCGAAGTGAAAGGACGTACGTGCCTCTCGCTGCGCTCTCTCTCTCCTTGCCAGGCGCTCAGTACTTCTAGTGCTAACCAGGCAGCTGTACTTATTAGTACGACTTCGGAAGAGCATTTGTCTGAGCTGAGCACTTCTCAGTGCTCGCTCGTTCTCTTTCAGAGTTTGTTACAGGGGGACCAGGATGGACAACCAGGAGGACACGATGACAACCCAAGAACGGGCGGTGGCGATCGGGCACTTGCTCCGAGATCTCTTCACCGGCATGACACCGACACCGGAGAGCAACACGGAGTCGCAGACGCTGGAACCTGTGACGGAGACCCCGGCACCCGAGCCGGAGCTGCCGCAGGAGGAGCCGGAGATCGAGGTGGAGACGGAGCCTTACAGGGACGGGTGTGACCCCCCTAACGGCTTCTTCATCTCCGATGGCTACACCGACCCGGCGCACGAAGCGCTGCTCGTGTACTACAGGCCGGGGCGCCCTGTAACTTCTGAACGGGGCCTCGTCCTGGACAGAATGCGGCGCCCTCGCCGAGGAGGCAGGATCATCTCGACAACCATGGCCGTCGAGAGCTTCCTACCAGGAGGCCTCATCATCAGGCATCACTACCAGGAGCGGATGCGCGACGCAGAGAGGGAGCTTTCTTCTCTGTTCCAGGTCATCCGTCTACCAGGGGGGGACGGAGTGCCAGGGATGAACACCGGCGCAGTCAGGGCCGCGACGGAGACCAGGGAGACGCCGAGGAGGCTAAGGAATAGGGCGGTTAACACCGACCTAGTCCTGGCCACCCAGCCGGCGACCAGCGACGCCACCACGGAGGTGGGGCATGACGCCCTCTGGCGCCGCGATTGTGCGACTTCAGTGGAGGAGGACGCCCCCTGGCGTTCTGAGGCTGCTGTCCAGGCCCAGCCTGCCAGCACGTCTATCGAGCTGCAGACCTCGATATGCGCCCCACAGGACAGGGAACGCAGTCAAGCGTTAGCACCGACCGACGCCGCCGCCGCCAGCCAGGAGAAGGAAGAAGACGGCGACGCAGCGGAGCCATCAGCTACCCTGGGGTCACCAGGCCGGGAGGAGCGTCACCAGGACGAGGCCTCTTCCCCTGCCGAGAAGACACGCCCGGGTAGAAGAAGACGGCGACGCCGGACCACGAAGCAGAAGGCGACGCCGGCCCATCAGGAGAGGGCCGCCCAGCCGCAACCCAAGACTGCTCCCAGGACAGCAGTCAACCGAGGAGCCAATCAGGAGAGGACCTCAGCGGGTAGCGGCAGTCAGGTGAGAGTAAAACGTCCCCCTCAGCAGCTCTTGCAGTGTTTCCGCTGTCTGAGGTGGGGCCACCGTCAAGTTAGCTGTGGACTCCAAGTGAAGTGCAACCGCTGTGGTGGTGATCACCACTACACGGCCTGCGCAACACTTAAGGAGGCACCAGTGTGCGCCAATTGCGCGGGGGGCCACCCGGCCTCCCACCACAGTTGCCCAGTCTACAGGGCCATGGCGCGGGCAGAGAGGAGGGAGGCCCGGCGCCATGACCCACCCCATTCCAGGAGGCCCCCGCCTCGGCGGGCTTGGCCTCATTCTCCGGGATCGGAGACTGGGTACGAGGTACCCCAAGGAGGTGGAGCCGTGCGACAGGCCCTAGTGGTACTCGACGCATGGCTCCGCAGCCGGCAAGGATCGCGCTAGTCCCAGCAGTGCCCAGACGGACTGATCCCCAGGCGATGGAATGGCGAGGAATTGGTTTATGTTTTGTGCATGTTACCTGTTCCTAACTAACACAACCTCTGGTCTTTTTCCAGCCCACATCCTTGCATGTGCTATCAAAAGATGTCAGGTTTTACATGTAGGCTCTTTCTTCTTTCTGTCTATGTGGTTTTTCCCTGACCCTTCAATACCATACCTTAACACTATCCAACCAACACAAACTTTGCCGTGGTAGCGAGTCTCACTCGGAAACCGGCAGATACTTCTTGTATCACTTCCCACTCCTCCCTGCTATCTCTTTCTTCTTCTTAGAAATAATAGCATGTCGGAGGCCATGTAGATTGAGTCGTTGGTCACGCGGGGGGAGCGGGCTTCGGGGCCCCCCCGAAAAAAAAAAAGCTACTATTTTCGTTGGTAGATGCAGAGTGGGTTTCGGCCCTTGGGTTTCGTCCCTTAAATGACTTGTTATCGGAAGGATATTTATCCAAGACTGCTGCAGGTAATTTATTCCAATCCCTTATTGTCCTGTTACAAAGGAAAAATTGCCCACGCCCGTATGTTAGTTTCTGGCCCTAATTTTATGCTTATTATCATTATCGATAAGTATGTTTTTTTTTTTGCTAGGGGCTTTACGTCGCACCGACACAGATATGTCTTATGGCGACGATGGGATAGGAAAGGCCTGGGAGTTGGAAGGAAGCGGCCGTGGCCTTAATTAAGGTACAGCCCCAGCATTTGCCTGGTGTGAAAATGGGAAACCACGGAAAACCATTTTCAGGGCTGCCGATAGTGGGATTCGAACCTACTATCTCCCGGATGCAAGCCCACAGCCGCGCGCCTCTACGCGCTCTGCCAACTCACCCGGTCGATAAGTATGAGGGAGGTTCCAACCTATTCCTAATACTACTCCAGGCAGCCCTTCCCGTATAGCTCTTATAAAGACCGCACAGGCGAGCTCTAGTTCTTCTAGATTTAAGACTTTACCAAATGGTATTTCTCCTATTCCCGGTTACGAAACGCATCGCTCTTCTTCGAACTTTTTCTAGGGAATTTGCGAAACCTACCCTGTATGTATCCCAGCACGCAGTTCCATATTCCAGAATCGGTCTTACGAAGCATTTATAAGCATTACTTTTGGCACCAGAATTAGTTTCCTTGAGATTCCACATAATAAAATATAACGATCTCCAGAATTTCTTAACTACATTTTCCACTTGTTCTGACCAGTTTAAGTCTTTTCTAATAGTAAAACCTAAGTACATACAACTATAATCCGCCTCTGTGGTGTAGTGGTTAGCGTGATTAGCTGCCACCTCCGGAGGCCCGGGTTCGATTCCCGGCTCTGCCACGAAATTTGAAAAGTGGTACGAGGGCTGGAACGGGGTCCACTCAGCCTTGGGAGGTCAACTGAGTAGAGGTGGGTTCGATTCCCACCTCAGCCATCCTGGAAGTGGTTTTCCGTGGTTTCCCACTTCTCCTCCAGGTGAATGCCGGGATGGTACCTATCTTCAGGCCACGGCCGCTTCCTTCCCTCTTCATTGCCTGTCCCATCCAATCTTCCCATCCATCCACAAGGCCCCTGTTCAGCATAGCAGGTGAGGCCGCCTGGGTGAGGTACTGGTCATTCTCCCCAGTTGTATCTCCGACCACGAGTCTGAAGCTCCAGGACACTGCCCTCGAGGCGGTAGAGGTGGGATCCCTCGCTGAGTCCGAGGGAAAAGCCGAACCTGGAGGGTAAACAGATGATGATGATGATGACATACAACTAAAAATTTTAACAAGACTTTCCTCTCCAATTTCGTAATCCCTCCTTCTTGTCATTTTCTTTTTAATGAAACACGATTTCTTGCTTTTCCCGCTGTGGATTTTCATTTGACTTCCACGTGCCCATTTTTCAATCATATCTAAATCCTGCTGAAGCAATAGTTCCTCCTCTTCTGCCTTTATCTCCCGGCATATGACGCAATCATGGGCAAAGGGCGCACTTCCGATTTTGTCGAATCAGGCATATCATTCATGAAAAGTATGAAAAGAATTGGCCCAATAACGCTAACCTGAGCCACACCAGACGTAACACTTATTGGAGAGGATAACGTTTCTTCCACACGCACCCTCTGAGTTCTTCCATTGAGGAATTCTCGTATCCATTTCACAACTCTGATGTCAATGCCCGAACGCGCTAACTTGTTAAGGAGGATGTCATGTGACACAAGATCGAATGACTTAGCAAAATCAATTACTATTGTATCAATCCTTGACCCACTGTCGAGCTTATCCTATATATCTTGACATAAGGAACAGAGCTGACTTTCGCAGGAGAAGCCTTCCCTAAAAACCATGCTACCAAGCTCGATAGCTGCAGTCGCTTAAGTGCGGCCAGTATCCAGTATTCGGGAGATAATAGGTTCGAACCCCACCATCGGCAGCCCTGAAAATGGTTTTCCGTGGTTTCCCATTTTCACACCAGGCAAATGCTGGGGCTGTACCTTAATTAAGGCCATGGCCGCTTCCTTCCCACTCCTAGCCCTTTCCTGTCCCATCGTCGCCGTAAGATCTATGTGTGTCGGTGCGACGTAAAACAACTAGCAAAAAAACATGCTGCCCCTTAAATATCATTCCAGAAAGGAAAGTCCCATTTTAACCTCATATGTCCTGATTACCTTAAAATGCTTGTGGAGGAGGGGCGTGCTAGAATCTCACTATTCCGCCCCCAGAAGAAACTTACCTTTATAAAGAAACGCGGATAAATTTTACGCCATTACCCACAACCTTCCGCCTCACACTCGTAAAACATTGGATGAATTTAAGGTTGGACGTAATTGCCAACTTCTTCTCACTAATGGGTCGTAACCAAAGAGTGACACAAAACAAACTCCCTTCGAGAGGCTTTCTGCTAAACACCCCTGACGTGTTAGAACAATGGTTTTTTGTACAAGAATCGTCCTCCTGAGGGAGCAATAGTTTCGTGTTTCGCCGCATAGGGCTGTAGGAAAATAAAAGGAGCAATTCGGAAAACTTCGGTGAGTCTGCCGCCACGTAGTACTGTAAGAAAATAATCGGAGCAATTCGGAAAACTTCGGTGAGTTTGCCGCCACGTAGCATTGTAAGAAAATAATCGGAGCAATTCGGAAAACTTCGGTGAGTTAGCCGCCAAGTAGCACCGTAAGAAAATAAATGTAATTCGGGTGACAGATAAAATGTTGTTTTCGTTCTGGTTTCGGTCTCCATTTATCTGCACTCGTGTTTGAGCGAGGGATTAGCCAGCATACTAACACGTAAATGTGCGTTCCAATTTAACAAGTACATATAATGTGTATAATTTTAAGTGTAATTTTTACACATAGAGTTAGTAAATAACACACTAGAGGTAGCATTGGCGCCACCGTCTACGAGAGAATCACTGTAGCGAGCGGAGCATGTTGAAATCGCAGCTGTTTGGCAAAAGGCTCACTCCGCCGTACTCATCAATGTAAATTGGGACCTTTTAAAACTCTGTGGATGTAGATACGATTTACATTTCTAACATGTAAACATTCTCAGATACTACAGTATACTTGCGATGCTTCTCTCTAGTAAAAACGAGAGCCCTAAAAGCAAAAATACAGGAGAAATGAGTGATAAAAGAGGACGGTGTTCAGGTGCAGTTAAGTAACACAAAATCAATTTGCTGTTCATATTAAGTCTTCTAACAAAATACGTTTAGAAGGAGGGCACGTATATTTTGCTATCTTTTGTGTAAATGGCCAGGAATTTGCTATAATTCTGCCCAATGACCGAAAATGTCCTCTCTCGTACGAAGCGAATGAGAGAGTTTTTAGGCCTAAAAACGTTGGCGAGATTTTGGGGTAAACTAGACCAAATATTGTCATCGCCGGTTTAGACGCTGGCTTTCTGAGCCCAAGTTGGCAGGTTCGAGCCTAACTCAGTACGGTTATACTTGAAGATGCTCAAATATGTCAACCTCTTGTAGATAAATTTACCGGCACATGAAAAATCTCCCGTAGGAAAAAATTCCGACACCTCAGCGTCTCTGAAAACCGCATAAGTAGTTAGTGGGACGTAAATCCATTATTATTATTATTATTATTATTATCGATGTTTTCTAAATGCAATTACAAGTGGAAATATGACACTCGCTTATGGTTTTAGCCTATTATGGAGTTTTTATTTAGCTTGTCGTGAAATGTATGATTTGCTTTAAGATTTTAACTTGTAAAATGGAAAGGGAAAGTGGTAAATTATATGATTGAAGAGAACTGAAAAATTACAATAATTTTTACAATTTGCTTTACATCGCACCGACACAGATGGGTCTTACGGCGACGATGAGATAGGAAAGGACTAGGAGTGGGAAAGAAGCGCACATGGGCTTAAATGAGGTTCATCCCTAGCATTTGCCTGGTGAGAAAATAGGAAACCACGGAAAACCATCTTCAGTGCTGCCGACAGTGGGGTTTTAACCCACTATTTCTCGAAAGCAAACTTACAGCTGCGTGGCTCTAACCGCATTGCCAACTGGCTCGGTCATTAATTTACGTATTTTGCTTGTATAGGCCTGTAGTGCTATCGCCATTTAAGGGAATAATATTCACGAAAGTAAAGGACTCAGATGTTCACACGGTGTTGCACATTTAGGCTCTAAGTTTTAAAGTTTGGTAAGGTATGAACGGGGACTGTTACAGTACACGTACTATACGAAGAGAAAGCAACAAACTGTATACACAGAAAATATATCCATTAGCTTTTAATACTATAAATACACACAGAAACTGAAAAACGGAGCACAGTTCCAGGCTATCATGCACAACTTTTCTTATTTTCTTTTTTGTACCAATTTGCTTTACGTTACACCGACACACATAGGTCTTACGGCGATTATGGAACAGGAAAGGGCTAAGAGTGGGAAGGAAACGACTGTGGTCTTAATTAAGGTGTAAAAATTGCAAACCATCTTCAGTGCTGCCGACAGTGGGGTTCAAGCTGACAGCTACGTGACCTAAAGCCTGCAGCCACTCGCTCGGTATCATGCACATGATTTTTCTGCATATTTGCTTTCAAAAGCATGGCCATTCAGTGAAAGGAAAATGTCATCCCTTATATTTCCTAAAACTTTATTTTCAGTCTTCAAGGAAAGATCCAAAGAAACTCATTCGCGCCGACAGGGGAATCAGTCGCGAAGTCAGCCCAAGTAGGCCAAAGTATTATTGTATACGCACGGAAATGAATTTCAAGGAAACATACCTGTGAAATGATACGCCACTGCCCTTTATGAACCTCTCTATGCAGCCATAAATTGCACAGGAGACTGGCATTTTCCTTCACAGAAGTATATACTTCAATTTATCGGGAAGCTCCAGTAGTGACAGTGCCAAACAATACAGCTTTTGCCAAACAGCGCGCTCGTTCAACTTCGCACGCGACTGCAGCGCCAATGCTACCTCTAGTGTATAATATACTAACTCTATGTTTTTACATCGGGCGATAGATTATCTGTTTGTCCGCGCTCGTGTTTGAACGTTTGTTGCGGTGATTAGCCAGCGCGATAACATGTAAATAAATGGATGGTACTATTTTATAAGCGTATATATTTATGTGGATAATTTCAAGTGTATTTTTACAATGTTCAAGTGTACTTTTACAATGTTCAGATGGAGCAACTCTGGTTTATTGTACAGGCATAGCCAATGTTTAAATAGACACATTAATAGTACATGTACCGGTGGTACCCATCCTCCGGCCAGTTAAACTGCGCGCCTTCTATAAGGCCATCTATGAAATCTATCTTGAACTGATGTTATGCCAGATATTTCGTTTTTAACCGTTCGATATCTCTGTCATCGGTTTTGTTGCTCCCCCTAGTGAGTCGATCTATAATTAATTTATTAAGAAATGTGTATTGTGACAGGTGGCACACTTTAAGCTTTGAAGTTTGTTTTGTTAATGTGTAAAAGTTGTCAACACTCCTGCTGGTTCCTTCTTCGATAGCTATCATCCAATCAAACATTTGTAAATATTTTCGCTAGTCAATTAAAATTGGGGGTGCGTACAGGTATCCAGCCTATCTGTAAAGAGTTCTGGAAACTTCCCCTGGAAATACTATAAAAGGTGGGCGGTTTAAGGCCGTATTGTCATCTTCATCGCTCCAGTTTATTGTGTGCGACGTGTAATAAGGGAGCAGGGCCGCAGTCGGCGTTCGGAAGGCCCAGCAACTCAACGTAATGGCAGAATTTTCATAACGTGATAGCTCCGGTAGACAGCTTGGTGGGAAGGTTTCAAAACTATTTTCTTTTACGTAAATTTCTAAACCTGGTGGTTTAAATGTAGACTTTTCGGCCAGTCTGAGGACTCTGTTCTATTCCCTTCTGAGAAATATGTAATGTAAGGGAACAACGAGTGATTGATTCACATTCAACTTGGTACGGGATGACTAAAGTTTATAATCATCTAAACTTCGTAACACTCTTTTGGAATTTAATATTTGTCATTTAGTCACCTCGGCGTAGAATAGGCTTAGCCTCTGTATCTTTGGACCATAAGCCCATTTAGGGCTTTTAAATATTCTAGAACGGGTGGAATGATTCCGCCTCCTAGCGTTTTGTTCATGGCCAATCATGTTAAACCTTTTCTTTTTACATCAAGGCCATTTAGTTTGTTCGGTAATTGTTTATGGACCGTGTGTAACAAACTGTTGAGCGATAAATAAGCCCACATCAGGGCAACGATGTGTAAATACTTTAATCAAGATCAACCTACTGGTTGTAAGTGCTCTATTAAAAACGGATGCCTCTGTGAGGCTGGACTATGATATTGTCGGAGCCCAGGCTCCCTTGTAGTGTGAAGGATAGGAGCAAATAGTGCTCTTCTAAGTTTTGTACCTGCCAAGAGAAATCCAGTTCTTTTCTGTGGAAATTAGTATTTGTAATTCTCTTAAGTTATACTTGACTTTTTTTTTTGGACTTCAAGTCATTGTTGTTGGAGTGACGATCTCATTATAACCTTATGGTTTATTCAGATCTTCTATTCGTCCGATTTTAATTTAAAAAGAGGTAAAACAATTTCTAATTTTGTTGTATTAAGTTCAGTTCTTGTTAATTCCTTGTCCACCCACTCACCCCAGCAGCTTCTTTCACCTCTGTAACAGTACACATACGTCAAACGGTCCTAATGTTACTAGTGCCAGTAATTTTACATGAAGTGTATGTTCATTTCCGCAATATTCATGGCATTGTTGTGATAAGTGAAAACAAGACATTTCATTCGTTTGAATAGTTTAAGAAATGGGAAATAAATTATGAAGCACAAAATCTTGTAAAATATGTTTTAATATTCGTTTCTGAGGACATTACAAAAAGTCGAACAGTATATTACAATTTTCAGTTCAAAAGATGCCATTTCCACTTCAAAATATTTTTTAGTATTTCGTCCACATGCATTACAGTAGCTGAATGGCATCGAACGCCATGAGCAACCCGGACCAGAAGAATGTAGTACCATACGCGATCATCGGTACGTTCCGTGTTACATTGCGTTTTGCCACAACTTTCTTAAGGTGGAAACAGCACTTTGAACAGACACACTCCTTAACTGTCATCGTTCAGGACAGTTTAAATCGAAAGGATTTGGTCCCCGTCATTTAAAGAGCCAAGGCACCAACAAATCTTTATGGTTTCTGCCCTTCGACAACAAAAGTTTCTTTAGTTGAAGACGGTACGTGTGAGACTGTGTTTTCACCTATTCATGTGGGGCGTCAAAATGATTTAAAGCATTTATTTTTAACTCAAGCTGAAAAGAGTTCTTTGGCAGCTAATTATTACCGTTATTGTGCTTTTACAGTCGCATTGGACCACTGTAGTCAATTTCTGTCCGGTCTTCTATGATGTTTTATGATTTTTTTCTTTCCTGTTCTTCCAGTATTTCTTCATTCTGTCTGATCGTCGTTGTCGCCCTTCTTCTGAAAATACCCTTTCAGTTGTTTCTGTTTTATCACATTTTGGTAGGAATCTAATTTTACTATTCTTCAGTTTATTTACTTTGTTTGATTTATTCTTTAAATCCTCCAGTGTTGTGTCTAATTCTTTTATTTCTTTCATCCAGACAGGTTCTTGTTTTTGTTTCCAAAGCTTTCCAAAATTCTGCGTATTAACCTGTCTTGAGGTCTTCTCAACAGATGACCAAAGAATGATATTCTCTTCTTTCTTACGAAATCCGTTATAGGTTCTATCTCTTGATGTACTGCTGCATTTGGGATGATTCGCCATTCTCCTTCTTTTGGTACTTCGTATTAATGCATGCTCTTTATTTTTTTTTTTTGCTAGTTTCTTTACGTCGCACCGGCGCAGATAGGTCTTATGGCGACGATGGGACAGGAAAGGCCTAGGAGTTGAAAGGAAGCGGCCTTGACCTTAATTAAGGTACAGCCCCAGCATTTTCTTGGTGTGAAAATGGGAAACCACGGAAAACCATCTTGAGGACTGCCGACAGTGGAATTCGAACCCACTATCTCCCGGATGCAAGCTCACAGCCGCGTGCCCCTGATCACACGGCCAACTCGCCCGTTAATGCATGTTATTACTATTCTTCTTTCTATTTCTAAAATTTTGTCTATGTTATTCTTTTGCTTTATTTTATATAATGTTTCAGTTTTGTATTTATTGACAAACATTTTTTGTTGTATGTATTTCTGGTTACTTTTTGGGCTCTGGATAATTCATTCATTCTCTCTGTCCAAGAAATATTTTTTCATTTAAATTGTATGTTATAGTTTCTCCAAGGTATTTAAATTGTTTTACAATTTCTATTTCTTTCCCACATATCAGAACACTGCTTATTGAAAGGGGATCTATTGCCATTATTTTAGAGTTTTCAAATGAAATTGTTAATACTATTTTTCCAGCAATAGTTTGGAGATTTGTGATTTGATTCCGAGTTTCATTAAGGTTATTAGCTAGTAGTGCCAGATCATCTGCAAATCCTAAGCAATTTAGGTAAATTTCATCTTTAGTGTATCCAATTATATTTTTGTTATTCTCTTTATACCCTTCACATATCAAGTATTCCAGCGTACAATTAATATAGTATAATATAGTATTGAAAATTCCTTTTGGCGTTATATTAACTGATATCCGAAGCAGTCTGAAAACTCCAGAAGAGCTGCAAAGAATTCATTTCCTCATAAGAAAGGGCTTGCATAACTTTGCAAATTTGAGCTCATAATCTGTGAAGCATTCTAATGATGCAACGAGTGTTGATGCTGGGTGAATCAGTTAAAACGGGAAGTAGGGACTGTGTGTTATTGTACACTAACTGACAGAGCAAATGCAACACAAAGAAGGAGTGGTTCGAAAGGGATGAAAGTTGGGGAAAAAACAGAGACGGCACGGACGAATAATTGATGTTTATTTCAAACCGATATGCAGGTTACACAATGCGCACGGCATCGACTCAGTAGGATGTAGGACCACCGCGAGCGGCGATGCACGCAGAAACACGTCGAGGTACAGAGTCAATAAGAGTGCGGATGGTGTCCTGAGGAATGGTTCTCTGTCAACCATTTGCCACAGTTGGTCGTCCGTACGAGGCTGGGGCAGAGTTTGCAAACGGCGTCCAATGAGATCCCACACGTGTTCGATTGGTGAGAGATCCGGAGAGTACGCTGGCCACGGAAGCATCTGTACACCTCGTAGAGCCTGTTGGGAGATGCGAGCAGTGTGTGGGCGGGCATTATCCTGCTGAAACAGAGCATTGGGCAGCCCCTGAAGGTACGGGAGTGCCACCGGCCGCAGCACATGCTGCACGTAGCGGTGGGCATTTAACGTGCCTTGAATACGCACTAGAGGTGACGTGGAATCATACGCAATAGCGCCCCAAACCATGATGCCGCGTTGTCTAGCGGTAGGGCGCTCCACAGTTACTGCCGGATTTGACCTTTCTCCACGCCGACGCCACACTCGTCTGCGGTGACTATCACTGACAGAACAGAAGCGTGACTCATCGGAGAACACGACGTTCCGCCATTCCCTCATCCAAGTCGCTCTAGCCCGGCACCATGCCAGGCGTGCACGTCTATGCTGTGGAGTCAATGGTAGTCTTCTGAGCGGACGCCGGGAGTGCAGGCCTCCCTCAACCAATCGACGGGAAATTGTTCTGGTCGATATTGGAACAGCCAGGGTGTCTTGCACATGCTGAAGAATGGCGGTTGACGTGGCGTGCGGGGCTACCACCGCTTGGCGGCGGATGCGCCGATCCTCGCGTGCTGACGTCACTCGGGCTGCGCCTGGACCCCTCGCACGTGCCACATGTCCCTGCGCCAACCATCTTCGTCACAGGCGCTGCACCGTGGACACATCCCTATGGGTATCGGCTGCGATTTGACGAAGCGACCAACCTGCCCTTCTCAGCCCGATCACCATACCCCTCGTAAAGTTATCTGTCTGCTGGAAATGCCTCCGTTGACGGCGGCCTGGCATTCTTAGGTATACACGTGTCCTGTGGCACACGACAACACGTTCTACAATGACTGTCGGCTGAGAAATCACGGTACGAAGTGGGCCATTCGCCAACGCCGTGTCCCATTTATCGTTCGCTACGTGCGCAGCACAGCGGCGCATTTCACATCATGAGCATACCTCAGTGACGTCAGTCTACCCTGCAATTGGCATAAAGTTCTGACCACTCCTTCTTGGTGTTGCATTTGCTCTGTCAGTCAGTGTATAATCCCCAGGGCGAGGTTTTTGAAGAGTACCCTTTCTTGGCCAAGAATGACTTTGTGTTATCAGTAATGAATGATGCACAAGCTTCAATGCTGTAGAAATATGGAGGGGGTGCTGTATGCATTGATGGAACCCATGGACACAATGCGTATGATTTTGAGTTGATAACTCTTATAATTAGTGATGACATGCGTGAGGGTTTCCCGTGTTCATTTTTATTTACAAACAGAACTGATAAAGAAATCTTAAAGATTCTATTTTCAAAAATCAAATACCAGCGTCGCAATTTGCCTCCAAATATTTTTATGACAGATATGACAGATGTTTTTAACGCTTGGATCGAAGTTATGGGGGAACCAAATCAAACGGTATATTGCTTCTGTTTATGATTTTGGTAAATATTTGTTTAGAAAGTTATGCTGCTATAGCCAGGCAGTGGGCATATAGCTATCGGATGCATTGTGGTTTGAACACAAATACGCACATTGAAAACCTGCATAAGTGCATAAATCATACATACTTGCACGGAAAGAAAACGAAGCGCCAGGACAAATCCATTTGTGCAATGATAAGATTCCTCAAAGTTAAAATGTAAAGGTAAAGAAAGTGACAATTAAGCTAAGGGAACTTAGGCAAGACTCAAAATTAGCCTGACTTTAAGAAAAGACTTAGTTATAAAGGAAGGTAACATATGGAAAATTCCATCATTATCCAGTTCTGATGTATACACAGCTGTGACTGCCAGTTAGAATGTAATGACTGTAAGTCATGTATTCACAGCTACTCTTGTACGTGTATCGATTCTGCCATACGACTCAACATGTGCAAACACAATCATCTTGTTGGCCAGATTATTTCAGCCTAAAGAATACCAAGAACAGATTCAAATATGTTCTGAAAAAGAGTTAGAAGTTGCTGAAAAAGACGCATTATTGAAACAAATCTCTACCAATGCCTTTCCAAGTACCTGTAATTCAGAATCGAACAATCAACACAGGCGGTTAGATATCAAGAAACAGAACTTATTATCCCAGTTAAAGGAAATCAATGAATTGGTGCAAAATTTTACAACCCCTGAAAAAGCAGAAGTTATTGCTACCGATGAAGGCGACATTAGCAACAGTTCGAAGTTTCAAAATGCCACATAATCAGACAGACACACATCAGAAAAGAAAAATTGAACCTTAAAGGGGACTCGTCTTGAGATCTAATAAAAAGATACGAACCGAACTTCGTATTCCGCTTATTGGATCTCAGATAAACAGAATAGTCAAGATGGCCAAGTCTAGAATCCTCCTTAGTCAATTCTACTCTTAAAACAGCTCATGAGAACCAAGAAGCCGAACACTCGTTTCAAACATCGCGGCCATTGGCTAACTTACGACCTGTTTTAACTGATTACATCGCCATTTTTGGCCTATTCTAAATTAAATCACTAAATTACTAAAATCTTAATTAAATTCCTCCTGAAAAGGCCCAGTTGTTAAGAAGTGAAGCTTTATTTCCTCCCTAAATTCTACTTATTCTAAATTTACTCCGACCCCAAAAATGACATTTTCTAACACCTTAGCGAAGAGGGGGGTTTCATCTCTGACGTGGGGGTAAATTTCCTCCATGACAGATCGCTTCCCCCCTTCCCCCTTCCAGTGTACGTGATGGAGATTTTCCGACTCATCGCCACGTCGCGGAAACAGATGAGTAGAAGTGTACAGTTTTCACTCTGGGAATCTCATGTAGTCGCTCTCAACAACAACAATAACAACAACAACAACAATAACAACAACAACAACAACAAAACAACCAAGAAGAAAAGACCCGCAAAAGGCAATCCAGTGACAAAACCATCTCCAGCGGAGCAGCATAACCAGGACATTCTGCATGGAACCAGTAAATGTCCTATGCGCAATATCTACTGTTTCTGAACGCTCATGTTATCTAGGTTAAGACTGACTGGGACATACTGTCCCCATATCGCCACCAAAATCTGGTGATGCCCCAAGTAGCCACTCACTCAGGCGTGTCCGCTCCTAACTCTCTAAGCAAAGTCTAAAATTTTACCGCTAATACATATTTTGGGGAACACATACTTCGACAGACGAACATTGTATAACGGGTGAAGCTATGTACTAAATAATGGGCAACAGTTAGTGGAAACAAATTTCTAATTTATTAAAAATATCGACAAACAATAGGAAGGCAAAGAAATCAATACAAATTTAGATTAAAAACCATCAGTCCACTGCGTTTGTAAACGTCCAGATATCTTTACTTCATTCATCATAAAAATTACCTCTAATTTCTTGGCTTTATCGTACGTAGTGCTGACTTTTAATCGAAGTCACCGGGCGAGTTAGCCGTGCGGTTAGGAGCGCGCAACTGTGAGCTTGTATCCGGGAGAAGTGTGTTCGTATCCCACTGTCGACAGCCCTGAAGGTGGTTTTCCGTGGTTTCCCATTTTCACACCAGGAAAATGCTGGGGCGGTACCTTAATTAAAGCCATGGCCGCTTCCTTTCAACTCCTAGGTCTTTCCTATCCCATTGTCGACATAAGACCTATCTGTGTCTATGCGACGTAAAGCTACTAGGATAATCGAAGTAGAAAAAGGTGGCCCTTAACAGCAGTTTTCATAGCATCAACACTCCTGTTGTTTTCTCTAATTGCCTTTCCATAATAAACCTGAAAATAGTCTATTTCCTTGTGGGTAAGTCTCCCTCTCCCACCAAGCGGTTTCCCATCTTCTAATTTTTGACCTTTACTTTCCTTCAGTAAACAACGCAGCCTGGATCCAACAAGTTTCTGGACATGACCCACACATTCTAACCTGGTCACCTAACAGTCATATGGTTTACTGTCAACTACAGATTTAGAAGATTTAGAATCACCATCACCTACGTAGTAAGTATATCTAACACCATACATATTTAGTGAGCGACAGAACATTTTCACTACAGACGCTGGCTCCATACCAACACTTGATCCACTGTAATTTTTGTAACAAGCATGTGAGTGTTTTTCTTGCCATTCATTCTCCAATTCAGTATTTTCTAGTTTCTTCCTAACAGAACACTCATGACAATATTTAGACATTGTCTCAACATCTATAACTTTCCCTGAGTCAATGCTGTTTATGGATGATACTCCATAGAGAGAAGTGTGCTCATGAACCATCGACTGAAGCACAGAGATCTGTTGGAACCTCCAACACCTGTCGTTCAATTTCTCTGTCTTTTACAATTTGCTTCACAGCCACATCACTCACATCTTTCAAAATATGTTTCTTTATTTTATCAAACCTTGCAATGGGTGGTGGCATATTCATCACACCACAAAATATATTACAAGCTTCCCTACCTTCCCCTATACATCTCATACCGGTACCATAAGTAAATCTGTAATTACTGTCATAAATGTCTCAAATGATGACCTGTTATTGCACAATTCACAAAAAATTGTCAGTTCACAAGCTAAACCTACTCTCTTCTCTGCTACAACTTTGAGACACATTGAATTCTTACAATTCACACATACACACAAATGAAACACTATTAGCCTGTGACAACAATTTCAGATCAACCAGTCTATATCCAGAGGTAGAAAACTGTTCACTTTCAACTTGTACCTCGCCACGAAAGTTAGAGCGAAGTTGATAAGTTATGTTCTTGAGCTGATAGTTCTGATGGCTGAATTAGGTACCTTCCTGGTATGAACATTGAATTTCTGTTTCTTGAAACAGGATTTGACTCTTGGCATGTTTAATAATTATTTCACAAGTGCAGAACACAGATCACAGTTCAACAAAACCTCATGTAGGCCTAAATATCAACACATCTGTATCATGGAAGATTCCAAAACAAAACACACTGCTACCTAGTGCCAAAACTACACATCATATTCTAAAGAGAACCCATCTATGGAGATGTTCCATAGAGAAAAATAATTTTATGACCAGTGAGTAGAATATAAAAAATATAAGATTATTGAATGACATAAAATGGGGTGTGGCTATTTGTATGCAACATCATATATAAATTATTTTAAAAAATACTTCTAGTTGAGTTATGAGCTTGAAACTTTCACACAATATATATATAAGACCATACATACGGAAAACATATATTTCAAAATTTCGATTTTTTTGACCCCTCGTCGGTTACATTCCCCCTTAACAAGACCATTAGTGCTAGCGTAAAGTGAAAAGTAAAAGTTTTAAATTACGGACACTGAATTTGTAATTTTCTGCTTATTTTAGATTGTGAAACTAGTAGTTTTTCTTGTGGTATTATCTTTCCAGGGAATTGCTTGTTGTACTCATGTTGTTGTAGTAGTTGTTGTTGTTGGGTAATTAATAATGTATTCAACTTAACTTTTGTTAAGCTATTAGTAAGTTCAACCTATAGTAATGTAAGCTGTAGTGTTAAGCACTGGGAAATACTGTAAGTTGTGTGTGAATTTGTATATGATGATGCTAGATTTAGAATTTTAAACTTAAACTAGTAGTATTTCTTGTCATATTTTCTTTCCAGGTATTTACTTGTTGCACTGTTGTTGTTCTTGGAGGGTAATTCATTTTTATACTTTATTATCATTGTAATGTTATATAGTAGTAAGCTCAGCCTATAGTTTTGTAAGCCATACTGTCAAGTACTGAAATAATCAAGTTTCGTATGAAACTGTGTATGATGATGCTGGATTTAGAACATTAAACTAGTACTTTTTCTTGTAATATTTTTTTCCTCATGAAATTGCTTTTTGTACTCGTGATGTTGTAGTGGGTAGTTGTGTTTTAAAATTTACTTTAGTACCGTATCACTTGTAGTGTTAAGCACTGGAAATATTCAAGTTGTGTGTGAATTTGTGTATGATGATGCTGGATTGAGAATGTTAACCTAGTAATAATTCTTGTAATGTATTCCTTCCAGGGAATTGCTTGTTGTTTGTTTGTTTGTTTGTTTGTTTAAAGGGCCTAACACCTAGGTCATCGGTCCTGTTCTATTGTTTGTTTGTTGTTAGGTAATTACGGTAACTTTACTTTATTATTACACTACTGTAAGTAACCATTGCCACCGGGATATTTCCCATTTGCGATGTATTTGTTAATAATAATAATAATAATAATAATAATAATAATAATAATAATAATAATAATAATAAGACGCTGTTGATGGTAATTCGTCGATCGGATGCGGAATTTGAGCGTTAAGCAGACCTCTTTGTGGTATTGGACAGGACAGGCTATGTCCCGTTACCGGGTTTCACCCTCTCCCTTCCTACCATCATTTATTTCATCTCGTTAACTCATCTCGTGAGGTTGGCGTCAAGAAGGGCATCCTGTCGTAAAAACTCGCTACGAAGATTCATTTCACTACATACTCAACCCCCTAGGGAAACGGGACAATGGTTGGACATTCATAAATTCATATATTTTGTCTCCCCGAGTAATGGGTTATATGCTCGCGTCCCCCGCCCTAGGACGCTACCTTTTCACGGCTAAAAGGTGGCAACCCAGACCGCGGGACCAACCAGCAGTAAGCCTAAACATATTATTGTAATGATCGACAGATGACGACATAAGGTCATGATATGAGAACTGTGCTGGCGATTCGCTTGTTTTTAACGTATTTTTGTATTCTTGTTAATATAAAAGAAGGTATTAATTTTGATTGAACTTTGTGAAACATATACCTGCTGTTGACTTGTGCATTATTTCATGTAA
This sequence comes from Anabrus simplex, assembly GCF_040414725.1. Taxonomy (NCBI): domain Eukaryota; kingdom Metazoa; phylum Arthropoda; class Insecta; order Orthoptera; family Tettigoniidae; genus Anabrus; species Anabrus simplex. The sequence continues at coordinate 232,508,785 of NC_090272.1, read as the reverse complement.
GCTTCTCTTTAAAATGTCACCCGAAATAAATGCTATCACTTACGAACTCTTTTCTTTCCGCAGCTACACCGTATGGAAAGCTTCCCTACATTGACGTTGATGGAAAACGAATCACTCAAGCAACTGCTATTGCTCGTTACGTGGCAAAACTAGTTGGTCTTGTTGGGAAAGACGATTTGGAGGACTTGGAGATTGATTCTGTTGTTGACACAATCGTTGATCTGAAAAATGGTAAGATATATTTCTTATTAAAATTAATTTATTCCTATGAGAACTTCTCTTTCCTAGAGCTGAATTCTCCGTTGGTCTTTATTTGTACATCTTGTCCGACTCAAGGCCAAACGGTTTGCATGCTGGCCTTTGGTCAGAGGGATCTCAGGTTCCATTCCCCATTCATGTATGACCTTGCTAACACGTGCAGGTATTTTTATGGGATGGAGTTCAGGCAGCCTGCGTGTCAATCTTGACAATGTGTTTTACTGCCCAGACACGGCAGAAAATCTAAACTATGAATGGCCCACCTATTGGCAAGTTTTAGTTATCTTTGTCTGGTAAACACGAAATGTGTCAAGCAGAGATCTTTTTACATGCCGAAATTTACGACATGGGGCGCCAAATGGAAGTTTCTGTCGCCTTTAAAAGATCTGATCATTTCTGTTGGGTTTGAACCTGTGATCGTCACATCCAGAGACTCACACTGTACAAGTGTGAAGGATTTACGGTGGATGGGAAAGATTTACGCCCTTCTGCTCATAATTTATTATACGTAATAAGCTTAGCGCACTTTCTTGGCTACCAAGGGAAAGTCACAGGACTGGGACTACAGTATTTTATCATTCAAATGAACTACTTTTTAAAAAGTGTTCTGTAACATATAAAATAGCTTTTGACCTCCGGAGAGGGCCGTAGGCGATCTGCTTGTCTGTAAAGACGGGGCCCTACCTATGGTGAATTCTAATCTCTCTCTCTCTCTCTCTCTCTCTCTCTCTCTCACACACACACACACACCGAGCCGGAGATATTACCCAATTAAAATCGAAGTACGGGTGGTTGTCGGGGGGGATGAATGAACCTTGCAACCAAGCTGTCGCCGGCATAAAAGTCGCTCGGTGTTCCTAAGCAATAGAAACTCCTTCCAGATAAAAATCCTGCCTCTGCAGCTCCATACTGCTAACTACCACTAAAACATCCGATAGTCTGCACATCCATCCATTTCGTCGCCATAAGACTTATCTGTGTCGGTGCGACGTAGAGCAAAAAAAAAAAAATCCCTCCATCTGAGGTAAACGTCAGGACGGACATCGAGTCCTAAACCTGATCAAATCCCCATGAACTGCCGAGCTCAATAAATTGGGAATACTGTAAAGAGAAAAGTAAAGAACAGTCCTTGTAATATGCTCACATGTGTTAAACTATCTAAACTAAATACTCGTCATCAAAGGAAGCTGGGAAGGAGTAAAGGAACATACACAAAGATAATCACAACCATATGTGCGGAAAGAGTAAGAGGAAGGGGAGATAAGGAAAACACTTAAAAGGCAACAAGATCAAGCTCCACATCATTACACAAAGCTGTATCTTCCGTCTGGCCCTCTGATGTCCACAATAACTGTGACTGATGAGAAGAAAGCAGTGGATTAACATGTGGTGATTGTCCAAGTTTTTCTATTGTTCCCTCATCTCAAGTTAAACTGTCATTGCAAAGTCATTCACCGAGGGACAGGAACTCAATAAGGAACACGTAGCAGGATACTGGTTTTTTTTTTTTCTTTACAATTTGTCTTACCCAGGTAGGTCTTACGGCGACGATGGGACAGGAAAGGGCTAGTAGTGGGAAGGAAGCGGCCGTGCAGTACAGCCCCAGTATTTCCCTAGTGTGAAAATGGGAAAACACGGAATACAATCTTCAGGGCTGACGACAGTGGGATTCGAACCCACTATCTCCCGAATACTGGATACTGACCGCACTTAAGAGACTGCAGCTATCGAGCTCGAAGCAGCATAAACAAAATGACAGGTGAGTATCGGACGGCAACAGGAAATAAGGATAACCATGAAAACACCCAAGGACAAATGAACTCCGCACATCTTCATAAACTGGCTTCTTCTCTTCGACTAGCCCCTAGTTCTTCTTGTAAGCCCCATTATTATTATTATTATTATTATTATTATTATTATTATTATTATTATTATTATTATTCCTAGCTTTTCCAAGAGTTCGGCGTTCAGCACTCTACGAGGGGACATTTTGAAAATTCTTCAGCCAATGTGGTAGGAGGAAAGCTAGATAAACACAAGAAAAGCTGCTAAAACAATAAAATAATGACGTATGGCCTCCGGGGAAGTCTATTGTAGTTGACGCACATGGATGACCTGCGTGTTTGTGAACATGGGAATCTATCCAGGATGAAATGTAGTGCTGAACACGGCATCTTGGTATCACTACCCCAGTGTATGGGACACACTGCACATTCCTTCATGTAGGCACCCGTTATATTTTCAACAGGGTGAAAACTGCCTGTCGCTATCTTTAACTAGTTGAGTTGAAAATCTTCGATGGGCCTGCCTGTGCAGAAAGTTAGTAGCTTTGACAAGAACACACTGCCAGGTCACTGAGGGAAGGAGGAGCAATTAAAAGCACCTATAAAGTTAAACATGAACATACAAGAGGAGAAATTTAGTTTCCACGTCTTTACACTGCTGTTTTCAAATAAATGGGCTCACTCCTCATTCATCTCAGTTCTACATAGATTTCTTCTTAGCTCCCGGTAACCTTGTTTTTCTTCCCAGGTTCATGGGGAGAGCTTCAACACTCCTTGCTGGGTCGTCTTCACACATCTTTGTTCTTATTACGGTACGAATATTCATCTTTATCTTTATGTAGCTTCACTTTCCGTCTCTTCTCTTTTCCTGCCTGTAACCGGCTTTCGTATTACAATTTCCGTATTAGCAAGACTGAAGATGTGTCAAGATTGCCCATCAATGAGGGTTGAAGATCGCTCTCCTGAGGAAGACGGGAAGAATGAGCTAAGAAGAAATGGATGCAGAAGCAGTAGCGGTGATTGGGAATTAAAAGTGGTGGTGGTGGTTGCGGGGGAAAAATTTACTGAACCCTTTAAGGTCGATAAAGAATACCTACCTTCCTTACCTATTAGCAATTGGCATGAGATCTTTCTCTTGTGTCCTTTAGGGTTCTTCGTCACTTGCTTAGGTAAGAGGTGGGTTTCGGTAACTTAATATACTTATCTACTAAATGAGAGGAATTGAGTCTAAGAAACCGATGTTTATTCAAGTAATTTAAACGAAGTTGAAAGGACACATATGATTTTTAAGAACGAACTGAGTCTTGTCCGTTAAACAAAATAAACAATGAAAATCATAACGCTGATGAAAAATAATGGCTTTGGAGACTTTAACTCAACTGCCTGAGCGGCATCCTTACTCAAAACCACTGTCTTAAGTTACGAGTGAAATAAAGAAAGTAATGAAATCCCTAAAATCGGCTTCTATATGAGACTGCATGAACCATCATAATGATTTGTGATGATTCAGCCCCGTAGCACGAGATCTGGACTCATGGTATAATTAAGGCAGTCCAATCTGTATGTGCCACACTGGTTGTACGTCATGGATCCTTAATTGAATCGATGTGATCTGCGACTACGTCCTGGACCGACATCTAACTTTGTAATTTACGTTAAAGTCATTGTGGATGATGACCGCAAGAAAAATGATGCCATAATGGCAGATGGCCCTAATCTAAGTCACTGAGGTTGATGACCCCATGACCATCAAAATTTCTAAGCTGAAGGCTGAACACAATTAAGCTACATTAGTTGATGGCCAATGTTTCCACTTAATGAATCCCCAGTACATCTAAAGCTCAACAAATCAGATCAAAAATGATAACAACAAAAACAAACGCTCACAACACTTGTGGCAGTAAAGTCCCTTGTTATCGGACATGTCCCCATAATCGTTACGTTAACAAGTTGAAATTTTTCTAGCAAAATAAACTAAGATTTCCAGAATACATTTTCAAGTTAGTCACTTGGTTTTAAGTTAATTCTCAAATGCAATTTTACTGAATGTAATAATTTAATAAATTGAACTAATTTCATAATCCTAATTAACAACAAATTATATCTGCCAGGATGAATGGTATCTTTAAAAGTCCCTAATGATTTCAATGACATAATTCGACTTGTTTATTTATTGCTCACTTTCTTCGTTGATGTTGGAAACGCGATACATTTATTGTTTCCAGTTCTACTTATTTATTTCATGATGTCACTCAACAAGCTTACATTAACCTAATACTTATTAATAAACTAGCTTGGATAATCCTAACGTTAAATACTACAATCTGCACAAATTAACACACAACGTAAAAATAACCAACCCCATGTCAGGTCGCTTCGTGACATTTAAAATAAGGCTTTGTGCACCCCTCGCATAATGTCAAACAATATTACTACCAATTTACTAATTTTTACATCCCTTGAAAAGGTTACATCCAACATCAGTACCATTTCCGTCGCTTCAATAATAAATTCAAATCTCTCTTAAACGAGTCTATTCTAAAGAAATGCAATCTGATCCCAAACATTTACTATCAATGAAAAATACAGTTAGTTTCTTTCTAGTAGCGATCTGGCTCGACTGCATAGCAGCTGAGTGAATAACAGGACACCAAATCTCCCCTAGTATTTGTTATCGCTCGAGGACACCCACGTGGCTACATGTTACGTTTTAACTGGCATTTAATGCAACAACAGATCTCCTTCTCGCTCCCAATGCACAAAGATATTGTATAATTCTTAACCCACATAGATTATGCGAAGAGATTTACTTTAAGACGTCACTCAAACATTCATATCCATTACGGTCCTACGGTTTCACGTGGAATCCTAATTATGGTCTAACCCTATTCCCATCTCAATGAATTACACAAAAATATCTCCTCAGGTTTCTACACTGAACATCCCGGCATCAACACTAAAGGCTTTCAACAACCTGATTCATAATCTTACATTACCTTCCATTTCGCAATACTTAGGCACTTGCTAACACAACAAATCTCGACACAACATTAATATGGAATCTCTCTCTCGGGTGACCCTCAACGCTGTTACTCAAACTCTCTGTGACAATTAAGCATCTCTCCCCACATACCTTGATCTAATATTTCCAAAACCGGAATTCACAACTTGACTTACAAAAATTTTTACTATTATTTTCTTCTCATCAATTCTATACAGTTTTAACGTACATTGGAATAGCAATCACCTGTAAACAAATTTTTACGTTCTCGCCTCGTAACTTTCCTTCAATAAAATTTTACATCGCTTCAATATGACGGTGTGCCTTCACGTCAGTATTAAATGAATAACCACGGATTTCTCTTACATAAAATTCGTCATTACGCCGAACAGAAATGTACGATAAATTAATATCTTAACTTTGAAAAACCACAAATCCAGAAAATAAACGTACGGAAATGACACTCTACTTGTAGACATCAAATTGTTTCTCAACCATCATATCTACTATTCTACAACACTTCACACGCTAGTTCCGCGATTTTCATGAATATCCAAAAATCTAAAACAAATGACCTTTTGTCATATTTCTCTGACATTTTCACGAAATAAAAATGGGTGACCAAAATGCGTCACAGATACACAAATAAATCGGTGACATCATGAAACAAAATAAAAGCATGTTATAACGGTGATAATTCACCTACCATCGAGTTGTACGTACCCTGCATTCGGACAGATTCACCAGCTTTCTCAAATCGTTTTATTTAGCCATCTCAACGTCTAGAGTCTTTAGAAACAGTTTTCCTTTTATTCATCTGAAAATGATATAAACAAAAAATACCCTTCACACGCTTTCTTCTTTGCGTGGACTGAACACGTCTGTCGATTACCGACCGCACACGCAATCATTTACAACACGACAAATATTATTTATGACTTCAATTACAGGATTGCGGTATTAGAATGACCGTCTATTACCTGTTCCTGAAGAAATGATGTGATAATTACAACCTATCTCCACTTGGAGATGATATTTACAGCCACCTCGGCCAAAACGTATTTTACCTATGGATTTAGTCTTACAAGCGCTAGTTTATAGAGTTACTCAGAAATGCGTAGTCTCTCCTCGAATTCAATTGAAACAATGGATAATTTCAAGATGGCGCACGTGCTTTTATAGTTTTTCTCTCCCACTCTCATGCCGTTTTAATTTGCCGCCAAGAATTTTACATACATTTTCCTACCCCATAAAAATGTACTGAAGGCAGGTTTCACTCTAACACATAATTGCTAATTTAGTAGTAATATTATTGATGAGCATTTAAGAATTTCCTTCAGCGAACTGAATTGTTAAATTACCTCATAAGATAGGCACTATATTTTGTTGATGTAACAAAGGTTAAACGAACAGGCGCGTCTTTTGATAAATTTTATTCTGGGGCTATTTGGGGATCTAAAATCTGTATCATTAATGACCAAATTGTTTCACTTATAATTTCCTGACATTTATTACGGTAGTTTCGTTGCCAATTATTTTTTAAATGTACCTTTTATTAGAACCAATAATCCGCTGTATCCATGCTCCTTTTCCACATGCGGGTGACGTAATTTCGTTAGCGTGAGAATGAGGACTAAACACCTGGCCCTCCACGTGCCATCTCTGGTCATAGATAAAAAATGTAGGTCGAACTCCTGACTCGTAATTTATATGGGACCTCATGTAATGACTTCAGGACTCTGATTCCTTATTACACAAAGGCCATGGGTTCAGTACAGACAACAGAATGTATTCGGGTTTGTGGGATATAGCGGACGGCGGGTGGAGATGACGGGGTGTACGCATACAAACTGAAAAAACTACGAAGTGGTTTTGATGTTCTCTGAGCGAATTTCCACAGAGAGGTGAAGGTTTTACTAACTTAAGTGAGGTAATAATTTGAGATTTTGATTCAGTACTGGACTATAGAATAAAACTTTCACCAAAGGAACACTATACACATCTACTACAATTAAATAGATGTACGGCGTGATTATACAATGAAAAATAATTTAATACTTGACTAGGTCTATACACTAAGAAACTAGGACAATAAAGGGACTGCCAGACGGACGAATGCGCGCGGAAAGTCGGTGCGTATTTCCGCTAATAATTAAAGAAAATAAAGTAAAGTATTAGCAAATAAGACTACAGGGCTTGTATTATTGTTTTGAAAGTAATTCCGATATTCCTAGTTTCAGCCGCGAAAATGGAATAAAATATGATTTTTCCACAATGTGGGGTGGGGGGGTGACTGCCCTCCTCGCCCCCTCAATCGCCACTACTGTGTAGAACTGTTATTAATGCGCAAATGGCCCACGTATTTCACGACGACAGTGTATGAAGAAGTGAATATCGTCCTTGTTCTTTTCATATTTAGTCCTGTATCTTCTTTCTTTTGCTCCCTCTGTCATTGTGTTCGTCTTACTATGAGTTGCTTTCAATGTTCCTTTTCTTGTCTACATATTACAACATATGTAGGAACTTAGATAGACTTCTGGGCTGAAGTATAATCCTGTGTTTTGATCTTGTTTACTTGCTTAAGACAGTAAGTACAGGTAACAGCAGTGTTGATTCTCTCTTCCAGTTCTCGTTGAGTATTACTTCGAGAAGGATGAGGCAATCAAGCAGAAGAAAAAGGAGATTGCTGTAAAGGAGACAGTACCACAATTCCTCAGCAAACTTGATGCGAGGCTCAAAGAAAATGGAGGATACTTTGTTGGTGGCAAGGTAAGTATCTTTTTAGTATTGTTTTGATAGTCACGCTTTCATTCAATATGTGAGGAGTTCACCGTCATACTGGAGCAAGTCCAGTATAGCTGGAGCAAAAGTTGCACGAACTCTTCAATTCAGTGCTATAGTGAACCGAACATTAGATCATTTGCCGTCCCATAGGTCTATAGTAAAGAATAATTAACTGAGGATAATTTTTGTTTCCTTCACATCAATACTGAACCAAGTAATGGTATATTACAATAATTGCAACCATTTAATTAATTAGCTAAAACACTCTAATGATTTTGAATCTTCTGGTGAAAGTAAAACTCCTCTTCCCTCATTTGTGTTCTTTGACTATTTTGAGCATTGGCATACACTTTCAATGCGTTTCTTGTATTAATTTGATTGCAGCTCACCTGGGCAGATGTTTACTTCGCTGCCGGCCATGAAACTATTAACGACATTGTGGGCGATAATGTGGTTGAGAAATATCCGCACCTCCAAGCTCTCGCCGACAAGGTGCAGGCATTTCCTGCCATCAAAGCTTGGATTGCTAAAAGGCCTATTACATGCCGTTAATTCTTCTTTATATACAGTATTTATATATGAGCGCATGTAATCCACATCATTTATGAAAGATTTGCACTTCGTCCCTTTTCAGTGAAATGAAATAAAATTACCATTTAGTGCGTTTTTTCTTATTCATCTTCCCGCCTGATTTCCCTGTCAAGGTGCAGAGACTTTCTTTCTACATCTTCTACTCCACTCCACCCGTCTGGGCTCGGTAGGATGAACGCCTACACTTTTGCACTTGTGCATAGCTCTAGCCTCGTGTCCATACAACACAAGCGCTGCCTCGCCCCTCTCATCTCTTCTGGTTATCGGAGGAACTTCAAGGGTGTTCCGAACGTCTTCGATTCGTATATGGTGCATCCTTGTGACTCCCAGAGACTACAAAGACGTCTTCATTTCCATTGTGTGGAGCATCTGCTCGTGCTGTTCTCTTGTAGGTTAACTTGGCGGCAGAGTAAGAGTGGTGTGATGATTGGCTCCTGAACATTGTGTAATATCGTGCGTAACATAAAGATATATATCCTGTGCAAGCGGTGTAAATGTGAAATACTGCAAGAGTGAACGTATAAACGTAACTAGAACTAGTTAAGAACGGCAGTTTCATTTATTATTAATAATTTCTTCGCCCTAAATGTAGTGAAATGAGCAATGGCAAGTGTTGTGGGGAAAGTACGAGTCAAGAGCAGTGCTATTCCATTGAGGACGTGGTAAAGTTGCTACTGGAGCTGCGAAGTGAAATAAGGGAACTCAAATCTGAGCAAATGGAGAGAGAGTGTGAGCTAGGGAAGTCTATAGATCTCTGCCATGAAAAGACAGACAGCAACACTAAGTCTACTGCTGAGCAAGACGACCTTATAAGAAAAATTAGTGAACAGGTGGAAGCAATCCGGGTCGAGAATTCTAATCTCAGAGCTCAGTTGAAAAGTGTCGGCACTCGATTAACGGAGTCTGAACAATATTCTCGCAGGAACACACTTGAAGTATTTGGTGTTCCAGAGAAAGCCAACGAAGACGTCCTGGAGACTCTACAGGGCATAGGGAGAGCTCTGGACCTTCAAATAGAAGAACATATGATTGATGTACCCGGCCAGTCTCACAGTGGGATCATCGTGAAGTTTGTTCGACGTTCCGACAAGGAGAACTTCATGCAGAGAAGGCGAGTTAAACACAACTTTTCTCCACGGCACCTAGGACTTCCGGACGACAGCATCAGCATCATTTATGTGAACGAAAGCCTGGCGCCGGAGAAGATTCAAGACGGAGCACAACTACAGGTATCTATGGGTAAGAAATGGAATCATACGACTAAGAAAGAGTGAAGATTCAAAGATCAATGTAACTAATGAAACTGAAGACTTGAATAAGTTGAATTAAAAATGCCAGCTTTGACTTATGTTTCATGTCCTTTGTATTGCCTGTAGTATTAGGAAAGTGAGTATTCTCCGAGTCAGGTATGTTCAGAGAGCAGCGGGCCTAATCTTCTTTGCTTTCACTTTGCAAGGGCTTCTATTCATAGTTACCGGCATTCTTCCCTGCATTACTTGAAGAGTTCTCTCAAGTAAGTCATTAAAGGCGTATTACCAGAACTGTAGAGGTCTAAGGACCAACCTTGATTTATTTTATACAAGCTTATTAGGTGAGAACTTCGATCTGTTGGCTTTGACGGAGAGCTGGCTAAATTCTTGTATTAGCAATTATGAGCTCTTTGATCAGAGATATAACGTATTTCGATGCGATCGTAATAAAATATCAACAGGAAAAAAAACTTGGCGGAGGTGTTGTACTGGCTGTCAGCAACAAATATAAGGCCTCACAGGTTGACATAGATGTTTCAGCTGAGCATGTATGTGTTAAACTTTTGAGGGAAAATCTTGATAGTATCTTTATTTGTGTGGTATACTTTCCGCCCAGTACTAAACTGTCTGCATATAATGAATTTTACGAAGGTATTGAAGCCAGTCCTATTTTAAATAGTAGGTAAGGGTTATTCTGCCCGAAGGCAGGTCCGAATCCCCGCAGAGGTGTTCCTGAGCCGGAGTTTACGTACGGTTGGGTGGCCAGTTCCTTTCCGCTCCTACATTCCCTTACCCCCCACTAACAGCGCGTGGCAACCCATCCAAATACTGACCACACCCAATGTTGCTTAACCTCGGAGATCTCACGCGATCCGGTGTTTCAACAATGCTACCGCCGTTGGCTTTTAAATAGTAAACGGTTGGTAATATTAGGAGACTTTAATTTTCCACAAATTATTGGAGAAAACGATATAACGTGTACATCCGTACGCATAAATAATTTCTTGCAATTCATGGGATTAAGAAGTGTTAACGGCGTTGTTAATAACAATGGCAGAATGCTTGACCTAGTATTGTCAAATATCACTCCCATTACCGTCCACAAAAACATTTGGTAGGCTTACAAATAAAAAAAGTCTGCCTCTGTGGTGTAGTGGTTAGTGTGATTAGCTGCCACCCCCGGAGGCCCGGGTTCGATTCCCGGCTCTGCCACGAAATTTGAAAAGTGGTACGAGGGCTGGAACGGGGTTCACTCAGCCTCGGGAGGTCAACTGAGTAGAGGTGGGTTCGATTCCCACCTCAGCCATCCTCGAAGTGGTTTTCCGTGGTTTTCCATTTCTCCTCCAGGCGAATGCCGGGATGGTACCTAACTTAAGGCCACGGCCGCTTCCTTCCCTCTTCCTTGCCTATCCCTTCCAATCTTCCCATCCCTTCACAAGGCCCCTGTTCAGCATAGCAGGTGAGGCCGCCTGGGCGAGGTACTGGTCATACTCCCCAGTTGTATCCCCGACCAAGAGTCTGAAGCTCCAGGACACTGCCCTTGAGGCGGTAGAGGTGGGATCCCTCGCTAAGTCCGAGGGAAAAACCGAACCTGGAGGGTAAACAGATGATGATGATGATGATGACAAATAAAAAAAAACAACTACCACGTGTTATTAAGAACACTAGTTGCAAATATGAAAGTTTAAAAATTAAGTTGTGTAAACACTACTTACGATAGACTATTTATGAGATCATATTGTGATGAGTGTCTCTTCAAAAGGTCTTAAAAAGCAAATGTAGTGAGAAACTGAGAAGTCCTAAAAATTTCCCTGTTCCACTGCTGCCACTTATCTCTGCTAAATGACAGAACAGTTGAAATTCCGCAATTTCGGTTTCCTACTTCAATTTTAGCACGAATCGCTACTGGTGTTAAGACTACAGTATTTTCAAAATGTATCGTATCTGAGAAATAGCATTCGGCTTATCAAGTAGCTCCTATTACATGAAGTCCTCTCATTCTGTTACGCGAGTTTCACGTACAGGTGTACATCAAGTTCACAGCTGTCTGGTAGCTGTATACAATGTCACAAGTGTCGGCGAATCTAGTCATTATGGAGGAACTGAGTTTGAGGACAATCATGTCGACCCTGCAGACTGGCCTAAAGTGAAAGTGTACAGTACCTGACCATCTGTATACTTTTGAGGTTTCAGATCAGTCATGTGCGAATACTGTCTGATAGGCCTTGCCTGTCTTACAGTGGCGGCCGGTGTACTGTCGGTCGGGGCGGCGGTCACAGTACTTTGCCCCACACCTCTTTCTTGACAACTTAGACAGAAAAGGGAAGCGGAAATTGAGATCTTAAGGCTGCTGTTTTCGCCAGTTGGAGATACAATGATGATTGCATTAAACGGATACCGTCACCGAGGATCTGATGTTATACGGAATTAGTCAAGCTTTATGTGCCCAGCTAGATAAACTGGAGGTAAATAAGTCCCCTGGAAAAGTAACAGCTCAGAGCTATGCAGGTTCGATTGCGATAAGCGGGCAATACACAGGTGTACAGGCAAGGATGAAGGCCGTGTACAAAAATTCGCACTTTCTTAATTGTTGCACCCATCAACTGAGTTTGAATATCGAGTGCTGTGCAACGCGAAACAAGCAAATGACAGTTTAAAAAAATAGTAATTTGGGATTTTCCACGTTTTTCTCCAAATATCCCAAACGGACGACCGAGGGACAATTTTCAATTGTGCATGGTCTATTCTATCAGAAGCACGGGAAGCATCAAGAAAGGCTACGACGCAATCACCGTTTTTTGATTTAGTATATTGTAGACAGCCGGAAACTAATCTAGAATTTATATGACATGCTGCTAATTTGAAGACAAATCCACGTTGGTCATTATTTATATCTTTCTGTGATCTTACTCTTTCAGCAATTGTTCTCACGACTGAATAAATAGTTATTGGACGTCACGAAGACATCTCCTTTTCCCTTGTACAGCAGTACAGCATTGTTCGGTCTCCTCCAATTTCTTTTGGCACATAATCGATACAAAGCATGATAGTTATACGGCTAGGATTTCAGAAATGTCTAGCTGTTCAAGAGTTCTCAATAGAACATGATCTGGTCCGACTGATGTATCTCAAGACATACCGTTGATTGCAGCGCTGCCAACAGTGCGATCTGGATCGTGCTTGTACGATAATTCCATGTTGTGTACTATCGTACGATCCAACCTGTGGATCCTAGATGAGGTCGTTTAGAAACGCGTCCCGAAAAAATTTAGGACAGGATGCATTATAACTGTTTTCCTCTAGAAAAATGAACTACTAAAGGAAAATACAATTCAAGTACAAACAGAAACATAGGTGTTCGATGTGGAGTGCGCAAGGTGGGCCATTGTCCCCGACTTTATTTTGTCTTGCTATTAACTTCATCTATGACGAGGATTGTGATCCGAGTTTTGCTGAAAAAACACGGTTATTTCCTAAGTGACGACCTAGATCCTGTCTGCTTAACAGGATTTGACGACGATCACACTGTGGCCGTATGTGGCATCAGTTCAGCTATTCGTTTGAGTTGACATGGCTCAAAAGCTCTCGTCATCTATAGACCTTAACATTCATGCTAGTAAAAGTTCGGCAATTGTAATAAATCATGACAGACTGTCGCAATCCACTCTACACCTAGGATTATGTGAAATGACCTAATCCTTATCGAGCAGCGTAAGTATCAAATATCTCTTCAATGAAGACGCTCTCGTTCCTTTCCATACAAATCTAGAGAAATGAGTTAAATCACCTCTGCTAAAGACCCATCAGAAACTCAATATAATCAACCAATTTACATTTCCTACTCTTATTTACCCTCTACAGATAGCGCCACCGACAAAAACTCATGATTTATCGTTGATGACCTAGATTCCATGATTAGACGTACTGTAAAGGAAATTAATGGCCTGCCTGACAGAGCTACTTACAATATGTTGTAAGCAACTAGAAAATTTTGGGTCTTAAGTTGATCAATTGCAAATGGGAAACCCCATTAAAGCATCTCTAAGTTATAAATACATTATCCGAATGTAAAGTTCCTCGTGTAATGAACAGTTGTAATTATCTTAGCGAACTCGAGGAATACCTGCCGTTAGGTATCACAGATATAGCTTCGCAGACAGATACGCAAACTAGTACGTGTAGGCCTACATTCATCTGACAACCGGTCGTTAATGCCATGGCAAGGAATAGGGGTTGTATATAAAGAAGTGGCAACATAGTCCAGGCACTCTCAGGAGATCAGGCATGGGAGCGGTCGATGTGTAGTGAACATTTGACGGGCATCCAGTTGGCAGCGCTGTTGCTGTGTGGCGTTGAAGTGAAGAGTGTCGATTTCGCCGCTCTGAAGCATGTTTTTAAAAGGTGATCAGCGTTCGTGGATTAAAATCGAGGTTGCCCGTGACAAAAATGCATCAGGATGCTGTTGAGGATTACGTGAAGCTTGTGGCGAGAATGCATTACCATAGAGGACGGTTGCACGATAGGTCACGGCGTTTCGCGCGGGTCGAAAGGAGACTGCGGATTTTCACCGCACAAGTCAGCCGTCCATTCCTCAAGATCAAATTGACATCGTGTGTGGTCTCGTTTTTGTAGACCATGGTGGACTGTCCGGGAATTATCCGTACAAGTTGGTCTCAGTCATCAAACGGTGTGGCACAGGCTGACGAAATGTCTTAACGTGAGGGTTCCACAGCACCTCACTGACGTACAGAAGTGGCACCGGTATGCACAGGCTGGCATCCACCTGGACATACCGCGACGAAGGAGATATTTCTGCAGTGTATTGGGCACGAGCCTGAATTAAAGTGTTAATCGAGTGGCGTCACCCAGGTTCGCCACGTCCACAGAAATTTCGACAGGTAGACAGTCGGGTGAAGCTTGTGCTGACTGTGGCATATGACCACGAGGGTGTTATTCTTACGCACGCTGCGCCTGAGAGACAAGCCGTCAACAGTGACTACTATGCCGATTCCTGGAGCGACATCTGCTTCCGGGGCGCAAACGTCCGCGTTTATTGCGAGACGATCGCTCTATCATGTCGCAAACAATGTCAAGCTCTTATTGCAACGATGGCATTGGGAGGTCTTGGAACACCCTCCGTATTCATCAGATATGAGTCCTTGTGACTTCGACCTGTTTCTGAAGTTGAAGGAACCCCTCCGACACTTGGCAAAAGGTAACAAACTTTGCGGATGACTATATTGAAGGAATGCAATGCAATTGTACTTGCTAGTTCATTAAATATTACATTCTATACTTTATTTACAGCCCTCGTATAACAGGCATTACAGCGAGCTCGAGCACGGGTGGCAGCTCTGAGACCTCTGCTAGGGAATACATGTACATCTTCACAAATAATACGAGAAACATTTACCTAGCATGTGCGAGACATATCCTGCTGTATGGCTGCGAAGCCTGGGGCTATATTCCCAAAACTCTACTTTTACAATTATACTTATGCGTATTGTTTTAAGGGGCCTAACATCGAAGGTCATCGGCCCTTTACAATTATAAGTTTTCCAAAATAAAACCCTAAGAATGCTGATTAGAGCCCCGAGACTGAAATCTAATAAGTTACGAACCGACCTTCGTATTCCGCTTATTAGATCTCAAATTAATCAAATACCTAGTGAAGATGCCCAAATCTAGAATCCTCCTTAGCCAAGAAGCTCATTTACAACCTCTTTTAAACAGGAAAACAACAACTTTTTCGGCATTTTCCAAATTCTAAAACATTTTCTTATTAATAAACCTAGAAATTAACCCTAGAACTGCCACTCGAATCCCGACGTCCTCATAGTACAAGCATTCGCTTAATCACATATAACATAATTTATCTTTCACTTACACTATTGTGTCAAGTAAGACATTGAAGACAAAGTTCCAAGTCTTTCATCACACATTCCTCACTAGCCATAAATGAGGCCCGGCAGGAAAAGAAAACTCTCCGAGTGTTCGGCTGCTGACGGAACTCTGTGCCACTCCGAACTTCGAATTCTTTTTTGTTTTTGTTTCTGTGTTTACCTTTAAGAACTTAATATTTCTAAAAACTAGAATAATTTTTGGGTGTTTTGTACACAGTGATTCTCAAAACTGAGTGTTTTTTAATTATTAATAGTGAAGTTGAAAAAATGAAATACAAAAACTTATTTAGTTTTTCAAAATGTTGATCGCGTTATAATTATCAGATAAGAAAATTATCTAATACTTATATGATCATGTTAAATAAAGTTTTCTGACCAATATGATGTGCTGCATGCCTACCTTTCCTCTAGCTAAGAGTAATTCAATTTCTTTAAAAGTAAATGTGCAATGCTTAAGTAAATGGCTGACATTTAGGGAAAAACACTCGGCACTTCTAAGGTTAAACCCGGAAAGGGGCCCTTTGTTAAGAAGTGAAGTTTTCCCTCCAACCCCCCCTCCCCCACCTCCAATACACCACTTCAAAATGTTTAAAAGAAAATGAAACGATCGAGGAGGGGGTTTCTTCTCTGATGGGAGGCGAAATGTCGCCTCTCAGCCAGAACGACTTTCCCCCGCCAGTGCAGTAAACTTTTCCGACTCATCGAGTTTTCTCGAAAACAGATGAGTAAAAGAGCGTAGTTTTCACCCTGTGACTCCCATTTACTTGTCCTAAAAAAAAAACGCACTACAAACAGCATAGCGCAGAGTTCGTAGTCAGATTACCGCAAGCGACGAAATACGAAGTTTTTATTTATTACAGTATAACGTTTGTTAATCACGACTTTCCAACTAGTCCGCCTCTGAGGTGTTGTGGTTTGTGTAATTAGTTCCCACCCCCGGAGGCCCGGGTACGAATCCCAGCTCTGCTACGAACTTTGAAAGGTGGTACAAGGGCTGGAACGGGGTCTACTCAGCCTCGGGAGGTTAACTGAGTAGAGGGGTGTTCGATTCCCACTTCAGCCATACTCGAAGTGGTTTTCCGTGGTTTTCCACTTCTCCTCCACCGGACGAGTTGGCCGGGCGGTTAGGAGCACGCAGCTGTGAGCTCGCATCCGGGAGATAGTGGGTTCGAACCCCACTGTCCGCAGCCCTGAAGATGGGTTTCCGTGGTTTCCCATGTTCACACACCTGGCAAATCCTGGGGCTGTACCTTAATTAAGGCCACGGCCGCTTCCTTCCCATTCCTAGGCCTTTCCTCTCCCATCGTCGCCATAAAACCTATCTGTGTCAGTGCGACGTAAAACAAATAGCATAAAAACTTCTCCTCCGGGCAAATGCCAGGATGGTACCTAACTTAAGGCCACGGGCACTTCCTTCCCTTTTCCTTGTCTATCCGTTCCAATCTTCCAAACCCCCCACAAGGCCCCTGTTCAGCATAGCAGTGAAGCCGCCTGAGCGAGGTACTGGTCCTCCTCTCCAGTTGTATACCCCGACCCAAAGCATCACGCTCCAGGACACTGACCTTGAGCTGGTAGAGGTAAGATTCCTTGCTGAGTGTAAGGGAAAAACCAATCCTGGAGGGTAAACGGATTAAGAAAGAAAGAAAGAAAGAAAGAAAGAAAGAAAGAAAGAAAGAAAGAAAGAAATAACACTTTCCAACTGCATATAACCACGCCGGGCGGGCTTAGTGGCTCAGACGGTTAAGGCGCTGGCCTTCTAACCCCAACTTGGCAGCTTCGATCCTGGCTGAGTCCGGTAGTATTTGAAGGTGCTCAAATACGACAGCCCCGTGTCGGTAGATTTACTGGCACGTAAAATAACTCCTGCGGGACTAAATTCCGGCACCTCGGCGTCTCCGAAAACCGTAAAAGTAGTTAATGGGACGTAAAGCAAATAACATTATTATTATTATTAACATATAACCGCGCTAGGCGTTGAAGAATTGAATTAGTGTTGAATAAGGGCCTAAATGCTCTGAGCAACAGTCCCATTAAATTAACACTCACCAATATTTATAAGCCACCGAATGTCGCTGGTTTTCACAGGATACATAAATCCGTATTTGTATTCACAAGAGAGTATCACGTCAGTGCCAACTGTTCACAAGAGCAGAGAGTGTAAGTTAGATGTGAGTTATTCCTGCATGGATATGGAAGATAAACGCAGTTGCAGAAACGAATCCATTGCAGTAAAAAGCATACCGTTGTTGTAATGTAATATTAAAATAAATATTATGTCAAATGAATGAGTCAGATCTTAGACTATGGGGGTAATAATGCTAAAAATGCCTTTAACTGGCATATGATATTTAACTTAATAAACGATGATTAATTGTACAATGACCTTGAAAAACCGAGCTCGATACAGTCGCTTAAGTGCGGCCTGTATCCAGTATTCGAGAGATCCTGGGTTCGAACTCCACTGTCGGCATCCCTGAATATGGTTTGCCGTGGTTTCCCATTTTCACACCAGGCAAATGCAGGGGCTGTGCCTTAATTAAGGCCATGGCCGCTTCCTTCCCACTCCTAGGCCTTTCCTGTCCCATCGTCGCCATAAGACCTATGTGTGTCAGTGCGACGTAATACAAATTGTAAAAAAAAAGCTTGAAAAATCGGTAGGCTTATCAAAAAGAACAACATTTATTGCTAATGCCAGCTAAAATGCATGTATGAAAATGTAAAAATCAAGTTGTGTTCACATTACCCACGAAACAGTGGGTAATATGTTTCTTATTGTGATAAACGGCTATTCAAAATGTCTTAGCAACCTTTCCTAATTCTACTGCAGCTACACTCATGTACATAAAAACCAGAACACCTTGAAAGACTAGGGACAGGAAGTTCAAATTCACAGAACATGTGCATTAGTATGTTCTGAAGAACTGATAACCATTTGAAACATGTCGGCCCTCAGGTTCAAGGTCCACATCGATATCTCGGCGCACCGCCACCGACTGGTAAAATGTGCCTGCGGTTCTCGTTGTCGCTATAAACCGAAAGTAATGGATCAGTGTGACTTGAGCAGACGCGCAGGATGCCCTGCAGACGTATGCGAGAACCGTACCGTCAAATGAGTGAGTTTGAAAGAGGCCGCATTATTGGCATGAGAGAACGTGATTCATCCACCCGGGCCAATGTTGCTCGTGTGGGACGAAGTGTGTCGGCAGTGCAACGGGTCTGCTCTGGTCTGGTCGCACCACCCAGGCCCCCCCCCCCCCCCCGAGAAGACCGACATCTCGTCCGAATGGCATTGCAGGACAGATCTGCGTCCTCGTCGACTCTGGCGCAACAGTGGAACAGTGTAACACATCTTACACTATCATGAGTGACATCCGACAAATAGGAGTCAGCTTATCAACTGCTACTACAAGAATCACCCTATAAGCAATGCAGAATGCATTGATAAAAAGTTGTGAGCTTGCTATTACGCAACGTTCAGCCAGAGGGCGTGATAAATAAATTAACATAGCCTTGAACTCCTCTGACGCTGTGTTGTGGGGGCCAGCCGGCGTTTAGTTGTGTGTCTCGTAGCTGAAAGGAGAATAATGGCTCCCAAGTACAAGCTCATATACTTCAATCTCAGAGGGCTCGGCGAACCTATTCGATTCCTGTTTCTTTATGGAGGAATTGAGTTTGAAGACATTCGCATCGAATTTGAAGACTGGCCTAAGGTGAAGGAATGTAAGTACCGAACAGTCTATATACGTACTTACTGTGTCTTATAAATAACGGTGCAGTATCACTTTACTCTTTTGGGGTTTCAGATCAGTCATGTGCGAATATTGCCCGATAGGCTAACAAGCAATGTCTTGCCTCTATCGTAAGTAAGATTTGGACAAGAACCCTTTGTTTAAAGCTACGTTACCGGACGTAGTTACTTGGGAAACATGACACTAAGCTGGGTGTACGAGATGTTTACGAGTACGCAACATGCTGTAAAAAGCACGACGGAAAATACTGTGTACAGATAAATCAGCATGAGTCTCGGTGTCGTAGATAGGATGCTACCTACTTGCAGGACGTTTCATAGTTGTGCACGAATAGGCACTAGGGATTAAAGGAGCGGGAAGCCATTGGAAGGATCGCATATTAGAAATCGCTAGCCGATACAGAGCTCGAGAGATTCGAAGCTGTCTCCTGCAGTGAAGCATCGCAGCACCACCTCGAGCTTCACTTGTTCTGTTAATTCTGGTCTCACCGAGCGAGCTGTGGGTTCGAACCCCACTGTCGGCAGACCTGAAGATGGTTTTCCCTGCTTTCCCATTTTCACATCAGAAAAATGCTGGGGCTGTACGTTAATTAAAGCCACGGCCGCTTCCTTCCCACTACTAGGCCTTTCCTATCCCATCGTCACCATAACACCTATCTGTGTCGGTGCGATGTAAAGCAACTTGTGTAAAAACTATATTTAAAAAAGGAACAGCTACGTAGGGCATGGAAATGAAAGCGCCCTAAGTTTCGCGTACTTAGATGAAAGTGATCAGTCTGATTTCGGTGCCCAATGGTCGCTAACCTACGCTCCCGTGTTTTTTTTGGCTACTTGCTTTACGTCGCACCGACACAGATAGGTCTTATGGCGACGATGGGACAGGGAAGGGCTAGGAGTGGGAAGGAAGCGGTCGTGGCCTTAATTAAGGTACAGCCCCAGCATTTGCCTGGTGTGAAAATGGAAAACCACAGAAAACCATATTCAGGTCTGCCGACAGTGGGGTTCGAACCTACTATCGCTCCCAAGTTAAGATCCCCTGAGGCTTACCTCCTTTAATCACTTCTTACGTCAGACGGAATATAATAATAATAATAATAATAATAATAATAATAATAATAATAATAATAATAATTTTGTGTGTCTATTGCTAGACTGGTGCAGATCCTGTAAGGCAGACCCTCCGACAAAGGTGGGTGGTGTCTCCCGTGTTATTGTGGGGTAGGAAAGTGTTGTGTGTGGTGTAAGTTATGAGTTGCAGGAATGCTGGAGACGACACAAACAACTTCGGAGCGAAGGGGAGTAACATTTTACGAATTATTATTTCTTTATTTAGCGTATGGCAACGCATTGGAATATACAACATATAAATTATATACTAAAATAACTGGGGCGTTATTACAATTAGACATAAAACAGAGCATACAATGACAATGTATGCACTTATATAGTCAGAGTTAATTTGTTTACCCAGTTAACAGCATCTGGAGTCAACGTCGGAAGGTCCTTCAGATCACCCAAGTATGGCGTAATACTACACTGCTGCACGTCGGCCTCGAGTTGTAGGGAAGTAGAATGGCACAGAGACGACATTACGCGAGGTCGGATGAGATAGGTGGGCCAGGAGATGTATTTCGCACGTAGTGTTATTTCACGAGGGAGGAAGCATTCAAGGTCGACCTTGTGCTCCAACCCAGCGTCAGGATCGTTATCTGACCCTACGTGCCCCATGACCTCGCAGCAGCCATCAGACTGTGTATCTTCGGCTTCGAGAGGTAGCTTTATATGTTCGACGACCCGCCAGATGCATTCCCCTCACACAAAGGCGCCGCGTTGCTCGTCTTGCTCATCGTCATTGGACCCAGGAACAGTGCGGTACTATCCTGTTCACGAAAGAGTCGCTGTTTAACCTGGAGAGTGACTCTCGCCATCTGTTCATCTAGTGAACCCCTGGGAATCATTACAACCCTGCCAATAATGTGGAAAGGGACCGATATAAGAGAGCCAGTGTTCTCGTCTGGAACGGCATCTTGTTAGGAGCACGTAACACACTGCACGCGTTTCCTAGGTACTGTGACGGGTGTTGTTTGCAGAGATGCTATCCTGAAACAGTATGTGCAGCTTTTTTGTGGCGCATATGGGCCTAGGTTCCATCTAGTGGACGATAATGCCCGTCCACACAGGCCCTTTTTCACGGAAATGATGTAAAGCATACTCGAGAACATTAGCCGGATTCATGACTGCTTTTTCAAAGGAACATCTGTCAACTTGCTAGCGCAGAAAACTCAAGGTAACCCGGTCGCTTCAGCTGGTCATCAGGGCTGTCCACGTCGAGCTAAACCCTAACGCCTGCAATTCTATTAGATATTTCTGTATGGATTTCAGGACCTTACAGATCGAAATGACAGCTGAATTTTTGTGCATTGCTTTCCTATGGACCCCTCATCCTCTCTACCAAATTTCATTGTCGATTTCGATATGACAGTATGGACAGTTCCCTTGTTAGCAACATTGTTTACTACATATTGTATGTCAAAATCTTAACCTACGTGCTCTTTATCCTACTGGCCTGGGAGAAAAAAAGTTTGTTGCAGGCTACAACTGCCTTTTTGAGGTAAAAGCAACTGTCAAAAGATTCGGCAAAATGGTTGATTCTTGTGTTAAGGCAAATTGCAAATACAGCATGAATCAGATGGGAAGATGATTGCCAAACTCTCAAATTCCATTGAGTGATCAGTTTAGGCTCTTGAAAAGTTCCACAGCTTAAAAATCTTGAAGGATGTAGTACAATTATAATATATTAATTTTATATTGCGAGATTTTTCACTTACATAGGTAAGACGCACTTCAAAACAATTTTCGATCAAATAATTCAGGTTTGAAAAGTACTGAACATATTCTAGTGTAAGAACTACCTAGTTATACAATTTTCTCTTGTAATGGCCTTAATACACTCTACTCTCCTTTCTTTATTACCAGTAAACCTGAACAAGAATTGACAATTATAACAATATACGGCTTACCTAAAAATCATTGCGACATGGTGTGGACGCTGCTTCGGAGACTCCGAAATACAATCACAATGACAATGGAGGTAATATAATATAGGCTACTAGATATTATATATTTGTGAAATGTTATTTCAGAAATATTTTTGTTTTTCCGTTTCGGGCATCCGTCCGCACTAAACGACATTATAACAGCTACAACACCAACCTAATATCTATTTAACGTTTCAATTTCGTACAGTGTTCGCGTCTGAAAATTCCCGCAATTACAATCTGCGACCATTTCAATGAGCTATGAAGGATTTGACTGCCTTCTCGTGCCTTCCTACGACCGCGCTCTCTACGTACTTCATTGTCATTTGGACTTCACTCCCGAAGCTCCTAGCCTCCCTGTATTCTTTACTCCGTGGTTGAAGGGAGGTACGCCGATATGAGCGCTGCAGGCGGAGAAGCTAAAAACTTAACAAAAGACTCATATGAAAAGTGCTTTATAACACAAAGGCGGACCTGTAAGAAAAACATCATGGAACAATGCAGACCACATGCAGACACAGGATACAAACATTTGACGGGGTTTAGGAATCACAAACAGCGACCAAAAAGAAACGTTATTTGACGGATGAAAAGAAAGAAGCTACAAGCTACAAGAGGATGGCAAGAATAGTGGCACCAAAGAAAACTGAAATCTGAAAGAATTACGTGTTCCACAGTTGGCCAAAATCCATTTAATAATAAAATGGATAGCGCACAAATGTGCAAAATACATGTTTTGAGATCAATCTTCCTTACAAAACTGTAAGGAACTTCAGGCTTTTCTCACACCTTATGACATGATATCTATCACATTGTTTTTCGCGTAACCTGTACTGAAAGTAGTCTGGTTGATGAAAACTCTTGTTCCTAACACATTGTGTGGTAAAATCGTGCACTGAGAATCGTGTCACCACCTGTCGGAAGTCGTACAAGGCCTTCTGCCTCATCGCGGTCGTGCAGAAGAAATGACTCCATATTTCCTTCAGCATTTCGCTCATAATTGTCATTATTTCCTCGTATCGTGGTGTAAGGGGGAGAAGCAGCTGGAGTTTCAATTCCTCAACGAAAGGGAGTGGTGGCTGTGGTGGTGGTGGTGGTGATTATTGTTTCAAGAGGAGGTACAACTACGCAACCATCCTCTATTCAGTATAACACTAATCAGAGTGAAAAAATGGAAGGGACCCGACACTTCGAAAAATCCAAAGGAAGACAAGGGCCACGAAGGGCGTGAAAATGAAAGATTACTCAGGCCTCAAGTCCTCTAATACCGTCGGAGTCGGAGAAGAACAAGAGTTGACCAAGAAAGGTCGGATAGGATAGATGAAAGTGAGGAGCCTGGCACAAGTAAGTGGAAGCAATGCCAGGACTCAGCTAAGGGTCCCGTATTTGCCAACCCACGCTCCCAAGTTGAGAGCACCTAGGCCCCCTTTTAGTCGCCTCTTACAACAGGTAGGGGATACCGTGTTGTTATTCTACCACCCCCACACACAACGGGGCGACAAAATGGAGCTTTCTCGTCAAGGCATAAGCTAGGCGTGAATTTTGACAGCAAAGAAGTTTTTTCAGAATGTCGACTTAGCCTTCTCTAGCTCTGGAAGATGACTGCACGTCAGATGAGATCATAATTATGTCCTCTTGCCTGTATGATGCCACTCGACCACTTTTAGGTGAATGAGTCTGTTCGCTGTTTCCAGTGAGAAAACCTACTTTGTGTCACTCATCGCTCTTATAGCAACATTCACTTTCTCCTGTAGGCCCTCCATGGATTGTGAAAACGTTCGCTGGTGTGTGTAACATGACCTCTAGATAGCTACATTGTGAGATAGACAAGAAGAATCTGTCTATAACGTAAATAACTCCACGTTTTACCTCTTTTTCGAAAAGTCACCGCCACTGCCTTAACCTCATTCAGATACAATTTATTTTCTTCTGTCCATTCACTCACTCAGTTGAAGGCTTGATAAATTATTATTATTATTATTATTATTATTATTATTATTATTATTATTATTATTATAAAGGTTTCATTCCCCACCGTAATGGATTGGGGTGGGCCACCTGAAGGGCAACACCCTCTCTGGCCAAGATTTGCTGAATATGTTCTTGGCTGCTTAAGGCCAACACTATGCCATCCGCATAAATGCACTGCTTAACATTTTGTGGTATTGCTCTGCCAACATCTGCTGAAGTCAGAGTAAACAGAATGGGGCACAATGTACCCTTGAAGGACACCTATTGCCTGCTGTATAAGTTTGGATCTTGTTACGTTGTCGCGGATTTTCGCGGGTAAAATCCTACGTCGGTGGTCCCCAGAGAGTAGAGATGGAGGTTCGGCACAGGGTAAAGCCCTTTACTTGTTAGTTTAGGAGAGTGCCGATAGAAGCGACCAACTGCTTTTCTTTACTAGTTTACGCTCGTCCTGACTAGTGGCAAGAAACCATTTGTCTGACACGTCAGGGGCGTTTCGCAGAAAACCTCTCGAAGGGAGTTCTGTTTCGTGACTGGTTACCCATTAGCAAGGTGAAGTTGGTAATAACGTCTAACTGCTATGAATTATAGGAGCGACCCTAAATGCGTCCATGTTTTGTGAGTGTGCAGTGGAGGATTGAGGGTTATGGGACAAGATTTCTCCATGTTTAATTATAAAAGTAAGTTTCATCTGGGGCGGTATGTTGGAATTCAAGCACATATCTCCTCCGCAAGCATTTTAAAGTAACAGAGCAACGACGTTGTTGATGGTTATTTGTCCGTCGGATTGAAACGTTAAGCCTTAAGCAGACCCCTTGCAGCTCTTCGACAGGAGTAAGATATGTCCCGTCACCCCGTCCCTTCCGACTAGCATATATCATGCCATTCATTTCATCTCATTAGCTCTTCCGATGAGGTTGACGTCAGGAAGGGCATCCGGTCGTAAAAAGTTGCTACAAAGATTCATTTCACTACATAACCCACCCTGTAAGAAAATGGGACAATGGTTGGACATTCATAAGTTCATACATTTTGTCTCCCCGAGTAATGGGTTACATGCTGGCGTCCCCCGTCCTAGGACGCTACCTTTTCACGGCTAAAAGGTGGTGACCCAGACCGCGGGACCAACCAGCAGTAAGCCTAAACATATTATTGTAATGATCGACAGATGACGACATAAAGTCAGGAAATGAGAACTGTGCTAGCTGTTTTTAAAGTATTTTTGTATTCTTGTTCATATAAAAGAAGGTATTAATTTTGATTGAACTTTGTGAAACAAATACCTGCTGTTGACTTGTGCATTAATTCATGTAAGCTTCTCTTTAAAATGTCACCCGAAATAAATGCTATCACTTACGAACTCTTTTCTTTCCGCAGCTACACCGTATGGAAAGCTTCCCTACATTGACGTTGATGGAAAACGAATCACTCAATCAACTGCTATTGCTCGTTACGTGGCCAAACTAGTTGGTCTTGTTGGGAAAGACGATTTGGAGGACTTGGAGATTGATTCTGTTGTTGACACCTTGATTGATCTGAAAGATGGTAATATGATATTTATTACTAAAATTAATTTATTCCTAAGAGAACTTACCTTTCCTAGAGCCGAACTGTCTATTGTCTTTATTTGTACATCTTGTCCGACTCAAGGCCAAATGGTGTGCATGCTGGCTTTTGGTCACAGGGATCCCAGGTTCCATTCCCCATTCGTGTACTACCTGGCTAACATGTGCAAGTATTTTTATGGGATGGAGTTCAGGCAGCCTGTGTGTGTGTCAATCTTGACAACGTGTTTTACTGCCCAGACACAGCAGAAAATCTAAACTATGAATTGCCAGCCTGTTGCCAAGTTTTAGTTATCTTTGTGTCCGGATCCATGATTAAATGGTTAGTGTGCTGGCCTTCGGTCCAGAGGTGGGGTGATTTTTGTTTTAAGAGGAAGTACAACTAGGTAATCATCCTCTCCGAAAAAATAAGTGGAAAAGAAATTTAAAATAAAACAAAATTATTTATTCAACAAAGGAATTTGGAAGCGCAGTACAAAATAGAACAAAAAATATTGAATTAGGCCGAAAAATTACTAACGATTCAAAAGGGAAAGTATGTTCCCTGAGTAACAGTACACTTGTAATTTACATACCCTTGATTAATCCACTGTCGCACATAAAGCGGATGACGAGGTCAGCAGTAGTCGCGTCTCGGCTAGTATGCGTTCGAATGTTTCCTGCAGGCCGAGGCTCCGTCTTCTGCCAGAGAGATCTTCGCACTCTGTGAGGATGTGGGCCACACACTGGGCGGTCTTCCCTCTTTAGGAGATAAGAGTGGGTAGATCGTAAATGACCTTATGGCCTCTCTCAGTGAAGAACCGTGTCTTCTTGATCTCAGCTGGTTGGATTTCGGATAGCTCTAGCCCCTCCAATTCCCAGGACGCCAAGATGGTTCGACGTAACTGAGAACAAATATCCTTAGCAGGTACATTGATAGGTCTTGGAGGTAAAAGTACCGCTTCCTTTGCAGCTTCATCCGCAAGTTCATTTCCCGCAATCTCAACGTGGCTTGGAAGCCACGCGAAAGTGATTCTGGTGCCAACATCACTTAACCTGGCTAGAAGGTCATGAATCTGCTGCACCAGTGGGTGTTGTGAAAAACAGGCTTCAATAGACTGCAGAAAGCTTAACGAGTCGGTACACATAAGAAAGTGGCTTCTTCCGTCACCCAATGCAAACTGCAGAGCTTCTAAGATGGCGTAAAGCTCTGTAGTATACACGCAGCATACACTAGGAAGCGAGATCTTCGTGCTCATAATAATGACGAAAGAGCAACCAACATTTTCTCCGATTTTCAAACCATCCTTGAAGATATGTCTCGCGGCCGGATATTGGTCAACGAAGTCCTGGAAATACCTGCGATAAACAGAGGAATCCGTGTTCACGTTGGGTCCATGGAGTAGATCTAGACGTATATCCGGTCACGGAACTGACCACGGAGGTACCTCGCTGAAAGCTTTGTCAAGACAATCACCGATATCTATATTTAAATGACACAAGCTATCAACCGGCCGTGTGGCATTCGGTCGGTCCTGGTACTTCTGGTGGTATTGGGTATTAAATATGCATTGATAGCTTGGATGTGAGGGCATTTCACGAATTTCGGCAGCGTACGTGGGGAGTTTCTGCTTCCTCCTTATTCGTAAAAATGGAACTCCCGCTTCAGTGATTAGACTGGGAATGGGGCTAGTATGGAAAGCTCCCGTTGCCAACCTTGCTCCACTATGGCGAATACTGTCTAAAAGACTCAGCGTAGATTTTGATGCTGAGCCATAAGCCGCACTTCCATAGTCAATTCGGGAGAGGACCGTTGTCGTGTAAGAACATAGCAGAACCGCACGGACAGCCCCCCACGTAGTGCCGCTGAGAAACTTAAGCATGTTAAGTCTTTTCATGCAGACAACCTTCAACTAACGGATGTGAGGCTGTCTCGTTAGTCTCTTATCAAAACGGAGACCCAGGAATCTGCAGGTGTCTACCACTGGTAGGACACTGTTTCGTAAGCGAAGCTCTGGTTCATGATGCACAAGGCGACGACGAGAGAACTGTACAACTGAGGTTTTCACCGCTGAAAATCGAAAACCATGTTGCAGGGCCCATCTGTAGACTCGGTTATTAGCTTGCTGTAGCTGTCTCTCAGCAAATGCCACCCTTCGGGAGCTGCAATGTAGAGCTAAGTCGTCTACATACAGCGATGGAACGAATGCGGGCCCAGCAGCGGCACTATGCCGTTGATGGCGACTGCGAACAATGTGACACTCAGTACCGGCCCCTGAAGCACTCCATTTCCCTGAACGTAATATTGAGAAAATGCATTCCCTACTCGGACTCGAAATAGCCAGAGGGACATGAAGTTCTCGACAAACGTTGGCAAATTTCCACGAAATCCCCACTGGTGTAGTTTGGAGAGAATCCCATATCGCCAGGTAGTATCGTAAGCTTTCTCCAGGCCAACAAACACGGCGACTCTGTGTTTCTTCCAGAGAAAAGCCTCCTGAATGGCGCTCTCCAGTCTGACCAGGTGATCGGTGGCAGACCGATGAGAGTGAAACCCACATTGGTAGTTAGACAAGAGCTTCCTTTTCCATGGCCTACACAAGACGCCCGTTAATCATTCTTCCAAATAGCTTACAAAGGCCATTTGTAAGGCATATTGGGCTATAACTATCGACAAGTTTTGGATCTTTACCGGGCTTGGGAATTGGTATCACAATTCCCTCACGCCAATGAGATGGAAACGCACCCTCACACCATATTCTGTTGAACAGGGTGAGGATATCCTTGAGACATCTGTCACTCAAATGCTTCAGCATTTGATTGTGGATTTTGTCCGGTCCAGGAGCCGTGTATCTGCATAGGGCGAGTGCACTTCGCAACTCCCATTCCGTGAAAGGCACGTTGTAGGGATGCGAAGCACTAGAGGCGAAAGAGAGATGGCGTACCTCTGCCTCGCGCTTAATTGGTAGAAATGCAGAGTCGTATCTCCCAGAGCTGGATGTATCTGAGAAATGTGACGCGATGTGGTCTGCAATGACTGAAGGAATCGTAACTATATCCGCATTTGTTGTAACCAAGGTTGAGATTTACAAAACACAACTTTATTATTCGCTTCAAATGCAAAATACACTATTTACACAAATAAAATGCAATTTAACTTGAAGCAAATGAATTAGGAATCTTGAGAAAAGAGTCTATCTTCTGTACACTATATACAAGTTTACAGTATTTACATCCACTTCTATCTCGAAAAGATAGTCCTTGATATGAAAGTCGATAGTCGAAAACTATCCGAAGTACTGACATAAATGTTTTGGAAAGTCCTTTCTTGCTGAGTTCATAAAAGCAAGTTCAATGTTGGAAGAATTCTTACTTGGCGAAACCAAGGGAGCTTGCATTAATTAGGGAAATGTAACGGTATGTAATAGTATGACTGGATATGGGCAGCGGAAGAGGAGCGGTGACCAGAGGTGAGACCTCGTACTGCCAGAAATTCAGTCCACCTGGTCGAAGCACATTTTCAAGAGGAATAGCCTCCGTGCTCGACGTAGGGTGTATTCTGGAGCTGGACACCGGGGCAAGTGGGCATCAGGACAGGCTGGGAGTTCCTCTTTATAGTACACACACGATGGTTCAGGCACGCGCACTGAGGGCTGCGCGTCGATGCTAGAAGAATGACACTTGGCGCGCGTGTAGCTGGCTGGCGGAGCGAGAAGGGAGCGCCGGACATACAACACCCTCCCCTCCTAAATACGCCGGTACGGCGTGAAACGGCGGCGGCGCTGGCGGCGGCTGCGATGCTGGGCCGGAGCTGCTGATGTCTCTGTTGGATTGTCCGGAGCTGGGACCGGGCGGAGTGGCGCTGTCTCGTCCTGAAAGGAACCCATGGTTATTAAATGGTCTAAAGCTCGTTCAGCAATAGATTTATGTGGCTGAGCCATAGAATCAATAGTTGGACATAGGCGGTAGCGCAGACGTATCTGGTCTTGATGGCGGCAGATACGTTTCTCCGTAGTCTGTATTTCGTAGAGACGATGACCCAAAGATCTGCAGATGACTCCAGGTATCCAGAGTGGGTTTGACCTGAATGTCCGGGTGTAGACCTTGTCGTTGACTGAGAACTTCGTTGGTGATGTCTGAGACTGGGCCGGAAGAGGCTGCAACAGAGAAAGTAAAGTTCTGTGAGGTCGTCCATGGAGCTTCTGTGCAGGAGTGACATTATCAGCGCCGGGCAGAGTTCTGTAGTTGCTTAAGAGTTGGAGCAATGCTTGGTCTTTAGTTAAGCCTGAAGAGACAGCTTTTTTCATACTTCTCTTAAATGTTTGTACAAAGCGTTCAGCTTCACCATTAGATTGAGGGTGAAAAGGCGGTGCTAGGATATGACGAATGCCATTATATGTACAAAATTTCTTAAAAGCAGTAGCTGTAAATTGAGGGCCGTTGTCCGAAATGAGTACTTGAGGTAAGCCTTCTGTAGTAAATATTTTCTGTAGAGCACGAATGGTAGCTTCGGTCGTAGTAGTCGAATGCATATCCACTACATATGGAAAGTGCGATAGTGAATCGATGCTTATTAACCACATGGAATTGAGGAAAGGACCTGCGAAATCGATGTGAACTCGTTCCCATGGAGTAGTAGCAGGAGGCCATGAAGCTAGATCAGAAGACGGGGCGTTCAGATTCAGTTGACATTGTTCACAATGACGGATGAGCTTTTCGATGGCGGCATCAATACCGGGCCAGTAGCAGTGTTGACGTGCTAGTTGCTTCGTTCGGGATATACCCCAATGGCTTTGGTGTAATAATTAGAGAACTTGTTTCTGTAGGCTAAGTGGGATAACCACTCGGAAGATGGTGCCTGCTTCTAGGAGTACGACTCCAGCACGAGTCGTGAGACGATGCTGCATACGATGATAAGGTGCAAAGTGGGCGGGAAGATTGCTCTGAAGAGGCCAACCGTTGCGGATGTAAGTACGCACAGTAGCAAGTGTACTGTCCTTATCCGTAGCTTTAGCTATGCAGGTAGCATCAATAGGAAAACTGGAGACAGTATCTTCAAGTTCTATGTCCAACTGAAGACATTCAGATTCTTGAGAATCGAAGGCAGTACCAGGACCAACTGGTAAGCGTGAGAGGGCATCAGCATTACAATGCTGGGATGTGGCTCGATAGACAATCTGATAGGAATAATCAGAAAGGAACATGGACCATCGTTGAAGCTTTCTGAGGGAATTCTCAGGGATTTTATTACCAGGATGGAATAAGTGTACGAGAGGCTTATGATCAGTAATGATCAGGAAATGGTTGCCATAGAGATATTCATTGAAACGGCGAATACCAAAGATGATGGCTAAAGCTTCTTTCTCTATCTGTGAGTATCGACGTTGATGGTCATTAAGTGTTTTCGAAGCGAAAGCGATGGGGCGTTCCCGTCCATGACGATCCTTCTGGGAGAGAACGGCGCCGACACCGTAGTCTGAAGCGTCAGTAGCTAGCGTGATGAGCTTGTCGGGCTGAAAATGAGTGAGTTGTATAGCTTGAATTAAGGCGTTGTTGATGGTTTTCCATGCCTGTTGGCATTGCGGAGTCCATTGAAATTTAACACCTTTTTTACGTAGAGCGTTTAATGGAGCTGCCACTGTAGCGAAGCGGGGAATGAACTTATTATAGTAGTTCGCTTTGCCTATGAAGGACTGGAGCTGCTTGAGGTTCTGAGGTGGTGGCATGTTGACGATAGCTGAGACATTCTGTGCACTAGGGCGAATTCCAGTCTTATCAAGTATATGTCTTAGGTAGTGAACTTGAGGCTGAAAGAATGTACATTTAGCGAGATTCGCTCGTAGGCCATTGTCTTTCAATTTCTGTAGAAGGAGGCGTAGATTGTGTAGATGTTCCTGATGATCTTTTCCCGTAACAATAATATCATCCAGGTAGTTAGCACAACCGGGAATGGAGGTAGTGAGTTGAGCTAAATAGCGCTGAAAAATAGCCGCTGAGGATGAAACACCGAATGGGAGCCGCTGGAGCTGGAGCAGTCCGAGAGGAGTGTTGAGTGTTAGAAATTTCTTAGAGTCTTCGTCTAAAAGTAGCTGGAGATATGCTTCTTTAAGATCAACTCGAGAGAAGAATTGTCCACCAGCGAGACGACGGAATAAGTCTTCTGGACGTGGAATAGGAAAGATATCTGTGTCGAGTTGTGCGTTGACTGTAGATCGAAAATCGCCACAAAGTCGAACATTACCATCCGGTTTCTTGATTACCACTAGTGGAGTAGCCCATTGACTAGAAGTAACTGGTACCACAATTCCAGTTTGTATCCATCTTTCTAATTCTTTCGTGACCGTGTCTTGAAGTGCTAGGGGTACTGGACGTGCTTTGAGGAAGCGAGGCTTAGCTCCGGATTTCAGCTGTATGTGAGCTGTATAGTCTTTTGCTGTTCCGAGCTGAGAGTCGAAGACTTCAGGAAACTGCTTTAGGAGATCGGTAACGTCAGAAGTAGGATGCAATGTAGATACAACGTTAATGTCGTCATGTATCTGGAAACCAAATAAGTTAAATAGATCCATGCCCATAATGTTGGATGCAGTGTAGTTGTTAACTACGAGAAGAGGAATGGCCTTCTGAATTCCTTTATAATTAGCCTGAAGCCGGATTTGACCTTTAATGTCAATTTTCTTTTTGTTAAACGTCACAAGCTGGATGTCAGCTGGAGAGCATGAAGGGGAACCTAAGTCATGGTAGGTAGCCAGATTAATAATAGAGACAGGTGATCCAGTGTCTAATTGAAATTCGACAGATCTAGTAGAGAATGAGAGAGGAACGATGATCTTGTGAGAATTCCTTGTGGGAAGAATAAGATTGATCTGATCAACTTCCATGTCTTGGCGGGGCTGTATATGCTTCGGGCGTGCTGCAGGAGCCTTAGCAGGGCGGAGCGAACTCCGACATACAGTCTTAATGTGTCCAAGTTTATTACATCGTGCACAAGTGGCTTTGAAAAAACGACAGTCACGACGTTCATGATGCTTGAAACAGCCTCGGCAGGAAGGCAGGAGTTTCGAGGTGCTTTTAGAATTGGGCTTCCTTGGAGCATTACGAGAGGGAATCTGGCGAGAATGCTTGGTAGAGAGCGCCTTATCTGGACGGTTCACTGTAGCAGAGGACTTGCGGGCCTGAGTCGAGACTTGAGCAACTTCGTGTGGAGAAGCTATGGCTGCGGCAGTCTTGGTAGTAAGCTCATAAACCGTAGCAATACGCTGGACGTCTTCTAAAGAAGGGTTACTCTGCTTGACAGCGTCAAAACGTATCTTGTCCTCAGGAGTATGTAAAATTACCATGTCCCGAATGAGAGAATCAGTGTAGTGTGAACCACAACCGTCCTTGGAGCATATGAACTGGCAGGGTTTAGCTATACCACGCAATTCAGTTATCCATTCAGTATGTGTCTGATGGGGTTGCTTTCTGCTCTGAAAAAATTTATAGCGAGCAGCCACTATGTGAGGAGCTTTGGCATAATGTTCAGTGAGACGGGCCAGGAGCTGTGCGAATGGTACCTCAGAAAGGGTTTCTTCTGGACCTAATTTACGTAGTAATTCACACGTAGCATTGCCAACCGAACTAAGAAATAGTGCGCGGCGGCGTTGATCATCTGTGACAGAATGGCAGATGAAATGCTGTTGTAAGCGGGCTAAATAAACTGACCATTCTTCCTTAGTCGGATCAAAAGCAGAGAACGGAGGAATAGCTGATGGCTGTGTAGAGACAGAAATAGCTTGAATAGCCTGAATTAATGCTGCCTGTTGTTGTTGCATAAACTGTTGTTGTTGCTGCTGTAAGGCTTGGAATACCGTAGCGAGTTGCTCAGCTGTAGCCATTGCGAGATGCGTGCAAGAAAGAGCAAGGAGAGCTGTGTGTCAGAACTTGGTGTAGGCGCGACCTTGACCGATATATGCTGGGAGTGAGAGAGAGAGAGAGAGCAAGCAAACACGCTGGAGCGTGCCACACAGGTGGAGCGCACGACAGAGAGCTGTGGAATGTCGGTTGAGTGGGCGACACACTGAGCACTGATTGACTTCGTCGCCAATGTCTAAGTGTATGAGGGCACTGAGTTTGCTGTACCTCGTTGTGAAGGAGTGGATGAATTGCAAGTTATTATCCTGTCGCCACAGAGTTGGTTGACTGGGGCCGATGAATTGGAGTGTCCGTGGCGGTCGTTTTTCTTTTACCTCGTCGCCATAGAGTTGTGTTGTAACCAAGGTTGAGATTTACAAAACACAACTTTATTATTCGCTTCAAATGCAAAATACACTATTTACACAAATAAAATGCAATTTAACTTGAAGCAAATGAATTAGGAATCTTGAGAAAAGAGTCTATCTTCTGTACACTATATACAAGTTTACAGTATTTACATCCACTTCTATCTCGAAAAGATAGTCCTTGATATGAAAGTCGATAGTCGAAAACTATCCGAAGTACTGACATAAATGTTTTGGAAAGTCCTTTCTTGCTGAGTTCATAAAAGCAAGTTCAATGTTGGAAGAATTCTTACTTGGCGAAACCAAGGGAGCTTGCATTAATTAGGGAAATGTAACGGTATGTAATAGTATGACTGGATATGGGCAGCGGAAGAAGAGCGGTGACCAGAGGTGAGACCTCGTACTGCCAGAAATTCAGTCCACCTGGTCGAAGCACATTTTCAAGAGGAATAGCCTCCGTGCTCGACGTAGGGTGTATTCTGGAGCTGGACACCGGGGCAAGTGGGCATCAGGACAGGCTGGGAGTTCCTCTTTATAGTACACACACGATGGTTCAGGCACGCGCACTGAGGGCTGCGCGTCGATGCTAGAAGAATGACACTTGGCGCGCGTGTAGCTGGCTGGCGGAGCGAGAAGGGAGCGCCGGACATACAACAGCATTCATGGAGATTCGGGGGACTAAGGGCACATTCTGTACTCCGACAATACGGCGGTGATGATGGAGTATGTGCCGTCATGAAAGACACACACTTTTCCCACGTAGCTTTCTTACTTTCTCGATTCAAAAATAGGGCTTTCGCGCGCATATGATTGGCCATCGCAGGATTCCGATGATAATGCTTAAAAGCTCGTCGGCCATCACGTATGGCTGCTGCAATTTCGTCCGTCCACCATGAGACCTGTTTCCGGCGAGGAATACCGGAGGAGGATGGAATTGTTTCCTCTGTAGCAGCTAGAATTCCAGTGGTCGTCAACAGACTCCAGCATATCATCGTCGGCTATCACTGCGCGTTTGGAAAATTCTGGCCAATTTGCCCGCCTAAGTAACCAGCGCTTGGGTACTTCGGTCTGTCTTTGATTCAAGAGAGATAGAATTATCTGGAAGTGGTCACTGTCACAGAGGTCGTCGTTTACTTGCTACCGTAGCACTAGCGTATGGCTGCACAAAGTGGCATCCAGGTGTGAGAATGTGCCAATGTGCGCTCCTGAATAGTGTTGGTTCCCCTGTGTTTAGCACGCAAAGATCGAACAGATTGACCAATCGCACGAACATCCTCCCCCTGGCAAAGGAAGACGGAGAGCCCCAGAGTGTGTTACGGGCGTTCACGTCTCCCAGCATGACGAAAGGGGGAGGCAACTGAGCGATCAAATCTTGTAGTGCATGCATTTCAAGATCGTAGTCCAGTGGCGTGTACACGTTGCACACCGTTGTCAGTACTGGTAACGAAGCGCGAACTGCAACTGCATCTAGCTGAGTACGGAGCAGTACTTCGTCGCTGAAGATGTCGGAGCGGACTAGGGTACAAACGCCCCCAGTCGCAGCGCCATCCTCAGGTCTTTAGAATAAATGCGTTGTACGGTATCCCTCATAGTCGTGTCGTGTCCAGGTCTTGAACGAGATTCCTGTAGACAGATTATGGAGGCCGCCGAGACTGTTATCAACAGACAAAACTCAGCTAAGCGACAGTGATGACTATTGCAGTAGTGCCATTGTGTGGATTAGTAGCGTCACGACATTAGGACAATTAATGCCCTTATTTCGATCAACTACCTGCCAATTTCCGCATTTTTTGTCGTCGTCCTTTCTGTCATTACCATCATCCACGACAATGAGTGGTTCAGTCTCCATTGTCTCCTTAGCAGAGGAAGACACGATGACCGAGCACTCCGCGGATGGTGATCTAGATGAATGGGAACGGTGAGCCTTCTTCTTAGGAGAACTGTGTTCTCCTGTAGGCGATCGAGCAAGAGGCCGTCGGGGCCTCTCGCCCTTGCCCGCCGTTTCCGTCTTCTTTGGAGGAGAACCCGCAGATGGCTTTGGTCCAGAGCGTCCTGGGTTCGATTCTCGGCCGGGTCGTGGATTTTAACCTTCATTGGTTACTTCCAATGGCTCGGCAGCTGCGTGTGTGTGCCGTCTTCATCATTAGAATTCATCGTAGGAAGGGCCCCATCCTTCACTAGGCCTCTTCGCAGGCCACATGCCATTATTATTATATCACCAGAGATCTTTTTACATGCCGACATTTACGACATGGAGCACTAAATGGAAGTTTCTCTCGCTCTTAAAAGATATGATCATATGATCATTTCTGTTGGGTTTGAACGTGTGATCCTCATATCCAGTGACTCACACTTTACAAGTAGTTCACCGAAGGATTTATGGTGGATTGGAAAGATCCGCGCCTTTTACTCAATTTATTGTAGGGACTATGTAATATTTTTATCGCACTTATATAGGTAGCAAGAACAAATCATGGGGCTGGGAGTAATGGATAATTCAAAACGAATTACTTTTAAGAAGACTTCCTTAACGTGTATAACATAATAATGGCTTACGGTGTCCGGAGAGGCCTACATAAGACCTGCTTGCCTGTAAGGATGGGGCTTACTCTCTCTCTCTCTCTCTCTACCCAGTAGCATTAACCAGTTACATTCTCAAAATGGGCGGAGAAGGGGGGGTAATGAACTTTGCAACCAAGCTGTCGCAGACATAAAATACCGCATCCGCAAATGGTTATCCGCGGATATTATAAATATTTACCTACAGTATATTACACGCAAGACATTGAAACGTAAAGATCTCTTAACATAATAGACACAACGCCAACAGTCACAGGTTTATGAGGGATTTCCTCTTGTAACAACTGCCGACGTATTGACCTTTGTTCCTTTCTTCCACTAACTGCGGATAGAAGCCAGTTAGGCACAGGTCAGAATTACGGCTTTATGATCTCAAGGCTCTATATATCACCATTCTCCCATACCAATGTCAAGAGTCCCCTAACTGCAAGCAAATCAATAAACATCACAATTTAGAAATGATCTGGCGTACAACTAACTTGGCGGATATCCGCGGATACGTATCCGTGCAGTTCTCTACCGATAGTCTACACATCCCTGCATATGCGGTTGGCGTCTGGACGGACATCGAGTATAGAATATCCCTTGTGGCTCACATGTGTTAAACACTCATCATCAAAGGAAGCTGGGACGGAGGTAAGGAACACACATGAAGGTAACTGCAGGCGTAGACAAATATGGACGTAGGAGAGTAAAAGGAATGGGGGATAAGGAAAAGAATTAAAAGGCAACAAGATCAAACTCCACATCAACACACAAAGCTGTCTCTTTCGCCTGATCCTCTGTTTATCCACAATAACTGTGATTGATGAGAAGAGAGCAGTGGATTGAGATATGGTGATTGTCCAAGTCCTTTCTGTGTTTCTATGTTTCACCCTGTCCCTTCTTTCTGTCATTGTGTTTGTCTTACTACGAGCTCCTTTCCATGTTCATGCCTTTCTACAAATCAGACAGTGCAGATAACAGCAGTGTTGATTCTCTCTTCCAGTTCAGGTAGCATATTACTACGAGGAGGATGAAACAATCAAGCAGAAGAAAAAAAAGGAGATTGCTGTAAATGAGACAGTACCACAATTCCTCAGCAAACTTGATGCTAGGGTCAAAGAAAATGGAGGATATTTTGTTGGTGGCAAGGTACATATTATATATTTTAGTATTGTATTGATATTTATATTTGAATTCAATATATTTATGAGGGTTTCACAGTCACACTGAACCAAGTCCAGTATAGCTGCAGCAAAACTTACACGAAGTCCTATTCACTGCCATAGTGAACCGAATATTAGATCATTTGCCGTCCCATACTTGTAAAGAAAAATTAATAGAAGAGATTCGTTGTTTCCTTCACAGCCACACTGAACCAAGTATAGGCATACTGCAATAATTGCAATCAATTAATTAGCTAATGAGAATGAGTGACGATTTTTAATCTTCTGGTGAAAAATATGCTCCCTATGGATCAGTTGTGGTCTATTCTTTGGTGAATTTAACCACTGACGTATCTTTCAATGCGTGTCTTGTATTCTTTTGATTGCAGCTCACCTGGGCAGATATTTACTTCGCTGCCTACCATGAAACCACCAACCTCTTTGCGGGCGAGAATGTGATTGGAAAGTATCCGCACCTCCTGGCTGTCGCCGACAAGGTGTACGCAATTCCTGCCATCAAAGCTTGGATTGCAAAGAGGCCTGTTACACACCATTAATTCTTCTTGATATACAATATTTATACTTGCACTTTTATATTTAGGTACATAAGCGCATGTAATCCACATCATTCATGTAAGATTTGCATTTAATCCCTTCAGAGAGATATGAAATAATATTACAAATTTTATATATGATTTATTATTCTCCTTCCTGGGCGTTTTTCCTCTCAAGGTTCGGGGACTGTCTTTCTGCATCTTGCACTTCACTCGGTCTGTGAAATGTTTGGATGAACGCCTACAATGATCACATTCCAACCACTACTTTTTTTTTTGTCTTTCTCAGGGTCGCCGTCCATCAGGGGCTCTGGCGATGGACTCTGAGCCATCTATGGGCTAGAATACTAACATACATAAAATTAACATATATGCGTAATATAACTGCGCACTGCTTCTTCCCGCGTTATCCCCAACAGACCACCTTCATGCAGTGCTTCCATTGATCAATGTGGATAATGTCACCATAGCATTTAGCTGCACGAATGAGGAGCGAATGCCGTAAGAGTTTACTTTTCGAAAGTCACTGTACATTTTTTTACGTATTGTTGGTATTGAAGCATTATCGTTTGTACATAGTATTACGTGTTATTAGTAACTAACAGATGGTTGATGTTGTCGTATGAGGATAGGTCGTTCATTCCGGATGGGAGCTTTATAGTTATTAGGCTTTCCAGGACACAATGGATAAATGAAGAGTGCAATAAGAGGAGATCATATGACGTATTCTTGACGAGCTGGATGAAGATGAGAGCAGGGAAGACAACCATTTAGAAACTGAATCTGAGCACGAAGACTCTGCGATGACGATCTGAACTGTTCACCCAGTGGCGAAGGTCCCGAAGATAATCTCGACTGTGATCTATATTTACAAGCTTCTGTTGAAATTCAGCAAATTGAGCGGCCATCGAGACGGAAATCTCAAAGGAACTGGGAAGAGAATAACTTCAAACAGTTCAGCTTTAGTCTCTTAACCTCTAGAACAGTTTTGTTGACTGTGAAGTGCATAAACTGTTTGGTAAGGATGTGAATATAGCGAAAGCAACTAATTCAATCACAGGAAAATATCAAAAAAAAAATAATAACATAGTTCATAACCGACTAGGACCTACGTCGAACGTAGAAACTGATCCATTTAAGTGTTTTGAATTATTCTTTACTAACAACATAATGCAAACTATACTTCGTAATTCTTAAATATTTTATTGTTTCTGGCAACAATGTGGAGTTTGTTTATAGTTTTAGCGTAGATATGCGCATGCTAGTATTGGGCAATTAGCGACTAATGTTAGTATTCTAGGGTTTTAACCACGTGTCCGTAGAATTACCAACGCTGCCTCACCTCCCAAATCTTGTCTGGTATAGGGGGGGAAGTTTAAGGGTGTCTTCCTTTCTTATATGGTCCAGGCTTCTGACTCCCAGAGACCATAAAAGCGTGTTCATTTCATTGCATGGATCGTCTCCTCATGTTGTTCTGTGGTAAGCTAACACTCCACGCCATACAATGCTGCCAATACTTATATATAGAGGGCAATCAAAAAGTTTCCGTTCGACGGGCGAATCGGGATGCCAATCAGGCAAAATCGCCGTGAACATTGAAGTACTCACCCCACCGACGCACCAGGTCGAAGATCCCCGTGTGGTAAAATACCGTGCCCTGCCGTGTAAGGAAGTCCGTTACCGCTTGCTGCATTTCCTCGACCGACAGGAAACGTCGAACCTCAGGGCCTTTTCGAGGGGACCGAAGGCGTGATAATCGATCAGGACTATAGGGCGGCTGCTCGAGTGACCGTAATGGATGAAGCTGGCCTCGCAGACCGACCGGCGTCTTGTATCCAAACGCGACCCGCACGGAACTTTGTGCACCAATCCACAACGGTGGTTTTCGACAGACATGCTGCCCCATACACAGTCTTCATTCTCCGATGGATGTCCACCGGCGTTTGTTCTTCGGCAGCCATGAACAGATTAACAGCACGTTGGTCCTGTTTGGACGCATTTGGTAATAACGTCGCCATAGTTCAC
This sequence comes from Anabrus simplex, assembly GCF_040414725.1. Classification (NCBI taxonomy): domain Eukaryota; kingdom Metazoa; phylum Arthropoda; class Insecta; order Orthoptera; family Tettigoniidae; genus Anabrus; species Anabrus simplex. The sequence goes on along the minus strand of NC_090272.1, from coordinate 232,468,351 downwards.
GTGGCCGCATTTAACGCACGCACCTCGGCACGACAAGACTGCCACACTAATCCCTTCGCCTACATATCGGTGGTTATCTACCCGCGTCGGAGTCGCGCTACGTTCCATGTCCACTGCAACAACGCCCTCAAACGGAAACTTCTTGACCACTCCTTACGGAAAAAAAGATCGTACTCCTAAAGGCGTGTACAGATTTCTGGGCACATGTATAACTCGCTCTAAATAATGCCCCGTCCGATGCGCGGGAGGGAAGCATTCACTCGTGTCTACAAAGATATTCCTACAACTCCCTCTAGAATATTTGACATCTCAAACTGAAATCTTGAGCGTCGGTGTTCCTGGTTCAGAGCAGATTTAAAAGCGGGATTCTTCTCCTGGAAACGGGAGGTCCTAGAAAAAACCAAGCATCGTTGAGTGTACTGCTGCCCGTAACAGCGTTAATATATAGCAGATATTCTGGATTCAGGAGGCCAAATGGACTGTATTGCGATTGACCTATCTAAGGCATTTGATAGGGTAGATCATGGAAGACTACTGGCAAAAATGAGTGCAATTGGATTAGAAACAATAGTGACTGAATGGGTGGCTATATTTCTAGAAAATAGAACTCAGAGAATTAGAGTTGGCGAAGCTTTATCTGACCCTGTAATAATTAAGAGGGGAATTCCTCAAGGCAGTATTATTGGACCTTTATGTTTTCTTATATATATCAATGATATGTGTAAAGAAGTGGAATCAGAGATAAGGCTGTTTGCAGATGATGTTATTCTGTACAGAGTAATAAATAAGTTACAAGATTGTGAGTGGCTGCAGGGTGACCTCGATAGTGTTGTGAGATGGACGGTGGGCAATGGTATGATGATAAACGGGGTTAAAAGTCAGGTTGTGAGTTTCACAAATAGGAAAAGTCCGCTCAGTTTTAATTACTGCCTTGATGGAGTGAAAGTTCCTTTTGGGGATCATTGTAAGTATCTAGGTGTTCATATAAGAAAAGACCTTCATTGGGGTAATCACATAAATATGATTGTTAATAAAGGGTACAGATCTCTGCACATGGTTATGAGGGTATTTAGGGTTGTAGTAAGGATGTAAAGGAGAGGGCATATAAGTCTCTGGTAAGACCCCAACTAGAGTATGGTTCCAGTGTATGGGTCCCTCACCAGGATTACTTGATTCAAGAACTGGAAAAAAAACCAAAGAAAAGCAGCTCGATTTGTTCTGGGTGATTTCCGACAAAAGAGTAGTGTTACAAAAATGTTGCAAAGTTTGGGCTGGGAAGATTTGGGAGAAAGGAGACGAGCTGCTCGATTAAATGGTATGTTCCGAGCTGTCAGAGGAGAGATGGCGTGGGAGGTCATCAGTAGACGAATAAGTTTGAGTGGTGTCTTTAAAAGTAGGAAAGATCACAATATGAAGATAAAGTTGGAATTCAAGAGGACAAATTGGGGCAAATATTCGTTTATAGGAAGTTATTGGAATAACTTACCAAGGGAAAGGTTCAATAATTTTCCAATTTCTTTGCGATCATTTAAGAAAAGGCTAGGAAAACAACAGATAGGAAGTCTGCCACCTGGGCGACTGCCCTAAATGCAGATCAGTAGTGATTGACTGATTGATCATCAGTAGGGCCCGGATGTTGATGACATGTCATCTTTTTACTGAGCTGTCTAAAACAATGCTGAAGCAGATATAAACTCCGGCCGGGTTACCCCGTCTTCAAATATGCCATTTTTATTTTGCATCTTTTTGCATTTTTTGCTATTTTTCCATTTTAAGAGCATTTTTTTTAAGTCTGGTAGATTTTTTGGGACATATTTTAGAGAAATCGGCGTTTTAAGGTCATTTTTCCCGATTTAGTCATGTCACAGCTTTATATGAGGCAGTTACGTCTCTCAGAGTTGAGAACAAGCTAGTAGTTGATACAGGATAATTTAAAATATTGAAATAAAATATTTCAGTATTGCTATTAGTAGTAAAATATATATCTTGGATGCAGAAGGTTATGGGGGGGTAGGTATGCAGATACTCTTGTTTTCGTCGCAAACCAGTTATTAGCGGAATGGAATGTTACCTGCTCTGTTGACCAAGGACAGCAGTGGCGGGGTAGAAAGGGGAAGGGTTTGTTATATTCTTGTCTCAGTTCCGCATTATTCACGACGACGGCTTTCAAAATGCCTAAAATAAAACCGAGTGTGTCAGTGCATTTAAAACAACTAGTATCTGAATTTGGTGACAATGTGTTTTCCACCGATGGAAGCATATTGTTTTGCAAATTGTGTGGAACTAAAGTAGCTGCTGAAAGAAGATTTACTGTAACGCAACATATCGGTCGCGATAAACACATTCGTGCTCTTCAGCGTGTTTCAAATAAACCTGCAACTCAGCGCTTACTGCCTTCAGTTGCTTCGAATTCCGTCAAGTCCTCACAGTTCAGTAAAGAATTGTGTGATGTATCTGTATCTGCAAACATTCCGCTGTATAAACTCAACAGCCCGAAATTACGTGGATTTTTGGAAAAACATACGAATCAAGAAATACCAGACGAATCAACTTTACGTAAGAATTATTTGCCGCAGTGTTACGAAGACACATTAAACAAAATAAGATGTGAAACTCGGGGAAAGAAAATATGGGTGTCAATCGACGAAATTCAGGTGCTAGGGGTCGTTATATAGGCAACTTTAGAAGTGCATACACCAGGTGAAATATTTTTATTGACTACCGAAGTGTTAGAAAAGACCAATTATTCTACCATATCAAAACTGTTTGACAGTGCTGTGTTTCTCCTGTGGCCTGGGGGCATCAAACATGACGATGTACTTTTATTTTTAACTGATGTTGCACCGTATATGGTACGAGCAGCTAATTCATTGACGGCACTCTATTCTAAAATGGTCCATGTTACGTGCCTTGCCCATGGACTGCACAGAGTTTGTGAAGAAGTAAGGGCTCTTTACCCCAGTGTAGACAGGAAGTAATGCAATGTCTGGTTCTTCAGCTCTGAAACGTGCGACTCGCGAGGGTGCTTTTAAGAAAACCTTCTTATTGTGAAAACTTCAAGTTAGTAAAGGAAATAGTGCAGAGTTTTGACAGTGAAGAAGCTGCAGCAATAAAAATTGCCCAGGACATTCTGTCTGAACCAAACATTGAAGGTAGTGGCATTCATAAAATCAAATTTCGCCTTATTGACAGCAACAATTACATCATTGGAGAAAACGGGCGAAGAAATGGTTGATTCCATTTCCTTAATCAACCAGGTGGAAACTAGCCTTAGCAACAATCGTGGCAAAATTGCTGCGGGTATTGCATCAAAACTGAAAAAAGTGCTGGACAAAAACACCGGGTATAAAACATTACGCAAAATCTCAGGCATTCTTTCTGGTGAAAACTACTGCATGGCTGGGACTGAGGAGGATTTAGCAGCAAACAACCTTCCTCACTTCAAGTTCGCTCCGATCACATCAGTTGGTGTTGAACGCAGCTTTTCGAGATATAAAAACTTGTTGGCTGATAACCGCAGATCATTTACATTTGCCAACATCAGAATGACATTCGTAGTGCAGTGCAACTCAGACTAAAGTGAACATAAACCTTTTGTTAAGTGCTAGAAATCTATTTTGATTTACTTTTCACTTTGAGCTTAAAGATGTCATTTTTTAAATATTGGTGAGTTTATTATTATAAGATCATTTTTTTTCCATTTTATAGTGCATTTATCGAATTTTTAGATCATTTATTAAAGTCATTTTTAAACATTTTAAGGGCATTTTAAAAACTTTTTTACGGCATCAACATCCGGGCCCTAATCATCAGTGTAAGTTACAATGATTGAAAGTAGAAAATTGGCAACGCTGCTCCTGCCTGTGCCAATAATTTCGTTTGTCATTTGTTCCTTTTCTGTCGATATGTGTACGAAATCCTTGATCAAGTAGCTTTAACGGGGTGTGAACAGTGCACCCGCCACCGTGAGAATGAATTACTGCCATTAAGTCTTCTTAACTGAAGATGTCTAAAGGCGGCTACGGCACGCGGCGCCTTGTATCAAGTCTGAATACCGTGGACTGAGCAGTGTTCGGGTACAATCTCGTGATAGGCTTTAAGCACGTAGGACTTCCGTCATTTCCTGTTAGTTCCGTCAGGGGTTTCACACAATAACGAACACCCATTTCAGAAAATATTCAATGTCTACACAACTATGGGACTTTCTTGAAGTTTAGAGTTTTTTACAAGCTTTTATAAGTCACACTAACACAGAGAAGTCTTAAAGCGACGATGGGCAGGGAAAGAGCTAGGAGTGGGAAGGAAGTGGTCTTGGCCTTAACTTAGGTACATCCCCAGCATTTACCTTGTGTGAAAATGGGAAACCACGGAAAACTATCTTCAGGGCTGCCCACAGTGGGGTTCGAACTCACAATCTCCCGGATACAGGCTTACAGCTGCGCGCTCCTAACCGCTCGGACAACTCGCCCGGTGATATAACAATTACAATTATGAAAATAAGCACGTCCCTTATGACAGGGAATGGCGGAAATGTTCTTATCCTACACCTGGCATCAGGTTAGGAAACTCCCCTTCGTCTTCCGTAACTGAGGCTATTTCTCTGCTGATACGTTTCGGAGCTCTTCTTGTCCAAGTCGTCGTAGAGATCTTGTCCCAATGTTTACTACCTCATTAAGCACACGTATTTTTACCCGTCACTTCTTGTCGAGTAAGGAAGTCGTTCCTCTCAATTTGTGTTCGAGTTTCAACACGGTATCTGTACGAGGAGAGCGTCCATATGGAAACTGTGTTATGAATTGTCTAACGCCTTCTTAGCAAACCTCTCCGACTTTCCTGCACTATGTACCTATGTCGAGGCATTGTGAGAATTATACACCGAACTGAGAACAGCTGAAGCGACAGACTGACACTTGTCAAACGTTCTAAGCACGGAGCACAACCAGGAAAGTGGGGAAACTGTGAGCTAGTTGCTGTGCTGCGGAGGAAGACTGATGGGAGAAACCAAACGGCAGATGTACGTAAAGAAAGGCCATGGTTGGTCCTAGCCTTCCCCTATCCCATTGTCGCCATGTGTCGTAAAACAAACTGTAAGATATATATTCAAATTTAAATTTCGGAGATATTATTTTCATGGCTTCCTGCCACTCTTTGGTGGTAGGGCCTATATTAATTAAATATGACTGTTTTGGTTCATACCGAGCATCTGAAGACTTGAGTACTGTTTGAAGTTAATAAATGATCTGTGTTCAGCTTATCCTAGATATTTCTGGGATCACAGGAGCCAAACAGCCTCTTTTGGTTTAAGGTCGGATGCCCTTCCTGCCGCCACGAGATTTTTCGGAGGAAAATTGGAACTCAGGACCGATGGGGATTCGAACGTCAGCCGTTCGTGTGAAAAGCAAGCAGTTGAGACACTGCACTGATCACGCCCCTCAGAAAAAATGTAGGAAATCATCGAACTAAATAATGAAATATTAGATCGAAGAATTGCTTGATTCTTTGTTGATTCATTCACAAAAGAGTAAATGGTGCAACTTGAACAAACGTCGTGTGAGGCTCAACAGTTCCGAGCTCCGCAGGGGAAAGAGAGGAAGTCAGTGGTAAGGTATGGTCACCACATTTCATGAGACAAGAAGTGCAATCATCGGCAACAAAATAAAACTGTCCTTTCAGGACGATCCGTGACATTTCTTTGATTTTATCAACTTAGAGAAGTCAGGGGAAATTGTTTGAGGAAGTGAATGCTGACCTGCTTCCAACGTAACATGGGACAAACATGAACTAGTTTTACTCTCACGACTAATTATTTACAATGTACCCGTGCGAACATATACTCTCAGTCGTGTTTTAGCTTTCGGAACGGAGTATGGGTTAAGGGGCAACCTCAGTTGTCAAACATAAAGAAAACTGAAAACATTTTAAAAACCAATATCGGGAATATCCAAGAAGGAAACAAATCCAAACAGTGGCTGAAAGTTCAAAACCAAAGACACGTCCGATCTTCAAGAAACTGTGCATACTGGGCACGAAGTATTTCAGAACATTCGTTGCGATGCTGAATATCTTAATTTTGAGAATTGATGAATTTCTAACTTTTTGCGTGAAACAAACGCCAAATTTTCAGAACCTGAGTACCCTGTTCTTCTTTATTGTCGAAACCAAACAAAACAAACCCCATGGCACTATAGCCCTTGAAGGGCCTTGGTCTACCAAGCGACCGCTGCTCATCCCGAAGGTTTGCAGATTACGAGGTGTCGTGTGGTCAGCACGACGAATCCTCTCGGCCGCTATTCTTGGCTTTCTAGACCGGGGCCGCCATCTCACCGTCAGATAGCTCCTCAATTCTAATCACGTAGGCTGAGTGGACCTCAAACCAGCCTTCAGGTCCACGTAAAAATCCCTGACCTGGCCGGGAATGGAACCCGGGGCCTCCAGGTAAGAGGCAGACACGCTACGCCTACACCACGGGGCCGGCCTTTATTGTCGAATGAAGAAGAAAAATAAAGAATTATGGGGAATTAATCATAAGCACCCATCAAATACCCATCATCAAGGAATAGAAGGTAAAAAAAAAAAAAAAAAAAAAAAACAAGGTTGGTACGAGTACAATTATACTAATAGATGAAAGCAGTCGTTCGAACAGTTATGAATTCAGGTAATCCGAAAATACGTCCGATTACTATGATTGTTGTGTTGGTGTTGTGGGTGTTTTGCCTTTGCTTTCAAGAACATCTACAATTTCAAACAGTGCATTATACCGAGGATTTTTGGAGAAAATGTTTGTTACTTTCTGTTTCACTGTTCACCCCTGGAACTGTTTTTAAAGTGGACACGGTTTTGTCAAATTTTGCAAAATGATTGGTGTAAAGGATTCCCAGCTGCTTCCAATGGTGTGATAATGAAACTGGGTTGTTATAAACATAGGGTTACTTTTTAATTCTTTGCTTGAGAATGTTCACTGAGTCAGCTGAATAAATGCTGCCTCATTACGATCTAAAGCTTTTACAACTTTCGGTAAATGTTCAGAATAACGGAGCGCAGCCTCAAATCATGATCCCTAGGTTGTGGTGGTGAGGGAGTATCAGGCGCTATATCGGAACCCGTGATGGAGATTTTACAATATTTTCTTAACCGACGACACTAACTTGTCCACTAAAAGTCTCTGCTATGTGATGGGACACATGTGTGAGAAATGTTAAGTGAATTAAATTAGGGAAAATACCTTTTAATGTCGTCCCCAATTGAATAATGTACACTAGTGTCCAAAAGTTAAGCATAAGTTACGAGTAAGCACGGCAACAGGAAATAGACCGCAAATCGCACGACATTTGCACCTACCAACCGTACGTGTTCGCTCTGAATATGAAAGGATGTTCCCTGCTTTGACTAGCGGCGTAACCGCAAGGTAAACACAGCCAGTGCCTGCGCCCTATAATCCCTCAGTCGTGTTTGCCCTGTTATAGTGTGCGGAGTGCAGCCTCGTGGTGAATGTGACAACATAATGGCACAACGACGCCATTTGGACCCCGTTTTGCAGGGTAGAATACTCAGCCGCCTGGAAGCAGGCCAGACACAGACCAAAGTCGCCGTATCCTTGAATGTGCCACAGAGTGTCATTTCCAGGATTTGACGACGATTTCGAGACACAGGAGATGTTAGTCGTAGGTCAGTACCAGATCGACCAAGGGTAACCACCCCACAGCAGGCCCGATATCTGGCCTTAACCGCCCGACGAGATCGGAGTGCACCTGCATGACAATTTTCGGCGGAAATTGCAGCCGTCTCAGGGGTTGCCGTTTCCCGGCAAACTGTGTACCGGAGGCTCAGAACAGCAGGGCTGTTTGCCCGACGTCTAGCTGTGTGCGTCTCGCTCATCCCAGCACAGAGACGGGCCCGGTTACTGTGGAGCCGTCAATATCGAAACTGGACCATGAATGAATGGAGGCATGTGCTCTTCAAAAATGAATCCCACTTCAGTTTGCAGAACGATTCCCATCGCACATTAATCTGGAGAGAACCGGGTAGCCGTTACAACCACAGGAATATCGTGGAACGGGACCAGTGTGGTGGTGGTGGCGTCATGGTGTGGAGCGGCATCATGTCGAATGGCCGTACGGACCTGCACATCTTCATGGGTGGTCCGAGGAACACTGTTAACGCTCGGAGATACAGGGATGAGATACAGAGACCAGATGTTCGAGTCTTCAGAAGTGCGGTTGGTCCAGACTTCCTCTTAATGGAAAATAATAATGCTCGACCACACCGCGCTGCTCTGGTGGATGAATTTATGGCTGGGGGAGACATTCATCGCATGGACGGGCCAGCGAGGTCTGCGGATCTGAATCCAATAGAACATGTCTGGGATGCGTTGGGGAGGCGACTTGCATCCCGTCAGTCTCCACCAAGGACCCTCCAAGACCTTCACATTGTCCTTTCGGAGGAATGGGATCGACTGCCACAAGAGCTCTTGGACCATCTGATAGAGAACATGCCACGTCGCACAGTGGGTAATTTCTATCATCCAGCCGGCCAAAAATAATATTTTCAACCCTTGCCTTTGGTGCGCATTTTCTGAGAGTCGTGTTTATAAGACTCTTAGGTACAGTAATTAAGTATTGAAAAGTCGCTCTGTCTGATTATCTAATCTCACCGAAGGCCTAAAGTGGCTCTCCTCCGTTAGGGCATCATATTCTGGCGAGGCGAGCGCGCAGTTATTATTGTGTGAGGGCTCAGTAAAGTCGTCAGAACTAAATATTTCTTTAACTTGCAATGTGATTATATTAGATGAAGGTATGCATTTTTATATAGTATGCAGCATTTTCTGAAAATCACTATATTGTTGTCCGAAATATGCACTTAAAATTTAGGTATACGGTGTCCAAGCGCTATCTAATTATACAAATTTGAGCTGACTTTCAAAATGGATTGCCGTTGATTTCCGCAATGAAAGTCTTTTGGATGAGTTATCTATACTTTAATGAATAGAAAACTGTGACTTTGCTGCGACCAGGCGCGACCATGAGAGTAATTAATTTTTTTCAGAAGCCATGTACTCTGTAACCCGGAGGTCGGTTTTCGAACTGTTGAGGAACAGCAGGGAATATAAGCGGAACGCTGATATTGAGAATGTTGTAATTGTACATTTAGGCTTTGAGGATTGTTCCTAGGATATATCCAAGTCAATAAGGAAATTTGTCAGTATTTTGTGTGCTAAGATTCGATCACGCTGGACAAAATATAAGTTAGTAGAAAAAGGGACAAATTGCTGAAGTACAATAAAAGTTGGTTCGAGCAGAGAATGAGCCTTGCAGAAGGACGTGCACCACAACAATGTCAGGATGAGCCTGCCATTAGCCTACTACAGCTCATTCCATGTTAAGAAAACGGTATTGCCCTTATGACAACAGGGTTGCCATATCGAACGGCTCCGCTCAACGCCATCACGGGAAAACCGCGGCACATAAATTTGTGAAATTCAGTATGTAAGTTCAAGACAAAAGGCTGAAGAAACTAAGCTACAAATTACTTTTATGAACTGAAGGTGACGTGGGGTTTACAGGGGCCACTTTTGGTTTGTACAGAATCAGAGGTAAACTACGGCAAATAAGAAACCTCAGCACTGAAAGAAAATAGACAAATAATTTTATGGACTTGAGGGGCGGGTGATGTATTTAATTGCATTTAATAAATTTATCCCGGCAATAAAAGAAAACAGAAGCAGTAAATAAATAATGCAGATGACTACAGAAGATCACAGTATTAACGTTAAGGAAATAAATCAGACACGTAGGCTTATGGCATAACTCTCATTCAACACAATACATTTACGCACTGATTTAAAGCCTAAAATACACACGTAATAAATAAAAACTGTAGATAACTTCACTACGGAAGTTCAGGGAGGAAACGCGTCTATTGGTTGATATCCGAAGCAAAGTGTTGGCAATACCAATGATGGAAACCGCTAGAAGATTCTTCAGAGAGGCTTCCACTTCTGCGGATATTACTGGAGTAGATATAAATTTAATAAACCATCTACGTGCCACCGTAGAAACTCTTTCGTGTGGGTACGCCATTGATAAAGTGACATTTGGCATGTACGCAAAGGAAACTATACATTTGTACGTACAAAAATACAAATCGTACTGCATGCCTGTAACTTTGCACAAACTCTTGGGTCATGGCACTGTATTACACCTATTGGACACCTCTCCGAGGAAGCCAAGGAGACCAGGAATAAATGTAATAGGAAACCTTCCAGAAAGACACAAACACTGACCTTTTCCATAGGCTGCCTATATCATCGGACCCTTATATTACCAGCTTAGGGAAATCAAGGAGGAGGAAGTTGATTCCGCTTTCACGAGAAGTGCTCAACTTACTGTCTGAGCCTCCTGTATCTGGTTCTGCCGAAGGAGATAATGAAAATGATGATGGGAATTCTGATGTAACTGCATCTAATGAATAAATTGTTTGGCAAGTACATGTATTCCTGTGTCTGTTTTTAAACATTCTAAACAGCATGTCCCACTATCAACATCTATTTAATTTTTTAAAGCTATAACGAAAAATGATTAAAATTACAAAGATTACTAATTCTATTCCTGGCGTAGTAATTTCTTCTTTGTACTTGATTGACCACACACTTAATTATCTCCAATAATAGCAGTTACATACTAAGTTTTATGTAAATCGGTCCATTAGTTTCCGAGATACAATTTTTGGCCGGCTAGATTCCTGAAATTACGCACTGTGCGTCGCTGCGAAGCATGTGTGGCCGTTAGGGGTAGTCATACACCCTATTAACAGCATATTTTGTTGTGGAAGACATTGCCAATTTTGTTAGTTGTTGTCAAAGATATCAGAACCTTTCTGACATTGTTTTTTTTTTGGACAAGTTGTGTGACATATTGTGTGTGATTCAGCTTCCGTTTGTTCAGCAATCCGTCTGACATTCCTGTCAGGCGGTATGGCCTCGTTTAGTGATTATGCTTAACTTTTGGACACTAGTGTAACTAGCTCCGTCCGTTACCAAGAGGAGTACATTGTTGTGCTATGGTCGTCTGAAGAGAAGTCGGGGATGGCGGGTAAGGGGTGGAGGTGGGGGGTGGGAAACAGGTCTGCTGCGCCTGCGCCTATCTCAAGTCTCAAGGCCTGACAATAAAAATCTGTTGCGTCCGCGATGACTCTTGTGAACTAAGGCGCTGTCGTGGTAGAGCTATTGTACATTAGTTATACTTTTACTGTGTCTTTTTAACTCTTTATTCACAGCATGCCCCGTTACATGACAGTAATACTATATGCTTGAATAATCATATTACAAATGTAACTTAATTTTCTACTTACATGTGGGGTACTGTACATTCTTAATTCGCTGGCTCTTATAATGAAGCCTACATGAGTAAACAAAATAATAATGTCAACAAAACTATATATATATATATATTTTCAGTTTTTAAATACAATTGAGGTCGTGAAGAGTAAGGACTGTTTAAAATAATTTTTTACTAACCTACTTTTGATCATTAGCCATGACTACGTGCCTGAAATATATGTAATTAAAACGCTTCTCTCTCTCTCAAGTAATTCACAATGAAATAATAAAAGATCAACAATTTGATCACTGTCATAACATGGACATATGGGACTACCTAAAATTTTATAACGATGAAAATAAGCTCTTAATTTTGCATGACCCGTTACCAATGCGGTTAAATTTGACGTTAAGTAAATGTGCATAATAAACAGTTATATAATGAATATGCATTGATTCAGAGAGCTCGCGTTGTCTGTTGGTAGCTAAGAGTGTAGCATTACCTACAAGCCACCGCGACTTGTCGTCAGACGTAGATAGCATCTAATACCATCAGGCCACGACAATGTCAGTGAATCAATGGCAAACTGAGTTACTGTTGTGTTGTTAGTGACCTCTAGCTGTCCTAGAGATACGGGGTAGTTGGCGGTTCTTTACTAATGGCTATAATTACTATATTCGTTATGAAACGACCTTCAGAGTTCGTTGTTTCCTCAACACGTATTGATTTCTTAATGACTTCTGAATATTGGACATTACTCTTCCGTAACACCACCTGACATAAGTTTTGCGTAAAGTGCTTTCATCTGGAATATGTTCATTAGTGTATTTGTGAGGGAAATTTCTGAATGTTGGATTGTTGAGCTTAAACAGAGAAACGTCTGCTGCTAGAAAGGCTTGACATAGGTCTAAAGAAAACAGTCCACAAGCTGTTCTTGTATAGCAGAATTCGTATTACGTTTCCTAGTTACTGACTCTTTGTGTTTGGATGTGTTTATATGCTGCAATACTTGATTCCGTTTCTCACCACCTACTTTCTTCTCGCATGCCTCACAGTATAGTACCGGTATTTTACAATCTGTAGAAATAAATAAATAGAAACAAAATATGGTCATGATCTGGGTTACTGTAGTCACGTTCTAGTTCGTGAACCATGGGCAACGGCTGAGTGGCCTAGTAAGTTGTCCTGAGAGTCGGGATACCAGTTGCTATGGAATGGGAGTGGGCATCTCGGACATATTCTGAGTCATGGCCCTCCTTGTGCTCAGGTGGCTAGGACTATACAATTCACCGGTGGTCCATAACCCGTTAGAGAAGAGATCCTCACTTGGACTATGTGTAAGCACAGTAGAATCCTGCTTCATGAATTTACCGAGCTCAAAACATTTTCAGCAAGCCTCGGACCTATGGAAGTAACGGAGTCCCACTCCCATTTGACAGGCGAGGGGACTCCTTGGAAAAAACTTGGCGAACGACATGGAATTCGATGGGGAGCTATCAATATTAATGGGGTTTATGGAAGAAAGGAAGTAGAACTGGCTGAGTCAGCAAAGAGGATGCATCTGGATGTGCTAGCAGTAAGTGATATTCGGGTAAGGGAAGATAAAGAGGAAGAGATAGGAGATTATAAAGTGTACTCGACAGGTGTTAAAAAGGAAAGTACAGACTGTGGGATAGGGCTGTTCATCATGAATACTATTGAACGCAACATAGTTTCTGTTAGGCACGTAAATGAGCGATGATGTGGGTAGATTTGGCAGTTGAAGGAATTAAGATGAGAATTGTCTCAGTGTATTCACCATGTGACGGTGCAGGTGAGGATGAAGTTGACAAGTTTAATGAAGCATTGAGTGACATCATAGTGAAGATCAACAGGAAGGATAGGATTGTGCTAATGGCCGATTTCAATGCGAAAGTTCGAAATAGAACTGAAGGATACGGAAGAGTGATTGGTAAATGTGGAGAAGATATGGAAGCAAATGGGGATGGAAAGCGTTTGCTGGACTTCTGTGCTAGTATGGGTTTAGCAGTTACGAACACATTCTTCACCGCTACACATGGGAGGCTAGGGGTACCAGATCCATAATAGACTATATATCAATCGACTTCGAATTAAGGAAATCTGTTAGGAATGTACAGGCTTTTCGGGGATTTTTCGATGATACCGATCACTATCTGATCTGTAGTGAACTAAGTATCTCTAGGCCTGGATAGAGAAAGTGATATCTGTCTCCAAACGAACAAGGGTAGAAAATCTCCAGGACGAGGAAATTAGACAGAAGGACGATTACTGAAAAGTTCCGAACAGAGGAAAGTAAGCAGGTTCGGGATATAGAAAGTGAATGGGTGGCATACAGGGATGCTGTAGTAGAAACAGCAAGGGAGTGCCTAGGAACTGTGTGTAAAGATGGGAAAAAGCGAACATCTTGGTGGAATGATGAAGTGAGAGCAGCTTCTAAACGTAAAAAGAAGGCTTGTCAGAAATGGCTCCAAACAAGGGCTGATGCAGACAGGCATTTGTATGTAGATGAAATAAACAGAGCGAAACATATAGTTGTTGAATCAAAAAAAAAAAGTCGTGGAAAGATTTTGGTAGTAACCTGGAAAGGCTAGGTCAAGCGTCAGGGAAATATTTCTGGACAATAATAAAGAATCTAAGGAAGGGAGGGGAAAAGGAAATGAACAGTGTTTTCGGTCATTCAGGTGAACTCATAATAGATCCCAGGGAATCACTGGACAGTTGGAGGGAATATTTAGAAAATCTTCTCAATGTAAAAGGAAATCTTCCTGGTGGTGGCGCGAACAACCCAGCTCACGGGGAGGAGGAAAATGATGTTGGCGAAATTACGTTTGATGAAGTGGGAAATGTGGTAAATAAATTCCACTGTCATACAGCAGCAGGAATATCAAATTTGACCTGAAATGGTGAAGTATAGTGGGAAGGCAGGGATGAAATGGCTTCATAGAGTAACAAGATTAGCATGGAGTGTTGGTAAGGTACCTTCAGATTGGACAAGAGCAGTAATTGCACCTATTTATAAGCAAGGGAACAGGGAGGATTGCAACAACTATCGAGGTATCTCATTGATTAGTATACCAGGCAAAGTATTCACTGGCATCCTGGAAGGGAGGGTGCGATCAGTCGTTGAGAGGACTTGGATGAAAACTAATGTGGTTTCAGACCACAGAGGGGCTGTCAGGATCAGATTTTCAGAATGCGCTAGGTAAATGAAAAATGCTACGAGAGGAATAGACAGGTATGTTTATGTTTCGTAGATCAAGAGAAAGCATATGACAGGGTATCGAGGGAAAAGATGTTCGCCATTCTGGCGTACTATGGCGCTAAGGGTAGATTATTAAGATGAATCGAAAGCATTTATGTTGACATTTGAGCTGCAGTGAGAATTGATGGTAGAATGAGTTCTTGGTTCAGGGTACTTACAGGGGTTAGACAAGGCTGTAATCTTTCACCTTTGCTGTTCATAAGTTATATGGATCATTATAACTGGTTGTATTCGCTCTACAAACGTGGCCTGGCTGCCTACACTCAGTAATATTCCACCGCCTTGCTTAAGCAGGTCTGAAGCTCTTCTAAAACTGTGGAAGAAGACCAGCCAGGACTCCAACCTCCCTGTTCACCAGGATATTACTCAACCTGCCCCTCCACGACTTAAGTCTAGATCTCCACCCTGGCGCACTGCACTTACACTGGAAGAATCTGGGTTCTCCATCACGAACGCCTGGTTACACCAATGGCTGCAGTCTTCTGTTCCCAATCAACATCTTGTGACTTTACCTCATGTTCAACCTCCCGGATTCCATCCACCCAGACGTCAATGGAGGACTCTAAACAGGATAAGAGTCAATCAAGGAAGATGCGGCTATACTCTTTATAAATGGGGCTGGCAGAAGTCTTCTGGGTGTGATTGTGGTGCTACCTCACAGACCATCCACCACGTAATTGCCGAGTGTCCACAGAGAGCATTTCAAGGTTGTTTGGAGGACATACACAACGCAACTGAGGAGGCCTTAAAATGGATCAATGGACTTGATATGGAACTATAGGCTTCTGCCTGTATATATTGTGTATATATTGTATACTTATTTATATAACCTATTTGTGCACATCATACGATAAATAAATAAATAAATAAATAAATAAATAAATAAATAAATAAATAAATAAATAAATAAATAAATAAATAAATAAATAAATAAATAATGGATCATCTGCTGAAAGGTGTCCGGCTCCATGGCTACATGGTTAGCATGCTGGCCTTTGGTCACAGGGGTCCCGATTCGATTCTCGGCAGGGTCGGGAATTTTTACAATCATTGGTTAACTTCTCTGGCACGGGGTCTGGGTGTATGTGTTGTCTTCATCATCATTTCATCCTCATCACGACGCGCAGGTCGCCTACGGGAGTCAAATCAAAAGACCTGCACCTGGCGAGCCGAACCCGCCCTGGGATCTCCCGGCACTAAAAGCCATACGCCATTTCATTTTCATTTTGCTGAAAGGTATAAAATGGCAGTTAGGCGGAAATGTAGTAAGCAGTCTGGCCTATGCTGACGACTTGCTCTTAATGGCAGATTGTGCCGAAAGCCTGCAGTCTAATATCTGAGAACTTGAAAATAGGTGCAATGAGTATGGTATGAAAATTAGCCTTTCGAAGAGTAAATTGATGTCAGTAGGTAAGAAATTCAACAGAATTGAATGTCAGATTGGTGATACAAAGCTGGAACAGGTCGATAATTTCAAGTATTTAGGTTGTGTGTAATATAGTAATATAGTAAGTGAGATTGAATCAAGGTGTCGTAAAGCTAATGCAGTGAGCTCGCAGTTGCGATCAACAGTATTCTGTAAGAAGGAAGTCAGCTCCCAGACGAAACTATCTTTACATCGGTCTGTTTTCAGACCAACTTTGCTTTACGGGAACGAAAGCTGGGTGGACTCAGGATATCTTATTCATAAGTTATAAGTAACAGACATGAAAGTAGCGAGAATGATTGCTGGTACAAACAGGTGGGAACAATGGCAGGAGGGTACTCGGAATGAGGAGATAAAGGCTAAGTTAGGAATGAGTTCGATGGATGAAGCTGTACGCATAACCCGGCTCCGGTGGTGGGGTCATGTGAGGCAAATGGAGGAGGATAGGTTACCTAGGAGAATAATGGATTCTGTTATGGAGGGTAAGAGAAGTAGAGGGAGACCAAGGCGACGATGGTTAGACTCGGTTTCTAACGATTTAAAGATAAGAGGTATAGAACTAAATGAGGCCACAACACTAGTTGCAAATCGAGGATTGTGGCGACGTTTAGTAAATTCACTACTTAATTTAGTTTTCGACACTATGTGGAAATTAAACAACCATGTCACACGTAACTTACTCAGCACTGTTAAGATGACTGGGCCAAACAAAATATCCAATCAGCCGCTACCGAAGCTGCGCCACTACTGTTGTGAAAGACGGATCTGTCACGTGAAGCCCTCACACTCTGATTTTCAACAGTGTTGTCAACTTCCAAAAGAGCTGCTCAACCGTGGAAAAATAGCTAAATCCCTATAGCAACAACCTAGAATTATGCATACAATGTAGAATTCCGTAGCGAAATACTTCTGGGATGATCCGGCACTTACAAACGCATAATATCAATGAAGAGGAATCGTCACGGGTACATCAGCTAGTATTTAATAAAATTAAAAACACGATTTTCTTCTTTAATTTTATTATTTATGAATATGCAGATAAGTAATCAATCGATCAAACAATCATAACTGATCTGCTTTTAGGGCTATCACCCAGGTGAGATATTCAGTATCAATTGCTTAACTAGTCTTTTCTTGAATTATTTCAAATAAGCTGCTTCGTCTACTAATGTCATTCCACGCTATCTCGCCACTGGCAACTCGGAACATACCACTTAGTCGAGCAGCTCGTCTCCTTACTCAAAGTCTTCTCAGCCCATTTTTGGAAACATTGCTGTTTTTTTTTTTAAATCGCCGAGAACAAATCTCGCTGTCTCACTTTCGATCTTTTCCAGTTCTCGTATTAAGTAATACCGGTAATCTTACTCTAATTGTTGGTCTTACTACAAACACTAATAACTATACTAAGATATTTCTCTAAGTGATGGAATATATAACAGTACATTCAGCAAGGCTTAACGATACTGGGACCGGACGTATGTGTTCGTCATTTGTTAGAACGATAATGTAGATGCTAATCGTCTCGGGTTATGTTTTCACCAATTGTTAAGCACGAAATAAAAATATTATGATGTAACGTAGGTTGATAAATATGTTATAGGCTATATAAAGTGCTTTTATGTTATTTTTGTCACCAAATAACAACAGGTTATGGGCCCACAGTATTCCGAATTAAGTTATTGACATATATAATACGGAATCGTCTAGATATTAAAAGAGTTTAGTAAAAACAACTTTGGCAAATCCGCCTGACCAATCGACTGCTTCACTTTTGTTTTATTCTCTCTGGAATTACCTGTCGATGAATCAGGAGACATTGATAGGTCTGTCAATTCAGCCAACATGAGTAATCAAAAAATTAAACCATTAAATGAAATGAAATGAAATGTCGTATGGCTTTTAGTGCCGGGATATCCCAGAATGGGTTCGGCTCGCCAGGTGCAGGTCTTTCTAGTTGACTCCCGTAGGCGACCTGCGCGTCGTGATGAGGATGAAATGATGATGAAGACAACACATACACCCAGCCCCCGTGCCATTGGAATTAACCAATTAAGGTTAAAATCCCCGACCCGGCCGGGAATCGAACCCGGGACCCGCTGGACCGAAGGCCAGTACGCTGACCATTCAGCCAACGAGTCAGACGCCATTAAATGATCACTTCAGTAATTGCAGACGAAGGCTTACCCTAAGCCGCAATACATTCTATAGTTAACAGGTTGCTAAGCGACCAACACTTTTGTTAATATTCTGATATAGGCGATTTCCATCCTTAGTTTCGCTTTTTTTTTTTTTTTTGCTATTTGCTTTACGTCGCACCGACACAGATATGCCCTACGGCGACGATGGGATAGGAAAGGCCTAGGAATTGGAAGGAAGCGGCCATGGCCTTAAATAAGGTACAGCCCCGGCATTTGCCTGGTGTGAAAATGGGAAACCACGGAAAACTACCTTCAGGGCTGCTGACAGTGGGGCTCGAACCCACTATCTCCCGATTACTGGATACTGGCCGCACTTAAGCGACTGCAGCTATCGAACTCAGTCCCATCGTTAGTAATGTCATTGCGTGCAGCCATGTTTGATTACTACCTGTCAAGCCAGAGAGTACACACTTCCTCTGATCACGGTGAAGAATACTATTCCCTGCTAGATACTCTTTGATTCTCTAACCTTTCCCAACTTCCAAATATATTCAACACATGGCAAAGCGGTCCTAATAAATTACATGCTGCTGAGAGGAAAAAGTCTACGTACATACAGACCCCGTCATGACATACGCCTTAGATGTGACCAGGGAATAACTATCGAAGGACAACCTAGCTACACTAGAAAGAGTGAAGGCCATGTATCTTAAAAAGGTTCTTCGCTTGGCAAAAGAAATGCTCTTTCGAGACTAAAGTATGTGCTCACAAGACAACCGTTGTATATGAGAATAACTACGATTAAAAGTACCATTGCCATCTATGTCATAATGCCAAGATTTACATCGAGAACTGCAGGATAAAAAAAAAAGAAGCTATTTTTAACAAACACACAGTATGACGTCAGAATGGATGAATTCTGACTAAGAACTGCGGCATACTATAACGATCTTGTTATTAAATGTTCATAAAAACACTGAAAAGGGCAGGCAAAACAATATAACTACGACAAGCATATTAAGACGAGTTATCTGATCTGTTCAGAACGAATGCTGCGGTGCAGCGCGGATTCTCTAGTATAATCTATATATTAAATAGTTTACTAAAAAAAGCTTTGGCAAATCCGTCCATCCATTCTACTGGACTGATTTACTTCTTTTTGTTTTATTCTGTCCGGAATTACCTGCCAGTGAATCATTAGACATTGACAGGTCTCTAAGTTCAGCGAAATTTGAGTAATCGTAAAATCCAATTGCAGGCGAAGGCTTACCCTAACCCGCAATACATTCTGGGTTGCTAAGAGACTAACACTTTCATTAATATTCTAATGTCACTGCATGCAGCCATGTTTATTTTCTACCTGTCAGCCAGAGAGTATACACTTCCTCTGATCATGGAAGAATACTATTCTCTGCAATGAACTCTTTGGTTCTCTGACCTTCCCCACCTTCTGAATAGACTCAACAGATGTCAGAACGTCCTGTTAAGAGAAAACAAGTTTCCTTCCTACATATGGGAAGGTTCCAAGTCGACTAGCCTTCTGTATGGATCATCAATAAAGCGTAGGGGCAGTCTCTTGAAAAATTGAGTGTCTACTTACCGAAACCAGTGTTCGGCCACGGCCACTATCTCGGGCAAGATTATTTGAAAATGTTAAAATCCAGATAAGGCCGACTGGTCGAAGTATAGAGAATATTGTAGTGATGGTGGTGGTGGTGATTATTGTTTGAAAAGGAAGTACAACTGGGCAACCATCTTCTATGTAACACTAATCAGAGGGAACAAATGGAAGGGTTCCGACACTTCGAAAAATGGAGGTATCGGCCAAAGGAAGACAAGGGCCACCAAGAGCGTGACAATTAAGGACTCCCTAGGCCTCAATACCTAATACCGTTGGGGTCGGAAAAGAACAAGAGTTGACCAAGGGAGGTCGGATAGGATAGATGGAGGTAAGTGGAAGCAATGCCACGACTCAGCTAAGGGTCCCGTGGTCGTCAACCAGAGAGAGAATATTATAAGGAAAGAAGTGTTAAAAACTCATCACGAATGAAAAAATTATGTACCGGTATGAAATACTCGTAAAACTATTGAAAAGGGCAGGCACAATATGACTGCGACAAGACGAATTATCTGACCTATTTATAAGGAATGCTAGCGGAAAGTTTATGTGACAAGTGCAACATGTACGAAACAGAACATTCCGCTTCTAAACGGCGGAAATTACGTTTTCTGGAAATCAAAAATACGAGCCGTATTAATACGGGATGACTAGTGAGATGTTGACAGACTCGGCCAATACCGGAAACGCCAGACGATGAATAGAAAAGAAGAAATAACGAGGCTATGGCATTCATAACCTTGCGTGACGAAGACAATAAGCTGATTCATTTCTCATATCTAGAGAATGCTTGCGATATATGGGAAGCACTGAAGAAAAAGTACGACACTCCACATTTGGCAGTCGTTCATATCTGCGTAGAATGTTGTACAGTATCGACTATCGTAGCGGGTCGATGTCTGACCATATCGACGCAATTATGTAGATTGTAAGTTCACTTCGTGGATCCCGAAAACCTCTCGAAGATGAACAAGTGGTCGCAATTTTTCTTGTACGTTTAGCAGAATCATATTCAGGGCTCGTCACAGGGGACTCGAGGGTAGGGATGAAGCCGATCTAACAGTGGATTACGTAATTAGTAGTAAGCAGTAAACTCGTGTCCTCATTCCGAGGTGAAGCACAGCCCCAATGGAGGTGAGCTGCGTGAATCACATACCAGTTCTGCTAGCAGTACCGGGAATCGAACCCAGGCCCCCGAGGACGGCAGTTAATAACACTAGCCGTTACGCTACGGAGCCGGACACCTACCGAGACGATGGAGCCGAGTAGAGATAATGCAGGGCTATCAACTTCGACATCACAGACGGGTGGTTCAGGTCAGCGAAATGTGGGGAAGAGCTTTAAAATTATCAGAGAGAAAACACGGTCGTGTCATTTTTGTAAGAAGCCAGGAAATCTAAAAGATGATGATGATGCTTGTTGTTTAAAGGGGCCTAACATCTAGGTCATCGGCCCCTAATGGTACGAAATGCTATGACAATTTAAAAATCATAATTCTCCACTGACCAGAATTCAAAAACGTGAAGACGAAGAATGAATGGACGGATATGAAGTTAAAGCAATTATGGATCCGACCCGCAATGACCCACATTCCCAGAAACTAGCGTTAAAAAATAGTATTACTCACCAAGGGACTGCTTCTAAAGCACAATACTGAATTGATGATGCTTGTAGTCGAAACGGGTCCAAATCCACGTCAACGGCCCCTGATAATGGTACTTATCGCTGGGAAAGTAGAACCACGGTATTTGTCATGTTGCGGTACTAATCAAAAGTAGCGTAGACTCGCGGTATTCAAC
This sequence comes from Anabrus simplex, assembly GCF_040414725.1. Classification (NCBI taxonomy): domain Eukaryota; kingdom Metazoa; phylum Arthropoda; class Insecta; order Orthoptera; family Tettigoniidae; genus Anabrus; species Anabrus simplex. The sequence goes on along the minus strand of NC_090272.1, from coordinate 232,446,772 downwards.
ACATTATGGTGCTATTCACATGTAATGTAATGCGCACATGTAACACAGACCTATGGTGATTCGCACATTGCGGCGCTATTTACAGGCAACGCAAACCTATGGCGTTCCTCACATATGTGTACTAACCCCAGGGACCCGCACTATCCCGTGGTGTTCCTCACACAGTGGGTACTAAGCATAGGCAAGGCAGAACCATGGTGTTGCTCATATAGTGGTACGAATCATACGTACTATAAAATGCAACCTGAGCACACACTGTCACTTCTAATCACAAACGTATTGTGTACCTAACATAGTGGTACTATGCGCAAGTAAAAGCGACCCATGGTGTTCCCTGCATGATGGTAGTAATTACAAGTATTCTCGTGGTACTAATTTGATCACCCCTTGGTCGCCCCTTTTAGTCGTCTCTTACAACACGCAGGGGATACCGTAGGTGTATTCTTCGTCTGCGTCCCGCACCCACAGGGGGTTGTGTGTTTGGTCCGCGAGAGGTATTATATTTCGCTCAAGTCTGCCGGCAAGCCGGTTAGGACCCCGATATCCGCCACCTGGGACGCGCCACGTTGGAGTATCACCTCCTCCCCCTGCTACTCCAGCGTAGTAGGTTCGCGGATATCTAAAAGAAAACTCCTTCCATTACGAACGCGAAATGGAGAAGAAGACAAATACAGAATCTGGAAAATCTTCAGTAACGGACACAAAGGAAGTAAAGAACTCCCATGTGACGTTCAAAGTTGGAGAAACTACAGAGGGGGGTGAGTAATCAAAGTTGGTGCATAGATTCTGATGCGTCAAACCAGAGATGTTTTTAAACTGCTGTGCAAACCAGTCAGAACAGTTTTGCTCGCAGATGGATTGTCGGAGATTGTTGGCTAAACAGTTGCACGCAACAGGTCAAGTTGAAGTGGTCATTTCAACTTCTAGAGCGAACACGACTCTGTGGCTCACCAGATAATGTTTTTAACATGTAATTATGTGCTGGTCGGAAATCTACCAACATAGCATATTTTAACATTACGCTTTTAAAAGAAGTATATCTCAATTGCATGGCCAGATTTTTTACACATTTTATTAGGTTAAAGCAAAAATATACGTTATTCTTAAAAATTTACTTGTTTTTTAATAATATAATTTGCAGTGATGTTTGCAAAATAAAATCATGAAACATTCAGTCCAGTAATTGAAGTTAAATGATGATGTTAAAGAAACATAACCGATGGCACACTAGACAGTAATAATAATAATAATAATAATAATAATAATAATAATAATAATAATAATAATAATAATAATAATGGCGTGTGACCTCCGCAGACACCTGCTGCAGGTCTTTTTATTTGAATCCCGTAGGCGACCTGCACGTCGTAATGAGGATGAAATGATAATGAAGACGGAGATGGAGCCGGTCAGTTCCTCAATAAAGGAATAGGAGTCGAATAGGTTCACCGAAGTACAGTGGATCACTTTAATATTCGGACAACACCAATGATGGAATGTTTCCTGACATAATGCGTTCGCAAACAAATGTATATACAACAAACACACGTTCAACAATTCATGAGTATATACCCCAAGTATCAGAACAAAATTAAATGTCAGGCGAATTGGTGAAGTGTTCTGATAGTGATAGAAAAGGAAATCATGAGATACCACACATCGCTTTATTATTCGGACACGTTGTCGTTACTCCATTTGCACGTGACTACCTTACCCAATTGCGGCAAGGGAGAAACGTAAGGAGTAGGATACGTTTCCTTGAACTTCACTGCAGAAACACGTTTGAACAGCGCCAACTGGTTATTTTCTACGAGGCAAAGGGGCGTAGATGCATAGATATTGCGCAAATGTTGTGTATGTGTAAAAGTACTGCCAATGACATTGTACGGCGACTTAAAGAAGAGGACAGGATTACGTCTATATCGCAAAACGGGTCAACTGAAAAAAATAACTCATCGTGGAGAGAGACTTCTCTTAAGAAAAATAGGGAACGATCCTAAACTGAATGTGCCCAACTTGCACGGGAATTAGAAGAGGAAGCTGGTAAATCAGTGCACCCTGAAACTGTGCGCAGGACTCTTCGAAAGGCCAGATTTAACGGGAGGGTGTGGAGGAAAAAGCAATTTATCAGTGAAGTGAACCGAAGGAGAAAAACTGAAGTTTGCCTTGTAATATGTACACAAGGACACAAGATGATGGAAACATGTGTTATTTTGTGATGAGAGCAAATTTAATATTTATGGATCGGATGGGAGGAGAATGGGTTGGTGCAAACCAAATGAAGAATTAAAACCGAAACATTTGCAACCAACTGTCAAACATGGAGGCGGGAATGCAATGGTATGGGCGTGCTTTTCGTCTGCTGGAGTGGGTGAAATGTCGTTTATTGAACATACAATGGACCATAAACAGTATCTAGCCATCCTGAAGCAGAATTTACACCAAAGTGCAACAAAGCTTGGGATAAGGGACATTTTTCATTTCTATCAAGATAATGAAAGTGTGGAATGTCCGAATGTGGCTGTTGTTGAACTGCCTAAAGGTGCTTGAAACTCCACCCCAGATCCCGGATCGCAATCCTATTGAGAATTTATGGAGTTAACTTGACAAGAGAGAAGAATTCCAGAATAACGTCAAAGAAGGAACTGCAACGAAACCTAATACCAGAATGGGCTAATATTAACCCTAAGGACACGGAAAAGTTAGTTTGTTCTCTGCCACAACGACTGAAAGGAGTGGCAATACCACCAAGTACTAGATTGATTTGAGTTCCATGTTACGCTACAGTTTCGGTCATTATGATCCTTGTGTCCGAATATTAAAGTGGTTTTGTTATGTGATAAAGTGACGACTTATTTTTTATCTACATGTCGTTTTTGTTCTGAGACACTTGTATTATTATGTAATCATAGTGGAAACATTGGGGTTTTGTATTGTCAAACTTTCTTTTCTGTATGTATAAAAAAATACAAATATAATGTTCAGATTGTCACATGTCATATGGTGTCCGAATATTAAGGTGACTCACTGTATGTGAGCTTGTAGTTTGGAGCCACTGTTCTCCTTTCAGACACCATCAGCTGTGGACTCATTAAGGCACGCCCCTAGTGTACACATCACCCTCTCTCAATAAAGGTTGCGTAACAGAACGAGCGGACATGTTGTTATCAGTGTCCCCCTTGTAGAATGATTCGTGTAATAACAATTGATAAGTCGACTGCTATCTCTCTGATACGACAAATGATATAACAAATTTCGAAAATAGTGTGGACCTAACTCCAGTGGCGAGTCGTCGTAAAATGACTTGTGTATTAGAATTTTCCAGTAAGAAACCGAACAAAGAAAGTCATGAATTCACAAAGATATATCAAACTAGCTCCTGTATCCCTCGCTGACAGGTTAGGTTTTTTTTTTTTTTTTTTACAATTGCAGCAGTACTGTCATCTTGCGGAGATAAGTGGCAGCAGTAGAATTTGGAGCGTTTTACGACTTTTAAATGTGTCACTACGTTCGCTTCCTAAGACATTTTGTTGACCCATTCACCACAATAACATGTTATACGGCGATCCAATCAATCAATCAATCAATCAATCAATCAATCAATCAATCAATCAATCAATCAATCAATCAATCAATCGATCAATCAATCAATCAATCAATCAATCAATCAATCAATCAATCAATCAATCACTGATCTGCATGTAGGGCTGACGACCAAATGGCAGACTGCCTATCAACGTTTTCTTAAATGATTTCAAGGAAGTTGGAAGTTTATCGAACATTTCCCATGATAAATTTCAATCCATAACTCTTCGTCCTATAAATGAATATTTGTCCTCATCTGTCCTCTCGAATTACAACTTTTCATTATAATATTTCCTACCTCTTAAAGCACCACTAAATCTACCATAGTCACTCCACACCTTCTTTCCTACTGACAGCTCGGAACATACAGTTTAAGCCTGGCTGAGTGGCTCAGACGGTTGAGGCGGTTGTCTTCTGACCCCTGCTTGGCAGGCTGGATCCTGACTCAGACCGGTGACATTTGAAAGTGCACAAATACATTAGCCTCGTGTCGGTAGATTTACTGGCACTTAAAAGAACTTCTGCGGGACAAAATTCCGGCACCTCGGCGTCTCCGAAAACCGTCAAAAGTGGTTAGTGAGGCGGTAAAACAATAACATACCGTTTATTCGTCAACTCGTATACGTACTCCCAAAGTTTACAACTTTTTCGTAACACTGTTCTTTTGAAGGAAATAATTGAGATCAAATCATGCCGCTTTCCTTGGAATTATTTCCAGTTATCGTATCAAGTAAACCTGGCGAATACTCTAAAGACTGGGAGGTCTTCCCAGTGACGTATACCGGACGCTCTGTTCTTTCCATCAATACTCCAACCCCTCAAACCCTCATAGCCATAGGAATAAATGTGTAACCTTTATTTACAAACAGGTTAATGTGATTACCCCAAGGGGGACCTTGTCTTAAATTAATACCTACAATAGGTGCATACAGTGATTTTCGTACGGTACTTTCACCTCATCAACACGGCAATTAAACATTAGAGGACTTTTCCTCACGGTCAAACATACAATCCCGTTTACCGTCTGTTGACCATCTCAGAACACTGTCGAGGTATCTTTCAGTCGCTCACTACTCTCTACAGCGTAACATCATCTGTGATTCTAGTTTTAACTCATATCATTTATACACATAAGAAAACACGAAGGCCCAGTAATACTGCCTTGCGGGATCCCTCTGTACCTCACCGGATCAGATATTGACTTACCTTCTCTCATTTTCAGAGCTCTCTTTTCTAGAAATTAAGCCACAAATTCCTATGAACTAGCCTATCAAAAGCCTTACATATGTCAATAGCGATACAGTTTATTTGACTTCGTGAATCGAAAATATCAGCTATACCTTGCTGGCACTGAAATAACTTTCCCGAAATCCGAGCTGCCTTCTGTTAATCTAGTTAGTAATGTTCACAAACGAGTCCAACATCAAATCAGAAATAATGCTTTGCCAGAGCTTACATGCAACACATGTCAAGCTGACGGGTCTATAATTATCTTCTTCATGTTTATCACCCTTTCTTTTATATACTGGAGTTAATATTGAAACTACCCATCCATTTGGTATAGCCCCTTCATGCAAAGCAGGAGGGATCCAGGAAGCAGATTTCTTTTTGGTGGGGGGCACTTCGACCGTCAGCCCTAGTGCGTATGAAAATTTGGCAGGAGGAGGGGTTCGGGGCAATGTCAAAATATAATTAACCTTACACTATGAAAGTGTATGAAGGTGCTTCCAGACATCAGAAAGCTAAGCAATTAATTACTCAATCAATATGCTGTATTAGCCCTAGTGGCAAACTTCAAGTAATTGAAAGGCCTCAGTCACGAGGTGCCGGCATATTGGGGTGACGCCATATAGCTTGCTCGCGTGTCAGTTTCGACGTTCTGTTTTGCTCCGGTAGATTGCAATAGTGCACCTCTAATGGGTGACCTATGGCGGAGTGTACCACTCGATATCATACGACATAGAGTTTGAGGGCCGAGCCTTCAGCAATCAGTGTGAGAAATGTGCGAGGACGACGTGGCCAAGGCCACAGCACGTTGAAGAAGCGAGGCCAATTTGCGACAATGACTGGACACAGCCGCGGGTTGGCCAAATCACTCCAGCTAGCGTAGGGGTAGACATAGCCTGTATCCAGTAGACGAAGTGCAAAGCTACGAAAGCCTGTAATATTGGTGAAGGATACAAGCTCTTACCAGAGGTCTTCAATTATTTTTCCCTGGGGTCCGGTTTGATGATGATATTGCAATAAAGCACGCTCTGGGATCCAAATAGTTCGTTGAGTAAGACAGGTGCTTACTGTGACTGGTTACTCCGAATAATAATTGCAGAAAAAGTAAATATGGTTTATATTAATATCAATTAGCACTGTATATCTAGGCGTTTTTAACATTTCAGCCAGAGGAGTGTTTATTTAAACAATACAATCACATACAAAGAACATTTTATATAAATGCTATTTTAATTCAGTGGTCATACGTACGTTTGATAATTCACCCATCCAACCCGATTAATGAGAGAAGTGGCATGTCTTGTTTCATGAAATCTTTCAAAAGTTTGGAGTGCCCGAAGTTCCGGCAATGGTTAAACAGTCTTCAAGTGTTCATTAGTAATTCTGGATCTGAAATAATTTTGCACAAAATTCATATTGGAATAACGTACGTCCCCTACTTTCAAACAGATATGTTGACCCTAACACTGTCAGAGTATATTTCAAGAACTTGCGCACGTTAGAGTGAGAATCTGTCATGTGTCGAAGTTCCACAATTCACTTGCTATGGTACATCATTCTCCTCGAGTTTCAATTTGTTGAACTGCCTGAATCGTTCATCAAATTCTCTCTTCAGTTGGTACCAAGAAAAAAACTGAAAATGTTCGCAATAAACCTTCAGTAAAAGATACCGAAGGAAGTTTGGGAAAATGAGTTATTTTGAACATTAAAATAAGAATAATAATTTACACCACCTTTCCAATACATATATTTCCTTATATTTAGGATATAAACATTGCAGTACAACAGGTGTTGCAAGTTGGGATATACTTCGCTTAACTGTCGTAAAATATTATTCTTATTTTAATGTTCATAATCTGATGTCCTTGCCTGCTGCCATTTCTTGATGGATACAGTACTTTTGTATCCATCTCTTAGCACAGGCCAGAGTCAAGTGTAGCTTCCACCGAAGTCCCAGTCTCATCCCTGGCTGTGACAATATGGAAGCTGCTGGGGTATGGGTGGTGCTGAGTAATGACATTCAGAGCACGTCTAGTGCATCTGAGTGTTATGAAAGGTGTTGCTCATAGGGTCAGTCGTGCTGCAATAGCACTTTCTGACCCAGTGAGGAAAGCAATGGCAAACTACCTCACTCCTCGTCTTGCCTAGTACGCCTCATTTTGGTGCTGCCATTGGTTTTTGTGGTTTCCTTATAACCGCATAACTTTTGGTGGTGCTATTTGAGGATCCAACCAGCCTCTGGGCTGATGACCTAACAGACAGACAATCTGATGTCCAATACGGTCTACAATGAGATTTATTACTTGTAATGGATTCTTTCCTCCTTCAAGTCTGGAATAATGAGATCTAAGTTGCCTATTACTTACTGAGTAGACGAATTCAAAAATAACGCTAACTACTAACTGAAGAGGGAAGAGGCTGCAGAGTACAAAAAAATCTAAGACCGAGCAAGTGGCTTTTGGGTTTGGGTCACGTAGCTGTCAGTTTGTATTCCTGAGATAGTCGGTTCGAATCCCGCTGTCAGCCATCCTGAAAAGATGCTTTTCCGTGGTTTCCCATTTTCACGCCAAGAGGCCTAAATGCTGGCGATGTACCTTAATTAAAGCCACGGTCGCTCCCTTCCCACTCCTAGCCATTTCTTATCCCATCGCAATACATTCTGTACTATAGACTTTGTGTCGGTGATTTGAAGAAAAATAGAAGACGAGAAAAACCAAGTAAAAGCTCACTGCCATTTTTTGAGGAAATACAAAACCCGTCCACTCCATTAACTTCACAATACGGTACTGTACTACCATCTTTGGAGCAAATATTGTTCTAGGCCACGGTATTTAGTCGCTATATAAAAAAGGTTTACTAAAACAGCTTTGTCCGGTGGGTTCGTCCGTTCTACCGCACTGATTTGCTTCATTCTCTCCAGAATTGCTGCCGGTGAAACGCGAGGCATTGGTTGTTCAGTCAACTTGAGTAATCCCAAAATCAAATCACTAAATGCTCACTCTAGCCCGCAATACATTCTGTACTTAGCGGGTAGGAGCAATATCTGTAGGCGAAGCTAAACGGTCAAAATGACGGCGACCTGCATTTTCAACCAAACTTGGTACACATATGACTGAGGGAGTAAGACACCCCTAGGGGTGGAGTGGGGAGGGAGTGTTTGTCCAACCCTTGTCCCTACGGGGTCGGGTAAGAGGTGAGATGAATCTGTCGTGGCGGGTTCTCATGACCGGATGCCCTTCCTGACGTCAACCTCATCAGAGAACTTGGAGATGAAATTAATGTCGTGACAGATGATAGTAGGACTCCTGTCGAATAGCACCAAGGGGTCTGCTCAACGCTTAACGTCCCCATGCGACAGACAAATCACCATCAATAGCGTCATATGCCCTCACTCCATATGAGCACTGCGGAGAGGTTTGGAATTTAATCCAGGCTTTTGACACGCAATCTTGGAGCGGTGAGGGAGTAACATATAAAAATTATCGAGAAACGATCTATATTAGTGTTGATCCATAATTTTTGGAGTCGCTCAGATAGTGGCACTCCGGATGACATTGAAGACCAAGTTCAGCGTCATCAGCATGGGGGTGGGAGGTGGAAAACACAATGTTCAAAATGCTCGAGATTATGTATATTTTTGTGTATGTTCCAGTATAGCTCTCATCCAAGCTTCGTGCACATATTACTGATCATCCAGTGAAAAATACGGTTGGGGTAAAACACCCCTAGCTCCGGTCGCTTGGGGGTTGAAATAATCGTCGAACACGACCAATATTAATGCCGAGTCCACACCATTCGGGGTCGCTGAAGTGAACTGTGACGCTCTGGATGGCGGTTACGTCCAACTTCAGCCTCCATCGGCATAGGGGTCAGAATGGTTGAAAAAAGAAAATGTCCAAAATGACCGAGATTAGAGTTAAATCCACAGTTTTTGGGTTCGCTAGGCTCATTGGTGACCGTCCCAATGGCAGTTGGATTTAGACGCATTATATCTACAACGCGACGCTTAAATACATACTGTTATAACTTATTTTTATTATCTGAAAGGATCAACAACTTCCCAGACGAGATTTACTGCTCCAAGCGAAACAAAATCATTTGAAACTAAAACTTTTAAATTAAACACACAGCAGTCACATCACAATGAAGAACGCATAATTAACCGCTAATAGAAATGCTAAAAGTAAACATTCAGGAAAGTATCGGGCAGCGCATGGAGCAATTCATACTCACCTCTGTGGAACAGCACAGGTCTTCTAGTAACTCTCTTTAAATATCGTAACTTGTTCTCTTTCTTTCTTAGTCCTGACATCGTATAAACCGTGCAGGTCCGGGACCACTCTAGTCAATTATACAAAGGATTTCTTGATTTCCTATGAGCCCTGATGCTGCCTTCCTTTGTTCTGTTGACATATCCTCCCATTATATCTCTGTAGCCTGGTGTGTGTATCTTGAAATATCTTAATTTTTCTGTTTTGTTTTTGAGAGTCTATTGTTATTCGTAGTTCTTTAATATTCTCCTTAATTTCCGTGATCCATTTAATCTTGGTCTTGCTATTCCATAATTTTTCAATTCTTCTTCTGCTAATTCTGGTGTCGGGTGTTCTGTGATAAGCTGTCCATAAAATTATACACGTTTTTTTTTCCTAATCGTGCTCAATAGTGGTTCATTTTTCTTATAAACTGTTTTATTTGATGCTATTCTCCATTGCCCATTAACTTGACACTGTTTATTTATGCATGTTCTAATTATTATTCTTTCTGTCTTAAGTATTTTGTCTGTTTCAGCTGCATAAGTAGTTTTAAAATTGGTTTCACTAACATAACTGTTTTATAATGTCTTAATTTTCTGCTATCGATAAACGTTTTTATTGTATGTAGTCTTGGTAATATACTTTGCTTTGTTTAATTTATTTATTCTGTTATGCCAGGCTGGTTTCTCTTTAAGATTATAAGTTATGATTTCTTCTAAATACCGGTCCTTAAGTGTATCAACAATTTTGATTTCTTGCCCATCAATTGTTATTTTATTTACCAGTGGGGGATGTGTAAACATGATCTCAGTTTTTAAAGGATATTGTAAGAACTATTTTTTGTGCTATTTCGTGTAAGAGATTTAATTTCGTGTTGAGTTTCCTGAATACTGTCCGACAATAGAGCAAGGTCATCAGCAAATCATAAACAGTTTAAACTTAAATTTTGTTTCGAGCTTCCAACTTTTATGTTCTTTGGGTTGACCGTGTACCATTCCCTTATTATAAATTCTAATGCACAATTAAATGGTAATTGTGATAAACAGTCTCCTTGTCTTAAACCTATTTTAATAAAGAATGATTCAGAAACCTCTCCTCTAAACTTTACTTTTGATATGGTATTAGTTAAAGTAAGTCCTATAGGTTTAATTTATTTATTAATATAAATTTAACTGAATACAGTATCTCTTGTGCAGAGATCGCCACGGCGCGTGGGGCTCGCTTCGCCAACGTTCTGCGCACGTAAAATGATGGTGAAGTATTCTCAGAGAATCTTTAATGTTGTTTACGAGGATCGTTTCGTAAACCATGGCTACTGTGTTAGAGCAGCCGCAATATAAATCTACGTTATGCTTTCCGAGGCCACTGGAACATACTTCACCATACTGAGTCCAGCAAGGGGCACTCCAAAGGAATGAAAACAGAAATCATTGTTTAATTACGGACACAGATCTCGCTCAGGGCCTGTTGTAAAATGCGGAACAATGTCAACACAGAAACATTCATATCGATAATGACTCCACAGCTCAAACGTCACTGATATCTCTGTGTGGGTGAGCACGGACCACTAGAACAAGTTCGGCGCCATATAGGGCGCGAATATCGGCGTAGATCCCAGCAAGGGATGCTTGTCTGAGTCAAATAATGCGGGTTTTTTCGTGCATTTTACTCGGACTTGAGTTGGACGAAAACTGGAGTAACTGATCTCAAACACTTGAAAGGAAGGACCTGCTTTTTTAATGTTTCGTTCAGTGGACATAATACTCCATCGGGCGTGACAATAAGGCACGGTAAACTGGCCTCAGTGCGACAACAAGGTAAACGACGCCGTTGGCGATTGATGTCAATGGTTTTTCTTTTACGACGCACCAACACTGATAGCTCTTATGGCGATAATGGGATAGGAAAGGGGTAGGAGTGGGAAGGAAGCAGCCGTTGCCTTAATTAGGATACACCCCAGCATTTGCCTGGTCTGAAAATGGGAAACTATGGAAAAACCACATTCAGGGCTGTCGACAGTGGGGTTCAAACCCACTACCACCCGGATGTAAGATCACAGAAGCGCGCCCCTAACCGCCCGGCCAACTCGTCCGATAATGAGAATGTAAACAGTTTCGAAAATTTATCTTCAGCAAGAAATAAAGAATGTTCTGACAGGAAATACGTGTAAATTATTATTAATATTTTATATTTATTTGTGTATTTATTTCTTCTTCCTGTCTCGTAGAGCGCAACTGAGAACCACGTCATTCAACTACAGTATTTCATTGGGGGTCCAGTAATTGCGCATCCTCTGGCTGTGTTGTCCAGAAGGTACATTTTTCCTCCTTGGTGGTTTGTTCTGGAATCTCATTTGTTTAAGCATCCTCCTGGAAGACGTCCGGTCTTTTTAAGTCTCTTTCTATTCCTCCCAGTTCTTGTAGATTTTGTTTACTTCCATTACCCACGGTGACTTTTTCTCTCCTGGATTTCAAGCTTGTCCGTGAGTCCCGTCCAGTTAACATTAGATATTCCGAAGCATATAAGGCTTCAGGGTGGATGAATTTAGTGTTACAGGAGAGACACTTTTTATTATAGGTGTTCTTGTCCAGCTGATATGCCAGTTCTAGCTCATGAACTCGGGTGATAATGCTACTCCTTCGGAGTCACTGGATTGTGGCCAGCCTCCCTTGTAGTTAAGCATGTTGGTTCCTTGCTCCAGACTCCGTGTACAAGGAGATTCATTGATGTTGATGATGTATTGTGTTTTCTCGAGTGAAATGCAGCCCTACCTTTCCTGCTTGTTATCTGAGAACATTGAGTTGTTATACTAAACGTTTCTATTGAATTAGATAGAAGTGACATGTCGACGAAAGACAGGCAGTTAACATGTATTTATACGTATTCATTTATTTAGTTAGTTATTTAGCGTATCGCTTGTGTCGGGGATGTCCGAGCACAAGTTCGTCTGAGTGTGAGATGACGATGATGATGATGTAGGGAGAGGACACGTAGCCTTCACACGTCGAATAACACCAAAGGGGCTACTCAAGGCTTAACATCTCAATCCGACGTCGAATCGTAGTCAACAGCGTCAGATGCCCCTCTCCAACCCTGATGGTGGTTATTGTTTCGCCAACTGGACGGTGTCAGACCATGGAGACTTAACACATTGTTGTCCGGGCGCGCGCTGCTCCATTCTTTCCTGTGGACCGGCAACAGATGCACACCTAGCATGAGAAGTAGGATGAAACATAAATACCAGTAAAACCTTAAAATGGTTCTAGGATTCAGTTTTCATCCTTGTATGTCCATCCATCAACCTCACTGTCACTACTATCACTGGCATCTTCACTCGTATTATTGTCACCGTCAGCAGACTTGTCTGAACTGAATGTAGCCCATTCGCTTCCGCGCGTATAATTTTGATGTTGGCGGACACACATCTTCACAATCACTAATGCTTACACTTTCGCAATCACTAGAGACATCAGATAAACTATCAGCATGAAATTCTCCAAATATTTCATCATCGTTCAAGCTGTCTTTGCTACGGAGCGACATGCTGACATCTGACAATACACTCGGTCCCGCGGTACTGAGTCTTATGAAACCACACTTCCTGTGCCGAAAGCATTATCAAGGAAAGAATATATCTATCTAAATTCCGATTAACAAAGACTTTAGTTTGTAAACAACACGGAATATTTCGATTAATAAACGGCGGAGAGGATAAAATCACACAAGAATGAAGCAATGTGAGAAAACGTTAATTTACGTAGCCCGTCATTAATGTGTTAACGATGATGGCCACTAGGCGGGCTGTGAGTACAGTACCAGTGCGCGAATATGTCAAAACCAGGGGAAGAGCTAGAAAAGAATTTCCGGAACGGAAGGATAACTGGCCGAGATAAAGGACATGGTTACAGAATTATATAATTATGGCGTTCTGCCTTCTTGTTTGTAATTACTAAGCTATGAAATAATATATTATATCATTTCATTCTTGCAAGCTGGATGAGATAACAGTGCGGCTTTATTTGCACTAAGTTGAAAAATACTTGATTTAAAGATGACAGCAAATGTCGTGGATTCAAGCGCGGCAAACACCGCAAGCGATGCTGTGAAACCGAAACATTGGTTCGTTTCCTAGAATTCAGTCGTTACAGGAACTCGAGATACCACAGCATCCGGTCGCCTATGGCTGACCCTACGACTGAAGGTCGCAGCAAGCAGCGTTAGTCTAGAGCCAAGTTCTGCATTCAGTGAGCCCCATGGTGCTGATTATTATTTTTATTATTGTTTTAAGAGGAAGTACAACTATGCAACCATCCTCTATTAACACTAATCAGAGGGGGGAAAATCGAAAAATGAAGGTATCGGTCAAAGAAAGACAAGGGCCAACAAGGGCGTGAAAATAAAAGATTCCCTAGGCCTTGTAAATTCAGTACCATCGGGGTCAAAAAGAACAAGTGTTGACGAACGGAAGTCGGATAGGATAGATGAAAGTGAGGAGCCTGGCACAAGTAAGTGGAAGCAATGCCAAGACTCAGCTAAGGGTCCCGTGGTCACAACCCACGCTCCCGATTGAAGAGCCTCTTACGACAGGCAGGGGATACCGTGGCTGTTATTCTACCGCCCCCACCCATATGGGGTGTGACACCTAATGTCGGCTGTCCTGGGAATGGTGTTCTGTGGTTTCCCATTGACACTTCCAAGCAAATGACGCGACAATTCCTATTCATAGACCACAGCCGATCCATCTCACTTCAGATCACCACCACCACACATCTCCTGGCCAGAGAGAGCGTCACCCTCTAAATGGCCTGCCTTACCCCTTCAGGGTAAGGAAAACAAAAAAGAAATGTATACAAAGACGGATTTTGTCGCTCGGCTACGGACGTCTTTTATCACCTCAGGAATGGACAGTGTGGGATTCAAACTGAAGGATGCCGCACAAGCGGGAAATGGCACGCGGCAGATGGGCTCATTGGGGGCCTTCACTTATGAAAAGTCAGTAAAATTGGAAGGATACGTAAGTCGTTTTCGATTTTCTTAGGATCCTGCTCTTTTACATCCACGGCTTACGTTGCTTTACGGATATCGTCTTAAAATTATCGCGTACAATTAGACACAAGTACACATCGCGCCATCATATACCGAAGTACCTAATTATGACGTGAATACTCTATAACATGGCAAGGAATGATTTCCTTCGTCACCAAAATATCGGTAAACACAAGCACTGGTCATGTGGAGTAGCCGTCACTTTCTGTACTTAGCCTACTTACCGCTGCATACAATGCCAGGATGTTATACTGCGTCAACACAGACCTCGGTAGAAATGAAAGAAATGAACGTCTAGTCGCTTGTTGACACGTATTTACGGAATGGAGAAAGTCCGCGGTTGGCTATTCGCATACTCGGCATAAGCAACATTCAGCTCCCTCTACCTGTAGGCCTAGGACACGCTGCTCGCCACACAATGCGGGGACAACGCTCTCGAGATCTCCCGAAATTTGTCGCGAGAAACAGTGCCTGCGCTACTCTCGAGAAATCTCAAGACCCCATCCCAGTCTGCCCGTCACTAATGCACAGTGGCGACGCGTGACTTTCATCACCGGGGGTTCAAAAGAAGAAAAAATTGCCTAAACCCCCCCTCCCAACCTCTCCTCTCCCCATCTCCGCCAGCTTCTCTTCCATCATGGGCCGTAACCTCCTAAACTAAGATGACACTTCTAGAAATGTGATCAAATACGAGAGGAGCAGAAAATACGGTAGGCCTACATGCCGAGTTTTACCACATGCAAAATAAGAAATAACTGCTTCATTGAAGTCCGCAGAGTCTCGAAGAAAGTTCCTTTCAATTGACAACATAGCAAGAGCAATAAATCTATCCTCGGTCATTGTGCTGCGCTAGAAAGTCTTTATTCTCTTCAGGATAGAGAAACACCTTTCTGCTTCCGATGTCATGGGAATAGTAACAGCTATATTTAAAAGTTTTCATTGGTATTACCTTGCCGCTATTCTTTGCCTCAATGATTTTTGAGTTAAGTTTCTCTCCAAAAGGTAATTATTCCAAAGAAGGCAAATTAATAGATGTTTAGTAAGTAATGATATATTTGGGACAAGATATTAATTGGAATTTGACAGTTTAATGTGACTTTTGGTAGTAACGATGCTTTTCAACACTAGCGCTAGTTACGTGCACTATTCTCTGTTGCCTAGTCAAATTCCCGTTGTCGTGACCTACCTGTCCTGAGAGACGTTCTCGTAGGTTGGTCACCAGGCCGTTGGATGTTGAAGTATTACCTGACCTGCCGAGCGGAATGTAGGAAGGTAATTTGTAGGTATGACTCGTCCCGCAACTCCCGAAATAAAAGATGAAATTATTTACCTGTCCTTTATTACTGAGGACAACTACAACTACTATGTACAGTATATTTACAAGTCTGAATGTAATGATCTATTGAGAGAGCGAGCTTGTTTCACGCGCCTACTGTTCTACTACGCGTCTAGCTGAATCTTGCCCTGCGGCACTTGGGCTATGCCCGAACAGAATCTCGTTCTGACAAGTACGAACTACTGGCTGGAAGAAGGCCCCGCGCCATCTTGGCCAGGGGTTATATCTCCGCTCCTGAACTCAAAGTTCTATCCCTACCTCCTTGGGTCTTACGGGCATTGCTAAACTGATCATCCAGTCACTAGCGCCCTCAATTGGCTATTCTCAATAGTTGTCACAGTAAGTGCTGCTACCTAGGCACTACTGTCTTACTGTATCGTCATCTTTCCTTGTTTCCCTAGTGCATCTGTACTGACCCTGAATGGCCTTGCACTGGGCTTTATTTCTTTGTCGGCTTCGGCGGCCCGCTGCCACACTAGCTCTGTTTGTCGATACACAGTAAATACCTTGTTGTGATCAACAAGTCCCCGCTCTTAGTCAACTCTTGTGTAAGCGCACTTCGCAAGCTCTCTCCACTACATGTAACTTCTTGAAATGTTTCCCTTTTCTTACAGTAACTAAATCTGCCTATAATTATTATTCAATTACATTAATGCTACAAGGTGTCTCCTGTCTTTGATTATCATTCTAACACTAATTAATCTCCTCTGACACCTTGAGCTCTAGACTCGGCTGCGAATCCCGGCTGCCTTCCACCTGGCAGTCCGCCGGTTCGAGTCCGTGGGAGGTCGGTACACGACATCTCCCCCCTTAGGGAAGAAATGGATGCAACCATACGTTGCGTCCATTTCTGTCCTACACTATTTATACTCTGATGTTGCCGGTACGTAAGGATCGGCGACCCTGTGGTGAAGGGGAAGGTTGTTCTCTACTCTGATTATCACTTGCGTCTATTTCTATTGCTTCTATAGATCTCACAGGCGTACTAGGGCGTCCCCCAGCAGGCCTGGAGTGTAATTCCATGATCTCCGCAGACATCTCCGGGCGTCCCCGGATCCGCCTGGGACGTTGGAATATAGTTAAATCCTCATCTGAAGTCTTAACCTTATCTCCCTTCGTGATTACCGTTTGTTTTATACATATATTAGGGCAATGAGCCCGTGCATCATCAAACCATCTCTTTGCTGGAAACCCTAGTTTTGGACAGCAACAATTACAACAATAACAAATTAAAATTAAACTTGTGATACCAACAACTATCCACACAATATATCTGTATACATTAATATGCTGATAGACCATTTGTCTTTGCAGTTCTTCTTATTTTTGTCTCACCATATCTTCCACTTCTTGTGTCTTATGGGTAGCCCATTGTAAATCGTTAATGTGATTTAGCAAATTATTTAAGGACAACTTATTCATTTCGGGTATCTGTTCTAACTTGATTTCACTACCTATTTGTTCACAACAGTCATAATCAAGTGTGACTTCTGGTACAAAGTCTTTACTTTGTGTAGTGTTCACTTCACCTACACCTTGTATTTTATTATGTGGCCCATATACTGTGCAACCTGCACTTAAAACAAGAATACCAGTGCCTGTTAACCTGATATCACTGGTGGTATCCTTACACATACATGTTACTTTAACTTCTTCTGGGGATACGTATATATATCTGTTAGCTCTGATAGGTATCCACATGAGCTGTTGAACGGGAAGTATTCTTTTATCACAATAATCTGGAATCTGACTAATTCCTAAGATAAGCTGGACTGCACAACTCTTTTGAGTGTACACTGTATTAATAGGGAATTTAACATGACATAGTTTCCAACTGGGTGTTACTACCTTACATTGATTTACCTGATCTTTATCTAACTGAACATAAGTTTGTTTCTCCTTGTCCATAAGGATATAGTCCTTGGTCTCTTGAAGATAAACAAAATGGTGTGGATTACTCTTCATATATGTGGGGAATGGAATCATGTGATACAATGTATAAGTTACCCTATCTGTAAGGGGTGTCTTGATGACGTACACTAGATAATTTTTGTTGGCGAACACTTCCACTGTGGCTACTTTGTAAATCAAGTAGCCGTAAGCTGATTTTAAATCAAATGGCAAGGACAATCCTTTAGGGAAATCTCCCTGAGCTTTCTTATAACCTTTAATAATATCATCTGGTGAAATTATTTGCACCTGAATGACTCCTACGTGAGCATTCATTATACCTGATAATACAACACTGTAATGCTCATACAGTTGTATGAGAAGGCCTTCAATCTCAATTAAATGCCTATTCACTGAGTTTTCTAATTCTACTTGCTTAAGTGCTTCTGTAATCTGAAGCGTGCTATTGGCAAGATATGATCTAATTTCTGCAATGTTTTGAGTTAATCTCTGCTCATTGGCTGTGACATCGTAAATGGTGATGTTCATAGATTGCAATGTTGATTTTGCTACTATCATCTGGTCTTTTGCAATGTTCATAATTGAAAGCTGTTCCTGCTCTAACTCACTAATTTTTGACTCATATTTATCGGCATCCTCTTGACTTAATGTTCCAAATAATGCCTTTGCGATGGAACCTACTGCGTTAATTAGACCTCGTTTTCGCCTAGTGTTATCCGTTTCCCCTATTGGTTTAGTAATCCTCGTAATTAATTCCTTCGATTCCTTAATTCTATCTAATTGTGCACTTAGCATTTTAACATCCTGTTGACATGTTAGGTTAGTACTTCTTTCTAACTGTGTACATATTAATTGAGTCCAGTGTATGTGTCTCTTGACATTTGAAAATACATCACTTAATTTATTCAGGTTTACATAGGTAACTAATGTCCATTCTGTATGGTATAACTGTATCTCACCCTGATTGTCGAAGTATGCCCCTGGAGTACTCTCATATGGTGTCACCTTGACATCCAGTATTTCTCCGGCTATTCTGTAGCGATGTGACGTCACGACTATCACTGCTACTACGATGGACAACAATCCTAGCATTCGCGCCATATCTGCTGTCTACCGGCAAGGTAAAGACAGGATATGTGTTACCCTTCTATCTATGGATACATTCGCTTCCCAGTTCTCATTTCACTCATCTACAAGTACAATTTCAAACGGTTCTTATGTACTTTAACCCGTTTTCCTTTCTTGTTCATCTGTAGGGTGCAATTCACCCCTGAAACATCTACTATTTCGTACGGACCTTCGAATGGTGGGCTTAGCTTTCTGGATTTTCCTCTTCGCAATGCGTCATTGCGCAAGAGAACCTTATCACCTACCTGAAGGGTGACCTCATTTTGCTTTTTGTCGTAGTGTTCTTTCTCTAATTCCTTTCGCTCTATTAAGGTCTTTCTGGCGGCCTCGTGATTTCGCCTAAGCTGTGCCGTCAGTTCCTCCACCACGTTCTGGTGTTCATTGTAATTCATTTCAGGTGGCTTTTGCAGCACACCTGGGATATTTGCCTTCCTTCCAAAAATTAATTCGTAGGGTGTGAACCCTGTACTTGTGCTCTTTGTGGTATTATACACAAAGCTAGCTGTAGGCAAATATTTGTCCCAGTCATTCTGCTCCCCTGAGCAGACATAATGCCTTAGGTACTCCGTGAGCACCTTATGGGATCTCTCTATGCTACCGTTCGATTGTGGCCTGAAAGCCGTAGTGTGTGTTTTACGAATGCGCAGCGTTTTACACAGCGTCTTAAACACATCACTCATGAAATTACTACCCTGGTCAGTGAGAATCTGCTCTGGTATCCCGTAGATACTTATTACGTTATTGATTAGCGTCCGTGCCACGGTTTCTGCCTCCTGATTAGGCATGGCACTCGCTACTAGGTACTTAGACAGCTGATCTTGGCATGTCAGTATGTACCTGTTTCCTGCCTCTGTCAACGGAAGAGGTCCAACTACGTCTAGGGATATTTTCTCAAAGACTGTGTTCGGGGTATCCGTAATTCTCATGGGAGCCCTGACGTCTGGTCTGGTCCCTTTATTCTTTTGGCAGGAGGGGCATGTGCGTACATAGCGCTCAATGTCCCCTTTCATGCCCTTCCACTGAATTCGTTCACGTACCCTGACGTACGTGCGCGCTATTCCTTGGTGGCCTCCCACCAAAGAATCATGACATTCTTTCAAAATGGCTAGCTTTTCAGCTTCGCCTAGTTCGTTCTCTTCCTCAGATAAGCTACCTTCGGGCGAAATCTCCTCTGCGTTAGCGTCCTCGGAAACCTCGCTACCGTCCGCTTCAATTCCCTCTGCCGTAGCGTCCTCGGGTTTTGAAGACAGTACCTCCTCTCTATTCTCGTCTGAGGCCTGAGTTTCTACTGTTGTCTCTGAGTGAGACCTGTGCTGAGCCGAGTTAACCACTCGCGCTTGGCACTTGGGTTCAGTGGGATTCCTACTCAGGGCATCTGCATTGCAATTCTGTTTGCCCTGCTTATACACGACGTCGAAGTCGTATTCCGCTAGCTTCAGCCTGAACTTTAGCAGGCGTGAAGACGGATCTTGCACGTTGAAGACCCACTTCAACGGCTTATGGTCTGTTACAACAGTGAATTTTCTACCAAACAAATATGGTCTGAAATACTTTACTGCCCACACTATTGCCAACAATTCTTTCTCAGTTACGCTATAATTCATTTCTGCTTTGTTAAGCGTTCTGCTTGCATAGGCAATTGGAAGGTCTTTCCCGATAGGTCCTTGTGACAATACTGCCCCAACCGCTTCGTTGCTTGCATCAGTGGTAACAACGAATGGTTTTTCAAAATCCGGATACTGTAATATAGGTTCCTCAATTAGCTTTTGCTTTAGTATCTGGAACGCTTGTTCCTGATCGTCTCCCCATACAAAGGGAACGTCCTTTTTCACTAACTGATACAGCGGTTTCGCGATTTTGCTGTAGTTAGGTATGAACTTCCTATAGTACCCACTCAGTCCGCAGAACTGCTTGATCTGGCGGCTAGTGGTCGGCCTCGGAAAGTCCTTAACGGCCTGTACCTTACGTGGGTCTGGTAAGACACCTTCGTCAGTAATTACATGTCCTAGGAACGCTACTTCGGTTCTTAGGAATTCACACTTATCTGGCTGGAGTTTCAGCGTGTTCTCTCTCAGCCTTTGAAATACGTCCCTTAGCTTCGCGTTGTGCTCCTGGATTGAACTCCCGTACACAATGACGTCATCCAGGTAACACAGACATTTTATACCTGTTAACCCTGTGAGCACGTTGTTCATCAGCCTCGTAAACGTGGCTGGCGCGTCTTTCAAACCCATGGGCATTTTCCTGAATTCGTACTTGCGTCCTAGCGCAGAGAATGCTGTCTTTGGCCTGTCTTCAGGCTTCAACAACACCTGGTGATAGCCACTCGCGAGATCTAAGGTCGAAAAATATCTCGCCTTGCCAAGGGCGTCTAACAGTTCTGAAATTAATGGCAGGGGATAACTGGTTCCTATCGTTATCTCGTTCAATTTTCTAAAGTCGATCACGACCCTCCATTTTTGTTTCCCTGAGGCGTCTAATTTCTTGGGAATTAAAAGTAATGGCGCATTCCAGGCTGATGTGCTAGGTGTGATAATTTCATCACTCAGCATCTTATCTATCTGAGCTTGTATTTCCCCTTTTTGTGCTTCGGGAAGTCTATACGGTCGTACATTAATTGGAGGTTGATATTGGGGTGTAGGGATCTCATGTTGTAGTACATTAGTGTGAGTTAGTTTGTCTCCCTCAAGATGGAAGATATCATTGTACTCAGCACAGATGGCGTATATCCCTTCCTTATCTACCTGCGTGAGGTGATCAACTCGCAAACAGTCTATCACCCGCTGTGATCGGGGCTTCTGGGTGGCCGGTTCTCCGTTTGCCACTCTACTGTTCTGCTCTACCTTTCGCACTTGTGCCAGGCAGGTTTTATCTACCTCCTGTATGTGCACTCGTGGACTGTGTAAAGTCACTGCCTTTTCAGTGGTATTCATCATGCTAACCACTGCTTCGTGGCGCTCTGATTTGGTTAGGCACCCTGCGAGGTACACCCCTGGTATCACCTCTTCCTTCTCAATAATTCCTAAAGGTAGATTTCGATCTACTTCTATAACAACGACCTTCTGGGTCCTTGGTTCGAGACGGATCACCTTCGTCTCTCGTGCCCCCATAGGGTATTGTCGCCCTCTTATGGTGACATGACCTTCCCTATAGTCAATCACGCTATCTGTCAGGAGGTCTCGCCCAACTATACCATCCTGTGTTAATTGGAAGTCACTCCCTACCACATGAAATGTGTGACTTGTGTTTCCAATGGCAAAACGTACAGTACCCTGGGTGTAAATTATTCCCTTACTTACACCCGCTAATTCAATTGATTTACTCCCGTCAATCAGGCATTCCTTGGGTACCGATTGCCTCTTAACTAGGCTGACATCGGACCCAGTATCTATCAAAAATCTCAACGGTCTTCCTTGGTTTGCGACCTGGATCAGCACCGTGCCTTCTACGTCAGAATTCTTGGGACCTTCTGGTCTGCGGGCCTCCGTGACTGTCCCCTTGCTACGGGCCCGTTCTAGTTTGCCGCCTGAGCCGCGGAGGCTTTCGTGGCTTGCGTACTGCCGCCCTTCTTTTTGAACCAACAGTCTTGGGTTCGGTGTGACCACCTATCACAATGTTCGCATTGGGCTCGGTATCTTACGGCCTTGCCCCCTATGCGATCACTCTGAGTTTGGCCTTTCATGGCCCTGTTGCCCGTGGACTTGCCTTGGGCTTTTCGACAATTTCTCTGAACGTGGCCCTGTTGGCCACACGAATAGCACCTACGGCTATCCATTCGCATCACCGGAGTGTGTGCACCTTGTGTGCGTGAACCTTGGGTGTGTATACTTTGTCGGCAATTCACCTGTATATGTCCTTTCCGACCGCAACGGTAACAAGTTCTGTTTTCCCTTGTCACTGTGTTTGGTTGTGTGCGTACTATGCGCACTGTTTCTCGTACCTCTGTTTCCTTATCCCTTTGTTTCTTTCTACAGTCACGTTCAATGTGTCCTGTTTTCCCACAATAGCGACATTTTAATTTACTGAATGTGCCCCCTGTAGTTGTATTGGAACTAGCGGTCTGTGTGGTGTGAGCCCCTTGCGTTCCTGTGTTCTTACAGTTCTTTGCTATGTGGCCTTCCTGGTTACAACTGTAACAGACCACCCTAACACTAGCATGTGTTGGCTTAGTATGCCACTGTGGTGCTGCACTGCGCTCCCTAGCATGTGTTGGCTTAGTATGCCACTTTGGTGCTGCACTGCGCTCTTGTTCTGGTCTGCGCTTGCTAAACCCTGAACTATGTTTGTGTTGTAGACCTTCTCGTGCCTTCTTTGACAATATTACGGTTTCTTCCTGTTGTGCAAGTGCAACTGCCCTCTCAAAAGTAATGCCCTTCTCTGACTGTACCCTAGCTTGTATTCGAGGGTTGGCTAACCCTTGTATGAAACTAGCAACACATATTTTTCTCGTTATTTTCAACTGCGCGTCACGATCCTCCTCTAATTCATCCTCAAGTATTGCCTCTCTAAAAGAAGCTGACAATGTTTCTATTTTATGTGCCCAAAGTGCGACTGATTCTCGCGGGTCCTGCGCTGTTTGGAACATTTGACAAATGTACAAATCTAATGTGCCTTGCTGACCATAATATTCTATCAATGCCCGCTTGGCTTTCTCCCAGTTATGTATATCACGTCTGTACAACAACTTATCTCGGGCTCTGCCCGTAATCTTAGTTAAAATGTACTTGAAAAACAACTCTTGATCTTCATCCTTTATCATACGAACAGCAGCATCTACGTTAGCTATGAACTCATGCAATCTATCTGGTTGACTGCCATCAAACTCTCGTCCAATGAGACGATGTCCTTCTACTACTGTAACAAAAGGCCCACTCATACTTACTGATTCCACCTCGTCAAGCATCTCAGTGCCTTGGTCTGCTGGTACTGAACTATTTTGTCGTGCCATTTGAAATAAATATTCAGCTTACCTTAATCTGCAATGCTGCTTCACTGCTGGGCTGGATGAGTAGTCAGCTGTAGTGCTGCGGCTCCACCGGATGGCGTTGTCTGCTACTGGACTGCTACCCCTCTGCTGGGCTGGCTTAGTAGGCTGCGGTAGTGATGCTCCTCTTCTGCGATGCGCGGCACACGAACGAAACTACGCGGTAGCGCGGTTCGGACAATCTTCTGCGAAGTCGCGATTTTCTCACACGGAAATCTTCTGCGAAGTCGCGGTTCTCTTACGGACAATCTTCTACGAAGTCGCGGTTCTCTCACGTTATTTCGGTGAGTTGACACTGTTCGAGGATCGAACTCGGGACCCTGCACTACCTGACACCAAATTTTTATACGTGCCTGTCGTGACCTACCTGTCCTGAGAGACGTTCTCGTAGGTTGGTCACCAGGCCGTTGGATGTTGAAGTATTACCTGACCTGCCGAGCGGAATGTAGGAAGGTAATTTGTAGGTATGACTCGTCCCGCAACTCCCGAAATAAAAGATGAAATTATTTACCTGTCCTTTATTACTGAGGACAACTACAACTACTATGTACAGTATATTTACAAGTCTGAATGTAATGATCTATTGAGAGAGCGAGCTTGTTTCACGCGCCTACTGTTCTACTACGCGTCTAGCTGAATCTTGCCCTGCGGCACTTGGGCTATGCCCGAACAGAATCTCGTTCTGACAAGTACGAACTACTGGCTGGAAGAAGGCCCCGCGCCATCTTGGCCAGGGGTTATATCTCCGCTCCTGAACTCAAAGTTCTATCCCTACCTCCTTGGGTCTTACGGGCATTGCTAAACTGATCATCCAGTCACTAGCGCCCTCAATTGGCAATTCTCAATAGTTGTCACAGTAAGTGCTGCTACCTAGGCACTACTGTCTTACTTTATCGTCATCTTTCCTTGTTTCCCTAGTGCATCTGTACTGACCCTGAATGGCCTTGCACTGGGCTTTATTTCTTTGTCGGCTTCGGCGGCCCGCTGCCATACTAGCTCTGTTTGTCGATACACAGTAAATACCTTGTTGTGATCAACAAGTCTCCGCTCTTAGTCAACTCTTGTGTAAGCGCACTTCGCAAGCTCTCTCCACTACATGTAACTTCTTGAAATGTTTCCCTTTTCTTACAGTAACTAAATCTGCCTATAATTATTATTCAATTACATTAATGCTACAAGGTGTCTCCTGTCTTTGATTATCATTCTAACACTAATTAATCTCCTCTGACACCTTGAGCTCTAGACTCGGCTGCGAATCCCGGCTGCCTTCCACCTGGCAGTCCGCCGGTTCGAGTCCGTGGGAGGTCGGTACACGACACCGTAAGGCCAACAGATGGCAGGCACATACCCCAACCCCAACAACACGACTAGCTAGTCTTGAGACAGTGACCTATTGCGCATGCGTAAAGAACAGAGATCCGTTTCTGCGATATCCTCGTCTTGCTTTAGTGCTGACTTTCGTCCCCCCGCACCTCGCCACTCCCTTCGCCCATGTACGGACGGGGAGATCGCCTTTGCAAGGGGGTTCATTCCAGACAAGTATCCAGCCACAGACCTTGCGCAGCTCACATGAATTGAAAGCCAGTACGAGTATATTACGGATAGAGGGACTTAGCAAGAGCTTCGAGATTGACAAGGGAGTTATGAAAATTACGTAGTTGAGTACAATGTGATATAAACTGGAGGTTCATTGCTCCATTGTGCTATACCAGAAACCGCCACTGCTAATGCAGGAACCTAGCAAACCCTGAGTTGATGAAAAACTATCTTCATGGAAAAACGTAAAATGTTAACGAAGCATTTAATAATATAATTTGTACCAGGATTCCCAAGAATATATTTGTGAAGTATACAACTTTAAAGTTAGGAGTTTCAGATGATGGGAATTCAGACAATCGTAAGGTTCTTGAAGGACTACATACATCATTTGGATTGAAAGCGCTTGCCAAGTTACTGGTACATAAAACAGAGTTTGTGGCAAATTTGGCAAGAAAATCAGCAAGGAAGAAGAAAAAAGGAGCAAATTGACCAGTGAGGACACAAATTATGGAGCTGAATGCTTCTGGTTGTTCTAGGAAACACTGTAGGGTAAGTTTATGTAACTTTTTTTCATTTTTCAGCTTAGTCGTTAATTTTCTTGAAACTTAAAACCATCTCGTTTATGTCCCTTTTTCTCAGAAACCAAACAGCGTAAAACCATGACATTTTAACAGTTACTTAATGTGTATGTAAATCTATATCAGACCATTTTGACGAATAATTTTTGAGTTATGCCTCTTAGTTCATTATTTGATTACAATTTAGCTGTTCAAAAATATCATTAGTCCACTGTCCGACTCGTTGGCTGAATGCTCAATGTTCTGGCCTTCGGTTCAGAGGGTCCCCTGTTCGATTCCCAGTCGGGTCGGGGATTTTGACCTTCATTGGTTAATTCCAATGGCTCAGGGGCTGGGTGTTTGTGTTGTCCCCAACATCCCTGCATCTTACACACCACACATAACACTATCCTCCACTACAACAACACGCAGTTACCTACACATGGCAGATGCCACCCATCCTCATCGGAGGGTCTGCCTTACAAGGGCTGCACCCGGCTAGAAATAGCCACACGAAATTAATTAATTAATTAATTAAATACATCGCTATTTATAAAACTACATTTCCGATTGCAGATTCCAGCAATTAAGAATAAATATTCTATATACATTTTATACGCTTATCGTTAACCGTTTCTTAGAAAAACGGGGCATAAATTATAGAAACATAACATTGGTGATATAGTGTATTTGGTCTCGCCTTGAAACCGGGGAGTTATGTTTGCGAAAGATAAACGCGGTCTGTCTGCGGAGAAATATGAGACCCGTTTGCAAGATGTTTGGACCAGTTTTGGGAAACTGTTGGAGAAAGGCTATTGCAAGATTATTCGCCACAACTTGCGTTGATTCAGGCGTGAATAATACTGGATTCTTCTTCTTTTACCACTTGTTCCCACATCCGGTGGAGTCGTGGGTCCAAAGTAAGTCGTACATGAGGACTTCGCCATGTTTTACGGCTGGATGCCCCTCCTACTGTGTGATTCTGAGGTGTGTTATGTGCGTATGAAGAGGAATCCCAAAGTCAGAGGAATCGGGAATCGAACCCGGGGCCCTCAGAACCGAAGGCCTCGACGCTGACCATTCATCCAAGGAGCTGGACTAAAAAAGGACTAGATTGAAAGGGGTTAAAGTCTTAGCATACATAACTTACTAAGTTTCAACCAGGGAACAGATACTCTTACCGAAAATAGAAATACCAGTACGGCATGACGACAGGTTCTAAAAATAGGCTACCTTTATAAATATGGGAATGGGTCTCTAGTTCAACAGATCACAGCAGCATTTTCCCTCCCAGTTTCATATAAGCTTCAGACTGACCTTGGCTTGGTGAAAAATGTTGCTGTGTCATAATTATTTGATGAACACAAGCTTGACACTCTGAAACAGGCGTGCCAAGGTCGCTGGCCACTTACTTCCTTTCCTGTTGCCTCTTTCTTTTTTGGGCCTTAACTTTGACGGTGAGAGCAACTGAAATCTGAGGAGAACCGGATACCACCGACATTAGCATTGCCAGAAAGAAGTACTTTGAAACTGATATTTCTAGCCCCAGACTCATTACTTCCGTGACCATGTACTTGAATAAATAGTCAGGATGTAAGTCACCAATGCACTGCAGCTAAAATGACCTGCGTACTCCCTATCCCTTGATATTACATTTATGCAATCAGACACATCACTAATACGCACTCTGTCTGAACTGTTACCTACAACAAAGTCTTGGTATATTCCCACTGGACTGCAATTTATTCGACGACTCGCAAACAGAACGCACGATGATGATCTTCATTATGATACAAACAATAAGAAACGGGGTCGGTGGCTACAGAGTGCGTCTCGGCCCACAAGTGGCTCTACGCCTCTGCATTCGGGAGACGAGACAGGGCTAGTCCTCACGGCTGGCCCTAAACTGTCGGCTGCCCTGAGAATGTTTTTCCGTTGTTTTCCATTCTCCTGCGCTAAGACGAATGCTGGAACAGTCCCTAGTATAGGCCACGGCCGCCAAACGCCTCACCTTCACCTTAACAAATCTCCCGGCCTGAGAGACGGCGTCACCGTCTAAGAGGCCCGCCTCCCCCTTCAGGGGAGGAATGTTTCTTTTTTCTTTACGATTTGCTTTACCTCGCACCGACATAGGTAGGTCTTGTGGCGACGATGGGATAGGAAAGGGCTAGGAGTGGGAAGGAAGCGGGCGTGACCTTAATTAACGTACAACCCCAGCATTTGCCTGGTATAAAAATGCGAAACCACGGAAAGTCACCTTCAGGGCTTCCGACAGTGGGGCTCGAACCCACCATCTCCGGGATGCAAGCTCACAGCTGTGCGCCCCTAACCGCACGGCCAACTCGCCCAGTAGGGGAGGAATGAAAGCGTTTTGATAGTAGTAAGAAACGGCACGAGTAGTATAATTGGACAGTTCGGCCGCCACCGCCACCTCCGGCTCCCAGTGGCCACCTCCACCTCAGCCAGTGGCCTCTTCCAGTACTGCCAACTTAACCTAACTAGCGCGACAGTACTGCCAACTTAACCTAACTAGCGCGAAATTTGAATTTGTAAACAAAGCCACGTGCTTTTTGACAGCTGTCATCGACAACAACGCATCGCTAACCTCAGTACTGCCATCTTGACGGGCCTAAACCTTAGTGGTACCAACTTAACCTAACTAGCGCGAGGTAAACAAAGCCACGTGCTTTTTGACAACCACGTGCTTTTTGACAGATTTGTAAACAAAGCCACGTGCTTTTTGACAGACAACAACGCATCGCTAACCTCAGTACTGCCATCTTGACGGGCCTAAACCTTAGTGGTACCAACTTAACCTAACTAGCGCGAGGTAAACAAAGCCACGTGCTTTTTGACAGCCACGTGCTTTTTGACAGATTTGTAAACAAAGCCACGTGCTTTTTGACAGACAACAACGCATCGCTAACCTCAGTACTGCCATCTTGACGGGCCTAAACCTTAGTGGTACCAACTTAACCTCACTAGCATGAGGTAAACAAAGCCACGTGTTTTCTGACAGCCACGTGCATTTTTGACAGCTGTCATCCGCCATCTTTAATCCAGAGAGCACCGTGCTGCCCTCTTTATCGTAGTAGATGTAAATTCATCACCTGTCATCTGCAGTGCTGCCATCTTGACGGGTCTAAACCTTAGTGCTACCAACTTAACCTCACTAGCGCGAGGTAAACAAAGCCACGTGCAGCTGTCATCCACCATCTTTGAGCATCGTGCTGCCCTCTTTAGCTACTTACCTTTGAAATGTGGTACGTCACAGCTGTCATCCGCCATCTTGCATCCGAAACCTCAGTGCTGCACTCTATGTAGTGACGGTAAATTCCACGTGCTCTTGTTTGGAAACAAAGCCACGTGCAGCTGTCATCCGCCATCTTTGAGCACCGTGCTGCCCTCTTTAGCTACTTACCTTTGAAATGTGGTACGTCATCCGCCATCTTGCATCGCAAACCTCAGTGCTGCACTCTATGTAGTGACGACAAATTCCACGTGCTCTTGTTTGGAAACAAACCTATGCGCTTTTTTGTCAGCTATCATCCGCCATCTTTAATCTAGAGAGCACCGTGCTGCCCTCTATGTGGTGGTGGTAAATTCTACACGCTTTACAAACCCATGTGCTTTTCTGACAGCTGTCATCCGCCATCTTTAATCCAGAGAGAACAGTGCTACCCGGTGGCGGCAAATTCCACGTGCTCTTGTTTGGAAACAAAGCCACGTGCTTTTTTGACAGCAGCCATCTTTAATCACCGTGCTGCCCTCTTTGTGGTGGCAGTAAATTCCACGTGCTTTACAAACCCATGTGATTTTCTGACAGCTATCATCCGCCATCTTTAATCCAGAGAGAACAGTGCTGCCCTCTTTATGGCTACTACCTTAAGCACGTAGTAGCGGGCAATTTGAAAAGTTCTGTTAGCTATCATCCGTCATCTTTGAGCGCCGTGCTGCCATCTTTAGTTGAAATGTGGTGGCGGATAATTTGAAAAATGCTTTTTTGACAGCAGCTATCTTTGAGCCCCGCGCTACCCTCTATGTAGTGGCGGCAAATTCTACATGCTTTACAAACCCACGCGCTTTTTTTGACAGCTATCTTTAAGCAACAGAGTACAGTGCTGCCCTCTTTGTTGTGACGGCAAATTCCACGTGCTCTACAAAGCTACATGCTCTTTTGACTGCTGTCACCTGCCATCTTTAACCAACAGAGCACTATGCTGCGGGCAATTTCGTTAGCTCTCATCCGCCATCTTTAATCAACAGAGCACCGTGCTGCGGGCAATTTCGTTAGCTGTCATCCGCCATCTTTAATCCACAGAACACCGTGCTGCCCTCTGTAGTAGCGGGCAATTTGAAAAGTTCTGTTAGCTATCATCCGCCATCTTTGAGCACCGTGCTGCCCTCTTTAGCTAGATACCTTCGAACTGTGGTGGCGGCAAATTCCACGTGCTCTTGTTTAGTAAACAAAGCCACGTGCTTTTTTTTTGGCAGCTGTCAACCACCATCTTTAATCAATAGAGCACTGCGCTGCGGACAATTTCGTCAGCTGTCATCCGCCATCTTTAATCTACAGTGCACCGTGCTGCCCTCTTTATGACATGTAGTAGCGGGCAATTTGAAAAGTTCTGTTAGCTGTCATCCGCCGTCTTTGAGCACCGTGCTGCCCTCTTTAGCTAGATACCTTTGAAAATGTGGTGGTGGCAAATTGAAAAATTCCACGCGCTCTTGTTTAGTAAACAAACTCACGCGCTTTTTTGTCAGCTGTCATCCGCCATCTTACATCGCAAACCTCAGTGCTACACTCTATGTGGTAGCGGATAATTTTAAAAAGAAAAATTCTACAGCAGCCATCTCTCGACGCTAATTGCACAAGATGGTGGCTATACATGACTCCTTAAAGGCGCTCATGCAAGATGATCGCTATACATAGACGCCCTTGGGATGCTTGCGCAAGATGGCGGTTATACAAGGCTCCTTATGAGGGATGCTTGCGCGAGATGGTGGTTGCTCTTATGAGGCGGCTTAAGGATCCATGGCTAGAGACGCCCTAAGGATGCTTGCGCAAGATGGTGGATGCAAGATGGCGGCTATACATAGCTCCTTATGAGACAGCCAGTACAACATGTGATCAGAACATTGATTGATGTGTTCAGAACACAAAATAAGTAGAATCGAACACTGTACTCGATACAACATGTGATTAAAACATTGTCTGGTGTGCTCAGAACACTAATCGAACGCTGTATTAGGGGGTACCTTTGTTTAGATTGAAACATAACAAGACTAGAATTGAACACTGCACATTGATTGATGTGTTCAGAACACAAAATAAGTAGAATCGAACACTGTACTCGATGTCGTTAACTTCAACATGTGATTAAAACATTGGCTGGTGTGTTCAGAACACTACATAAGTAGAATCGAACGCTGTATTAGGGGGATACCTTTGTTTAGATTGAAACATAACAAGACTAGAATTGAACACTGCACTCGATGTCGGAAGATCAGATTGAAAACATAACAAGACTAGAATTGAACACTGCACATTGATTGATGTGTTCAGAACACAAAATAAGTAGAATCGAACACTGTACTCGATGTCGTTAACTTCAACATGTGATTAAAACATTGTCTGGTGTGTTCAGAACACTACATAAGTAGAATCGAACGCTGTACAACATGTTAGGGGATACCTTTGTTCTAAGAAGATCAGATTGAAACATAACAAGACTAGAATTGAACACTGCACTCGATGTCGTTACATGTGATCAGAACAATGATTGATGTGTTCAGATCACGAAACAAGTAGAACCGAACACTGTACAACATGTCAGGGGATACCTTTGTTTAGATTGAAACATAACAAGACTAGAATTGAACACTGCACTCGATACAACATGTAATCAGAACATTGATTGATGTGTTCAGATCACGAAACAAGTAGAACCGAACACTGTACAACATGTCAGGGGATACCTTTGTTTAGATTGTAACATAACAAGACTAGAATTAAACACTGCACTCGATACAACATGTAATCAGAACATTGATTGATGTGTTCAGATCACGAAACAAGTAGAACCGAACACTGTACAACATGTTAGGGGATACCTTTGTTTAGATTGAAACATAGCAAGCCTAGAATCGAACATTGTTTGATGTGTTCAGTACAACTTCAATGATTAACACACACACTGTGCACATATCGCATAGCTAACACTTCAAATGATTTACTTAGTACGAAAAAAAAATCTATACCGCGTAGCTAACTCGTTCATCACACTGCTAAGACGCTTAGTAATTGTGAATACACTCATACGAAAATCAAGAAAGCACACTGCGTAGCCAACTCGCTCGACTCACTCGCTTAGTAATTGCAACACACACGGATAAGAATGTTGTGAGATACTTACATGTTTTTTAAGGGGAGGGTGAAAGATCATAAATTATATGTACACATGTTGTCTCCTCCAAGTTGTAAGATGAAATAGACGCAGTACTGCGAGTTTCCGCTCTAGCTGGCGAACGGAAGTAGCATGATATCTCAGCAAAAAATAAAAATACGCGTGAGCTTGCAAGTCAGACACAATGATGGATACCGCGATTCAAATCCTGGCAACTTATGCCGTCGGGAAGGGCATCTAGCTAGATCATGTAATGACGTTCGCGCAGGCCCCTCGCCTAGCATTTACGGCTTCTAGTTCGAACCCGCTATCTTCCGAAGTAGCGAGAATGATTGAAGAGTGTTGAGGGTGATTCATTTGTCGGATGGAGGCGTTAAGTTATGTGCAGGCTTCTTCTAGTCGGGGTACGCGATTCAAATCCTGGTAACTTATGCCGTCGGGAAGGGCATCTAGCTAGATCATGTTATGACGATCGCACAGGTCCCTCGCCTAACATTTACGGCTTCTAGTTCGAACCCGCTATCTTCCGAAGTAGCGAGAATGATTGAAGAGTGTTGAGGGTGATTCATTTGTTGGATGGAGGTGTTAAGTGTGCAGCGATATGCATGTTTAGACTTGCAGATTACGAAAGAAACATAACAAGACTTGAGTCTTAAAACAAATTCTTGCGATTTAAAATCTTAGTCGGGAAGGGCATACTGCAGTAAAACAATAGTTCGTGATTTAAAATCTAAGAAGAGCATCTAGCTGAAAAACCCCCCCGATTCTCGACAGATTCTTAATCCGAGTTCTTTGACGTCAGGAAGGGCAGCCGATTAACAACAATTATCGAACACGCATCGCGAAGGCAGGAGTGTGCAGCGATATGCATGTTTAGACTTGCAGATTACGAAAGAAACATAACAAGACTTGAGTCTTAAAACAAATTCTTGCGATTTAAAATCTTAGTCGGGAAGGGCATCCTGCAGTAAAACAATAGTTCGTGATTTAAAATCTAAGAAGAGCATCTAGCTGAAACCCCCCCCCCCGATTCTCGACAGATTCTTAATCCGAGTTCTTTGACGTCAGGAAGGGCAGCCGGTTAACAACAATTATCGAACACGCATCGCGAAGGCAAGAGTGTGCAGCGATATGCATGTTTAGACTTGCAGATTACGAAAGAAACATAACAAGACTTGAGTCTTAAAACAAATTCTTGCGATTTAAAATCTTAGTCGGGAAGGGCATACTGCAGTAAAACAATAGTTCGTGATTTAAAATCTAAGAAGAGCATCTAGCTGAAACCCCCCCCCCGATTCTCGACAGATTCTTAATCCGAGTTCTTTGACGTCAGGAAGGGCAGCCGGTTAACAACAATTATCGAACACGCATCGCGAAGGCAGGAGTGTGCAGCGATATGCATGTTTAGACTTGCAGATTACGAAAGAAACATAACAAGACTTGAGTCTTAAAACAAATTCTTGCGATTTAAAATCTTAGTCGGGAAGGGCATCCTGCAGTAAAACAATAGTTCGTGATTTAAAATCTAAGAAGAGCATCTAGCTGAAACCCCCCCCCCCCGATTCTCGACAGATTCTTAATCCGAGTTCTTTGACGTCAGGAAGGGCAGCCGGTTAACAACAATTATCGAACACGCATCGCGAAGGCAGGAGTGTGCAGCGATATGCATGTTTAGACTTGCAGATTACGAAAGAAACATAACAAGACTTGAGTCTTAAAACAAATTCTTGCGATTTAAAATCTTAGTCGGGAAGGGCATCCGGCAGTAAAACAATAGTTCGTGATTTAAAATCTAAGAAGAGCATCTAGCTGTAAAACCCCCCCGATTCTCGACAGATTCTTAATCTGAGTTCTTTGACGTCAGGAAGGGCAGCCGGTTAACAACAATTATCGAACACGCATCGCGAAGGCAAGAGTGTGCAGCGATATGCATGTTTAGACTTGCAGATTACGAAAGAAACATAACAAGACTTGAGTCTTAAAACAAATTCTTGCGATTTAAAATCTTAGTCGGGAAGGGCATCCTGCAGTAAAACAATAGTTCGTGATTTAAAATCTAAGAAGAGCATCTAGCTGAAAAACCCCCTCGATTCTCGACAGATTCTTAATCCGAGTTCTTTGACGTCAGGAAGGGCAGCCGGTTAACAACAATTATCGAACACGCATCGCGAAGGCAGGAGTGTGCAGCGATATGCATGTTTAGACTTGCAGATTACGAAAGAAACATAACAAGACTTGAGTCTTAAAACAAATTCTTGCGATTTAAAATCTTAGTCGGGAAGGGCATCCTGCAGTAAAACAATAGTTCGTGATTTAAAATCTAAGAAGAGCATCTAGCTGAAACCCCCCCCCGATTCTCGACAGATTCTTAATCCGAGTTCTTTGACGTCAGGAAGGGCAGCCGGTTAACAACAATTATCGAACACGCATCGCGAAGGCAGGAGTGTGCAGCGATATGCATGTTTAGACTTGCAGATTACGAAAGAAACATAACAAGACTTGAGTCTTAAAACAAATTCTTGCGATTTAAAATCTTAGTCGGGAAGGGCATCCGGCAGTAAAACAATAGTTCGTGATTTAAAATCTAAGAAGAGCATCTAGCTGTAAACCCCCCCCCCGATTCTCGACAGATTCTTAATCTGAGTTCTTTGACGTCAGGAAGGGCAGCCGGTTAACAACAATAGCGTATGATGTAAGAGCTTAGATACTACCAGTTTTGCATCAGGAAGGACAACTAGTCTTAAAACAAAACAGATTCTTAATCCGAGTTGTCAGGAAGGGCAACCGG
Source organism: Anabrus simplex (assembly GCF_040414725.1). Lineage (NCBI taxonomy): Eukaryota > Metazoa > Arthropoda > Insecta > Orthoptera > Tettigoniidae > Anabrus > Anabrus simplex. The sequence goes on along the minus strand of NC_090272.1, from coordinate 232,412,011 downwards.
TTAAAAAACTATAGTGTATGAGGTTAGATACTGCTAGTTTTGCATCAGGAAGGACAACTCAGCAAATTCATGCGATTTAAACACATTTTTATTTCTAAGAGAATCGAACCAGAGACTACTGGGTGAGAGGCATGCACGCTGTAGGCTATAGGTTTGCTCCACAGTCCTTGAAGTATCGGCACAGTCATTCTGGGCGAGTTGTGTGGAATGCATGTGTTAGCTGAAATTGTACACGTATCTTCCGGCTCAACCTTGAGCGAGGACACTGATAAGCGGCTTGTAACTCGCGAACGTCTTCGTAGCTGAGTAGCATGTAAGCTCTTAAAACACAGTACCAATTAAGGTTGTAAAATATTCTGAAATAGTCCTCCTCTGTGGTGTAGTATTTAGCTGCTACCCTCGGAGGTCCGAGTTCGATTCCTGGCTCTGCCACAGAATGTGTAGCATTTAGCCTATGTAAGTTCCTAACGTAAACTATCATGATTGTACGGAGAGGTTAAAACACACACAGTGCCTACTCCTATCGAAAGAACCTGCACGGTACCGGCATGTAGGCTTCTCCTGGTGAAGGAGCCTGCACATGGTTTAACGCCTCCTATCAACAGCCCTTACTTAATGCTGGCTTTTTTGCACACCCCGCCTCACACCATAGTTTTATACGACCGGCTGCTCTTCCTGACTAGGATTTTAAATCGATATCCCGACATAGCCTACTCTTACCGAAGAAGCCAGCTTAACACCTCCATCCAACAAATGAATCACCCTCAAACACTCTTCAATCATTCTCGCTACTTCGGAAGATAGCGGGTTCGAACTGGAAGCCGTAAATGTTAGGCGAGGGACCTGTGCGATCGTCATAACATGATCTAGCTAGATGCCCTTCCCGACGGCATAAGTTACCAGGATTTGAATCGCGTACCCCGACTAGAAGAAGCCTGCACATAACTTAACGCCTCCATCCGACAAATGAATCACCCTCAACACTCTTCAATCATTCTCGCTACTTCGGAAGATAGCGGGTTCGAACTAGAAGCCGTAAATGTTAGGCGAGGGACCTGTGCGATCGTCATAACATGATCTAGCTAGATGCCCTTCCCGACGGCATAAGTTACCAGGATTTGAATCGCGTACCCCGACTAGAAGAAGCCTGCACATAACTTAACGCCTCCATCCGACAAATGAATCACCCTCAACACTCTTCAATCATTCTCGCTACTTCGGAAGATAGCGGGTTCGAACTAGAAGCCGTAAATGCTAGGCGAGGGGCCTGCGCGAACGTCATTACATGATCTAGCTAGATGCCCTTCCCGACGGCATAAGTTGCCAGGATTTGAATCGCGGTATCCATCATTGTGTCTGACTTGCAAGCTCACGCGTATTTTTATTTTTTGCTGAGATATCATGCTACTTCCGTTCGCCAGCTAGAGCGGAAACTCGCAGTACTGCGTCTATTTCATCTTACAACTTGGAGGAGACAACATGTGTACATATAATTTATGATCTTTCACCCTCCCCTTAAAAAACATGTAAGTATCTCACAACATTCTTATCCGTGTGTGTTGCAATTACTAAGCGAGTGAGTCGAGCGAGTTGGCTACGCAGTGTGCTTTCTTGATTTTCGTATGAGTGTATTCACAATTACTAAGCGTCTTAGCAGTGTGATGAACGAGTTAGCTACGCGGTATAGATTTTTTTTTCGTACTAAGTAAATCATTTGAAGTGTTAGCTATGCGATATGTGCACAGTGTGTGTGTTAATCATTGAAGTTGTACTGAACACATCAAACAATGTTCGATTCTAGGCTTGCTATGTTTCAGTCTAAACAAAGGTATCCCCTAACATGTTGTACAGTGTTCGGTTCTACTTGTTTCGTGATCTGAACACATCAATCAATGTTCTGATTACATGTTGTATCGAGTGCAGTGTTCAATTCTAGTCTTGTTATGTTTCAATCTAAACAAAGGTATCCCCTGACATGTTGTACAGTGTTCGGTTCTACTTGTTTCGTGATCTGAACACATCAATCAATGTTCTGATTACATGCTGTATCGAGTGCAGTGTTCAATTCTAGTCTTGTTATGTTTCAATCTAAACAAAGGTATCCCCTGACATGTTGTACAGTGTTCGGTTCTACTTGTTTCGTGATCTGAACACATCAATCATTGTTCTGATCACATGTAACGACATCGAGTGCAGTGTTCAATTCTAGTCTTGTTATGTTTCAATCTGATCTTCTTAGAACAAAGGTATCCCCTAACATGTTGTACAGCGTTCGATTCTACTTATGTAGTGTTCTGAACACACCAGACAATGTTTTAATCACATGTTGAAGTTAACGACATCGAGTACAGTGTTCGATTCTACTTATTTTGTGTTCTGAACACATCAATCAATGTGCAGTGTTCAATTCTAGTCTTGTTATGTTTTCAATCTGATCTTCCGACATCGAGTGCAGTGTTCAATTCTAGTCTTGTTATGTTTCAATCTAAACAAAGGTATCCCCCTAATACAGCGTTCGATTCTACTTATGTAGTGTTCTGAACACACCAGCCAATGTTTTAATCACATGTTGAAGTTAACGACATCGAGTACAGTGTTCGATTCTACTTATTTTGTGTTCTGAACACATCAATCAATGTGCAGTGTTCAATTCTAGTCTTGTTATGTTTCAATCTAAACAAAGGTACCCCCTAATACAGCGTTCGATTAGTGTTCTGAGCACACCAGACAATGTTTTAATCACATGTTGTATCGAGTACAGTGTTCGATTCTACTTATTTTGTGTTCTGAACACATCAATCAATGTTCTGATCACATGAATTCTGGCAGTGCTTGGAACACGGTTCGTTCCCTAGGCATAGGGAAACCTCAGCAACAACCTCATGTGCCTGACATACCACTCGATAAGTTAAATGAATTTTTTACTGAAGAAAGAACACCACCTAATGTACTAAATTCCCCAAACTCAGTACCCGACTCCGTTATGAACCCTTTACCTGACCAAGAACATTTTACATTTCGCCCCGTTACTGCTAATAAAGTTAAAAAGGTATTATATTCTATCAAATCAAAAGCCAGAGGAGTGGATGATATCCCTATAACTTTCTTACACAACATTATTGGTGCTGTTTTACCCATTATTACCCACATTTTTAACTACTGCCTTAAAAATGGAACCTTTCCTTCACTATGGAAACTAGCCAATGTTATCCCTGTGCCTAAGAAGCCTGACCCCTCCCTACCATCCGACTACAGACTAATTTCTATCTTACCTGCGATTTCCAAAGCACTCGAGCGTCTGGTTCATGAGCAGGTGTTGGAATACCTAAACAACCATTCTCTGCTAGACCAATTGCAATCTGGCTTCAAGAAGGGACACAGCACAGCAACTGCCCTGCTTAAAGTGACTGATGACAAACGACACGCAATGGACCACAGACTGCTGACAGTACTTACTCTCCTCGATTTCAGTAGCGCATTTGATACTATAAACATCCAGACTCTACTAAATAAGATGCAATCTTACTACTTCGATCAACGAACTATTAATTTCTTTTCATCGTACCTCAAAAATCGCGCGCAACGAATCATAACCCTTGATCAAACCTCTCACTGGCTAACCAGGAAGGAAGGCACGCCGCAGGGTAGTGTTTTAGGCCCATTGCTCTTTATTTTGTACATAAACGACATTTCATCTAATTTAAAGAATTGTAGCTACCATCTTTATGCGGACGATTTACAAATTTATTGTCACTGTAAGACCTCTGACTTGCCTCATGCCATAACAGGCATCAATGCTGACCTTCAGCGACTTAATGCTTACTCCTTGAAAAATTCCCTCCTTCTTAACCCCTCCAAGACACAAGCAATCATTATTGGCTCTCAAAAATTGTTGGCCACACTACGGTACGAAACTATTCCTCCAGTTATACTGAATGGTAGAGTTATTCCATTCAGCCAAACTGTGAGAAATCTTGGAGTGACAATGAACGAAACATTAAATTGGACTGAATATATTAAGAATGTGTGTAAAAAAATATTTTCGATACTCCATTCGGTTAAAAGAAACAGCGATATTCTACCTTGTAATGTGAGAGTCAAACTCATGCAAACGCTAGTGCTTCCCGTCCTCGACTACTGTGACGTCATTCTGGTAGACGCAACAAAAGAGCAGACTTTGAAACTTCAGCGAGCGCTTAATTCTTGCCTTAGATTTATATACAGTCTGAGTTATGATACGCATGTCACCCCATACTATCACACTATTTCATGGCTGAAACCTGACAAACGACGAACGTATCACATACTGATACAGATATACAGACTGCTCTCTGAAGACAAACCACTATACATTTCTTCCCAGCTTAAGTATTTGTCCTCCTTTCACAGCAGTAATACCCGCTCTGGTTCCTCCCTTTCTATTCCTGTCCACCGATCCTCTATGTACAACAATTCCTTTGTTGTGGCGGGTTCTAGACTTTGGAATTCCCTGCCAGTCAGTGTCAGAAATTCCACCTCATTACCTAAATTCAAGTCTGCTTGCCGAGACTACCTGCTAAATGCAGCTGACTAACTTGTATGACTGGAAGATCGAATGAATGTGAGTTAGAAAAGTGTAATGTATTTTTGTGTAGGTTATTATTTACTGTATAATATGATGTACTTAGACTGTATTCACTACAGTGGTTAAGTGTAAGAGAGGGCCAAGAGCCCTAACTTCGCCACCTACAAAGGCATAATAAATAAATAAATAAATAAATAAATAAATGTTGTACTGGCTGTCTCATAAGGAGCTATGTATAGCCGCCATCTTGCATCCACCATCTTGCGCAAGCATCCTTAGGGCGTCTCTAGCCATGGATCCTTAAGCCGCCTCATAAGAGCAACCACCATCTCGCGCAAGCATCCCTCATAAGGAGCCTTGTATAACCGCCATCTTGCGCAAGCATCCCAAGGGCGTCTATGTATAGCGATCATCTTGCATGAGCGCCTTTAAGGAGTCATGTATAGCCACCATCTTGTGCAATTAGCGTCGAGAGATGGCTGCTGTAGAATTTTTCTTTTTAAAATTATCCGCTACCACATAGAGTGTAGCACTGAGGTTTGCGATGTAAGATGGCGGATGACAGCTGACAAAAAAGCGCGTGAGTTTGTTTACTAAACAAGAGCGCGTGGAATTTTTCAATTTGCCACCACCACATTTTCAAAGGTATCTAGCTAAAGAGGGCAGCACGGTGCTCAAAGACGGCGGATGACAGCTAACAGAACTTTTCAAATTGCCCGCTACTACATGTCATAAAGAGGGCAGCACGGTGCACTGTAGATTAAAGATGGCGGATGACAGCTGACGAAATTGTCCGCAGCGCAGTGCTCTATTGATTAAAGATGGTGGTTGACAGCTGCCAAAAAAAAAAGCACGTGGCTTTGTTTACTAAACAAGAGCACGTGGAATTTGCCGCCACCACAGTTCGAAGGTATCTAGCTAAAGAGGGCAGCACGGTGCTCAAAGATGGCGGATGATAGCTAACAGAACTTTTCAAATTGCCCGCTACTACAGAGGGCAGCACGGTGTTCTGTGGATTAAAGATGGCGGATGACAGCTAACGAAATTGCCCGCAGCACGGTGCTCTGTTGATTAAAGATGGCGGATGAGAGCTAACGAAATTGCCCGCAGCATAGTGCTCTGTTGGTTAAAGATGGCGGGTGACAGCAGTCAAAAGAGCATGTAGCTTTGTAGAGCACGTGGAATTTGCCGTCACAACAAAGAGGGCAGCACTGTACTCTGTTGCTTAAAGATAGCTGTCAAAAAAAGCGCGTGGGTTTGTAAAGCATGTAGAATTTGCCGCCACTACATAGAGGGTAGCGCGGGGCTCAAAGATAGCTGCTGTCAAAAAAGCATTTTTCAAATTATCCGCCACCACATTTCAACTAAAGATGGCAGCACGGCGCTCAAAGATGACGGATGATAGCTAACAGAACTTTTCAAATTGCCCGCTACTACGTGCTTAAGGTAGTAGCCATAAAGAGGGCAGCACTGTTCTCTCTGGATTAAAGATGGCGGATGATAGCTGTCAGAAAATCACATGGGTTTGTAAAGCACGTAGAATTTACCGCCACCACAAAGAGGGCAGCACGGTGATTAAAGATGGCTGCTATCAAAAAAGCACGTGGCTTTGTTTCCAAACAAGAGCACGTGGAATTTGCCGCCACCGGGTAGCACTGTTCTCTCTGGATTAAAGATGGCGGATGACAGCTGTCAGAAAAGCACATGGGTTTGTAAAGCGTGTAGAATTTACCACCACCACATAGAGGGCAGCACGGTGCTCTCTAGATTAAAGATGGCGGATGATAGCTGACAAAAAAGCGCATAGGTTTGTTTCCAAACAAGAGCACGTGGAATTTGTCGTCACTACATAGAGTGCAGCACTGAGGTTTGCGATGCAAGATGGCGGATGACGTACCACATTTCAAAGGTAAGTAGCTAAAGAGGGCAGCACGGTGCTCAAAGATGGCGGATGACAGCTGCACGTGGCTTTGTTTCCAAACAAGAGCACGTGGAATTTACCGTCACTACATAGAGTGCAGCACTGAGGTTTCGGATGCAAGATGGCGGATGACAGCTGTGACGTACCACATTTCAAAGGTAAGTAGCTAAAGAGGGCAGCACGATGCTCAAAGATGGTGGATGACAGCTGCACGTGGCTTTGTTTACCTCGCGCTAGTGAGGTTAAGTTGGTAGCACTAAGGTTTAGACCCGTCAAGATGGCAGCACTGCAGATGACAGGTGATGAATTTACATCTACTACGATAAAGAGGGCAGCAAGGTGCTCTCTGGATTAAAGATGGCGGATGACAGCTGTCAAAAATGCACGTGGCTGTCAGAAAACACGTGGCTTTGTTTACCTCATGCTAGTGAGGTTAAGTTGGTACCACTAAGGTTTAGGCCCGTCAAGATGGCAGTACTGAGGTTAGCGATGCGTTGTTGTCTGTCAAAAAGCACGTGGCTTTGTTTACAAATCTGTCAAAAAGCACGTGGCTGTCAAAAAGCACGTGGCTTTGTTTACCTCGCGCTAGTTAGGTTAAGTTGGTACCACTAAGGTTTAGGCCCGTCAAGATGGCAGTACTGAGGTTAGCGATGCGTTGTTGTCTGTCAAAAAGCACGTGGCTTTGTTTACAAATCTGTCAAAAAGCACGTGGTTGTCAAAAAGCACGTGGCTTTGTTTACCTCGCGCTAGTTAGGTTAAGTTGGTACCACTAAGGTTTAGGCCCGTCAAGATGGCAGTACTGAGGTTAGCGATGCGTTGTTGTCGATGACAGCTGTCAAAAAGCACGTGGCTTTGTTTACAAATTCAAATTTCGCGCTAGTTAGGTTAAGTTGGCAGTACTGTCGCGCTAGTTAGGTTAAGTTGGCAGTACTGGAAGAGGCCACTGGCTGAGGTGGAGGTGGCCACTGGGAGCCGGAGGTGGCGGTGGCGGCCGAACTGTCCAATTATACTACTGGCACGAAATAAGCAAACCAGATTGAGCACAACGTGTGATTTAATAGTCCGCCTCTGTGGTATAGTGGTTCGATTCCCGGCTTTGCCACGAAATTTGAAAAGTGGTACGGGGACTGGAAAGGGGTTCACTCAGCCTCGAGAGGTCAACTGAGTACAGGGGAAGGGGGTCGATTCCCTCCCCAGCCACCCTCGAAGTGACTTTCCGTGGTTTTCCATTTCTCCTCCAGGCAAATGCCGGGATAGTAACTAACTTAAGGCCACGACCGTTTCCTTCCGTCTACCTTGCTTCCCATGCCCCCGTAAGACCCCTATCCGGCTTACCAGGTGAGGCCGCCTGGGCGAGGTACTGATCCTCCTTCCCAGTTTTATCCCCGAAATCAAGTCTCACGTTCCAGGACACTGCCCTTGAGGCGGTAGAGGTGGGATCCTTCGCTGAGTCCGATGGAAAAACGGGTTAAGGAAGAAAGAAAGAAAGAAAGAAAGAAAGAAAGAAAGAAAGAAAGAAAGAAAGAAAGAAAGAAAGAAAGTAATTTAATAACTAGATGGATTTGAGAGCAAACAAAATATGAAATGGCACAAATATTAGCATCACAGCAGTTCGTTGGTGATAATTAGTGGAGAGGTACATATTGATTGAACTTCACTGAATACACTCCGAGAGAATAATCTAACAAAGAGCAAAGCTATAAGTGTAGTAAATATTTAAGAAATAAGAATTAGAAAAAAAAAAAGGAAAAAAAAACGCCGAAGAGAGTCCTAACGCAGAGAATCGAGACGTAAAGGTACACGCCGAGATCGAAACAAAACGATATTGAAATAATACATATATCATTCTCCTTGACCCTTGAATTTGGTAAACGCTACAGATCTGAAATGTGGATAATGCGAATGATAATGAAACATTCATGGTGTTGTCCTTGGTGGAGAGAAGTCTATTAATACGACACAAACACCCAGAGAGGACTTAACCATGCACAGTTAAATCGCCGACCCGGCCGGGAATCGAAGCCGGCGCCATCTGAACTGAAGTCCACTACACTGATCATTCAGCCAAGGAGAGGAACCACTTTGAGTGGAGACTAGAAGTGAAAAAGTCGAAGAAGGGGCTCTCTACATCCCACAGCAGTAGGATCCATCTGAAGGGGAAAGCATCTTGCTTGAAATACCCCGGCTGCTCTGAGCGATGACTCACGAGCATGACTCTGCACAACGCAGCACTGCAGGCACATTCCATCTTTATTCCAAACAAAAGAAAGACGCCGAGTGAGTGAAGACTCAAACATGGCGTGGAATGGCATTCGATGACGAATACGCTTGCATGATGGATACTCAGCATGAGAGGAGTTTTTAAAAGTAGGAAAGATAATAACGTAGAGATAAAGCTGGAGTTCAAGAGGTCAAGTTGTGGCAACTAATAACTATTAATTTATAGGAATCAGGGATTGGAATAAATTACCAAGAGAGATCTTCGATAAATTTACAAAACTTAATTTAAGAAAAGAACTAGGTACCTAACTTATAGGGAATCTGCCACCTGGGCGACCGATTAGAGGTGTTCAACAAGTATACCACACACACCGCTATGCATACCAAGATTTAAAAGAGAACTTGCGTATATCAGGGGGAGGTTGCCTACTTTTGAATTATTTCATTCTTCTTCCTTTCTTTTTTCTCTCTTTCTTTCTTTCTTTCTTAATCTGTTTACCCTCCAGACTTGGCTTTTTCCTCGGACTCAAAAGAGTGATTCCACCTCTACCACCTGAACGGTAGTGTCCTGGAGCGTCAGACTTCGGATCGAGGGGATACAACGGAGAAAGAGGACCAGTACCTCGCCCAGGCGGCCTCGCCTGCTATGGTGAACAGAGGCCTTTTGGGGGATGGGAACATTGAAAGAGATAGACAAGGAAGAGGGAAAGAAGCGGCCGTGGCCTTAGGTTAGGTAAATCCTGGCATTTGCATGCAGGAGAAGTGGGAAACCACGGAAAACCACTTCGAAGATGCCTGAGGTGGGAATCGAACCCTCCCCCTCTACTCACTTGACCTCTCGAGGCTGAATGGACCTCATTCCAGCCCTCATGCCACTTTTCAAATTTCGTGGCATAGCCGGGAATCGAACCCGGGCCTCCGGGGGTGGCAGCTAATCACAGTAACCATTACACCACAGAGGTGGTCCGGATTCGATTCCCGGCTCTGCCACAAAATTTGAAGGGGCTCGATTCCCATCCCAGCCATCTTCGAAGTGGCTTTCCGTGGTTTCCTACTTCTCCTCCAGAAATATGCCGCGAATAGGCCACGGCCGCTTCCTTGTCCATCCCTTCCGAACTTCCCATCCCCTCACAAGGCCCCTTTTCAGCATAGCAGGAGGGGCCGCTTGGGCAAGGTACTGGTCATCCTTCCCAGTTGTATTTCCCCGACCCAAACATAATGTCATTCTGCATGCAAGGATTTTTACGTAGAGGACCTGCCACTAGCAGCAGTTGAGTGTAACACAGCCTGTCACCGCGACAAGCTCCTCAGCAATGAGATAGTTATCATATTTTACTCAGAAAGTGACACTTTGTTATCGTGAGTGCACCCACACATTTGTTAGAAGAAGGTGGTTGTAGTATCAATCAGTCAACTCAGTTTCGAACGAGCTCTCTCTGAGGGAAGTTAATAATAGACCAGGCTTATCAGTTGTGAGGTTTGACATTTTTCAAACTTTATTTGAGCAGTTTTGATTTAATTTTCTTTTTTTTTCTTGTCTTTTTGTAATCGAATAATTTATTAAAACCGAGACTTCGTATCGGGTTGCAGATTAGAGTTCTGTAGTTACTGAAAAATGAAACCAATTAAAGTTAAGTAGGAACATCTAAGTGGCTCATGGTTGAGCAGCTCAGCCGTTAAAGCACGGGACAATCAAATAAAACCTAATGAGCATTATGTTTTAATAATCTTGCAATAACGAATGATCCCTTTGTTTATATAAGTTCACAATAAATTGCTTTACTTCTAGCTGCTCTAATTAATAAGTTGTTACATTTTATTTGTGCGGGGAGGGGTATTGCATTTGTTACGACTCTCCTCAGGCTGTGAAGCCTGCTCTTCTGTCTGATCATACATTCACCTGCATTTCAAATATGACAAGTGATTTTACTTTGAATTAAACGTACAACTAGGTTGTTATACCTACAGCCCTTGGCCAACCAAGCGACCGCTGCTCAGTCCGAAGGTTACGAGGTGTCGTGTGGTCAGCACGACGAATCCTCTCGGCCGTTATTCTTGCCTTTCTAGACCGGGGCCACTATCTCACACCGTCAGATAGCTCCTCAATTCTAATCACGTAAACTGAGTGGACCTCGAACCAGCCCTCAGGTCCAGGTAAAAATCCCTGACCTGGCCGGGAATCGAACCCGGGGCCTCCGAGTTTATTTTAACTCAGCTAAACGTAAACGATAAAAGTGGGAATATCAAGAACAGGCACGGTGTGTATAACACCAAGAAACTCAGAAATAAATTGCGAGAATATGAATTTGAGAAATGATGCCACTCGAGAACCAGAGGTCAGGGAGTGTGTCTGTACAAGGCGTTCTCTCCTACAAACCGCTAGGTTAAAAATCACAACGGCCTTTCTGGCACGGAATGGAGAAAAGACCCCACAGTAAGATTTGAAACACACTCCGACTAAGCAGACGAAGCAGACAGAGGAAAGAAGTATATCTACCTGCCTACAGTACCGTATTATTAGAGTAAATACGAACTGGACGACGTAGAAATGAGGTTTGCGAGAGGGACAGTCCCTGGTAAAGACCTTCAACATCAGTTCCAAGGAGTTCATCGACTGGGGGCAGAAAGCGCTCAGGGGCTCGCTTTTGATACCCAGACACCAGTTATATTGTTTTATTCTCGAATGAAATTGTTTTTTTGTGTATTCATTGTGTTAGCCAGCCTCCGAGTGGAGATTTTGAAAATTAAAAAGGTAGGTTTAACGAAAAGCTATCTTATAGTAATTTACTGCTTACTTGTGCTTTGCTTCGTAAACTACAATACATTTAACTTGCTCCTACTTTCACCAAGATCGGGCGAGTTGGCCGTGCGGTTAGGGGCGCGCAGCTGTGAGCTTACATCCGGGAGATAGTGGGTTCGAGCCCCACTGTCGGTAGTCTTGAAGATGGTTTTCCGTGGTTTCCCATTTTCACACCAGGCAAATGCTGGAGCTGTAACTAATTATGGCCACGGCCACTTCCTTCCCATTCCTACCTTTCCTATCCCACCATCGCCCCACCATTTGCCCCGTGTGAAAATGGGAAACCACGGAAAACCATCTTCGGGGCTGCCGACAGTGGGGTTCGAACCTACTATCTCCCGAATACTAGATAAGCGACTGCAGCTATCGAGTTCGAATGCAAGCTCACAGCTGCGCACCCCTAACGGCACGGCCAACTCGCTGGGTGTTTGTATTTCTGTACTTTTGTGTCAGCACGATTACATGAGCAGATGGTACTTTTATCGAAGCCTATCCTCCTTTCTTTAAGTTCATAAAATACAAAAAAACATGACGTTTTGCTCTAGAAGTAGCATAACATTCTCCTTCAAACGTAGACGTGACGCTTACATGACATTAGCTGCCTGGGAGACTGATTATCGAGTAGGGGTGTTTCAGTCGCCTTGACAAAGAATACTGCAATGTATTCGAAACGTCGGCAAACTGTACGCAATGTACAGAAAATAAAAACACGGTTGAACCCGGAAGAAGAACTAAAGAACTCCTTCATACTTGTTCATGAACATGTTAAACTACTAAAAGAATAAATGCCTCTTTGTACATTGTATTTCATGGCAACCTTTAAAGTAATATATTTTCCTAGCACACGGGGAATTACAAAGCATTTTTATGCAAACGCCGTGTAATGTACTAGGGTAGAATGAAATCAGGTCAATTTTTCGCGTTATCAAATTCCTAATAGAGGTAGAAAAATGTGCAGAATGTAATCATGTTACTAAAACGTCTTGCAGTGGCGCAATAGCTATAAATATTATTTTCTGTTTAACATTCGTCTTTTTTCTTGGACGGAGGAAAGTATTTTTGAGTACACTATTAATAAACTCACTGTTTAAAACTTACAATTCAATTGAAGATTATTTATTAAACACAGGAGACATATTTATATTGAAGATTACATATTGAGATTTCTGTGAAGATTACTTCAAGTAAGATTTATTTACAATTTAACACTGCTTAATGTAAAGGATAACATAGTAGCATTAAAGAAATGTTAAATGTATGTCAAATTGTTGAATGAAAAAGAAAGAGGAAACAGGATATTTGCACTATTATGTATATATATGAATGTTTGTTTTTATGTCTCGAATGGACCAAAACACTACTGGACCTATTTCGCTGGAAATTTCACAATTTGTTCTTATTACTCCTGGGAGGGTTTAGGAAGTGGTTTGAACGAAATCTGATGGATAGTTCGGGACAGGGAGTGAGAGGGGTGAAAAAAAAGAAAATAGGGGAATGTAAGTAAACCGCATGACAAGCTTGATTAGTGGGTTGCCTAACCAACAGTATGTAAAGATTTAAAAATGGCGTTTTGCTTCTAGTGTCGGGAGTGTCCGAGGACATGTTCGGCTCGCCAGGTGCAGGTCTTCTGATTTGACTACCGTAGGCGACCTGCGCGTCGTGATGAGGATGAAATGATGATAAAGACAACACGTACACCCAGCCCCCGAGCCAGGGAAATTAACCAATGATGGGTAAAATTCCAGACCCTGTCGGGAATTGAACCCGGGACCCCTGTGACCAAAGGCCAGCACGCTAACCATTTAGCCATGGAGCCGGACTATGTAAAAATTATGATGTGTTTCTTAAAACTTATATTCTTCTTCTTCTTTTTCTATAAAGGGTAAATAGAAATGAAAATTCCAAGTTCAGTCCCCATGGCACAGGGGGTGAGAAATGTGTATGTAGCTCTCAAACTAGAAACCCCTAAAGGAAGGGGTGAAATGTAAAACTCCGAAAAATGGCCGATATTAGTGGCGAGTTCATAGCCTTTGGGGTAGTTGAGATGAACTGTGACACTCTGGATGCCGTTTGAGCCAAAGTTCATTCCCAATCGGGATGGGGGTTAGAAGGGGTGAAATATTAAGATAACAGAAAACGACCAATATTAAAGGTGAACACGATGTATGTTAATAAATATAGTATTTCTTTTTCATTTAATTAAACGGTTTAGAAACATCTAACGCGGCCACCTGCTGGTATACGTCTAAGCAGGTACTTGTGAAAGTCACTCAGTTATGTTCTCTGCACTCGTACACAAATGCGATATTCGTTTGGAGGCTATCAGCCACCTAGAATGGGCCAGTTGCATAAGTAAGGGGAGCAAGTTTCACTTGGCAGATGTGGAAGATGTACTTTTGGTCTGAATTTACATCATCTTTGGATTTAAATAAGTGAAAATTCCCTTCAACAGGCTCAAATGATGTGACCGGAAGGTCTACACAATATCTTTGTCTTATAGGTCCTGAAAATTCACTGAATCTTGCAGTTTCACCATTTAAGAGATAACGCATGAAGCAAACTTATGAGCCTCTGAAGTTCTTGTTCCAGCAACACAACAAACCTCCCTCTATGAGCGGTGTTACTTGCAGTTCCATCACACATTCTTCATGCTAATGTTATTATCATTAAGACAGATAACTATGCTTTTTTTATAGCTAGAGACGAACCAGATGTGGGTGGAGTTGTTGAGCCAGTTTCCTCTAATAAGCAGATCAGCTCCTCTCGTATAGTTCTTCGGAATACGTTTCTTCCATTCTTCTTCTTCTTCTTTTTTTTGCTATTTGCTTTACGTCACACCGACACAGATATGTCTTATGGCGACGATGGCAAGGAAGCGGCCGTGACCTTAAGGTTCAGCTCCAGCATTTGCCTGGTGTGAAAATGGGAAACCACGGAAAACCATCTTCAGGGCTGGCGACAGTGGGGTTCGAACCCACTATCTACCGATTACTGGATACTGGCCGCACTTAAGCGACTGCAGCTATCGAGCTCGGTCATTCTTTTCTTGGACTGTAGTTTTATCCTTTCGACCATCAAAATATGTAGTTTTAGGAAACACCACATCTCTCAATGATTCATTTTCAGGATTCTGAATAGGGCTGAGCTTAACCCGACTTTTACTTCGTTCTCTTCTAAACTTCATTCTGTCAGTTCTTATCTTCGTTTGTAACTTTTAGTACCGCACTAATACGACCTTGAGTTGACCTAAAACAGATGTCTCAAAATATGGCAAAAATAAACGAAATCATAGACCGTGGACTTCCTACAACTTTATTTAAATAGGTACCATACACAAGACTGCAAAATATAGAACAAAAAAGTAGGACTCGAGACATCATTCGAAAAGACTGAGATAATGGTAGTAGATCTACTAGTAATATATCACACAACAGTAAATAACAGGAAACTAAAAATAGTGAAACAATTTAAATACCTAGGAGAAATTATAACATACAACCCGGACGAGAAACCTGCATTGCAAGAAGGAACTAACAAAATGATGAAAGCTCAAACACTAACAAACGTATTCCCATGGTTCACAAAGGTGTAAGAAGGTGTAGGGGTGAATGGATGGACAGTGAAATGATCAGAGTTAAGTTAAAGCACTCAATTTTGATATTTTATTTCTTTCCTTCTTTTAGTTTAAAATTTGACAGATACTCTGAATAAGCAACAATAAATAACAGTTAACAATGAGCTCGTTAGCTCCCACGAAAACAATGACTTAAAGTCAACAATGAGGCACAATAGAGAAAATTATTGACACAATAACTTGCAAGTGTTGAGCAGTCTACCTCAAAACAGGTACAAGAGCATGTTTGCTGCACTCATTTTCATTCTAGGAGATTGCACTCCAAAAGTTACCGCAGTCCACAAGCTTCTAACACAATTATAAACTTCAACTGTATTTACTGTATTTTCTGCTCGACACAGTCGTCTATAAATAATCACAATTTTAACAGGGGCAATGAGTGCCCATTCTAAATGGCCTTAACGTACAAAATAAAAGGTTTAAGACAATCGGTCATGAAGAAAAGGCTAGGGGGC
Organism: Anabrus simplex; assembly: GCF_040414725.1. Taxonomy (NCBI): domain Eukaryota; kingdom Metazoa; phylum Arthropoda; class Insecta; order Orthoptera; family Tettigoniidae; genus Anabrus; species Anabrus simplex. The sequence goes on along the minus strand of NC_090272.1, from coordinate 232,396,417 downwards.
GAAACACTTGCTCTCCTTTAGAAAAACTCTTAAAACCCTAAATGGGCTAACGGCCCGAAGTTGGAGAGGCTAACCTATACTACAGAGGGGTGACTAGATGCGAAATATTAAGTACCAAAACAGTGTGCAGAGCTTAGAGGTTTAGAAAATCTTAGTTGACCCCATAGCAATGGGAATTAACAGAGAATGAACACCCTCGGTTCCCCTAAATTACACGTTTCCCCCCTGGGGTTTGAACAAAGTCCTCAGACTTGCCGAAAATTTACATTTAAACAGTGGATTAGAATTTTACATTAAGAAAAGGAGTTTGAAACCTTCCCCTCAAGTTAACTGCCTGGAGCTATCACATGTTAGAACATGTCTGCCATTACCTTGAGTTGTTGGGCCTTCTGACGACGGCAAGGCTGCCCCTGCCTCCTACATATGTCGTACACACACACTAGAGCGCAGCGATGATGACAATACGGCCCTAAAGCGCCCGGCTTTTATAGCAACTCAGAAGGACAAGTTCGAGAACTCTCTTGAGCTAAACACTCCCAATTTTAATTGGCTAGAGAAATATACACAAAATTTCTGATTGGTTAGTAACTAAGGAAGAAGGAAGCCAAAACAATCTACAAACACTTAAGATTTACAAACACTGAAAATTCCCTTTAAAGGCTAACTGTCCGTAATCCCGCCAGAGGGGGCACGTAGCCCGATAGTAGAGACATCTAATGGTTAAAGGTCCAAGTATCTTGTGGTACATAGTTTAGGATTCACAGCACAGATGGCCTTCTAGAAGGCGCGCAGTTCAACGGGGCGAAGAAGGTGTATATCCCGCTACAGTCTACATACAATAAAACTGTCCATCAATCAAAACAAAATTAAAACATTACAAGACGGTGGTTCAAACAGAGGTGACATACGGCAGTGAAACTCTTTTTAAAGTCATTCAGAGAAACATAATCGACAACATCCTAAAAGTAGAGAGAAGAATAGCTAGAACACGCATAAATGAAAAATATCAAAACGATGGACAATGGTGGGTAGTGCTAAATGAAGTGGTGTACAGAGAACTGGAGCACTGTTCGGAAGAAAAGGACTCGCCCCCCCCCCCCTTGGGTCAAATTATGAGGACACCAGAAACCAATTACCAAGAAGAATTATAGAGAAACTCCGGAATCTGAAGCAACAAGTAGGATGGATTAGGGAAATCAGAGAGGATATGGAAGAACTAGAAATGATTCTGGATGATTTGCAAAACAAAACAGAAAAATTGAGGAAACTGAAGAATGTTAAAATAAGATTCAAACCAAAAATAGACAAACAACATACAATGAAAAGGATATTCACAGACGAGAAACGACAGAAAAGATTAGAACGAATTAAAACCTACTGAGCAATTCAGAAAGAAAATTTATCGAAGAAGATGACCAGAAAATGATTGTCTCAAGTGGTCCAATGGGGCCGTAAAAGCAGAATAAGAAACCATATACACTACAAAATGTAGGCCATAATAGGTCATCTAATGGTGTGTCCACACCAAGATGTTTTCGTTAACTTTGTTAATAAACATTGTTAATGAACAATGTTCATGAACAATTCTGTCTGTTAAACAAAATAGCGTGTTCATTAACTTTTCGAGCATGTTGATAAAATTTCTTTAACTTTTGTGAATGAAAATTTTCATTAACATTTCGTGTCTTGGTTAACATTTCGGTTCGCACATGCGCAAAGACGCAATTAGAAGACGTAAATTCGTAGCGCGCAATACAATACAGTACTTTTTTTTTATTTTTCGAAATCGCCTGTCGAATCGCAAGCAACTCGTACACACCATACAAATACATAAGTGAAGTGTAGGAGTATTTCTCTTACATGATCCTTGGTAGAAGTCACCAGTCGCTAGGAATCTTCAAGTTATACTTAGCCTAACATTAATGGAGACGACATTCCGATAATTTGTATCATTTCTTGCAATTTCAGGCCCAATTACTGTCAACAAGAAGTGAAAGTCTTGTAGGGACATTCTCAGAAAGTTTTGAAAGCCTGCTGCATCATGAATTAAAAGTTCTGACAAAGGCCTAAGTGTCCTCTCCAAACTCAATTCTAAACGCTTTTCCAATATTTTTCTTTGCCACACTTTGCGTCTGCCCTCGTCTCTAATTGCACTCATTAAAATAATGAAAGCTGCAGCTGTTTAAGTATTCCTATCCATTGTAACCTCACAAACAGTATTTTGGTGTGGACACAATGTTAAAGAAGTTTGTTAACAAAAGTTTTTTAACATCTTGAGAAATGTTTTCGTTAACATTGTTTATTAACTTTGGTGTGGACTAACCATAATACTGTACACCGCTCACAACAGCTAGCTCGTGCACGAGGTGCGGCTCGTCTGTGAATGGGACCCAGATTAGGATCTCGTTTGTGGAACTGGACTAGTAGATCGGTAATGAAACAGAGACGCGAGGTATGCTATGTGATGTAACGCGTCGCTCTTTGTACTTCATCTTAAAGCAACAATCACCACTTCTTTAGATTTGTCAGGTAACGATTCTCAGAATTTTCACCACTTCTATAAGAACTTATCTTATCTCACGAGTTCAAACATCCAGAAGAATGAATGATCCACCCACCTTCCAGCCACCCAAATTCTGGCCCATGGGTCGTTTGCCAGTAGTAAGGGTTTGATCAATTGTAAAATAATAAACGTAATTGTTATAAAAAAACGGAACGTACGGGTCGTTGACGATATCACTTGACTTCTCTTTGGACCCATCCTACGTCTAGAAAAAACCAAAACCAAACCCCACGGCACTTAACGCCCTTGAAAGGGCCTTGGCCTGCCCAGCGACCGCTGCTCAGCCCAAAGGCCTGCAGATTATGAGTGGTCGTGTGGTCAGCACGACGCATCCTCTCGGCCGTTATTCTGGGATTTCGAGACCGGGGCCGCCATCTCACCGTCAAATGGCTCCTCAATTCTAATCACGTAGGCTGAGTGGACCTCAAACCACCCCTCAGGTCGAGAGAAAAATCCCTGACCTGGCCGGGAATCGAACGCGGGGTCTCCGGGTGAGAGGCAGGCACGCTACCCCTACACCACGGGGCGGGCCATCCTGCGTCTACCTGTCCATAATAGTGCAGGGAGCTCAAATGACAAGTGTCTGCAATCCTACAGCACTGAAGAATTCTTTACTATAGACTATAAAAAATGTTCCTAGTTCTCTGAAGTGCACCTGGAACATGGTGGTGGTGATTATTGTTTTAAGAGGAAGTACAACTAGGCAACCATCCTCTATTTAACACTAATCAGAGGGAAATAATGGAAGGGATCCGACACTTCGAAGAATGAAGATATCGGCCAAAGGAAGGCAAGGGCCACGAAGGGCGTGAAAATGAAAGACTCCCTAGCCCTCGCAAACCTAATAGCGTCGGGGTCAGAAAATAACAAGAGTTGACCAAGGGAGGTCAGATAGGATAGATGAAAGTGAGGAGCCTGACACAAGTAAGTGGAAGCAATGCCAGGACTCAGCTTAGGGCCTCGTGGTCGCCAACCCACGCTCCAAAGTTCAGAGCCCCTGAGGCCCCTTTCAGTCGCCTCTTACGACAGGCAGGGGATACCGTGGGTGTTATTCTACCGCCCCCACCCACAGGGGGTACCTGGAACATGATCCACATGCGCTGCCTCATAACCATGGCCCGGATTTTGATGACCTGATAAATGCCCAAAATGGTCTAAAGAACGACCTAAAAATAATAAGACAATGACTCTAAAACAGTAAAAAAAATATGATCCAAAATTTGAACGAAGTTGTTCGTTTACTGAAAAGCGTGAAAAGTCCGCAGCCTGTTTCCAGTCATTCGACCGGGTCAGGAACTGATGAATGAAGCGCTCGTCTAGCGGCGAGGATAGGAATTGTGCCGTCTGCCGAAGTCTGTCGCACTCCTCTGGGGCAATGATTGATCACTGACGGATGAAATGAAATTGGAGAGTGTTGCTGGAATGAAAGCTGAAAGGGAAAACCGGAAAACCCGGCGAAAATCCTGTCCAGCCTTCGATTTGTCCAGCACAAGTCTCACATGGTGTGACCTGGATTTGAATCACGGAGCCCAGAGGTGAGAAGCTGGAGTGCTGCCACCTGAGCCACAATTATTATTATTATTATTATTATTATTATTATTATTATTATTATTATTATTATTATTACTACCACAGTCGTTCTTACAAAAACACTCTACGCATTAACTACCATATCAAAGACATCGAGAAACAGAGAAGACAGATACTGAGGAAAATATTTGGTCCAAAGATTCAAAATCGTATCTAGATCCGCAAAAGCTCAGAAGAACTGTATTCGCTGACTGAACGACTCACCTCTCTTGCACGGAAAATACGTATGAAGATCTACGGTCACAACACGAATGTATGACTCTCGCTTAACCAAGAAAATCTTCCACATCATCAACGGAACCCGACAATCCAAAGTACGCTGGCTGGTAGACACCCAAAGAGACCTCACAGAAATCAATATTGACCACTAACAACTACACTCGGTCTACATACAGGCAGAAAATCAATACACATAACTTCATACCCAAGAATCCAACAGGAAGGAATTTAAAACTCAAAAGCACATGGACGCAAGAAAGAAGACAGGCCCGAAATCAAAGGATGAGGAAGTTTTGGGAGGATAAGAAGGTAAAAAGGACAAGAAAAGCAGCGCTAGGTAATGGTTATGCGTGCTCCTTAGAGTGCGAAACATAATAATAATAATAATAATAATAATAATAATAATAATAATAATAATAATAATAATAATAATAATAATAATAATAGCCTAATCATAATAATAATAATAATAATAATAATAATAATGAAAATAATACCAGTCCTTTAGGTATTGCCTGCATTTCTTCCAGTAAATAAATGAATGTCCGCCTCTGTGGTGTAGTGGTTAGTGTGATTAACTGCCACCCCCGGAGGCCCGGGTTCGATTCCCGGCTCTGCCACGAAATTTGAAAAGTGGTACGAGGGCTGGAACGGAGTCCACTCAGCCTCGGGAGGTCAACTGAGTAGAGGTGGGTTCGATTCCTCCCTCAGCCATCCTGGAAGTGGTTTTCCGTGGTTTCCCACTTCTCCTCCAGGCAAATGCCGGGATGGTACCTAACTTAAGGCCACGGCCGCTTCCTACCCTCTTCCTTGTCTATCCCTTCCAATCTTCCCATCCCCCACCAAGGCCCCTGTTCAGTATAGCAGGTGAGGCCGCCTGGGCGAGGTACTGATCATTCTCCCCAGTTGTATCCCCCGATCCGATGTCTGAAGCTCCAGGACACTGCCCTTGAGGCGGTAGAGGTGGGATCCTTCGCTAAGTCCGAGGGAAAAGCCAACCCTGGACAATAAACTGATAAAGTAAGTAAATAAATGAATACCTGGATGCTATAGTTACAGAAAATGTCTGAAAAAATATAATTACTGGCTTACCTAACACAATATCGAATTTCAACAAAAACCTCATGGTCCAACAGCTCCGAAGGGCCTTGGCCTACCAAGCGACCGCTGTTCAGTCCTAAGGCCTGCAGATTACGAGGTGTCATGCGGTCCTCTCGGCCGTTATTCTTGGCTTTCTAGACCGGGGCCGCCATGTCATCGGCAAATACCTCTTGACTTGTAATCACGTTGTCTGAGTGCTCCTCGAACCAGCCCTCAGATCCAGGTAAAGATCCCTGACCTAGGCGGGAACCGAATCCGAGACCTCCGGGGAAGAGGCAGCACGCTATCCCTACACGGCAGGGCCGGCTATAACATTGGGACAATGCATTTTGTGTTTTCCTTATTTATACGGCACTAATTAAAGGCCCATGCATTTTTTTACATGAAGTATGAATAACTTTGTCTGGAGTATAAATAATAAAATAATGGTGGGTAATTTATCAAATACAGACAGTCGACATTTCTCAGAAAAATTTAACATTTACAGTTATAATTATTTTATTCAATCAGTTTACTCTCACGTGGTTTTCCCCTCGACTCAACGAGGGATCCCACCTCCAGCGCCTCAAGTTCTTTTATATTAGGATTTTTTTTGAACCCCCTGAACACAGTCTTGTAAGGCCATGTTTAAATTACTTTTAACCGAAGTGTTAGAGTTTATAAAACATTCAGTTACTAGAATCGTATCTTGTGATGGTAATTTGTAAAACTCAAGAGTTACTGTTCACTACCGAAGTCTAAGGAATTCTCTTATCGACATATCGACTTGAGCGGAAATGGTTAAAACATAATATTGTTGAAACAAAATTCCATTTGATAGGCTATGGATCGTTTCAAACATTTAAAATAACACTGACATTGTTGATATCATTACCTGTCAACACGATGTAAAAAGTAAATTTCCAACACCTTTCGCAATAAACTTTTCATTTTGAATTGCGTATAGCATTTCTCATCTGCTGGAAAGATCAAATCGTTGACGTTTTATTTTCGAAATGTAGTGTAACTGAGAAATGAGGTTCCTATTCATGGCAATAAATAATAAACATATGTCCAATTTGATTTTAAACAACGAATTCATGTTTAACACAAGCATTTCCATATTATAATAACGTCATACTATACCGCCACAAGGTGTTCAAGAACCAACTTCTGTCTGCTTTATCAACGACTGTTTGAAAAATAAATATTAGAAATATGAGAGAAAGCCGCCACCTCCGGCACTGGCCCCACCATGTAAGAGCACTTCCCATCAGTGGTGTACGTAGATATTCATCACGTGAAGAGGACGGGAGGGGAGATTTTGAGACTGGTTATTTAAATGCATTTTACCAGTATTTTTATTATATTATTATTATTATTATTATTATTATTATTATTATTATTATTATTATTATTATTATTATTATTATTATTATTATTATTATTATTATTATTTTTACTGAGATGGTGACCCCGGTTTAGAACACCAAGAATAACGGCCAACAGGATTCGTCGTGCTGACCACACGGCACTTCGTAACCTGCAGGCCTTGGGACCGAGCAGCGGTTGTTTGGTAGGCTAAGGCCCGCCAGCACTGTAGCACCATGGGGTTTGATTATTATTAACTTCTTCTTCTTGTTAATAATAGTTTTTGTTATGATACTCATAACAGCACCTAATACCATGTATGTCAGGTATCGTATCTAAGAACGCTACCCTTCCATACTGAGCCGAACATGCCCTCGGACACTCCCTATACTACTTAATTTCTTTAAAAAAAATCTCAGTTGACGTCAGAAGACTGAATGCGCATGCAAATATACCTAGGAAAAATCCACTAACTTTGTCAGAATCAAACTCAAGACCACTCTAACAAGCTGACATGGTCCCCTAATTTATAGCCACATACACTTCCTTTTTCTTTCTCTCTCTCTTTCTTAATACGTTAACCATCCAGGGTTGGTTTTTCCCTCAGACTCAGCGAGGGATCCCACCTCCACCGCTTCAAGGGCAGTGTCCTGGATCGGGAGACTTTGGATCGGGAATACAACTGGGAAGGAGGACTAGTACCTCGCTCAGCCGGCCTCACCTACTATGTCGAACAGGGGCCTTGTGGGAGAGGCGAAGACTCGTACGGATAAACAAGGAAGAGAGAAGGAAGCGGCCGTGGCCTTATTTTAGGAGAAGTGGGACACTACGGAAAACCACTTCGAAGATGCAGAGATGGGAATCGAACCCCCTCTACCTCCCGAGGCTGAGCGGACCCCGTTCCAGTCCTCGTACCACGTTTCAAATTTCGTGGCAGAGCCGGGATTTGAACCCTGGCCTCCGGGGGTGGTAGCTAATCACACCACAGAGGTGGACAAACACCTTCTAGTGATTAAACAGCCGATTCATACTTCAGACTACACATGCCAACATATTTTACAGCATGCATAACTCACCAATTTGGTCATACATTAAATCAATCAATCCTCCAGACCTGAAGAACGCTGATGCAGGAGTTAGGCTTACAGCTGGTTTCGTGTGTTTCCAGTATCCTTCATACGTTCGTTGTGAGGTGAACAGCGGACAATGGTATGATAGTAAACGGAGTGAAAAATCAGGCTGGAAGTTTCGCCAAGTGGAACAGTCCTCTCAGTTTTAATAAATAATGTTATTGGCTTTACGGTTTTCGGAGACGCCGAAGTACCGGAATATAGTCCCTCAGGAGTTCTTTTACGTGCCAGTAAATCTACCCACGCGAGGATATCGTATTTGAGCACCTTCAAATACCACCGGAGTGAGGCAGGACAAGGTGGGGTCAGCAGGCCAACGCCTCAACCGTCTGAGCCACTCAGCCACCTCACGGGGATCACTGTAAGTCTGTCCAAGGAAAGATCTTCATTGGGGGTAATCATATTAATGAGGTTGTAATTGTAGTATTCTTCGTCAAGGTGACTGAAATACCCCTACTCGATCCGTCTTCCGGGCAGCTAAATCAAGTTCGGGAGACAAAGAATTCTCGAATGTATTCGAAACGTCGGCAAACTGTACAGAAAGCAAAGCAAAGCAAAGTCATCTCCGTACAGGCCATTAAGGCCCTTGGAGAGGTGGAAGGTAAAGGCTTCCACTATCCGCTACCTCGGCACTTGACTGCCAGAGGAAGCTTATGAAGGTAAGTGTATCATTCCCTTCATGGCGTAATTCTCACCTTCACTTCATTCAACATAGCACAATACTTTTCTTTCCTAGGAACTCTACCTATTTTTTGCCGAGAAGTTCACTGACGTACAAGACTCAATGAGATTCTGTGGTAATGAGGTAAGTGGTTATTTCACAAAAAAATGCTTACGGATAATGAACTGTAGCCTGTGCTACGGGATGTGATGGACGTAATAGTTACTAAAGTAATTGGTGAATTGTTAAAAATATTGTAAAATGTAATATTGTGTTCGTCAGGGACTTGAAAACGATTCGTAGGTTTATATATTGCTCTTGTTAATTTACTGATGATAATGAACATGAACAACAATACAGAGACTTAAGATAATAGTTCAGTGCAATGAGCCCCTTTTTCCTACACATGTACGTAGTAGTCAGAAAATACTGTGTATATCATAACATATCATAATGAGAACAAGTTACACATTTATAATGAATGTACCAAGATTTGTGAATTTTTGGACTTTAAAATCGGTAAAAGATCTACGAGGTTTTGCAGTTTAAAATGATTCTACTGAAAAGTTAGCAACATGTTGATGAGTCCCTTCTTTCCCTGTACCCTTCAATTATATTTAGATGACTTGCACCGTGAGTGACTTAAAACTAGTACGCACTCGAATCTCATCGCGATGTAACTGTCATATTACCCCGAGGGTCGATGTAAAACAACTTGTTTTAGGTCGAATTCAAACGCTGTATTTTCAAGTTTTTATCCTCAAAATACAAACCTGGTCAACTCCTCCCCCGACCTACTCAAGGGGAAACTGCGTGTTCCTGTAATAATAATAATAATAATAATAATAATAATAATAATAATAATAATAATAATAATAATAATAATAATAATAATAAATGCTGAGATTATTTAGTCTCTAAATTTATTTTGTTTTCTTTGGTTGTGATCCTGTAGCCTCCGTGGCTCAGGCGGCAGCGCGTCGGCCTCTCACCACTGGGTTACGTGGTTCAAATCTCGGCCACTCCATGTGAGATTTGTGCTGGACAAAGCGGAGGCGGGACAGGTTTCTCTCCGGGTACTCTGGTTTTCTCTGCAAACTTCCATTCCAGCAACACTCTCCCATATCATTTCATTTCATATGTCAGTCATTAATCATTGCCCCAGAGGAGTGCGACAGGTTTCGGCAGCCGGCACAATTCCTATCCTCGCCGCTAGATGGGGGTTTCATTCATTCCATTCATGACCCGGTCAATGACTTGAAAACAGGTTGTAGGTTTTCTATCACTTCACTCAGGAGCAATCACTGATGGTCGTATCATTAATCGTAGCAGATAAGCTGCTATCAGCTACGCGAGTCACTGTACCAGTGAACACTAGGGTAAAATCTGCTCGTTCATTATGTTACACAACGTTTAAGGTGAAGAGCGAGCTCACGGCCTTGATATCCACTGTTATAACTTGGGGCGTGACACCTCCGGCTTCAGTCTGCCTGTCTCCTGCTGATAGCTACAGCGTGAACGATGGCTCCCAAGTACAAGCTCATATACTTCAATCTCAGAGGGCTCGGCGAACCTATTCGGTTCCTCTTTCATTACGGAGGCATTCCTTTTGAAGAAAAACGAATTGAATTTGGAGATTGGCCTAAAGTGAAACATTGTAAGTACCATGTGTCTGCATATATACATATTATAGCCTATATTGTAAGTGAGAACATATCTTCCGGGGATCGATACAGCGTTATCCAATAAGTCTACGAGGCGTGTCTTTTGCCGAGCGTCGTATGATTTCATTAATTTTGGGCTAGAAGTGTTTGAAGTACATACTGCTGTATTAGCGGTATAAAGAATGAAAAGGGAAAATCACTCGGACTGATGTAAACTCGAGAATTTCGGATCTGCAGGCCATCTGTAGTTATCCAAATTAGCTAAGCTTTCTCCTTCTCCAAGAGGATTCAGTTTTGTGATTTTCTCATTTGATGCACTCTTCTTAAATAAATAAATAAATAAATAAATAAATAAATAAATAAATAAATAAATCATTACTAATCTTCATGTAAGGGCTGTGGTCCAGGTGGTAGATATCATAACAGTTCTTTTCCTAGTCTGTTCTTAAAAGATTTGTAGGAAATATATCAAATATTTCCCTTGATAAATCCTTTACTCCTAGTCCTGTACACGAATATTTGCCCCAATTTGTCCTCTTTAACTCCAACTTTATCTTCTTCTTTTTCCTGAACTTCTTCCCAGTTATCAGGAGTCGGCACCAATGCGGATTAGATTCAGTTTTACCGGTGGATGCCCTTCCTGACGCCAACCCCATGGCGAGGAATGTACACTGTAGTGGGTGGTAGTGTGCGGTGTATATGTATTAAGACGATCACAACCTAGAGAAATTAACTGAACATAACGAAATTCCCCGACCCGACCAAGAGCCGAACTCGGAGCCTCACAAACCGAAGGTCACTGTGCCGATAGGATGACCAGATGACCATTACTCAAACAGAGAACTCCGAGGCCTGAAATGTAGGACACTTTAATCCAGCAACAAAATGTTGCTTCGAACACTACCTGTCGTCACATTGCAGGTCATTAAACGAGTTGCTGATTTGTTATAGGGCGGATTTTAAAAAGAATCACATATTAAAGTCATTGATTTGTCTGACGAATATGAGACATTGTCAGCCATACTTCTACTTATCTGCTGAAGTAATGTTTGCCAATAAATCATTCTTGTTCATTTACAAAGCGCAATGCATTCAAAATGTTTCAAATTGTACGGCACAAATAACAAACCTTTCACTCATTCAATGTTTAAATAAATTATTACAAGTGTCAATCCATTAGACACACAGAAGAAATATATACATTTCCATTTTTAAAAGACACTAAAGCGTCAAAGCTCAAATGTAGGTCATTTTCGCGCTTTTTCCGGACTCTCGGACATTGGGTCGAAACGTAGGACATATCGTTAGTTTTCATGACCATTGAGCCAAGAAGCCAGATTTTTCTTCTGATGCAGTGTTCGTAATAATTATTTTAAAGAAAAATAATTCTTCGTACAATCGTAAATATCGGGGCTTTTCTCTTTCAGCCGGAACGCGTTCCAGTAAACTTTTTACGTCCCTAAACATACATTTTATAAATAGGTCTGCTTCAAAAGCCGTGGCCTTAATTAAGGTGTGAAAATGGGAAACCACGGAAAACCATCTTCAGGGCTTCCCAAATGCAAGGTCACAGATGTGCAATCCTAATCGCAGGGCTATTGTGAATAATGAGTCATTTATAAACGTTTCCACATTTGCATTACCGTAATGTTTATTGTATTATTTCCTTTTTATACTTTCATGCCTTTTTCTTAATTTTTACTTATAATCGTTACATTCTACAAAAAATAAATTTTACTCGTAACTTTCTTCTTGGAATAACATTGTAATTGTTACATTCCAGTAATCAACAGGCTATGTATCACATGGAAGTAGAAACAGTTAACGTTTTCAGTTCTACTACAGCAGAACCTGTAGCTTCACCAGTGAGGTACTTTCTTACTTCTCCACAAATTCCGAAGACATCAAACTTATCCTACAATATCCATCACTGTTAGGGATTTTTAAAATTAAACACAAGTATCCTTGTGGAGCGTTTCTTTAGAGAATGCAAAGATGTAATTTCCCCGAAGAGGTCAAGGCTTAGCGATAGAAATTTTAAGACTCAGTTATTTGGTAAATGACAATTGATCCCCAAAGGTAGAAAATTGACAGTACACTCTTTGCGGCAGTGTAAGGATTTAGGAATCGATTCATCCTTGGCGAATTAGTTATGATAATCGAGGCCGATATTGTTCGTTATGCTTCCAGTTGCGGATCTTCAAAACCAATGCCTAGGATTTACTTTTCTAGACACTGTTTAAAAATACGATGTGGATACTGCTCAATCAATCAATCAATCAATCAATCAATCAATCAATCAATCAATCAATCAATCAATCAATCAATCAATCAATCAATCAATCAATCAATCAATCAATCAATCAATCAATCAATCAATCAATCAATCAATCAATCAATCAATCAATCAATCAATCAATCAATCAATCAATCAATCAATCAATCAATCAATCAATCAATCAATCAATCAATCAATCAATCAATCAATCAATCAATCAATCAATCAATCAATCAATCAATCAATCAATCACCACTGATCTTCATTTAGGACGGTGGAAATTTATTGAACATCTAGCTTGGTAAATTATTCCAGTCCATAACTCCTCTTTCTATAAATGAAAGGGTGATAATCTGATAAAGATTAAGGCGAAAACATTGAAGACGATCAAGATAAACAACTAATAGTAAATGTCTCACACAATGATCCTATGATTTTAAAAAATGAAGTAACTTTGTATGTATATTATTTTTTCCTTGCGAATTTTGGGATTATCCCAGCCCCATGCAAATATATATATATCGGCGATTACCTTATGACTGGCATTGTGTAGAGTAATTGTAATTTTACTGTTTACTTGTTGAAAACGCAATTTGTAATTGTAACTGAATAAAATATTCCTCAGGTACCGTTAACTGTGATTCAGGCTAATTACGTTTATCTTGCACTTTTCCTACCACTGCCCATTAGTCAGAAGTAAAACAAGGAGAGATTCAAAAGCATAGTATATTTTGATTGTCTGGTGAAGATGGTAGAGTTATGGTAGATTCATAAATTTTATTAAAGCCTTGATCGTAATACCGTACATGTTCGCTATCTAGATGTTAGGCCTTTTGAAGTAATAATAATAATACTAGTGATGATTTTCTCACAGGGAGGGATATAACATAATTACCTAATCACCACTGCACTGTCGCACAAGACACTGGAATCATACTCTAATTGGGTCTTACCGCAGACTTATTGCTTTACATCCTTACTAAAAACCAAACCCCATGGCACTACAGCCCTTAAAGGGCCTTGGCCTACCAAGCGACCGCTGCTCAGCCCGAAAGCCTGCAGATTACGAGGTGTCGTGTGGTCAACACGACGAATCCTCTCGGCCGTTATTCTTGGCTTTCTAGACCGGGGCCGCTATCTCACCGTCAGATAGCTCCTCAATTCTAATCACGTAGGCTGAGTAGACCTCGAACCAGCCCTCAGGTCCAGGTAAAAATCCCTGACCTGGCCGGGAATCGAACCCGGGGCCTCCGGGTAAGAGGCAGGCACGCTACCCCTACACCACGGGGGCCGGCACATCCTTACTAAAACCCCTAAATACCCCCATAACCATATCAAGAAATCAGTAATCATTATTTACAACCGAGTTAATGTGATCACCACAACGAAGATCTTTTCTTTCGTTATACGGTATTAACACACAAGTACTTACAGGTACCATCAACACAGTAATTAAAACTGAGAGGAGTTTTCTTGTTTTGGCGTGTGGCCTGGTGCAGGTCTTCCGATTTGACGCCATATGTGCGACCTGCGCGTCTCTGAGAATGGGGCCCTACCTACGATGAGTTCTAATGTTTAAGACACTGAGCTCGATAGCTGCAGTCGTTTAAATGCGGCCAGTATCCAGTATTCGGGAGATAGTAGGTTCGAACCCCACTGTCGGCAGCCCTGAAAATGGTTTTCCGTAGTTTACAATTTTCACACCAGGCAAATGCTGGGGCTGTACCTTAATTAAGGCCACGGCCGCTTCCTTCCCACTCCTAGCCCTTCCCTGTCCCATCGTCGCCGTAAGACCTATCTGTGTCGGTGCGACGTAAAGCAACTAGCAAAAAAAAAAAAAAAAGTTTAAGACAACATATAAAACCTAGCCCCCGAGCCATCGGAATTAACCAAGTAAGGTTTAAATCCCTGACCCTGCCGGGAATCGAACCCGGGATCTCTTGGACCAAAGGCCAGCATGGAGCCGGACTTCCTCTTGGTGAAACTTGTAACCTGACCAGCTGCTCTCCATCTCCAGCACTGTTCAGGTCTCTTTGTAGTCAGCGTAATTTATTTACTATTCTATACAATATAACATCATCTGCACATCTTTACGCAAATCGTATATAAATATACCTCGTACATAAGAAAGTATAAAGGTTCAATGGTACTGTCTTGTGGACCGGGCGAGTTGGCCGTGCGCGTAGAGGCGCGCGGCTGTGAGCTTGCATCCGGGAGATAGTAGGTTCGAATCCCACTATCGGCAGCCCTGAAGATGGTTTTCCGTGGTTTCCCATTTTCACACCAGGCAAATGCTGGGGCTGTACCTTAATTAAGGCCACGGCCGATTCCTTCCAACTCCTAGGCCTTTCCTATCCCATCGTCGCCATAAGACCTATCTGTGTCGGTGCGACGTAAAGCCCCTAGCAAAAAAAAAAAAAAAAACTGTCTTGTGGGAACTCCCTCTTAACTGTTACAGAATCAGATAATGCTTCACCTACTTTAATGTTCTCACTAGGACCTTTTTAAGGGGCGCACTGCCCTACCCCCTTTAAGCCCCATTCACAATGCAAACGTAACGTAAACTTAAAATTACCGTTAACTTAGAAGTTTACGGCCATGTTATCTAATGGAACCATTCACAATGCGCCGACGTAAACTTAACTGCGAGTCCGTAAAATTAAGAGATTGCAAACTCCAAGCTCTTGGCGGTTAATTTTACGTTAAGTTTAAGAACCAGCCAATCAGAGCAGACGTAAACATTGTATTTTGTGCGTGATATAATGACTTCTTTCGACAAAACGCTTGTAAATCTCTTTCAAAATAATCTTTGTGTGTATGTATGATAAAAGGAAAAAGAATTACAAAGACGCTGTGCCGAAAGAGAATATGTGGAAATAAATATGCTGTAGCAATGAAATCTGATGGTAAATGGCGGCCGGGCGAGTGACAATCCCTGTCATAAATAAAACCAGTTAAAACAGTGTCCCTGTATATTTCTTAACATTATGACAGACTACTAGTTTACGAAAACGATATCAACAAAAAAATAGATCCAAACATCTCATCGGGGTATGATAGATGTGTCGGTCAAGGAGACCTTACATTTCTTTTTATTAGAAAAGGGGAAGCAAATCGTAAGAAAGGCAAACAGTTCAGGTTTCATCCGCGAGTACAAAACGAACTGATGAGGGGCATTTCTTACAGGAGATTACCGACATCGCGCTGAGATAACCTTTGATTCAAGGGATGAACCAATTTTCTGCACTGTTGTTTAGATCGCCTTTTCAGGTACCGGTACACAGCTCCCAGGAGCAAACCAATAGATGTTTGAAGTAATATGAATTCCGCTACCACGTTGTTTGATTCCATCGAGGTACTGAAATATAAAACTGCGAGATAGGCCAAAACCCGACATCCGTGCTAAATAACATGGCTGCTGTGTAGTCTTTATGTTAATGTTACGTTCCTCCATTGTGAATACCACAAATTTTACGTTAATTTTACTGGTACGTTACGTCGTTAAGTTTACGGTTACGTTTGCATTGTGAATGGGGCCTTACAGGCCACCCGGCCATCATAACCTAGATACTATGTGCTAGTTGAAATGACGTATGGCTTTTAGTGCCGGGAGTGTCCGAGGACAAATTCATAATATGAATCAGTGGCGTGCACTGAACACCATCTATGCCAGCGCTGTTGGGGTAAATAACTTTGTATTTACATGTTCTTAATATTCCTTAGAACGCGTTTTATAATCTTTAAAAAACGGCGAACATCTAAGCCAACCCAAGCACAGCTGTCTCGACAATCCGTTCGCACTACCGCAGTTCAGCTTCTCCAGCGAGCTGGGTTTCTCTGCCGGCGCGAAAAAAAGTTACCCCAGCGAAATTTAACTCGCTTGGTTGACGCATGCACTTGAAGCTTCCTTGTCCTAGGTACGGGGCGGGACTGTGGGCCCTCCCCGGACAGCAATTTACGGCGACAAGCCAGCTAGCTTAGGGGAGGGGTGTTAGTTCTAACACTTGGCACTCGAAGTGTTCAGCGTCATACACTAGAGGCTACAAGAAAAATATCAACATGTTAACAGTAAAGCCACTTGCACATCGCCTTGCTAATAAAAACAGAGCTGGTTTATGAAATAAATTGTTATACAGAAGAATATATTTTATTTTTGGATTTCGGCATGTACAAAGTTTTTCGAACAACTCATTGACGGCACGTGTAGAGTATGTGTTCCGATAGCCGCAGAAAAATATTTAGGTTGCCCAGCATGAGCACAGAGCTAATCGCGAAGTACAAGAATTTTGTATTTGGTTTTCTGTGATGGTGGTATATAGTGAATTTTTTGTAGTATTGCTCTTGGATTATAGGTAAATGTTTCGCCAGTTCTGTGCTTCTGTGCCATTCTTCATGAATATATAACGTGTGTTATACGTCATGACAAATACTTTCCCTCGTTTGTCGTTGATGCCTGTATACTCAGTGAACGAGTGAAACTATAAAACTTTGGCGACGGTAAAATGCCAGTTAAATTTTGCTGATTCAGTTTATGCTAGGCTTTTTAAGTTAAAAACAAACAGTCCCCGAGTATTTTTGTGAAAACCATGACCGTACTATCACGAAGCGTCACCGGGTGAAACTGTAAGTACATTGTTTAAAATCTGCTGTAGATTAAGTTATGATGGTGTCGTCACTGCCGTGAATATCAATTTGGAAATATGTGCGAGAGTATGGTTGAAAATATTCTTGCAAGACCTTTCTCAGGTAGACTTTTTCACGAAAAATGCACGCTTATAAAATGGTAATGCTGACTTTAGAGAGTGTAGTGGGGCTACGATTGCTTATACTGTATTAAAAAAAAAAAATTCTTGCAGCTGGGGTAACGAATGTGTTCATCGCACGCCATTGATATGAATACATATTTTAGTCATTGGGTGTTCCAAATTAAAACGTAAATGCTGTAAAACTGCTTGTTTGATGATAAATCGTCATTATTGTCAGCATAATTGCATCAATGACATCGGAGTTTAGCTTGTCTATCACCAAATACAGTGGAGACAATACGCGACACTTCCTGATTTAGTCTTGTTAAAATGGGAGACAAGTCGCAAGTGACGCTCCTAGTGGCTTGACCTGAAAATTCGCGCTAAATTCAAATATCAATGGAAATGTATGTACGGAAATGGATAAATAAATTACGTCTAGAAAGAAAGTGTTACCGGTACTAAGATATTAACTTCAAAGTTGCTAAAGCAATCTCGATAAATGAATGAAGAATTATTTAACAGGTTATTATTTAAAGACTGAAATTAGACATATTAACAAAATGTGTAATGGACTGCTGTGAAAGGGCTTGATCCTTCATTTATGCATTACATTTTTAGCTTTAGATTTCCTGCCTGAACGTTCACGGCTAGATTTTTCTTTTTTTCTCATTTAAAAGCATTGTATCATCATATTAAAACACTTGTTAACAAAAATATCGGCACATTCCTTACGCACAAGATTCAATTAATTTACATTTAAGAGCTGGACAATTTTCCTTTTAACTTGAAGCCTAATAACAGAAAGAAAGTCTATAAATTTAGCCTCAAAAACATTTAAACTTTCCCTATAAGCAATACTAGCCATTATGCCATTACATCAGGGTAAAGCAAATTTGCATCATCATATTGTTTCAACAAAATATGTACATTTCTTAAATCACCCATATTTTCTTCAGTGCTTGACAACGCATTACGGCATTCCAAATGGGTTAACTTGGAACACAACCAGCCACACTCATATGCATATGTATTTTCCTGAATTAAATAAAACCCACAGATCACACCTACAACAACATATCGGTATTGAAGGTTAACTGCTGCACTATACAATAAAATATGTGTATTATATTTTTAGCCAGTTAAAATATGGCTCGAGCAGGTCAGAAGATTATGAAGTACTATAAAAATCTCTTTGTCACGAGGAAAACGGAAGTAAGACCGCGCATTCTTCTCTAGTTCATAGTTACTGCAGCCAAACACAGCACATACCTTTCACCTCATGTTGAGAGGAGATATCAAAGAATGACATACACTACTATTTAATTATGTCAACTCACTGAAAATGCATAAATAACACCAAAAACTTCACACACAAATACACGTGCTCTTATGACAGAATCAGTAGTTCTCAGGTCTACCCGCTAGAGAGAGCTCTAATAGCTGTCTCTCGATATCTCGTTGAGTGTCGCGTATTGTCTCTACTGTATTTGGTATCATGTAGTGCCGTGCGCGAGCGGTGTCTCGATTAGCGAGCACTCGATTTCGCATGACGTCACTAACCCGTACGGCACTCCACAGCGAAAGAGTGGTAAGCCCTGGTTTTACATGATTATGAACGGACGGTAGAACACTAGAAGTTCAAAATACTCTCTTATGTCTTGTTGTGATAAACACTAAAATAGTTGAATTTTACATTTAATATGTACCTGTCCGATATTATTGTTAATGCTCTGAGGGAAATACACTGAAATGCTATCATATTAATTTTTTTACCTAATATTCCCCGCCCGGCTACTCATTCCTGTCACTCGACTGACGAAAATTGCTGAGGAGAGCACTGTACTCTAAATATTCAAATTGTATTTTCTAGAATTGTAGCCACCCACTCAACCACTTCTGTCTGGTCCAATAGCCCTTATTTTCATCAGCAGTCTCCCATGATCTACCCTATTAAACGGCTTGGATAAGTGTATAATGGTGTCATTAGCACAAAATGGAAGGATAGATATTGTTACAAAGACTACACTAAAAGCTTGTAAAATCACAAGAATAATATGCAAGGTGTCACTCCAAAATGTAGGAAGAATTAAAACCAAGGTCAGGTTAGGTGAACTCGTCACTCCTACTGAACATATAAATTGTATTTATCAATAAGCCCTGCAGAACACTTGCCTATTCACTGTTATCTACAGTAATAGGGGGAGACATCCTTAATGTCATGTTCACAAATTATTTTTAAAATGCAAGGTAAAGTTTTGATTTGTAAAAAAGAAATTAAAAGTGTTTGCAACTTACATGCTTGAAAAAGCTAATATTTATTAGTACAATTAGGCCTTCTATTCTAGCTCTACAAACTCAACTATTCTAGGTGAAAATATAAGGATAGAATATATTCAACATAATACACATATGATTGAAAAGCAGTAAATTTACTCACCAAAGGGGATCCCCTCATAACACTAGCTGACAATAATGGCCAGTACCTTATATCATTCTTCAAAACAAAAACTTAGCCAATCTTTGTTGTCAACACTGTGTAAGTGTGTGCAAGAACAGCTTGGCATACTGAATGAGAAAATTGTGGAGAAGAGCAAGACAGTGATGAAAACAAGAGGTAACAGTGGAGCAGGGGAATAGCCAGGGTGGAGGGAAGGGGGTTATGGGAGGAGGTAAAACCACCCATAGAATTTTTACAAAAAATAAATAAACAGAAACTAACAATCAACTAAATAAACATTCAGAGACATAATTGTAGAACCAACAGATCTGTAATCCACTTACATCTGTGACAAGTCATGCATGAAACTATAAACCCCTTCCATCGGCCGATCCTGGCTACACTAGCTACTACAGAGTAGGGAAAGTAATCATAAACATTAGTGGTTAGAACTTTGAAATTGTGAACAGCTTCAAACACTTACAGAACAAGCTAATGCACAAAAATAAGGCAGGATATAGAAATTAACACACGGGTGCAACAGGCGATTGCTTCCACCAGAATGTGAGGAGCCTAGTTTGGAGGAAAGAGGTACTACAGGGACCTGTGCAGTGATTAGAAGAGAGAAGAAAAAAATGTAAGCTACCAGTACTAAAATGAAATGATAGGAAAGACACAGTAAGAAATGAAGATGTCAGGGAGGAAATTGCAGTAGAAAAGTTGAATGGCAGATTTGACAAGAATTGACGAAGATGGTTTGGATATGTACAGAGAATGGAGGAGGAAGGATATTGAAATAGATCATGTAGCCTAAGTCTGAAGAAAAGAGACCAAGATGGGAGGACTTGATCTAGACAAATATAAGATCACAATTACAGAAAAAGAAAGGTGAATTATCATCAGTACTCCAACCTAGCTGGAACTGGATAATGGGAGATGATGATGATGATGATGACAATAGAGCAGCCTTCATTTTCGGAAAGATTATAAACATCTTCACCGCGTGTGCAATGTTATGCAGAGCAGATCAGTGCAGCCGAGTTGAGGTGGTATCATCAGAGGTTCAATATCTGTTGCAGGACTTCATAGAATCCCCACAAATATTTGAACAGACATTTCATTTGCCACCACATGGTTTCATAAGTGCTAGCCAATGACAGGACATGAAGGATAACTTTTCAAGAACAATGTTATGGTACTTGTTCATTTTCAGTAAATTACTATACCCATTACTCCACAACTGAACTCTCAGAATAACATAATTCATTAACTGCGTGGTACAACGTGGGACTGTTATGCTGCTACCCTCTGGTGTCAACTACTGTGCCCCTGTTTGACTCAACAGTCCTAATTCCAAGACATTCAGCTGAACAAAACCTTAAGGCTGATACCCAGAACAATAAAATTCACACCAACTCAGTGGCCTTCATACACTCATTGCTTTGGTTAGAGAATACCACAAGATCTATGGAAATCAGTATCTACCAATTCATGATGATCAAATCACCCAACTATTTGCACGGCCTAGAACTAGAGAGGACATTTACTGGATGAGAAAGAGGTCATCTCATTAAAGGTTGTTTGGTTTTTCACAATTTCACAACATGCCATCTACGTGGGCAGCATAAGCCAGGGCAACTACTTTTTACCTCACATTTGCACAGAACTACCGTACAAAAGTCATATGATCTGTGAAGCATTACACTCATAGTACATGGACACACCAAGAGATAGCGGTGCATTGGAGAGGTACCAGGCACAGGGTGACAAGACTGAAGTAGTGAGTCAAGCTCCATGAAGAATGGATATGACAAGATAAGAACAGTGACCGTACATCAAACTAGCCGCATGCCAGGGTTGCAGTGCCAAACAATATCACAGAGAGCTTGTAGAAGATGTCGGAAATAATGCTCTTCCGTATGGAACTGTTACAAGATTCACATCAGCATTTCAGCATGGAGGTGAACAAGCAGCAACTTGCAATGCTCTGGAAGACCAGTTCATGTTTGAATTGATGTGTCACATGCAGTAATTACCCAATGCATGGATGTGCATGGAAGATGGACACTACTTGAGTTACAAGCTGAAAAAGGCATTGAAAAATGAATCATCCACACAATTTTATGCAAAGATCTTCATTTCCATAAAATTCTATGACAGTAGGTATCACGTTGGAAGTACCGGTACTTGAATATCTGCCATATTCACCAGACCTGTCCTTGTGTAATTTTGACCTCATCCCTAGCATGAAAGAACCATAGTGAGGCATGTGGGCTCCTGCATCATGTGTTATGAACAATCTAGGGAACTACTTTGAAAGGTTCTTGTACTCTCTGAGAATAAACATTATGGAGCACAAGGACTACCTTGCTTTCTGTCCCACACCTGGTCAACATGCTCAGGATTATTCATACATTCCACAGTACCTTACACTCACTGCCCCCATCTGAATATTCCATTTGTCTGGTAGATCCTGCATTCATGCAAACCCTCGTATCTTCATGAAAGTACCTGAATTTGATCTACCCAGAGGGATTTGGTCCAAGGTGAACAGAATCCGGGACAATAATGGTCCTGACTCACTGTACAAATGGAATAAGCTGAGCTTTCCTTATTGTGGTTGTGTGGTTGTGGTGCTGAGACATACAATAAAATAACTAGTCATGATGTATGTGCTGACTCACTGTACAAGTGGAATAAGCTCTCCTCTCCTCTCCTCGCCGTGATTGTGATGCTGACACACAGACAATAAGGGACATAGTCTCTGAGTGTCAACCGAGGGCTTATAATGGAAGATCTGACTATTTATTCTATGCAAATACATGGCAGTGTAGTCCACAAGCATAATTTCGACTCTAAACTATGAATTTTGCATATATACTGCATGTATTTTCTGTATATTAATGTGATCTTTGAAATGATTTGTTTCATAATGAAAACTTGATTAGACTCAGAGAAGCCAGGCATGAAACCAGCTTGGTGATTCCCAGTGATTTCCTGGGCAAAGGAAGGATGTAACACAGAATAATTAACAGTATCAGTAATGAAACTGAAACTTATAATAAATAAATCTCTTTCCTTTACAGCTTACCCATTTCCACAACTTCCCATCCTCGAAATTGATGGGAAGCCCTTCCCTCAAGGAGCATCCATTGCACGTTATGTGGCAAAACAAGTCGGTCTTACTGGAAAAGATGATTTGGAGGCTTTGGAGATTGATTCCGTTGTTGACACCATTATTGATCTGAGAATAGGTAAGATTATGTTTTTATTATTATTTATAGTTCTTTAGAAAACAAATCTTTTTATTCCTTTATATCTTTATATAAATGTTTATACCTTGTAGAGAACCCCCTTTTGTTTTTGCCTTTTACATAAGAAAGAAATGCTAACTCTTAACTACTGACATGAAGTGCCAGGGACATCTCTGAACCTGTCGCTGATATGAGAATCTGTACAAATAATCTTCAAAGTAGATTTGCCTCAGAAGCGTTCACCCCTCATAAGTAAAATTTTTATCAAAATACAGAAATTGTGTTTTAGGCATGTTTAGGAAGAATGTTTTTGTACAAAAACAAGTTATATTTTATTTCAAAGCCAACAAAATTGAAGAAAAGGTCAATTTCAAAAATAATCTTTTCTACCTTCACACCCCTTGTAAGCTGAATTTCAAGAAACACAGGAATTCTATTTTAGGTATTTATATTATAAAGCATCTTGAGTGCAAAAATGAAGTTGTATTTTATTTTGTGTCTGAAAAAAGTAACAAAAGTTAGGCTAAATTTCGATAAACCCATATTATAACCCTTTACATTCAAAATTTTGTAAAACCCTTCCTTAGTACTCCTTTATGCACTTATACGAACATATCCTTAAAATTGAATGTCTCTATTTAATTTAATGATCTCAGCTGGGCGTTTATAAGTCAGTCAGTCAGGATCTGTTGACTAAGTGGTATGTTACATGTAATTAATCTCATAATGGAACTGTACTAAAGTTGATATATTAAAATTATAAAATTTTATTCACAACCACTTATTCAATACATTACATTGTAATGTTCTGAGCTGTCAGTGGACAGGTGGCATGAAATGACATTAGTAGACAAGTAAGCTTGAATGGAGTTTTTATAGATTGTGTGCACTGTGTAGAGATCACACTTCTTCTGAATTAATTTCATGCACTTCTCAAATCCTATTACTGTAGACCAGGGCCTCTCAGGGTGCATGCGCGTGGTGCATGCACTGTGCACGGTGCAAAAGACGACTTCGCTTGGTTGACCAGAGTGCAGACCCCCCACTCCTCTCTCCCTACACCTGTCTCCCCGTTCGGCCTGTCTCCGCGTTCCTCACCTTCACTGCTGTTTCTCCCCCACTGCGAAATGTTTACGTGTGGTGAGCGGAGACGCACAGTTGTATGGGACAAGGTTACCAGTGTTATTAAAAAAATTAAAAAAGTGAATTAGAAATACACATACATGTTTGAGAGGAATGTAAACATAATTTTTAAAAAATGCAGAACCCGTAACCAAAATGAACATGCTACAGTACTGGAACAAAACTCATTTGTGGATATAGAATGCTCTTCTTCAAGCTGTTTCAACTTCCTTAATTCTTTCTCTCTGACGTCTCCTATGATTTCACAATAATTTTCCGAATGTAGTCTGTTGTAGTGTCTTTCAATAGATGATTTTCTTACGCACGTAATTATCGTCCCACAGATTAAGCATTTGGCGTTATTGTCACGACAAACAAACAAAAAAAATACGAAAGTTCCCAGTTCGATTGAAATGGACTTTCGGAAGTCTTTGCTTTCTTCGAAACAGGTTGCTCCATTATTATGTTGTTGTCGTGCGCTTGTCTATTTCACTGATAAACACGTCGTCTACCACCAAACGCTTCGTCGCTCTCAGCACACTACACCATCCGAGTCAAGCCGAGTTGAGGCGAAGCGTACCGATGCACAGTGCACAGAGCCTATGCACCTCGCTCTGCACGCGTGAGAGTTTGGGCGTTTGAGAGGCCCTGCTGTAGACCCATGGCAGCTTCAGCAGCAGTGCCGCCAAGGCATGGTCCTATGCTTTAGCATGTTAATACAGGTTGCAAAAATTGTCGTATTATCCTTATAAAATATTCAAGAAGCCAACCCAACCCTTAAATACAATACATAATGACTTGCACTATTTAGAAGTCCACAAAAATAGTTAATTTTTAGTATGCTCAACATTCCTTTATTAAAAAATCTAAAAAAAGAAATTAACCTTATATACAAAATAGCAGTTAGTAATGGACATACAAAATCTACATTGACAAATTATCAAACAAAATTAAAATCAAACCCCAAACACAACTAAAAAAGATTAGAAGAATAATAGGAAGAACTTCACCACTTTTACCTACAATAACAGCAACATTTAGCTAATTACTAATATTTTTAAGAGGCTTAAATTCAAAATAGCATTCCACACAAGCAACACTAATAGACAACTACTTTATTTTTTTACTGTGCGAGACCAAGAAGAGGGGTACAGGGGAGATCCCTCTGAGAGAAGGATACAGGCTGTATTACAGTGGAGGACCTGAAGCAAAAAATGGAGTGGCCATCATACTTAGAAGAGAAATCCAAGAATATCTGGAATATACAAAGTATGTCAGCGATAGGATGATGATGATGAGACTCCAGTTTGAAAATGGCGTGAAAGATCTATTTCAGTTGTATGCCCCACAAACTGGTTGCATAGATGAACATCTAGAGGACTTCTTAGAGGAAGTGGAGAGACAGATAGAAGATAAGGAAGTACTATTGATGGGAGATCTAAATGCACAACTTGGAATGGAAAGACAAGGAAAGGAAGATGTTGTAGGGCCCTTTGGATATGGAAATGTAAATCCAGAAGGCGAGTTGTTGGTGGATTTTTGCATGAGGAATCAAATGATTGTTGGAAGCACCTGGTGTAGGAAGAAGAACAGTCAGAAAATTACAAGGTATGGCTGGGGAGACAGACGAACAAAGACCATGATTGATTATATAATCATAGAGAAAGAACACCGGAAGAACCTTGTAGATGTAACAGCCATGCCTGAAGAAGTCTTTGGTGGAGATCATAGAGTTGTGATAGGAAAATTGAAAATTGGAAAGACTGAAAAACCCCAATTAAGAAGAGAGAAAAGAATTAAAGTATGGAAGTTGAAGGAGAAAAGCATACAAGAAGAATTTCAAAGGGAAATAATACCCTTGGTACCCAGGACAGAGGTGGGGAATGTTGAAGAGGAATGGAAAATATTTAAGGAAGCACTGGTTGGATGTGCAGAAAAGGTGTGTGGTAGAACATCAGGAAATGTGAAAGACAAAGAAACACACTGGTGGAATGATAGGGTAAAGATTAAAGTGAAGGAAAAGAAAATGGCATGGAAAGCATGGAAAACATCTAAGACTGAAGAAAGTAGAAGAAAATATGTGGAGGCAAAGAATTTGGCCAAGAAAGTAGTGGAGGAAGAAAAGAGGAAAAGCTGGGCCTTATTCACACAGAAATTGAGAGATGATACGCAGGGCAGCAAGAAATTACTGTATGGTATCTTAAGAAACAAAAAGAGAGATCAAGTAAACACCAGATTTGTGAAGGATGAAGGTGGCATAATTTTAACAAAGCCAGAAGAAATAAGAAATAGATGGAGAGAGTATTTTCAGAAGCTGCTGAACGTAAGAACGGATGACAGTCATTCAATGGACGACCAAGAAAGGCAATTAGTTGACGAAGAAATGGATAAAGAAATTACAATGAATGAAATTGAAATGGCAGTAAGAAAGATGAAGAATGGAAAAACTGCTGGAATAGATGAAATTTCAGTGGAGATGATAAAGGCAGCTGGAGCTGTAGGCCTGCAGTGGACATATCGGGTTCTCAGGAATGTCTAGGAGAATAAGGAGGTCCCTGAGGATTGGCAAAAAGGTATAATCATCCCAATTTTCAAGAAAGGTGATAAGAAAGTTTTGAAGAACTACAGGGGAATTACTCTAATATCCCATGTTGCTAAGATAATGGAAAGGATACTGGAAAGTAGAATAAGGTTGAGGGTTGAGAAGCAGATACAGGAAAATCAGTTTGGTTTCAGAAGTGGAAGGTCAACAATAGAGCCCATTTTCATTATGAGACAACTAATGGAAAAGCATTGGGAGTACGGGAATGATATGGTGATGACATTCACTGATATTGAAAAGGCATATGACAGTGTCCCTAGGACAAAAGTTTGGGACAGTCTGGTGCAAAAAGGAATTGGACAGGGATTAATAAAAATGATCATGGCATTGTATAAGGAATGTTGTAGTTGCGTGCAAACACAAGTTGGCAGGACAAGTTGGTTCAAAATAACTAGTGGGCTGAGACAGGGAAGTGTTCTATCATCAATCCTATTTACAATAGTAATGGATGACATCATGAGAACAGCAAAAGCAGCATATGGAGGAAGAGAAATGAACATGATGTTATTTGCAGATGATATTGTGATTTGGGGAGAAGATGACAGGAAGGTTCAAGAACAATTGAATGTGGTGAATGGGAAGATTGAAGAATGTGGATTGAAAATAAGTGTAGAAAAGAGTAAAACTCTTGTTATGACTAGAGGGGAGAAAGAAGGGAAAGGTCGGATTAGACTTGCAGACAAGCCCCTGGAAGTAGTGGAAACGTTTAAATACCTGGGGAGTGAATTAATGGAGAATGCTCGACTGGATGCTGAGATTAGTAAAAGGATTCAAGCTGGAAGTTGTTTCTATCATAGTGTAAGAAATATGTTATGGGACAAAGATGTGCCAATGGAAGCAAAGGATACTATGTACAAGATGTATTACGTACCCATAACAACTTACGGAGCAGAAACTTGGACAATGACAAAGAAGGATGAGAGTCGAATACAGGCAGCCGAAATGAAATTCTTGAGGAGTATGATACAGAAGAGTAGACGAGACAAAATAAGGAATGAGAAAATCCGGGAAGAAATTGGAGTGGAAAAAATGAATGATAGAATAGAGAAGAGCCGACTAAGATGGTTTGGGCACATAAAGCGTATGAGCGACGAAAGAATGCCAAAAAAGGTGATGGAAATGCAAATCCAAGGAAGGAGAGGCCGTGGACAACCACGATTGAGATGGAAGGATACCATCGAACTCAGCATTATAGAAAGAAACCTGGACTGGGACACAGTGTTGGAGGAGGAGTGGTGGAAAGACCGAAGAAAGTGGAGAGGAACCATATTTGCCCCTACCCGGCTACAGCTGGATAAAGGGAAATGATGATGATGATGATGATGAATTTGTTTTACATCACACTGACACAGATAGGTGTTATGGCGAGAATGGGAGAGGAAAGGGCTAGGAGTGGGAAGGAAGTGGCTGTGGCCTGAATTAAGGTACGGGCCCAGCATTTGCCTGATGTGAAAATAGGAAACCCTAAAACCATCTTCAGGATTGCCAATGGTGGTGTTTGAACCCACTATCTCCCAGATGCAAGTTCACAGCTGCACGGCCAACTCGCCCGGTCAATTACTTTAGAACCACCACAGCATAACAAAAAAGAACAAATACATAAATTTCGGGATATATAGCCTAAAATGCTTCGATTGTAAAACTTCCTACAAACACGGATATACAATATTATGATATTAGGAACATATTAACGCAGAAAAGCACAATAGATACTCAGCCATGAGTTCACACATGATAGTTCAAACCATAAAATTTACCACTACAGAGAAAAATTTAACAATTTTACACACATTAAATAAAGATAATCTGATGAACATCTTTGCACTGTTTCTGACAAATGTTCAATGGAACTTCTAATGAGTACCAAACTGTGCCATGTGCCGATACATTCAGGGGGACATATTACTGAAGGTCCAAGACAGGACATCTGTTCTCTAAATATTTTTTTAAAACGTAGCAATGCAAAGTCATCTCCGTACAGGTCATGAAGGTCCTTGGAGGGGTGGAAGGTAAAGGCTTCCACTCTCCGTAACCTCGGCACTTAATGGGGTAGAGTGATTAACACTACACCCAGCCACCTTTGCCCTCAGGAAATAACCAATTATTCATTTTCTTGCATAAGATGAGTGAACCTCAGGACCGTGTGCACCTCCAGAAGGAAACCTAATTTCTTAAATTTTTCAACGTTCTGATGGGTGAACCGAGCACGCCTTTACTGCCTCGGCCAGGCAGCCCCTATTTTTTAAACATGGTAGCATGAAAAGAGTTTAAGTAGGTACCTAATTCATTTTTTAATATTGCAGTTACAACGACAAAGGCTAGTCTTCATACAATTTTTAATTTTACTCGACAACA
The DNA here is from genome assembly GCF_040414725.1 of Anabrus simplex. NCBI lineage: Eukaryota > Metazoa > Arthropoda > Insecta > Orthoptera > Tettigoniidae > Anabrus > Anabrus simplex. The sequence goes on along the minus strand of NC_090272.1, from coordinate 232,367,343 downwards.
TTAAATTATTTACCTACCTTCACCATTATAAAGTAATATTTTTCTTTATTCAATAGGAAGAAACACTATTATAAAATTAAAAATGGTATGATGAAGTAATAATATTCCTTGTAAGTTACAACTCAAAATCAAGAAATCTAGAAATAAGTTGCTGAAATAAAGAGAATAGGCAAAGCTTGAGAAAAACTAATTTCTTCACACTTTCCTAATGAGTTTTTGTATAGACAGTACAAGGTCAAAACTTTACATAGCCAACTGCTATCGAAATATTGTAAAATGATATGTGTATGTATGTTCAGTTGTCAGCCCTAAGGCTAGTTGGAACCTTAACTGCTCCGCCATCAGCTGTCATAGATGGCCTAGGCATCACTGAAGAGGCATATTAGGAAAATGAGGAGTGAGGTAGTTTCCCGTTGCTTTCCTCACCGAGCCAGAAGTTGCTATTACGTATCAGTCTGCCAAGCCCACTGAAACGCATGCACCAACCGACCCTATGAATAACATTTTCACACCATTCAAAACAGGGATTGGCTGCATAAGGAATGACGTTACTGGCATCGCTCATACCTCAGTCACTTTCATATTGTCAAAGTCAAGAATAAAACTGAGACAGATCAATGAAAGTAACAAAACTGCTCTAGCCCATACCAGAAGATATAGTGCACTGCATAACACAATGTCCCACCAGCAAAGGCATGTAAAATGATATATTCTTCTTAATTTTTAAAAATACTGTATTTGAAGAACAGAATGAAATAGAACGTGGTTGGGCAGGACAACATGAATCAGTGGGACATTCTTGGCAAAAATGAGTCATTCTGCTACATTCCTTTTCAAGATTAGGCACGGAATTTTGATGTTCTGTAAACAAGACGTGTTCTTTTGCCTTTATCAAAATAATGACAAGCACAACTCGTAAACTACACAAAATGACCAACAGATGGCGCTTCATATGATACACAAGCAATAATTAGCATAACATCGAGGTTTAGCAAAGAAGATGTCCTTTATAACACATGCTAAACATGTCAGCCGTCGTTCATCAACAAAACCTGTAGTTGAGGCACAATGTAAAAAGTACTGTACAGCATATCCGTAGATATGGTAAGAAATTGACGTCGGATCTTGTCTATTAACATCCCTAATGAGGTCGGACGATCGCGGTAGACTTGTGACTTCTTGTGTTCTTTATTTTGGTGTCAATAAAGCTCTATATCATGCCAATCATGTGTGTCTACCTCTCTACCTCCAATATTCTGTGAAGTATTGCCTTGTCAAATGTTAACCGACTTTTGGTCACTCTGTAGATATAATGCTTTATTCAGGGAACTGACCCTCAATGGGTTTGTCATAAGACACAAGATTGTAAGATTTTTTTTTTTTAAAGAGCAAATCTATTCCACAACTCAGTGATCATCGCTGGTATGGTACCTCTTGCACCCACTAACAATCCATAAACGGTGACATGGTACTTTTCCCTGAGGTAACTGGATACTGGAACATAAAATGCCTGTTTCTCAGAGTGCATATCATGCGGCTGTTGTTCGCCTGATTCTAGCTGTACTGAAGGGTCCAATAATATATACTGGTGAGGAAGTTATTTACAGTTACGAACTAGCAGGACCAACCATAACTATCTGCCATCTACAGGCAATTGCTGCAACTTTGGTGAATTTCTCTGCAAGGGTTGAAAGTCCTGTGGGTGATCTAGCTACCTGGTTCGATATCCTGTTTTGGCTAAAGTACAGCAGGACTATCCATCTTATGGCCGTATGTCACACAGGGTTTTCTTCCACTGATATTCTATTGTTCCAAGGAAGGATTGAATCTTGGTACAGTTCGCAGAACTCCAATAATTGGTGATTATTTTAGAAAAGAGATGCATTTGGAATAATATTTGAATTTTATATCCTCATTAGAAGTAGGTAGTAGTTTGACGATTTTTACAACTGTTATTGAAATGCTAAAGCATAGGACCATGTCTTGGCGGCACTGCCGCTGAAGCTGCCATGGGTCTATAGTAAAAGGATTTGAGAAGTGCATGAAATTACTTGAGAAGAAGTGTGATCTCTACACAACGCACACAATCTATAAAAACTCCATTCAAGCTTATTTGTCTACTAACGTCAATTCTCACCGTCTCTCCGCTGACAGCTCGGAACATACCACTTAGTCAATCAGATCATCTCTTCACTCCCAAGTCTTCCCAGCCTAACATTTGCACCATTTTTGTAAGATTACTCTTTTGTCACAAATGCTTTTCTTTTGGATCTTTTCCAGTTCTGAAATCAAGTTCATCTGACCCCTCTTTTTCCCTATCAAGTTGAAAAGTGGTTTCAGACATCTCGGTTATTTGCATTCATTCCACGAACGAGATAACCAACTATATAATATAGGCCTATCTATAAAAGAGCATGTCCTTACTGACTGCCTTATAAATGCCCAGCTAAGACCATTAAAGGGGGAGAGAGAGATTTATTAAAGAAATAAATCATCCGTCCTCCAACGAGGGTGACCATTTGGATCCGGAATACAGTTTCAATTTCAATGTCAAGAAATGAAGATTTAATCGTTGAAGCTGTTATCTTCTTTTTTCCCAGGGTTAGTGGGGGAGAAATGTCAATCACGTTCTCAGGTACAGATGGAAATGAATGATTTGCAGAGAGTCCCTCAGTATCTGTATTACTATTTTTTCTAACTCGCAGAATGGAACTGTCAAGTTTTGTAGGAAGTTTGATGTCTGACTAGGGAGGGCGCCTCTTGCTCCGAATAGCAGGCCTCTGACAATCCACCGATCGATAGATATTTTATACTTAGATGAAAGGTAAGGCAAGCATGGAACATAAATAGCTTGCTTTTCTAGGTCCACATCCTGAGCCTGATCCAGGTCCCTTTCAAAGCGAATGGTGGGATCTAAGACCATCGCTTTAATGTCCTCTCTGTTGATGGCTACGATGTCCGCCCTCCGATTAGAGTCATCGGTAGAGACGCAGTGAACCTCCTCGTGCACTTCCCATCCACGCTGTCTCAAGCCTTGAGCAATCGACGATCTTACACGGTGGTGGCGGTGGTTGCGCATTGGTTCAGTCCTCCGGCAGAATCCCAGCACATGTCCAAGGGTTTCTGTCTCATTGGAGCCATTTTGGCGGCAACGGGTTGTGTTGAAAGACCTACCGGGAACCACCTGACTGTGGTGAGGTTGCATGTCATCTTCACTGCATTTATGTATTCAGAGGAGGACAAAGGTGATTTATGAGTCATCCATATTAAATTTTAAAGATATGTTTGCATAAATGCATAAAGGCATGCTAAGGAAGGGTTTCATGAAATTTTGAATTTAAAGGGTTAAAACGGAGGTTTAATTGAAATTTAGCCTAATTTTAAAAATTTTCTCAGCCGCAAAATAAATACACGTTCATTTTTGTACAAAAACATTCTTCACACAAATACCTAAAATGCAATTTCTGTTTTGCAATGACATTCAATAAGTCACAAGGGCAATCATTGAAAGTAGCAGGAATTGATTTAAGGGAAGACATTTTTCCCATGGCCAATTTTATGTGGCCTGCTCCTGAGTAAGTGATTTTAACACCTGATGGAAGGACTACTAAGGTAGTATATAACGTGGACCTGTCATAATTATATCATCAATCAATTATTTAAATATGTATCTTTATTATTATGAATTGTTATCAATAGTAAATTTGTACGATGTTTGATACCAAATTGATTTTTATTTTCATGACACTCAACTATAATTATTGGCATTGATGAGTAAGTTGTTTATTAAATACAATCCCTAGCCCTTACAACTGCCTTTTAATACAATGGCCTGGAAAACACACTAGCACTACCTCTGAATGCAATAATAAGCTAGAATATCGTAATCAAAATCTATAGTAACAGAAACACATTTCCAACTTGAATACATCTTTCTATTTGCAAGTGTTTTAACATCACACAAACTTGGCTAGGTCTTTTGTTGACGATGGGATAGGGAAGGGCTAAGTATGGGAAGGAAGTGGCTGTGGCTTTTACAAAAATTCAGCCCCAGCATTTGCCTAGTATGAAAATGGGAACATGCACAAAACTATTTTCAGGGCTGCTGACGGTGGAATTCAAACCCACAAGCTCACAGTTACATGACCTGAACTGCTTAGAAAGTTACTCTGTCATTATATCTTGATGAACGTGATTCTTGAACTTGTAGGGGGAAATGAGTTAAAGACAATTATGTGGCATATATTCAGCACCCATGGTTCCTATCACTGCATACATATTGTCCAGAAAATAATGAAAGTGATTATTCCGCATAAGAAATATTAGAAAGTGCACATTTCAGTTCTAGTTCAGTTCACTGTCAGATTCTGATGAAAGTGGCAGTGATAAGGTTGATGATGGACTGTTCACGAGTGGAAAACAAAGTAGAACACCGAGTGAGAGTTGGAAATGGTCCACGTACAGTTAATGAGAAACCAGAACAAATTCTATTTAGTGGAAATTTCAATTTGAAGGCATGTTCGGATTGAAAAAATTAAAATCCGTTAATAATTGTGATAGTTTGTAGGAAAGAATAAATTGTGTTCTCCTTCTTGTTTTCATTTAATTCATTTTCAAATTCTCTCTCTCTCTCTGTACTCATGCTGCACTAATGTACCTCACGAGATGTCCTGGGTATCCCTGTCACTCCTAGCCCCTCATGTTGCCAACACTGCGACTGATGTCTGCATTATGTCTACCCTTGTAGTCTAGTGCATATGCTGGGATCATGCCTTCCACTCAGTCTGGAAGCACAGAGATGACAACCACGATGTTCCAAGCTCCGACTCAGTTTCTGGGATAGCCACTAGAACAATCCATACCTGATGCACAATGCCCTGTTGGAACCCTTCCCTCACTCAAATATCTACCTCACTTTCAGCCCACTCTTCATGAACCTCATTACTCCGCTGCTCTTTGGAGCCATTCCTTTCAGTTTCATCTGCTGACCCAAGTTTATCCCATGCATTTTAAAAATGATCTTTTGTCACTGATTCTGATGGTTCAGCTAACATGTAGCAACAGTCCCAGAGATTTAGCTCTAAGGCTCTTGGCTGTTGTCTGCTGGTAGTAAGCACCAGAGAATTTGCTCCTTATAAAGACTTTTCAGATGCACCATGATCCATAGTTTGAATCAAGACAGTGATACTTGTAGAGAGTATGCCGCTTTTTGTGTCTATAAAAAAAGAAGGTCTAAAATGAGAGTAAACAGTAATATATTTTCTTACTAATTTGACAATTGTTCTGTTTTAGCTGTTATCCTTCTCTTCTTCCTTTACTTCTTCTTATCATTATTAATATTATTCTGTGATCTTGTCCATAAGCACCCCCCTATGTGTTATATCCTTCTGTCATTTCCTCATGCTAGGTGGTCAACCGTCTTGAATGTGAATGCAGACGTGCCACTTCTTCATTCTGCAATTCACTTAACACCATCCTCATTTACTTTACATTTCCTTCTCACCGTTTCTTCTTAACCTACTTCAACTCCAGCCTACATGTGTGTCTGCAGTGTACTGAGTGTATTTTATCTAATACATGATGTTCCATATTTGTTCAAAACTTTTGAGGAGACAATTTTCCTACTATTTCCATCAGCCATGCCATTTCAATTAAGTGATCATTCAAGTCTGTTGTGTTGATTCTCAATTTCAGCTTTGGCAGGCTTTTACTTTGAGAGCGACGAGGCACTCAAGAAGAAGAAGAAGGACATCGCTGTGAAGGAGACGGTACCATCAATGCTCAGCAAATTCGATGCTAGAGTGAAAGAAAATGGGGGCTACTTTGTTGGTGGCAAGGTATGTGTATCTATACCGGGTTCTTGTAGGCATGGTATACATATTTACAGTTCTGTGTTTAATAAAATAATAATGGCAATGCCTCATGACAATAATAATTAAGATTTTAAAGGAGGAGTTGGGTTAAAAATGGATTTTTAACTGAACATCAGAAATGACCGGGAGAGTTGGCCGTGCGGTTAGTGGCGTGCAGCTGTGAGCTTGCATCCGGGAGATAGTGGGTTCCAACCCCACTGTCGGTAACCCTGAAGATGGTTTCCCATTTGCACACCAGGCAAATGCTGGGGCTGTACCTTAATTACGGCCACGGTCGCTTCCTTCCCAGTCCTAGCCCTTTCCTAGGCGATCGTCGCCATTAGACCTATCTGTGTCCGTGTGACATAAAGCAAGTTGTAAAAAATAACACATCAGAAATGAGAGGGAATTTTATTTGAAAGCAAATTATATTTGCCCTGCCCCATTCAATGCAGGAATTAGTTAGTTATTTGGGTACTTGTCCGAAGCCACTGACGTCACTAGCAGTAAGGCTGAGTCAGGCGTCAATGCCTGGAACTTGACGTGTATGCACATATTCTTCATGTTCCTGTTACGTTTGCTGCCGGCACAGTTGTTGATTATTTATCAAGGTTTTTAGTTATGATCCACATCAATTCAAGCGCATTGCAGGTGGAAGTGGTAAATCAAAAATGACTTCCCAGAATAGGAGTTGAAGAAAGTCTAATTTAAATGGTGTGCATGTGGTTTACATGTTAATATGCCTACCGATGGGGAAGAAAATTTTTGTTCCATTTATATAAACACTTCTTATTACTTAATGTTGGTAGGCTAATCTCAAATCCAAAATTAGATTTTCTCTGCAGGTGACAGGTTTTTCCAATTGAACATTTCTTATTTTTCATCTTAATGTAAATGTTTCTACATTTTTCAATATTCAGTTTAACATACTAAATTAAATGTCATCTTGGACACCATACCAGTGAGAATGTTATTCATTTGTAGAAAAGAAACATCCACTTGTATCAGATATGTTGACGGGTTTGAAATACAACAAAATAGAAATTTCAAGCATAAAACTTCTATAAAATACAATTTAATCTAGTATAATCATATATTTTTCTGAAAATTAACATCTATATCTACACACAAGTGAGAGGTAAGGTAGGTAAGGGTTATTCTGCCCGAAGGCAGGTCCGAACCTCCGCAGAGGAGTTCCTGAACCGGAGTTTACGTGCGGTAGGGTGGCCAGTTCCTATCCGCTCCTCCATTCCCTTACCCCCCACCAACAGTGCGTGGCAACCCATCCAACTCCTGACCACGCCCAATGTTGCTTAACTTTGGAGATCTGACGGGATCCGGTGTTTCAACACGGCTACGGCCGTTGGCCAAGTGAGAGGAAATAACAAAATTTTACAAAGATGGTATGAATAACTCAATTAGGTCCTAATCAGGCAAAAATTTTATGACTATAACTCTTGCTTTTGTGGACTTGCTCAGGACGATCTCGCTTCATGTTCCAGCTGAGGGGTCAATGACTAGTTACCGTCAGATTCTACACCCATTCCCTCATGCATCTCAAAAGCCCCGTGATCACTGCATTCACTGCCTTTGTCCTCATCAGAAACAAAGTAATTGAAAACTGGAACTGGGAGTGTCTCAGAGTGTGTGATACTAGGATATGAGATCATATGCCAGTTTTTCTTGCCAATACCCTTCGCATTGATCAGGCAGAAATAAATCGCTGCTCTGGTCCTTGGGTTCATGAAAACCATGGGGATTTAAAACGGCATAATTTTTTGTTTTCCTTTCATCCAATTACATAGTGTTTCCTCAGAATTATGACACAACACTATATACGGAGCCCATTTCTTGCCCTGATTGCCTAAGGAAATTTCAAAATAGATTCTATATTCACGTTTCACAAATTATGAAATTGTGAAGTGTGTAGCAGCCAATATTTTGCTAACTGAACAGGAAGATATAATTTTTCTTACATTTTTACCCAGCATATCCCATGAATTTATCCTGTATATAAATTGTCTGTACGAAGTGTGACATATTATAGAGAGTGTATTGTTCTTTAACAGGTCTTTTGACTCCATTTTAGTTGCAGGCATAATTTATTAGATGCCTTGCAGTGTTCAACACATCAAGGTTCAAGATTAAGTAACATGTAACATATTACAGTCTGCGCTACCCCAAACCCTATTTATTACTTCTCCCTCATGGTAATACACACGTTCATTATGCTGGGGAACATTTTTCTGTTCATTTTCTGTTGCACGAGATTTTCCAGGTGTTTTTATGTTTCTCTGCATCTAAAATCCACTTTCTTTTGATTGCTCTAGTTTTCTTACAGGATAATTAATAGTTTACACACGCGATTTTTTACATAGTTTTAATTATTTTAAATATACAAATTTATTAAAGGTAGATTATTAAAATCAATCAAAGGCATTTATGTTGACAATTGGGCTTCAGTGAGAATTGATGGTAGAATGAGTTCTTGGTTCAGGGTACTTACAGGGGTTAGACAAGGCTGTAATCTTTCACCTTTGTTGTTCGTAGTTTACATGGATCATCTGCTGAAAGGTATAAAATGGCAGGGAGGGATTCAGTTAGGTGGAAATGTAATAAGCAGTCTGGCCTATGCTGACGACTTGGTCTCAATCGCAGATTGTGCTGAAAGCCTGCAGTCTAATATCTTGGAACTTGAAAATAGGTGCAATGAGTATGGTATGAAAATTAGCCTCTCGAAGACTAAATTGTTGTTAGTAGGTAAGAAATTAAACAGAACTGAATGTCAGATTGGTGATACAAAGCTAGAACAGGTCGATAATTTCAAGTATTTAGGTTGTGTGTTCTTCCAGAATGGTAATACACTGACTGACAGAGCAAATGCAACACCAAGAAGGAGTGGTCAGAACTTTATGCCAATTGCAGGGTAGACTGACGTCACTGAGGTATGCTCATGATGTGAAATGCGCCGCTGTGCTGCGCACGTAGCGAACGATAAATGGGACACGGCGTTGGCGAATGGCCCACTTCGTACCGTGATTTCTCAGCCGACAGTCATTGTAGAACGTGTTGTCGTGTGCCACAGGACACGTGCATAGCTAAGAATGCCAGGCCGCCGTCAACGGAGGCATTTCCAGCAGACAGACGACTTTACGAGGGGTATGGTGATCGGGCTGAGAAGGGCAGGTTGGTCGCTTCGTCAAATCGCAGCCGATACCCATAGGGATGTGTCCACGGTGCAGCGCCTGTGGTGAAGATGGTTGGCGCAGGGACATGTGGCACGTGCGAGGGGTCCAGGCGCAGCCCGAGTGACGTCAGCATGCGAGGATCGGCGCATCCGCCGCCAAGTGGTGGCAGCCCCGCACGCCACGTCAACCGCCATTCTTCAGCATGTGCAAGACACCCTGGCTGTTCCAATATCGACCAGAACAATTTCCCGTCCATTGGTTGAAGGAGGCCTGCACTCCCGGCGTCCGCTCAGAAGACTACCATTGACTCCACAGCATAGACGTGCACGCCTGGCATGGTGCCGGGCTAGAGCGACTTGGATGAGGGAATGGCGGAACGTCGTGTTCTCCGATGAGTCACGCTTCTGTTCTGTCAGTGATAGTCACCGCAGACGAGTGTGGCGTTGGTGTGGAGAAAGGTCAAATCCGCCAGTAACTGTGGAGCGCCCTACCGCTAGACAACGCGGCATCATGGTTTGGGGCGCTATTGCGTATGATTCCACGTCACCTCTAGTGCGTATTCAAGGCACGTTAAATGCCCACCGCTACGTGCAGCATGTGCTGCGGCCGGTGGCACTCCCGTACCTTCAGGGGCTGCCCAATGCTCTGTTTCAGCAGGATAATGCCCGCCCACACACTGCTCGCATCTCCCAACAGGCTCTACGAGGTGTACAGATGCTTCCGTGGCCAGCGTACTCTCTAGATCGAACACGTGTGGGATCTCATTGGATGCCGTTTGCAAACTCTGCCCCAGCCTCGTACGGACGACCAACTGTGGCAAATGGTTGACAGAGAATGGAGAACCATCCCTCAGGACACCATCCGCACTCTTATTGACTCTGAACCTCGACGTGTTTCTGCGTGCATCGCCGCTCGCAGTGGTCCTACATCCTACTGAGTCGATGCCGTGCGCATTGTGTAACCTGCATATCGGTTTGAAATAAACATCAATTATTCGTCCGTGCCGTCTCTGTTTTTTCCCCAACTTTCATCTCTTTCGAACCACTCCTTCTTGGTGTTGCATTTGCTCTGTCAGTCAGTGTATATTAAATGAGATTGAATCAAGGTGTAGTAAAGCTAATGCAGTGAGCTCGCAGTTGCGATCATCAGTATTCTGTAAGAAGGAAGTCAGCTCCCAGACGAAACTCTCTTTACATGGTCTGTTTTCAGACCAACTTTGCTTTATGGGAGCGAAACCTGGGTTGACTCAGGATATCTTATTCATAAGTTAGAAGTAACGGACATGAAAGTAGCAAGAATGATTGCTGGTACAAACAGGTGGGAACAATGGCAGGAGGGTACTCGGAATGAGGAGATAAAGGCTAAGTTATGAATGAACTTGATGGATGAAGCTGTATGCATAAACCGGCTTCAGTGGTGGGGTCATATGAGGCAAATGGAGGAGGATAGGTTACCTAGGAGAATAATGGACTCTGCTCTGGAGGGTAAGAGAAATAGAGGTAGACCAAGACGACGATGGTTAAACTCGGTTTCTAACGATTTAAAGATAAGAGGTATAGAACTAAATGAGGCCACAACACTAGTTGAAAATTGAGGATTGTGGCAACGTTTAGTAAATTCACAGAGGCTTTCAGACTGAATGCTGAAAGGCATAACAGTCTATAATGATAATGTATGTATGTATGTACAAATTTATCTGCTTAAATGACACCTTGTTTTCTGGATTTAGACCATATCATAGCCTGGTTAAGCAGGCATAAGTGTTCCTCTGCCTTCCAAACTGTCTTTACATAGCACTTTACAATAAAAATCTTCAATTTCTTTGCTTCTCTCAGTCGGACAGTGTTGAAGTTCCAACTCCCAATTAAGTAGCTATTTACTTCATTGCTTCTCCTTTATCATTTTGATTAATAGCATTTAACTTTTTGTCTATTGAAAGCAAAACCTTCCTATGATTCGATACTATTTTAAACTTATACACTGAAGTACACTCCCAAACACTTTGATAAAAATAGAAACAATCCAGTTGAACCACACACTATAAACCAAATAACATGACGAGCTGTTTGAAAATGGGGGAAAACCAAGGAGATTGAGGGAGGGGTGGGGATCAAGGACAACACTTCCTCCTAGCACATTTATAGCCGTACCTTGTGTCACTCTATTAAATATTTCTCAAACTCAAAAAAGAGACATTTTACAGTACAGTATTACGATGATTTATTGTACAATCTATGCAGGAACTGTACACTGAATCGAACTAAGAAGTGAATATTTGGTGTACTCACAGTTACAGTAGTGGAACCTAGTGTTTACAGTGCACTATGTCTTCTGGTATGGGCTAGAACAATTTTGTTATTTATTTTTCTCTTTAGAACTTGCCTTACCTCGTACCGACACAGATAGGTCTTATGGTGATGATGGGAGAGGAAAGGGCTAGGAGTGGGAAGGAAGCGACCATGGCGTTAATTAAGGTACAGCTCCGCATTTGCCTGGTGTGAAAATGGGAAACCATGGAAAATCATCTTCAGGGCTGCCAACAGTGGGGTTTGAACCCACTATCTCCCGGTGTTACTTTTATTGATCTGATCTATCTCAGTCTTATCCTTGTCTTTTACAATGTGAAAGTGACTGAGGTACGAGCGATGCTAGTAATACCATTCCTTATGCAGCCAGTCCCTGCTATGAATGGTGTGAAAATATCGCTCATAGGGTCGGTTGGTGCACGCATTTCAGTGGGTTTGGCAGATTGATATGTAATAACAACTTCTGACGCAGTGAGGAAAGAAATGAGAAAGTACCTCACCCCTCATTTCCCTAGTATGCCTCTTCAGCAATGCCTAGGCCATCTATGACAGTTAATGGTGGAGCTGTGGAGGATCCAACCAGCCTTCAGACTGAACATACACACATAGTTACATTCTTGTTATCATAGTTAAAAATTATTATCTAATGTGAACATTGAATTTCAATTTTAAAATATCTACTAATCTGTTCTGGAGATCTGCGTAAACAAGGTTTTACAGTATATGTAAAAATGAAAAGATAAAACAGCAATTACTTTTTGTCATTATTATCTTCCTTTTTCCTTGTTTAATTTTAAAGTTATAGTATGCCTCTGTATAACATACTTTTGTATCCAAAAACTTTAACTGCCTGTATCTCTGGTTCAAGTTTTTGGGGTTTATTTGCAGAGAACTCCTGATCTGTGAGTGTAAGAACTGGGGATAAATGTTTATAGGAGGATGGAGAGGCATGTACTTATGATTTATACTGACCAAGTTATCACAGTGATTCCTAGATATAATGCAGGGCAGGTCCTCCAGAGGAGTTGGTAGATGGTTTTTGTTGCAGAAAATGTTCTCAAAATAACCTTTCAATGTATTAAATTGAGTTCAGTACATACGGTACGTTTTCTAGAAGTGTTAAGTACAGAACAAAAATGACTAAGCCACAGATTTCTGATTTCACATCGGATGCTTTTACCAATTGAGCTATGGTCATACAGTACTTGTTTTATTTGCAAGGATCAAAGTGCAGGTCTGGCACTACTGTCATCACAATATTCATGATCACACTGGTGTGGTTGGATTGGTTTTATTCTATACTTAACAGCTCTTCAATATGTACTATTTGAAGATGACCTAATAAGATGAAAGTGGTCGCCAAAATTAAATATTAATTAAAGTAAATTCAATTGTATACTTAAACTATGCGGTATATATTCTTGATTGCAGCTCACCTGGGCAGATGTTTACTTCGGTGCCGTCCATGCAACTTTCAATCACTTTGTGGGAGAAAATGTGATTGCAAAATATCCGAACCTCAAAGCTCTTGTTGATAAGGTGCAAGCAATTCCTGCCATCAAAGCCTGGGTTGAGAAGAGACCTGTAACAGAATTTTAATTTTATCTGACATATTTAATTCATCATATTTTCAAGCTGATTTTTTAAAAATAATTTATAATGTAACATGTCATTCATTAAAGAACAATTCATCCATGTGAAATGAGGTAAAATTCATGATAGAGTTACTAACTTTCACCATAACCCTCAATTTCCCCTTTCCAGCTCTATCCAGGTTGTCATCATCTTCTTCCTTTCATGTACTGAGTCAATTTGGAAATCAGAAGGAATAAGTGAATAAACCTGGGGAAGATAGCACAGAATCTAGAAATCAAATCTTCAGGTTTTGCAGATGACCTTGCCATTCTAACAAAAGATGCTGGAGAATCTGCGTGAAATCGCAAAAAAAAAAAAAAAAAAAAAAAAAAAAAAAAAAAAAAAAAAGGGTCTTAAAGTTTCTTATGAAAAATTGGAATATATGGTGTACAAACACCGAAGTGAGAAGTATATGGAGGCAAAAAATGGGAAGATTAAAAGGACAGTGAAGTTATTTGTTGCTATTTGTTTTACGTCGCACCGACACAGATAGGTCTTATGGCGACGATGGGATAGGAAAAGCCTAGGTAGTGGAAGGAAGCGGCCGTAGCCTTAATTAAGGTACAGCCCTGGCATTTGCCTGGTGTGAAAATGGAAACCACCGAAAACCATCTTCAGGGCTGCCGATAGTGGGGCTCAAACCCACTATCTCCCGATTACTGGATACTGGCCACACTTAAGCGACTGCAGCTATCGAGCTCGGTGACAGAGAAGTTAAAAAACAGTACCTGGGTGAATGGATCCAACCCAACGGACTGATTAAGAGGTAAATAAGGCAAGAGCCAGAAAATTAGATCTGGCCTATAAGCTAACACAGAACACATATGGCCAAAATCGGACATTATAATTCCGTATTTAACTCCGAAGTATTGTACGCTTCAGAATATCTTATCCTATATAAAAAAGGAGAAGCTGCAAGAACTCAAGAAGAAAGAAAAGAAATTTCAGAGGAAAATTCTGAAACCACAAAAGACTACTGATGGGAGTTGGAGAAATGAGGAGCTGTACAGGTACACTGAACAGATCACGGACACAAATGCGGAAACAAATGACACCTCATAAGAATGGATGACAAATGACTGACTAAAAAGATCTTCAGATACATCACGGGATTAAAGGTCGCCTGCAAGTGAGTAGAAGAGGTCAAGAGGGATGACTTGATGATCCACAATAGAAGAGAGTTCAGAAGAAGAGTCAACAACAGTCTGAAATCATTTGAATAGAAACCACTAAAAGGAGACCCAAACAAATCATTTCCGAAGAGGAGAGAATGATGAGGAGTGAAAGAATGAAGAGATTCTGGGAGGAGAAGAGGAAGAAAGACCAAGAAGCCTTAAGTGGTACACCTTCCATAGTTGGACAGATTCTGAAACAAAACAAGAAATTAATTTTATACATTTGTTGGGCGGTGAACAGCAGACAATTAATGGTATGATGGTAAATGGGGTTGTAAGTTTCACTAAGAGGAAAAGACCTGTCAGTTTTAATTACTGTTTGATGGGTTGAAAATACCTCACGGTGATCACTGTAAATCTGTACCAAGGAAATATCTTCATGGGGACAATCACATTTACAATGTTGTAAATATTTCATTCTTCCAAGTTGAAGCGCGTTGTTTCCTGTATCTTCTGTACAGTTTGCCGACGTTTTGAACACATTGTAGTATTGTCTCCCAAACTTGATTCAGCTGCCTTGGGAGACTGATTACCTCGAATCGAGTAGGGGTATTTAAGTGTCCTTGACAAAGAATACTGCAATGTATTCAAAATGTCGGCAAACTGAATGGAATGTACAGAAAATAACACCACATTTCAATCCGGAAGAAGAACTAAAAAACTCAACAGACCGTGGAAGCTTCATGTCTATAAGGCAGTAAATAATTGCCACAGTTTTCTTCACAGGGTTATGAGAGTATTTAACGGTTGTAGTAAGGATGTAAAACAGAGGGCATATCAGTCGCTGGTAAGAATATTTTATGCTTCCAGTGTAGAGGGCCCGCACCAGGATTACTTGATACGAGAACTGGAAAGCACCATGTTTTGTTCATGGTTGTGATAGTACATACATCACACACTCGCACTATATTCACAACTAAGAGTTGTTATTATTATTATTATTATTATTATTATTATTATTATTATTATTATTATTATTATTATTATTATTATTATTATTATTATTATTATTACCAAGCACGACAGCTGCAGTCGCTTAAGTGGGGCCAGTATCCAGTAATCGGGAGATAGTGGATTTGAACCCAATATTCAGCAGCTCTGACGACCCCATTGTAATAACAGCCTATATATGTTTCATTCATTACATCCCTGACCAGGTCAATGACTGGAAAACAGGTTGTAGGTTTCCTTTTTTCCATTCAGCAGCCCTGAAGATGGTTTTCTGTGGTTTCCCATTTTCACACCAGGCAAATGCCGGGGCTGTAATTTAATTAAGGCCACGGCCGCTTCCTTCCCCCTCCTAGCCCTTTCCTGTCCCATCATCGCCGTAAGACCTATCTGTGTCGGTGCAACATAAAGCAGATAGCAAAAAAAAAAAAAAAAATTATTATTATTATTATTATTATTATTATTATTATTATTATTATTATTATTATTATTATTTCATATGTATATTTATTCTTTATATCTGATGCTGGAAGGTGTCCATATTTAATATGAGTAATTTGTTATGTTCAAAACTGATGGGAAAACAGCGCTATTTACAACTCGGAAAGTTTCTGTAAGTCATGTGAACTGCCAGAACTCTGATGATGTAGCCCTGTTGTTGCTCTGCGATCTGGGAGACGTTCAGGGCATGGCCTTGGACCGACAAGAGGATCTTTCACTCACACCATGAGAGAGTGGGGGAAGCTGAGGTTTATTTAGGTGTGTAGAGAGATGCCGAAAGACTTGACTTGAAATTTTTTGTGAAACATGGAGTGTTGTACTGACCTACAAACTGTGGAGTGCTTATGTACTAGGTATTCTATAACTTGTGGTAGTTTGGTGTCTTTATCACCAATTGTCGTATATGTTGGTGTTAAGCTATGCAGTACTGTACTTTATTTCAGACTTTCCATTATCTATGTTCTGGAACAACAACCGTGTGTTGCTCAAATGAAAGTATCATTAAACCAAGTGTTTGAATCAGTGAACACTGACTTATAAAGGTATAGTATCAATGTGGTATACATGTGTCCTTAGTAAGACTCTCCAAGTTGTGTTAAGATGCAAAAATAATGAAGGGAAATATATAAAATGTTTGTAATTAGTGCTCATCGGGCTAATTACAAATGGTAGCTCAGTCCTCACTTATGTTTCTCCCTGTTCTTTTTTTTAATATGTTGAATAAATTTGTAAATATGAAGTCTTCGAGCAGTATTTTGTGTGTGTGTATCATATGTACATTTTTGCACGTCGATGAAGTGCTCATGCACAGATATTATTCAGAATAGGGGCAGTTATTTTAGAGTTAGTGAAGTTATTGGTGAACCTAGGTGCAGTTCCTACCTATTTAATCGTTTTCAGTGTTAGGTAAGGCCTGAAGCAGATGTACTAGTACACAGCTTTATGTACACACCCTGGGAGAGAGAATTATCATGCTCTATTAAAATTCAAGGGATCACATTAGGTGAACTCTGGTACTCATATCACGGACATTTTGATTAGTCATTTTATTAATTTATTCTATTTCATTAAGATTCCAATGAATGCCCAAGTGAGAGGCAAATTATTTTTATTTAGTTATGTAAATTTTTAATTATATTACAAATAGCACTCAACAGCTGGGCAATGGTTATTAATGGTAATAGGAAATATTGTACAGTGATTTCGGACAACACAGTAGTATCGCGAAAATGTTGCCAACTTTGGGCTGGGAAGACTTGGGAGTAATAGAAGACGAGCCGCTAACGAAGCGATATGTCGTGAGTTGTCAGTGGGTCAGTGGAGAAATGGTGTGGAATAAGTTTTAGTGAAGCCTTTACAAGTATGAAAGCTCATTATATGAAGATAAAGTTGGAATTCAAGAGGAGAAATTGGGGAAAATGTTAATTTATAGGAAGAGGAATTAGGGATTGGAATAACTTATCAAGGGAAATGTTTGATACATATCCGAGTATTTTGGAATCATTTCAGACAAGACTAAGTAATATGACACCTGGGCAGCAGCCCTAGATGTAGATCAATGATGATTGGTTGATTTTATTTTATTATCATAATAAACTTGCTCTGAAAATTATATTGATGTGATTTGTACTGTGAATGACTTAAAACAAGTACATACTCGAAACTCATCACAATCTAATTGTCATCTTACTTAATGCTCGGGATAAATCAAGGTATTTTATGTTGAACTCAAACCCTCTGTTTTCCAGTTTTTATCCTCTAAACACACAGCTGGGCATATTCTCCTGATCTGCTGAATGTGGAATTGCATGTTATTGTGGTTGAGGTTAGTGTTTATGGTGGTGTATAAGTTGCAGGGATGTTGGGGACAGTACGGACACAAACCAAACCAAACCAAACCCCATGGTGCAACAGTCCTGAAGGGCCATGGCCTACCAATAATAATAATAATAATAATAATAATAATAATAATAATAATAATAATAATAATAATAATAATAATAATAATAATAATAATAATAATAATAATAATCATCATCATCATCATCTTCATCTGTTTACCCTGCGGGTTCGGCTTTTCCCTCGGACTCAGCGAGGGATCCCACCTCTACCGCCTCAAGGGCAGTGTCCCGGAGCTTCAGACTCTTGGTCGGGGGATACAACTGGGGAGAATGACCAGTACCTCGCCCAGGCGGCCTCACCTGCTATGCTGAACAGGGGCCTTGTGGAGGGATGGGAAGATTGGAAGGGATAGGCAAGGAAGAGGGAAGGAAGCGGCCGTGGCCTTAAGTTAGGTACCATCCTGGCATTTGCCTGGAGGAGAAGTGGGAAACCACGGAAAACCACTTCCAGGATGGCTGAGGTGGGAATCGAACCCACCTCTACTCAGTTGACCTCCCGTGGCTGAGTGGACCCCGTTCCAGCCCTCGTACCACTTTTCAAATTTCGTGGCAGAGCCGGGAATCGAACTCGGACCTCCGGGGGTGGCAGCTAATCACGCCCACCACTACACCACAGAGGCGGACAATAATAATAATAATAATAATAATAATAATAATAATAATAATAATAATAATCTTCTTTCTCTTCTACTGCTTTTCCCACTCATGTGGGGTCGCAGGTGCAAATTATGTTGTATATGTGGATTTGGCTTAGTTTTACGTCCGGCTGCCCTTCTTGACGCCAGCCCTATATGATGGTTGGTAGTGTAGTCCGTTGTCTGAATATGAAGAGGAAAGTGTTGGAAAAAACACAAACGCCCAGTCCCCGAGCCAGAAGAATTAATCAGCCGCGATTAAAATCCCTGACCCGCCGGGGATCGAACCCGAGACCGGTGACTCGAAGGCCTCAATGCTGATCATTCAGCCAAAGAGTCGGATAATGATATTTCTATGTCCGTTTAACTATTAATATTTTGCTAGGTGCGGTTTTCGGAGACGCCGAGATGCTGGAATTTCGCCTCGCAGGATTTCTTTTACGTGCCAGTAAATCTACCGACACGAGGCTAACGTATATGAGCACTTTCAAATACCACCGGACTGAGCCAGGATCGAACCTGCCAAGTTGGGGTAAGAAAGCCCAATAATAATAATAATAATAATAATAATAATAATAATAATAATAATAATAATAATAAATTAAAGGCTGAGATAATATTCGTTTTGGTGGTGCTTCTTCAGCTACGGAGTCACTGTTTCAGTGAACATAAGAACTGCCCGTTCAATATGTTACACAACGTAAGCTAGAGAGCGAGCTCACGGCCTTGACATCCACTGTTGGTTATAACTTGGTGCATGTCGTCACCGGCTTCAGTTCAGTTTCAGTCTGCCCTGCCTGCTGCCTGTCTGCTGCTGTTAGCTACAAAGTGAACAATGGCTCCCAAGTACAAGCTCACATACTTCAATCTTAGAGGACTCGGCGAACCTATTCGATTCCTGTTTCATTATGGAGGCATTGCTTTTGAAGACAACCGAATTGAATTTGCAGATTGGCCTAAAGTGAAAGATTGTAAGTACCAAAATGTCTGTATACATTCATATTATAGCCTATATTGTAAGTGTGGTGGTCGTAACAGCCTTGTTCAATACGTTTACGAGGGTGTGTCTTTTGCCGCGTGTCGTATGGTTTCATTAATTTGGGCTAGGAGTGTTTGAAGTACGTATTACTGTACTGACGGTATAAAGACTGAATAGGGAAATTCACTCTCAGGACTGATGTGAACATTACCATTTGAATTTTGGATGTGCAGGCCAACAGCAGTTATCCAAGTTAGCTAAGCCTGCAATACTTTTTCTTCGAAGAGGATTTAGTTCTACGATTTTCCCATTTGATACTTTCTTCTTCAATCACCATTGATCTCCATTCAGCGGTGTCGCCCAGGTGGCAGATACCCTAAAGAGTCTTAAAATGATTTCAAAGAACTTGGATATTTATAAAACATCTCCCTTGATAAATTATTCCAATCCCTAATTCCTCTTCTTCTTAACGAATATCTGCCCCAATTTGTCGTCTTGAACTCCAACTTCTCCTTAATTTTATTCTTCTTTCGTGACCTTCTTTCCAGTTGTCAGGGATCGGCACAAATGAGGATTAGGCACAGTTTTACGGCCGGATGCCCTTCCGGACGCCAACTCTTGCGAGGAATGTATACTGTGTTCGCTGATAGTGTGAAGGGTAGTTATATTAAGACGATCATACTGTACAGAAACTAACCGAACGTGGAAACATTCACAGACCCGGCGGGAAACCGAACCCGGAGCCCCATGAACAGAAGGTCGCTACGCTGATAGGGTGACCAGATGAGAACACTGAATCCTGAAATGTAGCACGTTTCACCTAAATCTAGGACACTTTATCCAGCAACAAAATTTCACTCATATATACGAATTGCGGGTTTGTTCTGGGGTGGAGAATGGGTATGAGGTTATCCCCCTTTCAATACACTATAAGTAAAATGAAAGATTTTAGATCATTTCATTATTTAAGGGACCGGTTTCAAGCCAACCAGGGGTGATCCTCAGCCTTAACATTTTAAACATCTGAAAGTCATACAATATACGGTACCGTATGTACAATCATTAAAGTCCCTTACACGTATACATTATCACAAGACACTTAAAACACCAGATGTCTTGAGTGAAACTATGTATTGGTGGTGGTGGCGATTATTGTTCGAAGAGTACAACTTTGGTCGATACCTTCATTTTTAGAAGTGTTGGATCCCTTCCATTTCTCTCTTTGGTCAGTGTTATTTAGAGAATGATAGAGATAGAGGGCAGGTACGAAAATAAAGTACAAATTATTATTTATTTATTTATTTATTTCGAGTACGCTATGCATCCTATACCCATACCGTGTTAAGGCCCTTCCTGCTTTACTTACGGCTAGTGCATAGTTCGAACTGAGCCATACATAAGGCCTACTAACGAACAGGTCAAACGAACAAACGTGTTCTGTCATAAATCTGGCATGCAGCTTAGTTGAGTTACGTTTTATTTCACTTTCCTTATAGCCTTGATTGCTTGTTTACTTAATTTAGACACTTTCTTAAAACTAAATTTTCAGCGACTTTAGGGAGACGTATCGTCATCAACACTCACGACAGATATGAACAACCACAGGCTAGCATGATACCACAAGAAAACATATGAATTCCTTTAAATTCCGCGCGAACCGTGTATAAAAAAATAAAAAAACCACAAACCCGAGTTCTTAATATGCGCTGTGAGGAACGATGAAGGGTGGTAGGGGTACCTTTTTTTGGCAAGGTCATGGACACAGAGGTATGATTCACCCGTTTGCCGCGCGCATTCGCGTGTCTGGCAGTCTCTTTAGCGTCTTTTAGTATCTTAGCGTATAGTCGAATATTAAATGATTTTTAATTGTATAATCATGCAATACCGTACATGTGTAATATTGTTCCTTTGATGAAAGTTTTATTGTACAGTATTGAATCCAAATCTCAAAAAACCATTATTACCGCACATAAGTTGGTAGACTGTCAACCTTTACCTCTGTCGAAATTAGTTAAGTTTTGATGCCTACTCTTCCCCCCCCCCAACTTCTGATTCCCAATTGCCGCTACTGCGGTTGTCACATCTGCATTAAAAATATATTATACAATCTTGTAAATAGGCCTATGTCAGAAAAAGAAAGATATACAGTATCTGCTGCATAACATAGTTGTAGCCTTCATTTAATTTCACAAATTTGTCAGCTTTTTACCTCTTATTTCAAAAGTTTTGTGAAACAGACATTTATAAAATTTTTTACCTGCCTGACAATTTCCTGTCTACTGTAACATTTTAACTTTTATGAAATAGGGTCCTGGGCTTATTTTTTCAGCCGGAACGCATTCCGCTAAGCTTTTGCGTTCCTAAACATACTTTTTAAATAATAATGTTATTTGGTTGACGTTCTACTAACTACTTTTACGGTTTTCGGAGACGCCGAGGTGCCGGAATTTAGTCCTGCAGGAGTTCTTTTACGTGCCATTAAATCTACTGACACGAGGCTGACGTATTTTGAGCACCTTTAAATACCACCGGACTGAGCCAGGATCGAACATGCCAGCATGGGTCAGAAGACCAGCGTCTCAACCGTCTGAGCCACTCAGCCTGGCTAAACATACGTTTTATAAGTAGGTCTATTTCAAAAGTATCGGCACAACTGCTATAAATTGGAAGCTATCGTTTTGTTTTTTTGCCAGTGGTTTAATGATGCAATAACAAACACATCGAAGGATTGGCAAGGAAGCGGCCGTGGCCTTAATTAAGGTAGCCTACAGCCCCAGTATTTGCTGGTATGAAAATGGGAAACAACGTACTGCCAATGCTGGTATTCAAACCCAACATCTCCTGAATGCAAGCTCACAGATGTGCGATCGTAACCACACAGCTATTGTAAATATTGAGGGAATTAAAAATTTCTTCACATTTGCATTACCAGTAATGTTTTAATGTTTTATTTCCATTTTATATACAGTATGCAGTATCAATCAGAAGAGTTGGGGGAAACCGTTATTGAATTACTGTACTTGTAACAAACTATTTCCTAGTAATTTTTACTTAAACTTGTTACATTATACAAAATGTAATTTTTATTCATAGCTTGGTTCTTAGAATAACATTGCAATCATTACATTCCAGTAATTGCATGGAAGTAGAAACAGAACAGTTACGATGCAGATCACTTGTACAGTTCTAATGCAGCAAAACCAGTGCTCAGTTAAACACAAATTTTACTGTAGAGCACTTCTTTACTAAATGCAGAGACATTATTTCCCCGCAGAGGTCAAGACTTAGCGATGGAAATTTTAAGAACCAAATATACGTGAAGTAAATGGTAATTGAACACTAAAGGTAGAAAATCAATGGTACACTCTATTCATCTGGTGAATTAGCTGTGATAATGGTGTATATTTTACAGCCCAATAAAAACCAATATCTACAATTTACTTTTGTAGACATTGTTTAAAAATACAACGTGGATAGTGTTTGTCATGAAGTAAGGCTTACAAAACCATTTGTCGTTTAACATGTTCTTTATCAATCAATCACCACTGATCTGCATCTAGGGCACTCGTCCAGGTGGCAGATTTCCTATCTGTTGTTTACCTGGCCTTTTCTTAAATAATCTTTCAATTTATTGAACATCACCCTTGGTAAATTATTCCAGTTAACTCCTCTTCTTATAAACAAAAGGGTGATTAACATAAAACCAAAAACATTTAAGACGATCATGGTAAATAACTGATAAGTTAGTAAATCTGTCAGACGGGCGACAGTCCTAAATGCGGGTTAGTGTTGATTGATTGATTGATTGATTGATTGATTGATTAAAGTCGCTAAGGAAAATATCACTTACCATGTAATATCATATTTAGTCTCACATAATGATCCTATGATAAAAACAAATAAATATGAAGTAACTTAATATGTATATTATTATTATTTCCATGCAAATTTTGGTATCATTCCAGCCCCATGTGAAAGAAAAAAAGAAAAAAAAATCCTGGATACATATTTCAGTACAGTAAATACTACAAAATATATTCAATAATGTCAATAAATCCTCTGAACAGAATGAGTTGGCCGTGCGGTTATGTTCGCACCTTTGCGGGTGTGCATTCCGGAGATAGTGGGTTTGAACCCAAAATTCAGCAGCCCTGAAGATGGTTTTCTGTGGTTTCCAATTTTCACACTAGGCAAATGCTGGGACTGTACCTTAAGGCCATGGCCCTTTCTTCCCACTCCTAGCTCTTTCCTATCCCATCGTTACCATAAGACCTATATATGTCGATACGACATTTAAAAAAATCATCTGAAATGATGTAAGAGTGTTTATTTGAATCAATTATTTCTTATAAGATGCTATAATTTGCTTATTTTCATAGAAAGGATGCTGAAGTTTAATAATTAAGTCGTATTTTCCTTGATAAAATCATTAGTATAAAGCCACAGGGCTTTCAAATTTAAACACAACCAGTTGCAGAGACCTCTTAATGAACAAAATAAGGAGTGGCTTCAGGATTTGGACAGTTCCAGAGGTGTCATTAGTCTGCACTCAGCCCACTTAACAGCTGGTAGGCACTGTATTGACCAGAAGCTCATTATTAGGTCTCTGTGGCTGGCAACATTTTAATTTGAAAGCCTTGTATCTATGCAGATATTACTTTTTTCGAATTCACTTTTAAAATAAATTAGTAGGCTGTGTTGCTGACATGCTGAAGGACGTTTTGATGTGATAAGATAAAATAACTGCATACAAAATACTGTACATGTTTATTGTAACATCATTGGTGTTCAAGACAAGTGTAAGTTAAAATAAACTGAATTATTACAACCAATTAATTAAACTTTATTTCTGGCAAAGTTTGTGATTTGTAGTTTCTTGAGCAGAAACTGTTGCATCCAAGATCATTTGCAATGTCCTCATCCATTGCTGATTCGGGTCAGTTGATCGCAAGAGATGTAGTCCTTAGCTCGCTTCTCCATGAGCCTCTTCTCGGACTTTTGCTGTACCTGCTTTGGCTCTCAGCATTGGTGGATTTGCCATGAGATCTTCTCTGTTGATCATGCCATTTGGACGAATAAACAGCAGCAAAATCAATATGTAGTACTTGTACACGACTGAGTGACCTCCAAGCACTCGGCTTTCTGGAATTCTCTGCACCTTCTGGTCCGTTCAGCCCAGTTCACATTGGACTTTTTCTGGGTTTCTTGATCTACTCTATTGGTTTGATTTGGGTGAATCAGCTATTGTAACACGATGTTATGCTAATTTTCCACTAAGTTTTGTGTACACACTCTCAGTACTATCAACAAAACTTCTGATTTAGCATCATTATATTTTTGAGAAAATAGGATTATTCAGCAAAAAATACTGTTTATTTCATTTAAACCAGTCAGTGCATGTAATTGCATTGCCTTTTCGAAGCTGACCGTGCACCCGAAATTGTATTCCCGCTATTTTCCTCAACACCATGCGTGACACCTCTCCTCTCCAGTACGCATGGTCTATGACCACTGACCACATTGGTAACTGAATGAATGAAATCCATCATTAACTTCCTATCATACGAAAGTGTCAATCTCCTACTGAATCTTATTATGCCAGCCTTTCTAGCCTGTAGCCCTATTGACAGACCAAATTATAAGGCATTATCACATCAAAACCAATATGTATCTCTGTTTTTATGATGACGAAAATGAGACACATTGCAGCTAATAAGTAGGCCTACTAGATGAACATAAACATTTTTAAAAAGTGGACCCTCATCTAATATCAGTAGGTGGAAAAAAATTGAAATCAGTACTCTAGTTCATTTTTAAAATTTACAATATACCTGTATCTTGTTTCCTGCTACAGGATGGAATAGATTGTGCAGCCAGTGATCAACGTTGAGTGTTGAGTGGCAGTAAATAACCCAGCTCTGTAAAGGAGGCTACGACTTGAGTTGAATGCTAGTTTCTCAGTAGTGGAAATGCCACTGAAATCCAGCAGGCAGCATCCGTCTACAAGATGCTATGTCTTTAGCATACACTATGATGTTGAATTTTGCTCCTAACATGACACCACAATCAAGGCTTTGAACTTTCTGTAATGCCTTTTCAAGGGTAATATTAAGCAGTATTGGGGATACACCTGTCAAACACCACTATTAACATTAGAAGTGTTGCTGAAACCATTTCCAATTTCGATCTTTAATTAAGCATTTTCAGTGCATAGTTTGGCTCAGCATTAAGTTTATCTGGGATGTTGAACTGTTTCATAGCTTTCCATATTTCTTCCTGTACAAAAGTTGTCATAATATTTGGTGAAATCCACAGAGAGAATGTAGACATCCATTAGGAATTCCCAATACTTCAAAATGATTTTATAATAAAAACTTGATTAGACTTAAGAGCAGCCAGGCATAAAACCATCTTGGTGATCACTAGTGATTTCCTTGGCAAAGGTTGTAACACAGAATATTTAACAGTAATAAAACTAGAAACTTATAAATAAATCTCTCATTTACAGCTACTCCATTTGGAAAACTTCCCGTCCTCGAAGTTGATGGAAAACCCTTCCCTCAAGGAGCTTCTATAGCACGTTATGTGGCAAAACAAGTCGGTCTTGCTGGAAAGGATGATTTGGAGGCCTTGGAGATTGATTCCGTTGTTGACACCCTTGTTGATCTGAGGCTAGGTAAGATTTTGTATTTATCATTATTTATTGTTCTTTAGAAACATAT
Organism: Anabrus simplex; assembly: GCF_040414725.1. NCBI lineage: Eukaryota > Metazoa > Arthropoda > Insecta > Orthoptera > Tettigoniidae > Anabrus > Anabrus simplex. The sequence goes on along the minus strand of NC_090272.1, from coordinate 232,341,501 downwards.
CTTTTGTACTTTTATATCTTTATACAAATTTTTATACCTTGTAGAGAACAATCTTTTGTTTTTGTTTTTTGCATAAGAAAGAAATTTTTTCTTAACTGCTTACATGATATGCCAGGGACTACTGTGAACCTATTGCTGATATGAGAATGCATACCAATGATCTTCAATTGCACACATGCACAATAAAAAATACTGCACACTGTCATCCCCTTTGCACAAATTATATAGAAATATCTACCTTTCGTTAGAAAGTGTGCAGTATTGTGTGATCAGCACAACTGAGTCTGCAGCTGTTGATCTCCATTTACTAGGCTTTTTTCTTCCTTTGCATACAGCAATCCATTCAATTTTAAGATTTTAAATATGATGACACAATTTCTTTTTAAAGTGAAATGTGTCTGTTTAGCAATGAAATTTTCTTTAAAAATTTTAAGGGCAAATTGGAGTGTGTCCATTGTGTGAATGAATGCAAAATGAAGGCCTTATGCCATGTGTTAATCATTTATGGTTATGTAGACCTAACATTCATATATTCACTGCATGAAATTGGGAGTTCTTCCATACTGGACCCCCACCTTTTGTGGCTATAAAAATTGAAAACAAAGAAAAAGAAAAGAGAGGACTCTAATATGAAAGTAAATACAGTAATGTATTTTCTTACTAATTTGACAATTGTTCTGTTTTAGCTGTTATCCTTAACAACTTCTTCTGTTTCTCCTGTGATCTTCTCTATAAGTACCCTCCTCCTTGTTACATTCTTCCATCATTTCCTCAAGCTTGAGTGTCAAAGTAGGTGCGTAACCACACTGCTTCTTCATTCTACAATTCACTTAGCAGCGACTTCATTTACTTTACGTTTCCTCCTTACCGTTTCCTTGCAGCCTATTTCAACTCCAGACTTCGTGTGTGTCTGCAGTGTATTGAGTGTACTTTCTCTACTATATGATGTTCCATATTTGTTCAAAATTTTCAAGGAGACAATTTTTCTACTATTTCCACCAGCCATGCCATCTGAAATAAGTGATCATTCAACTGTGTTGTGTCGACTCTCAATTTCAGCTTTGGCAGGCTTTTATTTTGAGAGTGATGAGGCAGTCAAGCAGAAGAAGAAGGACATTGCTTTGAAGGAGACGGTGCCGTCAATGCTCAGCAAACTCGATGCTCGAGTGAAAGAAAATGGAGGCTACTTTGTTGGTGGCAAGGTATGTGTATCTATACCTGGTTCTTGTAGACATGGTATAAATATTTACAGTTCTGTGTTTAATAAAATAATAATGGCAATGCCTCTGGACAATAATAGTTGAGATTTTAAAGAAGCAGTTTGTGTTAAAAATAGATTTTTAAGTGTACATCAGAATTGAGAGGGAATTCGATTAAAAAGGAAATTATTTTTATCCTGTCCTATTTTATGCAGTAATTATGTGGTTATTCGGGTACCTTTCCGGTTGTTCCTGCTGCTATTACGTTTGATGCTGACGCAGTTCTTATTTATCAGGGTTTTTAGATATAACCCATATCAATTCAAGCGCATTGCAAGTGGAAATATAAATGGTCCATTATTGGACATTATAAATTTTCCAGCTAACTCATTCCTGATTGTCAGCGTTTCGCCCTCGTTTGCTAGATTGGTCTCATCAGTTGGTACCTAGCACACCTATCAAGACGCTGGCTAGTGCATACCGTGGAGGCCACTGCGTAGGCTACTTGGAGCCACCGGCAGTGCCAATGCACTATGAGAGACTTTCTCTTTACCACGGTATGCACTAGCCAGCATCATGGTGGGTGTGCTAGGTACCAACTGATGTGACCAACGTAGCACACGAGGGCAAAACACTGACAATCAGGAATGAGTTAGCTGGAAAATTTATAATGTCCAATAACGGACCACTTACATTGCTATTATAAATTTACTCATTCGGGGCAAATATTTCAGATTCCCTATGGGAATAAACATCTGTATCATCTGATAGCCAAGCGGGCACTTTTGAATTTACCTTGCACAACCATTGGATATAATGTTGGCATTACAGCACAAGATATTTAAACTTGACACAAGGATGTCAAAGCCTTTTTCGACTTCAAGAACTGTACCCTGTTGTATATAGCATTATATTTGATTGGAATATGTGGCATTCATGTTTAGTCTAAGTAATGTTTTACATTGTACAATCGTTATTGAATAAATATGTTCATCAGCAGTTGACGATGACCTAATTAACAGGTTGAAACCGGTACTGTGTTTTAATGTGATTGAAATATTTTAGACACTTTTATTATATAAAATATTGATTAGGTAGAAAACTCTCATTCTTTATACTTGTGTGCTCAAACTATCAATACCGTACAGACAATGAAGCTGATAGATTATAATATATGTGACCATTCTGGTATTTGGTAGACTGTATTAGCAACGAACCCCAGGTCTGTTTTGTAATATTAATTAGTGGAGCATGACATGTGCCATAGGTTTGAGATAGCAATTGCAAGCATTGCCTAAATACAAAAAACACTTCAAAAGAAACATTTCCCTCACCTCTTGATTTTGTACTATAATTTCTCCCTTCATAAGAAGTAGTATTTAAAAAAACAATTTTTTTTAGATTCTAAAAGATGGTCTAAATCAGGTGAGTCACCCTTAGTCGCACTAGTCAGTGTTTAACATCAGAGTTCACATTCTATACTTTTCATTACCACCATCACACGAGTGGAATTCCCTTGTTGGGAACTTCAGACTTTGCATTAGAAATTATTTGCAATGATCAGTTGAAATCTATAGATGTCTTTTTAAGGACCCCTTACTTAACTTTCCCGTCCTAATCCACTGGTGTTTGTTAGAAGTGGGTTCAAACAGGTGGGAACAATGGCAGGTAGGTACTTGGAATGAGGGCATAAAGACTAAGTTAGGAATGAACTCAATGAACAACAGTATATGTATAAACCAGCTTTCTGGTAGGGTCATGTAAAAAAAATGGAGGAAGATGGGTTACCTATGAGAATAATGGACTCAGTCATGGAGGTTAATGCCTGTTGCTCACGGTAAAATTTTCTGTCAAATTTATTGTACAATAATTTAATTTTATAAAATTTCTGTTGCTCACGGTCAAATTCAAGTTTTGTAAAAACTTTGATAAAACTTTCCATAAAATAGGACATGTTCTATTCCGTAAAATTAATTTTACGAAACGAACCTATCAGCGAAGCTGACATCACGATGATGCTGGTGCTACGTCGTTAGAAGATTGTGAAGCTTGATTGTAAACAAACACTTCTTTCTAAAATGGCAGGATTCGGGTAGACTAAGGAAGCTGTTAGCGTTTTACTGGACGAATACCAGAAATATCCTTGTTTGCATGAAATTAAAACGCCACATTACCACAACAGAAATGCAAGAAGAGAGGCAGAAAATACAATCGCCTAATTTCTATATGAATGCTGGTCTTCTAACCTCAAGTAAATTTCGACAAAGGACAGCAATCCTCTACCTTCTTCTCTTCTTTTGATCCAATCCCGAGTCCAGCATTTCGTGGCATTTCTTTTCTTCCTTTTTACCTCTGTACAACATATAATTGCAGCTAAAGCAGCAAGTTTTGCTTTGTTTGTTGGAGCCATACTCTCAAATACACTGTAAGTTGAACAGCTGATTCTTGATTTAAAAGTGTATCGACAGATGGCAGCACATACACGTCGTAGTTCAGAAGTGAGTTCATAGATGGCCATCCTGATTCTTCCACGGATTTTATAAAATAATTTTACCATGAGCAACACAACTTGTTTTCACCTAACTTTTATAAAATTAATTGTACAACAAATTTTACGAAACATTTTACGGTGAGCAATAGGCATAAGAGAAGTAGGAGGAGACCAAAGTGATGATGGTCAGGCTCAGTCTTTAATGATAAGAGGTGTGGAACTAAACAAGGACACAGAGCTAGTTTGCAAATATGTAGACATGTAGTTAATTCATAGAGGCTGGTAGGCTGAAAGCCACAACAGTCTAGAATGATGATATATGTAAAAATGAAGACTAAATAGTAATTATTAGTTTTTGTCATTATCTTCCTTTTCCTTTGTTTATGTTTGTTGCTTATTTGAAAGTTACAGCATGTCTCTGTACAACATATTTTTTTATCCAAAAACTTTAACTGTCAGTATCTCTATTTTATGTTTTTGAGGTTTGGGATTTATTGCAGAGAACTCCTGAACTGTGAGTTTAAGAAACACGTTTGTATGGGGGTAGAGAAGCACGATTTATATGGAACAACGTATCACAATGAATCCTAGATATAACACGGGGCAGGTCCTCCAGAATGGCAGAACAAATGATACAAGTTCTCGAAATAAGCTTTCAATGTATTAGATTGTGTTTAGTACATATGGTACATATCCTAGAGGTGTTAAGTACAGAACAAAAATGACCAATCATAAACCAGTGAGATCCGAATCCACAGCCTTGCAATTTCACACGGGATGATCTTACTATTTGAACTATGGTGGCCTGGGTCATATTTGTTCTGTTTGAAAGGATCTGAGTGCAGGTCTCGCGTTACTGCGGTCACAGCTTCCTGGTGTCTGGTTGGACTTTTTTATTCTGTACTTAACAGCTCTTCAATATGTACTAACTGAAGATGACCTAATATGATGAAAGTTCAAAGTACAGTGTGGTCGTCAAAATTAAATATATATAAATTAAGTTCATTTGTATACTTAAACTATGTGGTATATATTCTTGATTGCAGCTCACCTGGGCAGATGTTTACTTCAGTGCCATCCATGCAACCTTCAACCATTTTATGGGAGAAAATGCGATTGCAAAATATCCGAACCTCAAAGCTATCGTTGATAAGGTGGAAGAAATTCCCGCCATCAAAGCTTGGATTGAGAAGAGACCTGTAACAGATCTTTGAGTTTGTGAATATATTTAATTCATCATATCTTTAAGCTGATTTTTTTAAATGATTCATAATGTAACACTTCATTCATTAAAGACCAGTTCAACCATGTGAAATGAGGTAAAAATTATGATAGTTACTAACATTCACCATCACCCTCACTTTCCCCTTTCCAGCTCTATCCAGTTAGTCATCATCATCATCATCATCATCATCTTCATCTTCTTCCTATCGTGTACCGAGCCGCATATCCCATTACAGCCTTGCATTGTCATGCCACCTCTTCATCGGACATCCTACATATCATTTTCCCCTGGGTTGATATCTGAGAAACCGAGCTCGATAGCTGCAGTCGCTTAAGTGCGGCCAGTATCCAGTATTCGGGAGACAGTAGGTTCGAACCCCACTGTCGGCAGCCCTGAAGATGGTTTTCCGTGGTTTCCCATTTTCACACCAGGCAAATGCTAGGGCTGTACCTTAATTAAGGCCACGGCTGCTTCCTTCCCACTCCCAGCCCTTCCCTGTCCCATTGTCGCCATAAGACTTATCTGTGTCGGTGCGACGTAAAGCAAAAAAAAAAAAAAATCGGGGAAGCTCTTTTGGCTCTTCCAGCTTCCATCCTTTGTATATGACGATTGCAGTTTTCCGGATAACTGTGGATGTAGTCAGTTATTGGTTGTGTTTTCAGTTATTTTAGCACCTCTTCATTCCTTTTATGATCCCATTTGGTGTATCCTGCATTACGGCAATGAACATCATTTCTCACGCTATGATTCTTGAAAACCCTCCTGTGGGTGGGGGACACAGACAAAGAATACACCCACGGTATCCCCTGCCTGTCATAAGAGGCAACTAAAATGGGTGACCAAGGGATGATCGAATTAGAACCATGAGGCTACTTGTAATTAGTACCACCACGCAGGTAACACCACGGGTTGCTTTTACTTGTGCATAGTACCACTATGTTAGGTACAAAATAGGTTTGTGTTTAGTAGAAACAGAGTGCGTTGCCGGCTTTTACAGTACCTATGTTTGGTACCACTTTAGCAGCGACACCATGGTTCTGGCTTGCCTATGATTAGTACCTATTATATCAGGGACACTACGGGATAGTACGAGTCCCTGTGGTTAGTACACTTACATGATGAACACCATTGGTTTGCATTGCCTGTAAATGGCGCTGGAATGTGCGAAACGCCATAGGTTTGTATTACATGTGCGAATTTCATTACCTGTGAGTAGTGTGGAATACTGTGAGTCTACGCTACTTTTGATTAGTACCGCAACATGACAAATACCATGGTTCTACTTTCCTAACAATAAATACCATTATGAGGGGCCAATGACTTGGATTTTGGACCCATTTAAATTACAAGCATCATCGATTCAGTACTGTGCTTTAGAAGCAGTCCCTTGGTTAGTAATATCATTTTATGTCAGTTTCTGTGAATGTGAGGCATTGTGGGTCAGATCCACTGATTGTTTCACATTCATATCCATCCATCCATTCATTCTTCATCCTCATATTTGAATTCTGGTCAGTGGAGGATTTTGGACTTTTGTTATTACATTTCGTCTCATTTTGCACCATTAGGGGTCGATGACATAGATGTTAGGCCTCTTAAACAACAACCATCATAATCATGATGATTGTTGAAAGGTCTTCAGTTCTTACTCTAGCCGGGTAAGGATGTTAATGGCATCTTCCTATATCCAACCACAGTTGGTGCTCCTCAACTATGTTCCAATCCACTTTCCTTCTTATTATACTGCTCTTGACCAAGTCCAAACACCTTAGTCTGAGTCTACCTTTAGCTAATCTTCCTTCAATCTTAGCTTTGGTATCCTTCCCTCTTCCATCCTCTTAACATGTCCAAACCACCTCAGTTTACTTTTTCTTTATTTTCTACTCAAATTTCTTTCCTGACTTCCTTATTCCTAACTCTCTTCTTTCTTGTATTTCCTGTCGTACTTCTACAGAATTTCATCTTACTGGCCTAAATTTTACTCCCCTGTGTTTTTGCTGCATATGTCAGGGTCCATCAGAAATAAAACTTCTATACCACCTCTTTACACTTTGTTAGTACAGTGGAACTTGCTTAATTTGAAGCTGAAGGGACCAGGGATAGACTTCAAATTGTCTTAAGAATTCAAACTAATCAACAAATAAAGAAATAAAAATTATAATATTTCTTTACAATGTATGGAAAATATAGTACGTAACTTCACAATGAAATTTATTGTGCAAAAATTTATATCATAAATTAATTTACTGTATTCAGCGACGTACTACTATAATATTTTTTCAAATCTTCTGCTTGGAGTTTGTCAACACCACACTTTCATCACACACAGCTTTGAAAGAAATGTTGTTCTGCTCTTTGTATCCATCCAGTCACTCTGTGCTTGCTTTGAAATTTTTTTCTGCAATCCAGAGGTGAATTCTTCAGCCTTTGCTCTTAGAAGAGTGCCACTCATTGGAACATTCTAGTTCCATGTTATTTGAACTGCAACTTTTTTTTTTTTCAATTGCGTTACCGGGCGAGTTGGCTGTGCGGTTAGGGGCGCGCGGCTGTGAGCTTGCATCTGGGAGATAGTGGGTTCGAATCCCGCTGTCGGCAGCCCTGAAGCTGGTTTTCCATGGTTTCCCATTTTCACACCAGGCAAATGCTGGGGCTGTACCTTAATTAAAGCCACAGCCGCTTCCTTCCAACTCCTAGGCCTTTCCTATCCCATCGTCGCCATAAGACCTATCTGTGTCGGTGCGACGTAAAGCCACTTGCAAAAAGAAAATTCACTTGCGTTCTAAGCGCTAACTTCTTGGCCAGTGTGAATGACTTGGACAAGGACGTAATGACGCTCACACAAAACGAGAATAAACTGACAAAACACATTGCAGTTTCGTGTCGCAATAAGAAAATCTCTTCCTTGACTGTGCGCTTGTCAGGTCAAGTGGCTCAACTTTGACTAAAGTGGTGCGACAACTGATGAGGCCACAAAGCAAAGAAGTAGAGGGAGCAGAGGAGACGATAGTGACCACGTTCAAATGTTGCCTCCCATGTTCTCTGAAAGAGAACACTAATGCAGCTGTGAAATACAGTTATATAGTACAATACATTTTCTTTAAAAATTAATTTGTAAAACCCTACAATTATTCAGAACAAAATTCAAACTATTCATGATTTTTTGACATTTAAAAAAATACAGAATTCTAGGGAGCAAACAAAAAGTTTTAATTGAAAATATTTGAATTTTCCATGTTCCTTATTTTATATAAAGTTCCTCCCAGTCTACTAAAATGTTGTATTCTTTTACTAATATCCACGCCCTATCCTGCATCAGTTTGCTTCGTATGTACCACAGTTTTTACAATATCTCTCCCTTCTCTTTCTCCTCTAGTCGACCCCATTGTCTTGCTCTCATTCAATGAAACAAATTACCTTACCCCAAAAGATTAAATGAAAGAAAATGTGGACCAAGCTAGAGGAAATGTACATCTGGGCTCCTTAAAAGAGAATACACTGCCTAATCTGTTAAAAGTACAAGTTCTGTAAAAGCAAGGTTTCCTATCTACAGTTCTGGACATGCTATTTGATGTAGAGAATAAGGGGAGAGGTGAAGTTTGACACAAAGGCTAATCAGAGGTAAGTTACTATTGGACAGTCAAAGAAGGCACAGATCTAATTGTCTGACTTCAATGCAGGCAGAATTACTGGAACGGCTAGTAATATAATCTATACTAATATATGAAGAGGTAAAGTTTGTATGTGTGCTACTGGACTGATTCTAAAAATCATTTTATTAATGTAAATATTCATTGTACCTGAGGTTCATGGGCTGTATTCTATTTTCAAAACAATTAGAAGGGGGGGGGGGGGGGGGAGTATGGGGAAGATATAAAATTTCTAGGCTAACATAGGCAAAATAACGAGTTTGTCAAACAAGGACGAGACAAAGCTCAGTTTAAGCCGCTTGACGCAAAGAACAAAACTCTGTAAGCCATAGGGGTCCTAAAACCAACAATTGTGGAGAGAGTGGCACCACACTACCCCTGCTCTAGGAATTGGATAAAGAAATAAACTGTTGTATCCATGGCAACGTCAGCTCCAAGATTCTACAGAAGCGAGATTATCTACAAGATATCACAAAAACGTAACATCTTACAGACACGAAAATAAAAGGACACAAATTTTTGTTTTCAGAAAAAAGAAGTGAGGAAGGATTTGAATAATATAGAGGAAACGCATATCTCAGAAACTGAAGATGTTAAAGATATTAAAATTGGTACTTGGAATCTCCTTTAAAAATAAATACCCCCCCCCCTTATGTGGAAAATCCACTTAAGGGGGTGAAATAATAAAAAGAGCGGGTGAATTTTTAAAATGGATTTCTTCTTCTTCTACTGATTTTCCCACACCTGTGCGGTCGCGGGTGCGAACTGTGTCGCAAATGTGGATTTAACCCTGTTTTATAGCTGGATGCCCTTCCTGACGCCAACCCTATGTGTAGGGATGTAATTACTAGTGATGGGCAACGCTGTCGCTCGAGGCTCTCGCGAGAATCTCGAGACCGATCCTCCTGTAGTGCAAGCTGTGCGACGTACCAGTAACTACGACTGTAAACTTGATAGTATATCATTGGCAGTTATTGCGTGAAATAATGTTCTCTTATGAAAACGTGTGAGCCAATACATTTTATCAAAAGCCTGGAAAAGTATTGCATGTTCAACTATGAACCCCTCAATACCATTAACGAAAGTGAAGGTCAGTATCTTAAACTATTCACGACTTGTTTGTGGTGGACATCTTAGCTGAATAACCTTGTATAATTTGTGAATAACTGTAGATAGGATGTACACCTACTTGGATACTAGAGGCGTGCATTATTCGAACCTGAGACGGGGAAATATGTGCTTTGCTACATATGCAACCCCCATTACACATGAGTGGAACTTGTAATCAAAAATGCCCGACTTTGCTCCAATTCTTTCAGCAGGGGTGATGGGCAACGCTCTCGAGACAGATTCTTGTGTGCTGCGAGCTGAGCGACGACCCATTAACTACGAGTGTAAGCTTCATAGTTATCATCAGCAGTTCTCATATGGAAATGTGTGTGACGATAAATTTTGTCAAAAGCCTAGGGAAGCACTGCATGTTGAACTATGAGCTCCCTAATACCATTAATGAAAGTGAACACGGAATGCCAGTATATTAAACTGTTCACAAGTTATGTCAGGTGGACTTCTTAGTTGAATAACCCGTATAATTTGTTAATAACTGTTATTAGGATGTAAACCTACCTGGATGCCTCACAATCGTCGGTAGGGTACCTTCTTGTAATTCAGACCGGGCCGGAGGTGTTCTGTGACGATTCCTCTTCATTGATATTATGCGTTTGTAAGTGCCGGATCATCCCAGAAGTATTTCTGCCGATGTATTTTACTTCTTTTGAATAAGCAACGCATTGGACTGTGCTATGTGACATCTCTTCAAAATAACCGACATTCACGACTTACGTTGCGTTTCGAACATCGGCTTCAAGTTGTCGCGTACAACTAGACGCAATTTCACATTGCACAATCATATATCGAAGTACCGGTACCTAATTATGACGCGAATACTCTATAACATTGTAAGGAATTATTTCCTTCGTCACCAAACTATCGGTGAACACAAGCAGTGGTCATATGTTATTGAATGCGGGGTCTGATAACGAAGTACACCCACCTGTCGGAAGAACTGGAACAACCTGAAGCATCTTAGATTACACATTCCACTCATGCGTAATGGTGGTTGCATATGCAGCGAGGCGCATCTTGCCTTGTCTCGAGTTCGAATAATGCACGCCTCTGGCATCCAGGTACGTATACCTACAGTAGCCGACAGGTTCTGTACTTAAAACACTCATTCGTGTACATAACAGTGTAAAAATAGACCTCGCTAGAAATGAACACCCTAGTCACTTGTTGACACGTATTTACGAAACGGAGAAGGCCCGTGGTTGGCTATTCGCATACTTGGCACAAACAACATACAGCTCCGACTACCTGAAGGCCTACGACACGCTGCTCGCCGCACAATACGGGGACAACGCTCTCAAGATATTTCGAAATTTCTCGCGAGAAATAGTGCCTGCGCTAGTCTCGAGAAATCTCGAGACCTCGTCTCAGACTGCCCATCACTAGTAGTTACTATTGCCTGTTCCTGTTGTGGTTGATAAAGTGGTGTGTCGAGTGAATATGAAGGGGAGAGTGTTGGGACAAACACAAACAACCTATCTCCGAGCCAGAAGAATTAAACACAGGCGATTTAATTCACCGACCCAGCCCGTAATCGAACCCGGAACTCTGTGAACCGAAGGCCTCAACGCTGACCACTCAGCCAAGGAGTGGGGCATTTTTAAATGAGTATATCTCATAAACTTTACGTGTTATAGACGTGAAAATTGGTATTTGTAATCTTCAAAAATAAAGAAACACGTACTTTTTGTTTTCGGAAAATCAACTTAAGCTTGAAATCGAAGATAAGCGAAGAAGGGGTTGAATTATCTTGATGAGGGATGTTGCAGACGTGGAAATTGGAATTTGGAATCTCCTTTAGAAATAATGAAACCCTTTCTTTTTTTTCGACTTTCACATGCAGAGTTCCATGTCGCATGTTCCAGATTTAGCTCTGCCAGTAGCCTGGTCATCTTAACCCCAAAAGACAATGCCACAAACGTGGTTTACAGAGAGGTTCTGGGGTAAATGAAATGCAATTTTTTTGCGAGTGTTTATACTTTAGGGATTTTCAGATAATGTCTTAGGACAGTACCGAGGAACAATTAATTTTTATCAACTTACCATATCCTCGCGAGTGAAGTCGTGGGTAACAGCTAGTAATAATAATAAAAAGGACCCGCCTTTTAATAACCCTGGACCACGTGCGCCACTCTTGCGCGCGGCAACGTGCGGTACATTGCCAATGTTCTTGGACATTTTGTGCATTTTGTAGATTAATTAAAATAATTGAACGATGTAGTGTTTATTATAAAAAATATATAAAAACTGTATGCGTGGAACATAGAGAAAATTGGCCATGTGGTTAGGGTCGCACAGCTGTGAGCTTGCATTTGGGAGATAGTGTGTTCGAACCCTACTATTGGCAGCCTTGAAGATATTTCCGTGGTTTGCCTTTCACACTAGGAAAATACTAGGACTGTGAATGAAAATACTGACAAAGCACTGGAAAGAAGATTAAAATCCGGGAAGAGGTGGAATTCCTGTAAGACTGAGGAAAAATGGGAAGACTTTGGGAATGAGAAGCTACAGGGATATCAACCACCAAATCTTTGCTTCAGGCGAACAGATGCAAGCATAGTTACTAACAATAAAGAAAACTGCCAGCTCTTGGCAGCCTATTTTAAAGCAGTGCTAAACCGCAATGAACCTGTGGAAAGACTAGGTTCCCGAAAACAAATCCATAACAAACCAGATGTCCGCTTTTGTGGTGTAGTGGTTAGTGTGATTAGCTGCCACCCCCGGAGGCCCGGGTTCGATTCTCGATTCTGCCACGAAATTTGAAAAGTGCTACGAAGGCTGGAACGGGGTCCACTCAGCCTCGGGAGGTCAATTGAGTAGAGATGGGTTCGATTCCCACCTCAACCATCCTGGAAGTGGTTTTCCTTGGTTTCCCACTTCTCCTCCAGGCAAATGCCGGGATGGTACCTAACTTAAGATCACGGCCGCTTCCTTCCCTCTTCCTTGTCTATCCCTTCCAATCTTCCCATCCCCCACCATGGTCCCTGTTCAGCCTAGCAGGTGAGGCCGCCTGGGCGAGGCACTGGTCATCCTCCCCAGTTGTATCCTCCAACTCGGAGTCTGAAGCTCCAGGACACTGCCCTTGAGGTGGTAGAGGTGGGATCCCTCGCTGAGTCCGAGGGAAAAACCAACCCTGGAGAGTAAGCAGATTAAGAAGAAGAACAAACCAGATTCCAAACCAACAAGCCTTGATCAAGCAGATGATCCAGGAGCTCAGAGATAATAAATCACTAGGTGAAGATGGCATTATGGCAGAGATGTTGAAGATCAGAGAAGAAATCGCTGCAGAAGACATCTACCACCTTATTGAAAGGTATGACTGTAAATGTGCGCTCATACACCCGCTCCATGACAAAGCTAACCGAACAGGAACAACTACAGAGGGATATCTGTACTTCTAATTGCCTATAAGATACTCTCTAAAGCCCTGCTGAACAGAGTTGAAGGTCAGGCTGATCACCTCATTGGAGAATACCAAGCTGGTTTCTGAAAAGGGTGGTCATGCGCAGAACAGATATTCAACCTTGAAAGGATTCTGAGAACCAGAGCGATAAGGAGCCAGAACACCATGGTCATCTTGTTGACTTAAAAAAAAAAAAAGCATATGACTCGATTGATAGACGAACTTTATTTAGTGTCTTAGAGGAGTTTGGAATTGACAAGAAAACGAGAGAATTAATAAAACTAACACTGATGGACATCATCTTGAAAGTAAAGTTCCTTGAAGAATTCTCTGCTCCGTTTGAAATAACGACAGGGGTCAGGCAAGGAGACGGATTATCCCCGATCATCTTTAACACCATACTGGAGAAAATAATGAACACCTGGGAAGTAGCTCGAAAATGGAGAGAATAAATGGAATAAACCTATAGGACAGAACCTAGAAATCAAACGTTCAGCTTTTGCAGATGACCTTGCCATCTTAGCCAAAAAACGTTAAGACGCTCAAAAGATGCTGGGGAGCCTGCATGAAATCACCGAAAATGCGGGTCGTAACGTTTCTTATGAAAAGACGGAATATATGGAGTAGGTACAAACACCAAAGCGAGAGATATTTGGAGGTAAAACACGGGGAGATTAAAAGGACAGAGAAGTTAAAATACTTGGGTGAATGGATCCAACCCGGCGGATTGGACAAAGTGAACCGTATCATATCACGCTCCAACTGAACTGATTTAACACTGTGGACCATTTTGAATGTAGCGCTAAGGAACGATCTTAGGAACGCTGGGTGACCGTGAGCATAAACGTGTCGAACCCGTAGCAAGCAGGGTGCGGGGCTTTTCCGTCAGGTGAACCAAGGCAGGATGCTGTAATTTCACTGATGTAAACCCCGTCGATGGCTTGGGTACGCGAGGAGAAGAGAGAGTCAGAAAATAGCCTGCAAGAGATAGAGCGAGAGATTTGAAATCGGGGAACTACCGAACAACGCCAGGGTGTCCCTTAACACATAATATGCAGGCCTGGAATAATTTTAATTCGATTCCGCATATAAGTCACAGAGCCATATCCCACAGATTCATGATGAGAACAATTCCCGTCGATATTGTAGAACAGAATGTACAGAAAACAACATCATGGTTCAACCCGGAAGAAGACCTAAATAACTCAACAGATCGTGGAAGCTTTGCGACTATAAGGTTGTAAATAAATGTCACAGTTTTCTTCACATGGTTATGAAGGTATTTAAGGGTTGTAGTAAGGATGTAAAGGAGGGGCATAGAATTCGCTGTTAAGACGTTAATGTGAGTCCCTTCCAGTGAAACGCGAACCCTTCACGATTTGTTTACGGTGATTTCCGACAAAAGAGTTGTGTTGCCAACTTTGGACTGGGGAGACTTGGTAGTAATAGAAGACGAGCCGCTCGACTAAGCGATTCGTTTGTTTTCACTTTGGGAGCCAGGTCTGTTTTTTTCTTTTTTGCTAGCTGGAATGTGTGTGATGTTTACATACATATTCAATCATTTTACAGTGGTCCTTCATCGCTGAATCCCTTTTTATGTTTTTGTCTAAAGCCATTGTTAGAATCTAAGACCACATTCCGTATGTGTTGGTATGGTCATGTTTGTGATGTAGATAGCCGCTGTGCTGGATCACACTGACGTGAAGAGTAGCACCTTGTGTCCCTGTACATTCGTTATCCCAGGTTTTGTTTTGTTTTTGACAAAGTATATAATACCTACTTATGTTTTTTCAGCTAATCTCTTCTCTTCTTCCCTTTACAATTAATATATCATCCTCCATAGTTTTGGCTTTACCAGATACAGGGCCGGAACTAGAAGATTTGTCAGGGGGGGCAAAGATCAGTTTGCCGCCCCCATCCCCCGATCCCCCCCTCCCTAC
The DNA here is from genome assembly GCF_040414725.1 of Anabrus simplex. Taxonomy (NCBI): domain Eukaryota; kingdom Metazoa; phylum Arthropoda; class Insecta; order Orthoptera; family Tettigoniidae; genus Anabrus; species Anabrus simplex. The sequence goes on along the minus strand of NC_090272.1, from coordinate 232,326,471 downwards.
CACTGAAATATAATACCTCCGAAAACTATTTTTTTAGATGCGGCAGTTGAAATTACACACCATATGTATACTATTAAGAAGTTTTATTTATGACAAACACCTATATTAATACACTTATACATATTAATACATACATTACACTTATATTGAAAAACACTTATAATAATACACGTATACATGACTAATACAAATAATTTGTTTGTAGTGTAACTCAATTGTAACTACGCCAAAAAATTATGTATTGTACCTCAAAAGTGAATTCTTCGAGTCTTCTTAGCTGCAAATGTACTGATGATGTCGTCAAAGTTGATAAGGGATACTCGTTTGTGTTCACTAGATATTATACTTAGATTAGAGAGCCTCTCCTGTCCCATTGTACTTCTCTTGTAGTTTTTGATGATTTTGAGTTTATTAAAACTTCGTTCTCCAGATGACACTGTAACTGGCAACGTCAGAAACATTCTCAGTGCAGTAGTAACGTTAGGGTAGCATTCCTCTAGTTTATTTTTATAAATAAGACTTACAATTTCTCTTGATATGGCTTCCTTTAAATTTTCGTCAACTGATAAAGCGTGCTGCTTGAAACATTCTATTTCAAATTTAAATTCTTCAATGTTGAGATCAGCAGTGTAGATATTTGCCAATTCTTCTGCTTTCATTTTGCATTTCTTTAATTCGAACGCCATTCAAAAATCCAAACTTGCTGTTTATGTTGTCCAAAGCCTTAAACCTGTCACTGAGTTCCGTAATCATCTGGTCAATAACCTCTAACATAGCTACTTGGTACACATTCTCAGTAGTTGTCGGAGCTTCATCGCCACACTGCTCATCCGACTTTTTTCTTTTTTCGTTGTCTTATTTCTGAGAACTCAGATGGTAGATCACTCATGCCTGCTAAGAATTTACCCTCAGTAATGACCTCAGATGGAGAAAACTCTCTGCAAGACTTCAAGAGCGTTAAAAAACCTTGAAGATTCCGGGCAGCCAAATCTACTGTTACATCTTTTCTTTGCAAAAACTCATTGACATGATTGATCTTTTTGAACAAAGCATGCCAAAACATGTGAAAACAATGAATTCAAGTTTCCCAATATTTTTCAAAAGGGAGCTGGCCTCACTCTTAGTTTGAGGTGTTGAGAGATCATGGTTTTTAAGATCCTCTACAGCCTGCACAACTTTACTGTAATGTTTATACACAGCTTCGACCGCATCTAATCTTGCAGACCATATTGTATTGCTTTCAAGTTTCAATGTGAGTGGCACATATTTTCGGAGAACTTCCCAGCGTGAAGTTGAAGCCGCAAAGAAAGAATACATACTGTTCAAAGTCCCGAAAAAATTCTGAGCCTCAATAGTAGCAGTGGCCGCATTAGCACCAACTAAATTGAGGGAGTGAGCAGCACATGGGACAAAATATGTTAGCTCGTTCTCCTGAAGTAGTCTGGACTGAACTCCTTTATACCTTCCGGTCATATTTGCCCCGTTGTCGTAGGATTAGCCTCTACAGTTCTCTAAGTTTAGTCCATCTTTGTCTAATTTTTTAGGATTTCGTGGCTGAAGCCTTCACCTGTTTTGTCACTAACTGAGAAAAATCAATAAAACTTTCTTCACCTCCGATGCATTTGTTTTGACGTAACGAACTACTTGAGTCATTTGCTCACTGTGACTGATATCCGGAGAGCAGTCAAATATCAAGGAATAATATTTCGCATCCAAAATGTCTTGCATTATCTTTTGCCTTATGTTATTGGCAATAATTTCAAGGAACTCATCTTGTATTTTATGTGAGAAATATGAGACTTGCCCTTTCTTATGCCGCTCAATATGTTGTAGAAGAGGGACATTGTAATGAGATATAAGAAATTTCGACTGGATGGGTCGCTGAATTCACAGTCTTCTATAGTTCCTCGGAATGGACTCCCTTGCTTTGCTAAGAATAGAATAGCATCGACAATGCAGCGCAATACCGCCTTCCAGTGAGACTCTTCTTGATAGATCTGGTTTTGGAGTTCTGCATCAATACCTCCCTTTCCTAAACAAGATTCTAAAGCTTCCCACTAACGAAAGCAAAGTTTGTGGTTGGATTAATTTTCATGACGAGATTAATGGTTTGTAATGAACTTTCATGTTCAGGCAATTTTTCACTGAGTTTTCTCCAATTAGTGGGTCCTTTTTCTTTAGTTAAGGAAGGCACTTGATTTGATGCTAAGTGTGAAAACAACCTGCAGGGAACACAATATAGAGGTTTCTTACTTTCACTATAGCCTAACCATGATCTCTTTACTTTTTCTCCGCTGTTGAGAACTTTATAAAACCAATTTTTGGTTAAGTTACGTCGTTTTCTGCTGCTATTACTTAAATTTGGCTCAATCAGATTTTCAAAGCTCATTTTTGTTATGTACGGTAACACCTTTCAGAATCTGAAAAACTCTGTGACCATGAACCAGGATCCCTAAAATCAAAGGAAAACTAGGACGTTTCTTGAAGACCAGCTGTAGAGTCTGGACGAGATAATAATTCATCTTCATTCGCTTCACCAATAGGACTGAGTTTCTTGCAAAGTTCGACATGTTGCGTGCGTTCCTCTCCAGCTTCAACGTCATCTAAAATATTAAAAGCCGGGATTAAAATTCAATCAGTATTATGGTATATTACAAAATGAAGTATTAAAAATATTGCCGTAGAGTCCGATAAGGCACAAATAATTCATCTCTTTCCTAATGTGCTATAATTTAATTAGTGAAATAAAAAATATTTACTTACCTGATTTTTCTTTTGAGCCTTCATCTTCATTAACATTAGTTTTTTTTTAAATGCTTCTAATTTTGGTGTTTGTGACAGCACAAAGCTTTCTTTCTTCCTTTTTTGTTTGGCAAGTTATCTATACTTGGCTTCACTGAGTCGTTTTCTGCCATCCATAATTTGGAAACTGATAAAAACGCAGCTCAAAGTGTACTAAACAATTCCGTTTTTCAAACGCTGATAAACGGTAACACGAATAACTAACCAACACTCCGAACACTAATACTAACTAAATACTAAATGCAAATAAAATAAAAACAACTGTCGGTTCGTATCAACACACGCAGACAACAGTCTACGCAGGATACATGTGTAGCCGTCGATAACGACAACGACACAACGATGACTGCGGGTGTCTGTTTAGTTTACTGTTTATTGGAAGCAGAGGGAAGTATGAGGAGAAAAGGGGTGAGGTAGATGAGACGCTCGCATATCGCGTCAAGGTCAGACTGTTTTCGAGTCCCCGACCCCGCTGCCGAACGCTCAGTAGGCATAACAATATAAGACTCACTCCAGACCCATGAATTACGTTAATTCTTGTGTCGTGTCTTATAATGAAGAAACTAACTTTGTATACAGTGTCAGTGTTATAAAGTTGATGAATTGGGCAACAAAATTAAATAAAATTAAACAATATTAGTTGTGGTATTATTATTTTGAAAAATTAAATAACTTATTATTATTTTTTAATCTTTTCAAATTTTGCCGCCCCCTGAAACCTGCCGCCCGGGGCACGTGCTTCCCCTGCCCCGCCCTAGTTCCGGGCCTGACCAGATAAAACGACTAGTGGCTGGGTATAACGCGAAAGCGGAACCCAATAAATAAATTAAGAAGGAGAATAAGTAGTAGAAGAAGAAGAATTATTTTACAATGCTGTCTTTAGATAATTAATTTTTAACGTCATAACTTTCACGCAGAACTATATGCTTGTTGTTGACTTCATTAATAGATACTGTGATACAAAGGTTTCCTTCACGACCTCATGAAATGCATTTGGAAAGATGGTGGATCATAGCAGTAAATCACAAGAAGTACTTCGGGATTTACACATTTTAATTAATACATAATAACTCTACAACACGTATTTGAACCATTTTACAAATAGGTGGGGAGAAAACTGCTGGGGGAGTGGCGCGCCTTGCACTCAGTGCAACGTGACGATACCTGTGAACTTCCACAGCCCATAGACGACTGATAAGAGCAGTAGCGGGGATTTAGGGGCGCCAGAGTGGGGGGGGGGGGAGCAATCCCCGCCCCACCACTTTGTGGAGAAAACCTTACATTTTTATTCCATTTTAGCCAGCTGATAGTGAGAATTATTAAAGAAACATCAATTTGTACAAGCCCTGTTGTCTTATCAGGAAACTCATTCGTTTAATTTCTTTAATTATTAACAAAATTATTAGCGGGATTAACCACAAAATATCGTTCGTCGCGGCTAACTGATCTGCACAGCACCACAGCAAGTAGCGAAGAATCGCGCGGCAGCGTATACCATGTGCTGTAAAGAAGGGTACCAGGGGTATATCTTTTTTGACAATGTCATGGATACTGAGGTATGATTCACCCGCTTGCCGCGCGCATTCGTTAGTCTGGTAGTTTCTTTAGTGTTTGTTAGTTTGTAGTCAACTACTAAATTATTTTTAATTGAATAATCACACCGCAAGTATATTTAATTCTAATACATTCATTGTTCGTTTGGTGAAAGTTTTATTGTATAGTATTGAATCGAAATCTCAAGAAACATTGATACAGCACTTTAAACAACAAGTATCCTCCTCATCATCAAACTGTCAACCTTTACCTCTCTGTCGAAATTTGCTCAGAGAGCATCAGAAAACTTGTAGTTTTGTAGCCCTTTTTAAATTTTTTATTTACGTTTTGATTTGTATATCCCCCCACGAAAACTCGGGTACATTTCTTTGTTTGTCAACTTTTTGCCCCCCCCCCTTTCTAATACCCAATCGCCGCTACTGGATAAGAGGCAGATAAGATGTTGAAACCTAGTGGTCATATAACAAACATAGCATACCTTGGCTCTCGCTTAAGTGCGGCCAGTATCCAGAATTCGGGAGATAGTAGGTTCGAACCCCACTGTCGGCAGCCCTGAAAATGTTTTTCCGTGGTTTCCCATTTTCACAGCAGGCAAATGCTGGGGCTGTACCTTAATTAAGGCCACGGCCGTTTCCTTCCCACTCCTAGCCCTTCCCTGTCCCATCGTCGCCATAAGACCTATCTGTGTCGGTGCGACGTAAGGCAACTAACAAAATAATAATAATAATAATAATAATAATAATAATAATAATAATAATAATAATAATAATAATAATAATAATAATAATAATAATAATAAGAACAAGAATAAGAATAACGAGAAGCTAGCTATCGAAAAAGGAGCAAAGAAGATGGAGATTGCATTCAGACTATGCCAGGAAAAGTCCAAATCCCTCTCCTATCAAGCCAAACTCAGACATTATAATACCCTGGTGAAACCTGAATGCCTCTATCCTGCAGAGACAATTGATAGAAAAGGGACTACGGAAATAGAAAAGAAAGAGCGTAAATTTCTGACGAAAATTCTGGGAGCCAGGATAGCAGCAGGAAATGAGTTTACCCTCCGTTTGGGATCAAATCAAGAGCTGTATGAAAAATGCGAGAACATTTCAACCTTGGTAAGAAAAAGGCGACTGACTTTCTATGGACACCTGAGAAGAATGGGACCGGAACGCCTAGCAAATAAGATCCTCATCTTCCAGGGAAGAAGAAAGACCTAAGTTCCATGGCTGAAAGAAGTTCATCGGGATCTTAAACAATGTGGGAGACATTACAAACAGAACAGTGCTCAGAAGGAAAATTGCAGAGGTGACGGATCTGATCGTTGAGAAATCCAGGAGAACAAGAAGGGTGCTGTATGTGGAACGAGCAAAAGCGAGCCAGACAACGCAGTATTGGAGTTACAACCTCAACAGTCAAGGAAGTTGTGTAATCGTAACTCACAGGAGGTTGAAACGATCCTAAATAAATAACTAATAATAATACTGAGATCATTTAATTTCTTAGTAAATTTTTGTTTTCTTTCGTTGATATCACGTCTTTATGACATCACTTCAGCAACTTGTCAGGGCAGGAGCCGCCACTGATAGTTGTATCTAGAGATGAGCTTAACCGATATTTCGGAATATCTGTGACCGGCGTATCTGTGATTCAGTCACAGGAAGCACGAGCATATGATTATCGTGACGGTCACTCTTTGGTCGCGGCCAGCCAATATGGAAATACTTCTAGTTGATATGATGACAATGTCGGGTAGTATTTTGCGGAAGATTCGGGACATTAGAGGTGGGAAAATAATATTCACATTTATAATTTGAATTTTTAATAATGCATAGGGAAATAAATTAACAAGCGGAATGTGATTACCCGTGTCGTGTCTCCGGGATACCAATTATTTACAGTACTTAATGTAGGTTTAAAAATAAAAAGACTAAACATAATAAATTTATGAACTTAATACAAAGATTCCTCCCATACACAGGACTATTCAGCAAAGTTGTCCACCTCAAATAACTCGTGAACGGTTAAAGATACTGACATCACTTTCAGTAATGGTACCAAACTAATGTATTGTGTCATGACGTTAATATTTTCTGGGATCATGGTACTAATTTCGATTTTTAAACGGTACCACACTATTTTGTAGACATAGCCTTAAATCTACAAACATTACAAATTCAGCACCATGATTATTTTGAAAATCGGACAAGTACTTCTGGAAGTAATATTATGTATTCAAACATGCCTCATTTGCCAGCTGAGGACTACTGTGCTCATAAATACACTATGATAAAATGTATGAGTTAACACCTTTAATATCGCCGTAGATAACTGGTAAATGAAAAATGGATATAGACCTTGAGCTACAGCGGATGATGTAGCCCTGTAAGTGTGGTCCAAGTACATAACTTAAACGATATTTTGTCACAGATACTTCCGTGACAGCGTATCTGATATATCGGTGACAAACTAACAGGCTGTGATTTATAGATCTTTTCTAGTTGTATAATTCATTAATCGTAGCAGATAAGCTGGAAAGCGAGCTCATGGCCTTGACATCCAATGTTCTAACTTGGGGCGTGCCGCAGCAGTTCAGTTTGCCTGCTGCCTGTCTCCAGCTGTTAGCTGCGAGTTACGATGGCTCCCAAGTACAAGCTCATATACTTCAATCTCAGAGGGCTCGGCGAACCTATTCGGTTTCTGTTCCTTTATGGAGGCATTGCTTTTGAAGACAACCGAATTGAATATTCAGATTGGCCTAAAGTGAAACACTGTAAGTACCAAGTGTCTGCATAGTATAGCCTATCTTGTAAGTGTGGATATATCTTCCGGGGGTTGATACAGCCTCATCCAATACGCTTACGAGGCGTGTGTTTTGCCGCGTGTCGTATGATTTTATTAATTTCGACTAAAAGTGTCTGAAGTAGTGATGGGACATTCGATTCATTTTACTGAATCGATTCATTTGATTCCGTTCACGTTACTGAATCGATACAGTGATCCGATTCACGGCTCATTGGTCACCACTCCTACCGCATCTGTGTAGTATGTGCTGGTAAGACAGCAGCAACAGCATTCAGTGCTCGCAGCTGCTATCTGGTCTTCATACTATGAACTCCCTTCTTAGAAAACCAAAATGCTAGTCACTCTAATACATCGAAGGTTTCCGGTGACGCAGGATGGGAAAGGTTAGGATTAGGAAGGTAGCAGCCATGGCCTGAATTAAGGTACAGTCCCAGCATTTCCTGGTGTGAAAATGGGGAAACTACGGAAAACCATCTTAACGGCTGCCGCCGGTGGGTTTCGAACCCCCCATTCCCCGAATGCAAGCGCATAGCTACGCGATACTAACCGCACGACAACTCGCTCAGTCATTTTTGAAAATATGTATTTTTCTATCAGCTGAGGTTTCTTGTTAAGTAATACTTCTTTTTTGGGTTAACTTTTATAGTACGTAGGCCTACAATCTTAAATATCAGGGCTTTTGTTTTTCAGCCGCAATGCGTTCCGGTAAACTTTTACACCCTCCGCTGGAACCGTACACTAACCGTAGGTATTTTACATTCAGAATGAAGATTTATTTAGCAACTCATGAAATCAGTGAAATGGATTATTTTGAATACGTGAAAATATACATATATATGCAAATAACCAGTAGCGACGATTAGGGGTGAAGGGTGAGGGGGGCAGTCGCCTCCCCCCCACTTTGTGGAGAAAACATTACATATTTCGCTTTTAAGCCGGCTGAAACCAGGAATTATTAAAAAATATTGCAAGCCATGTTGTCTTATCATCTAATTATTTCCTTTATTTTCTGTAATTATTAACAAGATTATTAGCGGAAATTCGCAAAAAAAAAATGTCGTTCGTCTCAGTAAACCGATTTGTATAGCACCACAGCAAGTAGTGGAGACTTTTCATGTACTGTGGCGAAGGGTAGCGGGGGTATAATTTACCCGCTTGCCACGCGCATTCGTCAGTCTCCCAGTCTCTTCTGTTAGTTTCTTAGTGTGTAGTCAAATACTAAATGATTTTTAATTGTGTCATCATACCGTACTTCAGTTTAATTGTAATGGATGTGTAATATTGTTCCTTTAGTGAACGTTTTATTGTATAGCATTGAATCAATATCTCAAAAAACTGTTATTACCGCACTTAAATTGGTAGATTGTGAACCTTTACCTCTCTGTTGAAATTCGCTCAGAGAGCATCAAAAAAATAACTTTTTGTAGCTGTTTTTCAATTTTGATGTATATACTCCCCACCCCTTCGCCCTATATATCCCACAAACCCGGGTACTTTTAATTGTCTGTACATGTCCCCCCCTCCCCCTTCTAACTCCAAACCGCCCCTACTACAAATAACGACAGCACTGTAAACGCTGATAGGAAATGAAATAGAATGGTCACACTAAAAACATTCTACCTTTTGGTTTTCGGTACTACTTACTATAAGGTCCACTTTGCAAAATTTGGCCATAACTCGAACACATCGTTTTTACATACGCATATCTTTCGTTGACTTCAAGTTCAAATAATAGTGATTTTAGACTCGTTACATATTCCTGATCTCAGAGTGAAGGAATGGATATCATAAATACCTTCTTTTTTTACGCAATAGAAAGGCGGATTCCTCTGCGTGTTGATGGGATTCCAGTCCACGTCATACAAGGGATCTCATTAAATCTTCTGCCAACGTGAAAATAAGTTCATTTCATTAACGGGGTAAAAAGTTCTTGAATTGTCAGAAGCAAGAAGGGATCCTTACAAGCAAGAATTGTACATGCTTCAATTAAGGTATAAAGAAGAATTAGCCTTAATGCAAATGAAAAAGAAACTGACAAAATTAAGCAAGAAAATGAAAACTGAGAAGTGCAGTGCAGTGCTAGAGGCAAAACTTTCCTTGACTAAATTTTATTCTGTCTCAAAGTTCCTTTTGAAATTTAGTGAAAACATATCTGTAACTACTTTTAATTAATATTTCACACTTCTACGAATTTATTAATCTCCAAACCTAAGTAACATAAACCTATAAACTATTAGTACCTAACATACAGACATATTAAATATTACCTACACCTTGCGTGCTATAGAAAACAATAAAATGTGTGTTTGCTTATGTAATATTAGTGATAAAGAAGTCGTATTTTTTTTTTTACATTTATTCTACTTATAAAGCAGTGTATTTTTTAAGTGAAGTGGTTTTCAACGATTCTGTTCCGATTAACGACTGGAGAACCATCTTGATCTGCTAAGTCAGGTACATTAATTTTCTCAAGACTAAATACTTCCTGTCAAGTTGTCTTTTCTCTTCCACGTCGTGATGGAGTCCTTCATCTTCCGAGGGGTCATCTTCCTTTGTTTGCATAGCAATATTATGTAGTTCAGCGGTAGCCACTATGGCGGACAAAGATGTTGTTACTGACGATTTTGAACTCAACGATGAGGTCGGAAATCTCCTTTTCCATACTCCATATTGTCGTTCGACAGTGGTTATTGTCGTAATAAGGGCTCTGTTGTAGTTTTCCTCACCTTGATTTCGTGGATTTAAGAATGGCAAAGAAGCAAAGAAGTCAGCTAAGGTTAACATGATGGCAAGCATAATTGGTGGCCATACAAATTTTAGTGAAAAATGGAAGAGTATGTATAGGTACTTTAAGGCAGAAACAGGTTCCAAGAAGGACATTCCAGGAATCATTAATGGACAAGGGGAGTGTGTATGCGAGGATCTTCAAAAGGCAGAAGTATTCAGTCAGTAGTATGTAAAGATTGTTGGTTACAAGGATAATGTCCAGATAGAGGAGGTGACTAATACTAAATAAGTATTAAAATTTACCTATGACAGCAATGACATTTACAGTAAGATACAAAAGTTGAAAACTAGAAAAGCAGCTGGACTTGATAAGGTTTCGGGGGATATACAAAAGACAATGGGTTGGGATATACAGTAGTACCATATCTGAAGTACTTATTTGATTATTGTTTGGTCGGAGGAGCTATACCAGATGAATGGAGAGTTGCTATAGTAGCCCCTGTGTATAAAAGAAAGGGTGATAGACATAAAGCTGAAAATTACAGGCCAGTAAGTTTGACATGCATTGTATGTAAGCTTTGGGAAGGCATTCTTTCTGATTATATTAGACATGTTTGAGAAATTAATAACTGGTTCGATAGAAGGCAATTCGGTTTTAGGAAAGGTTATTCCACTGAAGCTCAACTTGTAGGATTCCAGCAAGATATAGCAGATATCCTGTATTCAGGAGGTCAATTGGACTGTATCGCGATTGACCTGTCTAAGGCATATGATAGGGTAGATCATGGGAGACTACTGGCAAGAATGAGTGCAATTGGACTTGACAAAAGTGAGACTGAATAGGTGGCTCTATTTTTAGAAAATAGAACTCAGAGAGTTAGAGAAGGTGAAGCTTTATCTGTCCCTGTAATAATTAAGAGGGGAATTCCTCAAAGCAGTATTATTGGACCTTTATGCTTTCTTATCGCAGGCCAACACATGTTGTTGTGCACTTCCCCTAAAGGCTTGGCAAGTAGGAGAAGTTGATTCACGTGCCAGGCCACTTGCTGTACTCGAAAACCGGTCTAGGGTACTCTGTGTGAAAAGTACACAGAATCCTTACAGTGACGTCGAAGATCCGTACCAGCACATGCATGCGAATCATCGAATCTGCCAAGGTGGGCTTCAGAAGACCAGCGCTCCATCGTCCGAGCTATTCAGCTTAAAGTAAGTTAGTCGTGCGGTTAGGGGCGCGCAACTGTGAGCTTGCATTCTGGTGATAGTGGGTTCGAACTCCACTGTCGGCAGCCCTGAAAATGGTTTTCCGCGGTTTCCCATTTTCACATCAGGGAAATGCTGGGACTGTACCTTTATTAAGGCCTCGAACGCTTCCTTCCCACTTGTATCCCTTTTCTCTCCCATCGTAGCCGTAAGACGTATTTGTGTCGGTGCGACGTAAAACAATTTGTAAGTGCATGTTTCGATAATTTCGAAGACATGGCTGCAATTACAGTATAAGATTAATCATAATTCGGACTTGTTAAAAGTTCACTATTTTCTTTGGTGTTTTTTTTGACAGATTACGAGCTACGAAGTTTGAGTGTGGCGATTAACTTTTATTTTCATAATAGTTAGCAATAATAAACTATCACAGTTATTATAATAATATTGCTAGTGGCTTTACGACGGATACAAGGTGACAACCGCGCGCTCTTAATCGCACGGCCAACTCGCCCAATCATAATAATAATAATAATAATAATAATAATAATAATAATAATAATAATCATCATCATCATCATCATCATCATCATTATCATCATCGTGGGCAACGGCTGAGTGGCCTAGTAAGTGGTCCTGAGAGTTGGTATACCAGTTGCTATGGAATGGGAGTGGGCATCTCGGACATATTCTGAGTCCTGGCCCTCCTTGTGCTCAGGCGGCTAGGCCTATACAATTCATCGGTGGTCCATAACCCGTTAGAGGAGAAATCCTCTGCAAGTAGGGTAGCATCCTGCTTCATGAATTTACCGAGCTCAGAACATTTTAAGCAGGCCTCAGACCTATGGGAGTAATGGGGTCCCACTCCCATTTGACAGACAAGGGACTCCTTGGAAACAACTTGGTGAACAAAATGGAATTTGATGGGGAGCTATCAATATTAATGGGGCTTATGGAAGAAAGAAAGTAGAACTGGCTTACTCAGCAAAGTGGATGCATCTGGATGTGCTAGGATTAAGTGATATTCGGGTAAGGGGAGATAACGAGGAAGAAATAGGAGATTATAAAGTGTACTTGACGGGTGTTAGAAAGGGAAGGGCAGAGTCTGGGGTAGGGCTCTTTATCAGGAATACCATTGCACACAACATAGTTTCTGTTAGGCACGTAAATGAGCGAATGATGTGGGTAGATTTGTCATCTGGAGGAATTAGGACTAGAAATGTCTCCGTGTATGCTTTAAGGCCGTATTGTCATCTTTATTGCTCCAGTTCAGTAAGTGCGGCGTGTTATACGGGTTCAGTGGCCGCGGTCAGAAGGCCCAGCAACTCAAGGTAATGACAAAATTTTCATAACATGTGATAGCTCCGGCAGATAGTTTGAGGGGAAGGTTTCAAACCTCTTTCTAAATCTGGTGATTTAAATGTAGAATTTTTGGCCAGTCTGAGGACTCTGTTTTATTCCCTTCCATGAAATATGTAATGTAAAGGAACAAAGAATGACTACACTCTGTTGATTCCTATTCAACTTGGTATGGGGTGATGAAAGTGTCTAATCATCTAAAATTCTTAAAACTCTTTTGGAATTTAATATTTCTCATTTAGTCACTCCAGCGAAGAATAGGCTTAGCCTCGGCCACAAGCCCAATTAGGGCAAGTGTTTCGCCTTCTAGCCTTTTGTTCATGGCCAATCATGTTCAACCTTTTTAGTATACGCATTCATTGCCCCTGTTTATGTTTCTGGAACAGAAAGTGCAAAACTGTTGAGCAGAAGATAAGCCCAAAACAGGGCTAAGTGGTAGTAAATACCATATTTGAATATTGTCAGGTATAATCTTGTGCACTGTAAGAAATTTATGCCTCTGAGAGACTGGACTGTATTAATTTTGGAACTCAGACTCGTAGACTATGTACAGTGAGTTAGTGGAGAAAACGTGCTCTTATAAAATAATGTACCTTTTTCAGAGCTCTAATGCTTGTTCCTTCATATATTATCATGTGGATAATTCTCTCTAGTTTTGCACCTGAATTTTGGACTTTAAGTCATTGTTGTTGGAGCTGACGAACTCATTATTATATTGTTATTGTTTATTTGGATCTTCTATCTATCAAATTTTAAGCTCAAAAAAAAAAAAAAAGGAAAGAAAGAAAATTTCTGTTTTTATTGTGTTAAGTTCTACTCTCATTAATTCCTCATCCCGCTTCTTACACCTCTGTGACCCATAAAATTTCCATAATAATAATAACAATAATAATAATAATAATAATAATAATAATAATAATAATAATAATAATAATAATAATAATAATATGATGCTAAAATGCAGACCAAAGTGTGAAATTTTGTAGTATACCGTTGCAACCTCACAAAATGGATTTGAAAAGGCAGTAGGCAATTATAATTATGGACGCGATCAGCTATAATAAAGGGAAGATAAGTAATACCATCTGGTATAGATAGAGATACACTCTTCTTTTTTATTCTGAATCGGCAGCAGTGGTCCTGCCATCCCCTGCCTAGTGCCTTGACATAGAGGGAGCTGGTGAAATGCTGCTCATGGAAAACACCTCTGCCAGGACTCCCAGAAGAAGGTGGGGAACACTTCTTTCATTAGAGGAGCAGCGTTAAACCTTTAGGCCTCCATTACACAATATGAACAACTCGCAGAAATACCATATTTTTCATTTCCACATCCTGAGATCGCGCAACATTAAATTTATTGAGCACACCCCTAATGAAAACGAGCTGCATGTACCATTTTAACCACATACCAGGCCTCATGCCAATCTTAAATTTCCGGCAGTATCACAAATCAAGCCTGGGCCCCCGAGGAAGGCAGCTAGTAGTGCTAACCACTAAATTACAGAGGTGGACTTGATCATATTATAAATACAGACACATAATATAAATAATTATTTTTTGGCAACTTTAAGTGATTCTGACTTTTTCACCTCATGCAACATTTTTGATAGTGTACATGTGGTTTCAGAATCAAGGATTTCAATTGATCCAACATCAAGCCTGTGTCTTTTTATTGAAAGAAGTTCCTTTAATCTAGGGTGACAAACTAATTTTGACAAAAAAGAGATATCTATATTCTTGGCCAAAAATAAGGAAGATTTAGGATACGACAAAATTTTACAAAAAAAAAAAAATAAATAAATAAATAAATAAATGCTGTGCAGTGTTTACAAAAAAAAACCTTTATTCATTTAATTTTACCTCCTACAATGATAGGCTGGCTAAATGTGACAAAGTATACCATAACACTTGAATAATGAATGTATGTGTAACCTTGAAGAATTTTCTGGAGTTAATCCTTCTTGTATGCAGTACTCTATGGGTGATTTCTAACAGCTTGGGCGGGGCCTTTAATGGCCAAGATGGCTAAATTACAGTACAGATTCTTGGGAATGCCCACACACTTTTGAAAACTCAACTAAGAATTTTGATATGGATCCTCTTGCTCCGATCAAAAGTCCTACAACCCCTATATTTTAAAACGACCTAAATATATTTTGTAACAGATTTTGCTTCAGACAAGTTTGCCATCACTTTGTGCAAAATCTAAAAATTTAATGCAAGAATACGTGAAGTTCATGGCAACTTCCAGTTCTCATTTGATCAGCTTTGTACTGCTTTTGTTCCTAACATCTACCCCCTTGTTATTCATAAGAGAAAATACTCTCTGGTATGAGCATTACTAACTGGTATGCTCATAACATAGCCTACCAACTTTTCAGAAGTTATATTGCTCGATTTTAAGGCGCTGAAAACCGTCACCCATTTCTGGCTAGCGTTACCCTCTAAAGACACAGCACATGTTAATGCATCCTTGCAACTACAAAATTCCTCATACAATTCATCTTCATTCACACAACCCAGTTGGATACACTCCAGAACGTCATGTATGCCATTGAATGTTAATTTCCTTTTAAGACATAGTGGTATCAAACACTTTAAACTATCATCAAATTGTTAAGCAAAGAATCATAAAATTCAAGGAAATTGCTTTCATAAGTAGATTTCAAATTTGAACTGAGAACAGTAGCTAACATTTTGTGAGTAGCACTACCGAAGTATCTATATTTAATTCTGTGTCCAACTTTAATAATAAGTAACTGTGCTGCTTCATGGGACTCATAATACTAACATCAGAATTCTCTAAATATTGCTGTTTGAATGGAAACATTCCGATATTCACAAAGAAACTAACATGAGCCTCAACATTTGTTTCTACTCCTGGATTTTCATTGTTGAAATACTGTTTCAGAAATTTTGGGCTGTCTATATCATCTATGCTTTTAATACCTTTTTATAGGCTCCCAATTTTTAAAAACCTTTCTATGGCAGATAGCCATCTAGTACTTACATGACGAAGGATTTCAATCCATTCAACATCAACAAATTCAAAAAATGAGCTTAATGTTTCCCTTCGTTTAGCAGAACAGGAAAAATGACCATAAATCTTTAAAACTAACACTTAAATATCTACATAATCTAAATAATTACATGCACGTTTCATGACATTATGAAGCACATGGTTAGAACAACTGGCTTTAACGATTTTTCCTTTCTCATTACTTAACAGTTTCGTGACCGAATGATGCTCGCTGTAATTCACATTGGCACCATCAGCACAGTATGATGATATACTACTGACACTGGGACTTTAGTGAGTTAATTAATAACCTATGGACATCAATTGCACTTTCTTCTGCCTGCTCTATGAAATCCAACAATTTGTTTTGGATTCCACTAAAGGGGTCAAGATATCGCACTATGACTGGAAACATTCCCCTGGTTAGGCAATTGAAGGCATCTGTTGCTACAGAAAATAACGTGCTACACTTTTTGGGGTCATTTAAAACTTACAAAAAATGATTTGCACTTCTTGAAGCTAATACGTTCTTTACAATCAATTCAGCCGTTGTTCGTCCACAACAGATTTTTTTTTTTGGACACATCCGATTCGCTGAACACATAGTGTGAAAGTTTGATCTCAAGAGTTTTTACATCGTCATTATTTAAGACTCTGCTAAGGAGGGGAGAACTGAAGAAAGTCAAAATCTTAGACGAAGTGCTGACATCTTTTTCTTTGTTTTTGTGACCTACAAGAAACCACAAGAAGCCGAACAGCTTCCGCACTGGAGAACAAGATATAACGTTTCTGAATAAATAATACTAATTTATTACCTGCAGTGTTCATGCGCTGTATACAGTCGTTGTTGCTGCCATGTGCGATGCTAAACTTGCATTTGCAGATCGAACACTTTGCTTTATAAACGTTAGACTGTACAGGTCCAGTCCACGAATATACACTTTGCCATTTCGAAAGATATGTACACATACACCATTGTACACTTCATTTTGTTTTTTGGTGGCGTTTTAGCTTCATCATTATTGTATTATGAACTCTTGCCCCTATACAGCTCACAGGTGATGGAAGAGTAAAACCACTGAAACCACAACATGCCAAAGCACCACCATCTGAGCAACACAAAGAAAGAAAGAAAGAAAGAAAGAAAGAAAGAAAGAAAGAATGCGTTCATTGGTTTAACAGATAAGGATATTTAAACTCGTTGGTTGATCATTTCTAAACGAGATAATTGATAGAAAATATCAATACAGAATCCATTGCATCTGCTCTTGAATGTTTAAATGAATTTTGACCGTTTGTACAAAATTTAAATGATTGAAACTGAATGATTTTACCTGGTGAAAAAATACAGGAAAAATTCACCCCAAGAGACAGAAAATACGGGAGCCAGGAGATGGTGAAAAAATAGGGTCAAAATGGGAGATCCTGGGGAATATGGGAGAGTTGGTCACCCTACTCTAATCTCTCCCCCTTGTTGTATTTTTCTTTCCCCGCAATTTGCTTCATAATGGAACCTTGATTAGACTTAGAACAGTCAGGCATAAAACCAGTTTGGTTATTCCCAGTGATTCCTGGGCAAAGAATCATTAGAATCATACAATCATTAACAGTAATGAAACTTGAAACTTATAAATAAATCTCTTTCCTTTACAGCTTATCCATTTCCACAACTTCCCATCCTCGAAGTTGATGGGAAGCCCTTCCCTCAAGGAGCATCTATAGCACGTTACGTGGCAAAACAAGTCGGTCTTACTGGAAAAGATGATTTCGAGGCCATGGATATTGATTCCATTGTTGACACGATTGTTGATCTGAGGATAGGTAAGATTTTGTATTTATCATTATTTATTGTTCTTTAGAAAATAAATCTTTCATACCTTTATACAACTTTTTATACCTATTAGAGAACCCCCTTCGATTTTTCCTTTTATATAAGGAAGGAATGTTAACTCTTAATTACTGACATGAAATGCCAGGGACTTCTCTGAACCTGTTTCTAATATGAGAACCCATACAAATGATCTTCAAAGTAGATTTGCCTCAGGAGGGTTCCACTGAGGATTATAATTAGAGCTGGGTTTTTTATGTTTTATCAAGTGGTAAAATATGTACATAAATATGTAGTAAAATACGTAATATCACATATTTAATATATTCTGTTAGTTACAACACACAATACATGCTTTATATTAAATTTTGTAGCACACTGAATAATTATGTATTTTGAAATGTTCTCTGGAGTCATATAGCAGACACATATTGAATTCAAACTTTCCATTTTCTTAGTTACAATTCTCAAAGCACGTCTGTACATTCAATTTTGTAGCACAGTGGACAATTATGTACATATTTTTTTATGTTCTGTAACTGGGACAATTTTAGGAGAGGAATTTTTGCTGGAGAAATGTCCTTGGGTAGATCAACATCATCTCCATTTAGAATTCAGCACACACTGTGAAATGTTGAATAACCAGGATTTATCTTCAACATTTTTTGCTATTTACTCAATACTCTTGCACAGCACTTAGTTCTTCAATGGCATGCTCTATGACAGCAGTAGAATCTTGCCGTGGCATTCCCGATGTTTCTAGAAGCCATCTCAAGTTGCTGCTTATATAGGCAATTTAGGAACTGCTTTGAAGTCACTAAAGGTAGTTTGTGATTCACAAACAGATACATGTCTTTCAGGATCAAAAGCAGAGGTGTAGACAAGGGGAAGTTACCGGGGGCTTAGAAACCTCCCATCCCCGCTTGGAATTTTTACAAAAAAAATTAAAGAGAAACTGACAGTAAACAAATGAAAGTTGATTCAAGGTTTGAACATTCACAGAAACGTCAAACACATTTCTTGAATCTATCTTGCCAAGCAAGACAAGAGGAGACATACTCAATGGTTATTTCCTATGAAGGTATTTTCATTCTTCCATCTTTAAGAATTTTCTGTGAGTCTCCCATTCGACCACCATCAGCGCTGTGGCAACACCTGCATCTTGGAATTTGATCTCATTCTACCTACTTATGAAGCTTCTTAAACAACCAAAATCGACATTATAATTTAGAACATAATACTTCAAACTAGTACACTAACGCTTCTTATTAAGAAGATTTGAAGACCATTATTGTTTACATGCATAAATTATGTCACAAGACGACTAAATATACTATTAATATTGAGGCTTATTTGAATATGAATCCAGTGTATGAATGTATACAGCTCAAGAAATTTTCAAATTTGCAAGGTATTAATGTTCTTTACTACAAATAGGACATATTCCTAGAAAACAAATTGTACCATGAGTTAAGATATTTTAAAGGGGTTTATCCAAACCCCCTATTCTCATACTATTGATTAGATATTGTTAGACAACTAGTATTTTAAATAACACCTGATTAATTTCTACCTAAATTCTGCATTTTCCCATGATTATACGTAAGTGCCCTTATGTGTTTTTGTGTGTATCCAAGTGTTTATTTTTTCTTATTTAAGAACATTGTCTTAAAAAGGCAGAACAGTACCTAACTATAAGAAAAAAATTAATAAGTGTCAAAAGACATTCAATGAACAATTTTAAGACTGTTCCAGGAGCATCACTTAATTTTACTAATTTGCTTTGACTGTTAGTATAGTTTTGATTAGAATGTATTCGTTAACAAAGGGTATTATTACAATCAAGTGTTAACATAAATTATTATGAGAATATCGGAATCCTGACGATTTGTGATTTTGGGGAAAAGGATTTGGCTGAGTGTACCCACAATAAGGGCAAAACATATCCCAATTGATTGTAATGTATAAATCTTAAGCATTCTTATGAATGTAATGTATTCAAAAGGTTGACCATATAATACCCTTGATTTGTTTTAACTTAATATATAAACATTCAATATGAACCAAACATGAAATTTATTACATGTAAGTGGTATGTTCCGAGCTGTCAGTGGAGAGATGGCGTGGAATGACATTAGTAGATCAATAAGTTTGAGTGGTGTCTTTAAAAGTAGGAAAGATCGCAATATGAAGATAAAAGTTGGAATTGAAGAGGACAGATTGGGGCAGATATTCGTTTATAGGAAGGGGAGTTAGGGATTGGAAAAACTTACCAACGGAGATGCTCAATAAATTTCCAATTTCTTTGCAATCATTTAAGAAAAGTCTAGGAAAACAGCAGATAGGGAATCTGCCACCTGGGCGACTGCCCTAAATGCAGATGAGTATTGATTGATTGATTGATTGATTGATTGATTGATTGATTGATTGATGATTGAAGGGCTAAAATGGGGAAGGAAGCACCTGTGGCTTTCACGAAGTTTCTGCCCCAGCATTTGCCTGGTATGAAAATGAGAAACTACCAGAAACCATCTTAAGGGCTGCCGACCAATGCAAGAAATCTTAGAAAATGATTTAGTAGTGGCTGTGAAGAATGTGGAGACTTGAGTTCTAGTTTGAATCCTAGTTCACGGAGCAAGTTGGCCGTGCTGTTAGCTTGCATTTGGGAGATAGTGGGTTCGAGCCTCACTGTCCGTAGTCCGGAAGATGGTTTTCTGTGGTTTATCATTTTCACGCCAGGCAAATGCTTGCACTGTACCTTAGTTAAGTCCACAAACACTTCCTTTACACTCCTAGCCCTTTTCTATTCCATCGTCGCCATAAGACATATCTGTGTCACTGCAACGTAAAGTAAACTGTAAAATAAATAATAAATAAAATCCCAGTTCATTCCCAAGGTTTAATGAAAATAGCAGTGATAAGGTAGATGATGAGTCCAGTACAAAGTAAAACACTGGGTGAGAGTTGAAATGGTACAACAATACAGGAACAGGTAATGAGAAACCAGAACAAATTCCATTTAGTGGAAATTTTGATTTCAAGCCATTTTCAGATTGAAAAAATTAAAACCCAAACCAAACCAAACCCCATCGCACTACAGCCCTTGAAGGGCCTTGGGCTACCAAGCGACCGCTGCTCAGCCCGAAGACCTGCAGATTACGAGGTGTTGTGTGGTCAGCACGACGAATCCTCTCGGCCGTTATTCTTGGCTTTCTAGACCGGGGCCGCTATCTCACCGTCAGATAGCTCCTCAATTCTAATCACGTAGGCTGAGTGGACCTCGAACCAGCCCTCAGGTCTAGGTAAAAATCCCTGACCTGGCCGGGAATCGAACCTGGGGACTCCGGGTAAGAGGCAGGCGCGCTACCCCTACACCACGGGGCTGGCTTGAAAAAATTTCAGTCTGTTAATAATTGGTGATAGTTTGTAGGTGAGAATAAATTGTATTCTCATTCTTGTTTTCATTTAATTCATTTCCAAATTCTCTCTCTCTCTCTCTCTCTCTCTCTCTCTCTCTCTCTGCCCTCGTGCTGCAGTAATGTACCTCACGAGATGTCCTGGGTATCCCTGTCACTCCTAGCCTCTCATGTTGCAAACACTGTGACTGATGTCTGCATTGTGTCTACCCTTGTAGTCTAGTGCGTATGCTGGGATCATGCCTTCCACTCAGTCTGGAAGCACAGAGATGACAACCGCGATGTTCCAAGCCCCGACTCAGTTTCTGGGATAGCCACTAGAGCAATCCATACCTGATGCTCAACGCCCTGTTGGAACCCTTCCCTCACTCAAATATCTATGCAGCATCATTAACAAACACCTCACTTTCAGTCCATTCTTCATGAACCTCATTACTCCGCTGCTCTTTGGAGCCATTCCTTTCAGTTTCATCTGCTGACCCAAGTTTATCCCATGCATTTTAAAAATGATCTTTTGTCACTGATTCTGATGGTTCAGCTAACATGTAGCAACAGTCCCAAAGATTTAGCTCTAAGGCTGTTGGCTGTTGTCTGCTGGTAGCAACCACCAGAGAATTTGCTCCTTATAAAGACTTTTCAGATACACCATGATTCATAGTTTGAATCAAGACAGTGATACTTGTAGAAAGTACACTACCTTGAACCCATTGCAGATCTGAGGCAAAGAATCATAATAACAAAGCAGTGACTACTGATGGCACCAGCAGAGTTGATATTGTAGGTTTACTTCATTGTTACATGTGACAACTGTGATTCCGACAATATTGATCAAATTCATTGACTTCATAATCAGTAAATACTGCCACTCCTGCAGTCCAAGTGCTAGACTTTGTGATGGAAGTGGAAGATACTGTACTCTTGGAATATGGATTCAATGTAGTGTACTTGGAATCAGGGGCATACCTAGAAGGGAGGAGGATTTGGGGGATATATCTGCTGCCCAAAAGATCTCCAAAAATAGAAAAATTTATAGAAGGGAAATGAGCAATTATGTTCTAGTTATAGGTGGAAATAGAATGTGTGGGAAATCTCAGTTTCACTGTAAAAAATATTGAACTTGAACATGAGTATTCTCATCATTGCCAATAACACTCTCACCCCTCCCCCAAAACACACAATGATACACACTGTCATCCCCTTTGTACAAATAATATGGAAATGATTGCTACCCTTCGTTGGAAAGTGTGCAATATTGTGTAGCCAGTACAACTAAATCTGCAGCTGTTAATCTTCATTTACTAGGCTTTTCTTCTTTCTTTGCATACAGCAATACATTCAGTTTTAAATATGGTGACACAATTTCTTTTTGAAAATGAAATGCATCCTTTAAGCAAAAGCTGCCTCTGTGGATTTGTGGTACAGTGTCGGCCTCCGGATCCCGGCAGAGGTAGTCGGATTTTTGAAGGGCGGAAAAAAGTCCACTTGACACTCCATGTCGTATGACGTCGGCATGTAAAAGATCTCTGGTGATACATTTGGTATTTACCCGACAAAATTAATTAAATCTCAGCCATAGACGGCCAAGAGAGATCCGGTTTACTCTGTCTCCCATCTAGTGGGCCTAGAGTAAAATGGAATGTCGAAATTGATGAGCAGACAGCCAGGTGGCGTCAAATCGAAATGTCTGCACATGGTAGCTGAGGCCATACGATTATTATTCTTCTTCTTCTTCTTATTATTATTATTATTATCCATTAAGCAAAGAAATCTTCTTTCAAAAATGATGGGGATAATTGGAGTGTGTCCATTGTGTGAATGAATGTGATATGTAGGCCTAAATTTCATATATTCACTTCATGAAATGCGAGGTTCTCCCTTGTTGGACCACCTACCTTTCGTGGCTATATAAACTGATATAAACTGATATGCGAGTAAATAGTAATGTATTTTCTTTCTAATTGGACAATTGTTCTGTTTTCAGCAGTTTTCTTCTTCTTCTTCTTCTTCTTCTTCTTCTTCTTCTTCTTCTTCTTCTTCTTCTGTGATCTTGTCCATAAGCACCCCCCTATGTGTTATATCCTTCCATCATTTCCTCATGCTAGGTGGTCAACCATCTTGAATGTGAATGCAGACGTGCCGCTTCTTCATTCTGCAATTCACTTAACAGCATCCTCATTTACTTTACATTTCCTTCTCACCGTTTCCTCTTAGCCTACTTCAACTCCAGCCTACATGTGTGTCTGCAGTGTACTGAGTGTATTTTATCTAATACATGATGTTCCATATTCGTTTAAAACTTTTGATTTCACACCAGGCAAATGCTAGGGCTGTTCCTTAATTAAGGCCACAGTCGCTTCCTTCCCGCTCCTAGGCTTTTTCTATCTCGTCGTCGCCATAAGACCTATCTGTGTCGGTGCAACGTAAAGCAAATAGTAAAAAGTAAAACTTTTGACGAGACAATTTTTCCACTATTTCCACCAGCCATGCCATTTGAAATAAGTGATCATTCAACTGTGTTGTGTTGATTCTCAATTTCAGCTCTGAAAGACTTTTACTGTGAGAGCGATGAGTCAGTCAAGCAGAAGAAGAAGGACATTGCTATGAAGGAGACAGTGCCATCAATGCTCAGCAAACTCGATGCTCGAGTGAAAGAAAATGGAGGCTACTTTGTTGGTGGCAAGGTATGTGTATCTATACCGGGTTCTTGTAGACATGGTATAAATATTTACAGTTCTGTGTTTAATAAATGATAATAATGGCAATGTCTCATTACAACAATAATCGAGATTTTAAAGGGGCTCTGTGGGTTAAAAACGGATTTTGAATTCAACATCAGAAATGAGAGGGAATTCAATGTGAAAGTGAATTATTTTTGTGCTGGCCTATTTTATGTAGTAATTGTGTAGTTATTTGGGTACCTGTCCTGACATCACTAGTAGTAAGGCTGAGCCGCACGTCTATGCTGTGAACTTGGCACATAAGTACACGTTCTTTCTGCTCCTCTTACCTTAGTACGAGACAAGTTTGTTGCTGACACAGTTGTTGATTATTTATCATGGTTTTTAGATATAACCTATATCAATTGAAGCCCATTGCAAGTGGAAGTGATAAATAAAAAGGCTTCCCAGAATAGGAGTCGAAGAAAATCTAATCTACAATGGTGTGAGTGTAGTTTACATGTCAGCATGCCTGGGGAGCAAAATATTTGCTTAAGTTATGTAAACACTTGTTATTACTTCATTTTGGTGTACTGATGTCAAATCTGAAGTTAAACTTTTTCTGTAAGCTACCGGTATGTGTTTTTCTTTTTTTCTTTCTTTTTTTCTTTTTTTTTTTTTTTGCAATTCACCATTTTTTATTTTTCATCTTAATGTAATTTTTTCAACATTTTCAACATACCAAGTGTTGATGTCATCTGGTCAGTATATTATTGATTTGTACAAAAGAAACATCCAATTGTAACGGATATGTCAACAGGTTTAAAATACAATAAAATATCATCATCATTTTACAGTTCCAGTTTCCTGGGTTCTGTTGGCGAGCCTCTTCCACTCTGTCTTATTAAGATACGTTCTGTTGTTAATGGCATTCTCCAATGTCCTTCCCCAATCTGCAAAGCCCATCCAGTGGGTTCTCGGTCTTCCCACCACATGTCTCTCCAAGTTAACATAAGCTGTCTTCGCTGGCTCCACCCTCAATACATCCCCAAACCACCTCAATCTGGACATGCTGATCCGATCTAACAATGATGTCTCAATCCCAGCTTCCTGTCTAACCATGTCATTCCTAAACTTGTCCAGGCTTGTTTTTTGAATAGTGAACCTCAGGAACTTAATCTCAGATGCCTGCAACTTGAGGGTATGAAGTATGCATTGAACATCACCAACTTTGATTTTGTTGGTACTTTGGGATTCCCAAGGAGTGTTCGTACTTGCTGCAAAAGCTCTTCTGTGCACTATTTGCCACCTCCTTTGGGGCTAGTGAATCTCGAGATAGTACATTGCCGAGGTATGTAAAGTTTTCTAAAGTTTCCAGTGGATGGTTTCCTAGCATGATGTTTGCTGGTTGTCCCTCTCTGTTTATTTAAGCTACTTTGCTAAATTTCGTACATCAAACTGTTGTTCAATGTTTGGAAAGTTTTCTTATGCCTCTGTGGTGGCCGGAGAGGGAAAGAGTAACATTGAGCTTCCTGGTGAGTAATTGTAGCAATGCCTTTCAAGCTGATGTTCCCATGTCCCCTTTTCACCATTTCTTTATGGATCACATTAAAATCTATAATCTTGTCAGTTTTGAAGTCTATTAAACTGTATGTCACAAAATTTGCAGTAAAGCCACAACAATCGTATTGCTTGGCACATAAAATCCAATTTGAGTCCAATAAATTATGTTTGTGTTGAATTAAACTATACTTTATAGTTGGTTGAACAAATTTTTTTCATTATTGAATAAAATGTAGTTTTTTAATTGAATACACTTTCAGCATTAAAGAAAATATGTAAGTACAGTAGTCCACTATGCTTAACACATTAATTGTTGAGTAAAAGCACATTCAAGGTAAATGTTTCAGGACTACTGGACCTTCTTCAGCCTTGAAAAAAATAGAAATAAAATGTTTATTGAAGCATTCTAGAAAAAACCCACACTACCAGCCCCTAAGAAAGAATTGATCCTGAAACATTAACTTGTCATAATGTAAACATACAAACTTAACCAAAAAACATCATATAGAAGAATGTGCAAAAATACTTATTTGTAAACTTTTGATGAAAAGTATCAATAGCATCAAAATTATTGTGCTGTACCATAAGTTTGGAAATTAACAACTCAGTGCTGAAGAAGGTCCAATAGGACCAGAACATGTATATTTAATGTATTTTTGCTCAACATTTAATGTATTGATCGAGGTGGAGTACTGTAAATATTTACCAGTACCGGTAGGTATTTGGTTTAATGTAAAGTCAGTACGGAGCAGATATGAGATTCTTAAATTGCAACACTTTTAGCATTGTACAGAAATTTCAAAAGGTCTCAGAATCGATCCCTCATAAATAGGTTTGATAGTAATAGGCTGATCTAACTCATTCCAAACATATATTTGTGACCATTCTGGCATTCCGCAGATGGTATTAGCAATGAACCGCAGCCCATTTTTTAATATTAATTAGTGAAGCTTGACATGTGTTATAGAAATGAAGTAGCAATTGCAAGCATTGATAAAACACACAAAAAAAAAACCACTTAAAAAGAAGCATTTTCTTCACTACTTGATTTTATACTTTCATTCCTTCCTTCATCAGAAGTAGCATCTTCTTCAGAGATTCTAGAAGATGTGTTTAAATCAGGTGGGTGTTTCCAATCAGAGAACATATTGTATACTTTTTTCCATCAACAAAGTGCAATTCCCTCATCGGGAACTTCAGATTTTCCATTAGGAATTGTTTCCAATGATCAACTGATTCATTGTTTTAAAAATTTGGTTTGAACAGTGGGAACAATGGCAGGAGGGTACTTGGAATGAAAGCATAAACACTAAGTTAGGAATGAACTCAATGAACAACAGCATATTTATAAGCCAGCTTTAGCGGTGGGGTCGTGTGAGACGAATGGAGGAGGATAACTCACCTAGGAGAATAATGGACTCGACCATGGAGGATAAGAGAAGTAGAGGGAGGTGAAAGTGGTGATGGTTAGAGCCAGTCTTTAATGATAAGAAGTGTGGAACTAAACGATGCCACAGATCTAGTTTAACATAGAGAACTGCGGAGAAATGTAGTTAATTCATAGAGGCTGACAGGTTGAAAGGGATTGCAGTCTAGAATGAACAAGGACAACAGATGGGACAGTCTATCTTTCTACACAAATTGTCTTCGTGTCCCAAAAAACTTTCCTGGGACGTCAAAATGTTCCGGTTATTATTTTTAAATATCGATGTGAATGCAGTTTCTGCAACAATGCTCTAATCGAATTGGGAAGTCGCTAGCAGGACCTGAACCGGCGTGATTATCGTCCTGGTAGAATTATCATCATGAAGGCAGTGTCTCAAGTGTTGGTACGTTGGAATGTGGATTTTGGCATTTCTGGTTCCAGCGTTTATAGCATATGTAGAGTGAGTTTACGGCTTGTTAGAAAGCGTAACATGTGCTCTATACTTTTCCACTTTAACTTAAATAAATAACTGTCGAATATTTCATTTCCAATTTCCAATTTCTTTGCAATCATATAAGAAAAGGCCAGGTAAACAACAGATAAGGGAATCTGCCACCTGCACGACTGCCCTAAATGCAGATCAGTATTGGTTGGTTGGTTGGTTGGGAAAGTAAAGTTTTTCCAGCATGCCTAAATTAACATGTAAATTCAGTGATAAAGTCAAACAAGACTTCCCATATACAGTAATTCAAAAGTCAAAATTTGAAGAAGAGGTCGAGTGTACATGGTGAACTCCATGTGTTCAATAACACACGCTGGGAGAGCAGACGTCAACGACCATATTAGCAAGAAGAAATATAAAGATGCAACATTGCCAACATAATTGAAAAAAAAAAGAATGATGGAGATTTGCAAGCCCATTGTTTCAGGGAGAGAACTACAAGTTGCAGCAGAGGAATGCATGTTTAGTCTTATGAACGCTCCCTGGAATGATGAGAAAACAGGGCTTCGCTTAGTTTAGTTAAATGAGTTTAAAAATCACTTTGATCTTTCTTGTGTATATTTTTACAACTGGATTCAAAAAAATCTAAACTCTTTGTAAGATATACATAATTCCAAGAAGTACAAAATAGAATGTGTTGAAGTTGATTGAAAGTTTTCATCTAAGTAAATACATTTTGGCACTTGTATAGTTATTTTGTCTTAATTTATAGATGTTTAAGTTGTTTTGCAAATGTACATGAGGGTCCTGGTTTTTCGTTTCCAAAATCTGCTCACCCTGATACACAGGACAAAGCCGAACTGCGACAAACTTCCGGAGGTTGTTCAGGGATATCTTCTGAGTATATTGGTATTAGGGATTCCTTATAGAAGTAGAAAGGTTAGTCGAGCAGATGCAACCAGAACAGGTGGATCCAACTAACATCAGATTGGATGAACAATATTCATAAACCATTCCAAGGTAGAACAACGAATCAACGAGAACAGAAGTCTAATAAGAACAACCTAAAAAATGCAGGAAGCATTTTGTTAGAGGAACAGCTGCCTATGAAGGATATTTGACAACATAATTCCAACATACACAAGTTTAGTCCATAATTATACTAAATAAAAAAAAAGTATCATCCAACCTTGCTTCTTTCCACATGGGATATTCAAGCTTTGCATGATTGACAACATACCACAGTTCCAATTGTATTGCTATACAACATAGGTGATTAAAAAGCACCTTTGGATGAACATACTTTTTACAAACTTTATTAACCTAATGATTCATCCAAAAATTGATGAAGATCCAATTTTTGCTATGGACAATTTTAGTTAAATATGATATAATTATTATTATATTCACGTCACAAATTTTAGTTTTATACACATTTTAAACCCATGTACACAGCATCGACAGAATAATTTAAAAAAAATTAGAATAAGATCATTTTGCATAGTATTAAGTTCAAATGTTTACTCAAACAAAGTGTTGGACTTGACCTTAAGGTTGTCAATAGGCTGAAGATGCCCAAAAAGGGCAAAACTTGTACCTGAAAAGTGTATGTAATTCATGTAGAATTTAATCACCATAAACTGTGAATTGTATTAAATAGGTGGATACAGTAAATTTTTTTCTTGAAAGAATTTTACATACCTTTTAGTCGAGCAGCTCATCTCCTTTCCCCCATATCTTCCCAGCCCAAACTTTGCAGCATTTTGGTAACGCTACTCTTTTTTCGGAAATCACCCAGAACAAATCAAGCTGCTTTTCTTTGGACTTTTTCCAATTCTCAAATCAAGTAATCCTGGTGAGGGTCCCATACACTGGAACCATACTCTAGTTGGGGTCTTGCCAGAGACTTAAATGCCCTCTCCTTTACATCCTTACTACAATCCTGAACACCCTCATAACCCTTTATTTACAATCCCACTTATGTGTTTACCCCAATGAAGATCTTTCCTTATATTAACACATAGGTACTTACAGTCATCCTCATAAGGAATATTCACCCCATCAACGCAGTAATTAAAACTGAGAGGACTATTACTATTTGTGAAACCCACAATCTGACTTTTAACCCCGTTTATCATCATACCATTGCCTGCTGTCCATCTCAAAACATTATCAAGGTCACTTTGTAGTTGCTCACAATCTTGTAACTTGTTTATTAGAACAAATAAACTAAGTTCTGAAAATAAACTTTCAAAGTATTAGATCATGTTCAGTACATATGGTACATATCCTAGAGGTGTTAAGTAGAGAACAAAAATGTACAACCGGACACCAGCGGGATCTGAAGCCACATGGGATGCTCTTACCTACTGAGACGTGTTTACCTACTAGGTCTTACTTGCTCTGCTTGAAAGGATCTGAGTGCAGGTCTGGTATTAGTGCCATCTCAACTATCTGGTGTCCGGTTGTACATTTTTGTTCTGTACTTAACAGCTATTCAATATGTACTAATTGAAGATGACCTAATATGGTGAAAGTTTATTTAGAGTACAATGTGTTTGCCAAAAGTAAATATTAATTAAAGTATACTTAAACTATGTGGTATATATTCTTGATTGCAGCTCACCTGGGCAGATGTTTACTTCAGTGCCTATCATGCAAACATCAACCAATTTGCAGGAGAAAATGTGATTGGAAAATATCCCCAACTCAAAGCTCTCGTTGATAAGGTGGAAGCAATTCCTGCAATCAAAGCTTGGGTTGAGAAGAGACCTGTAACAGATTTTTAATTTTGTTGGACATATTTAATTCATCATATTTTAAAGTTCATTTAAAAAAAATTATAATGTAACATTTCATTAATTATCCATGTGAAATAAGATAAAAGTCATGACAGAGTTACTAACATTCATCATTACCATCAATTCCCCCTTTTCCAGCTCTGGCCAGATCATCATCACCATCATCATCACCATCCATATCGTCCTTTCATGTATTGGGCCACAAGTCCTGGTACGGTCTTACATTGCCAAACCACCTCTTCATCAGACATCCTGCAGATCAATTTCCCTTGGGCTGATATCGAAGAATCTCTTTTAGCAATCTTCCAGGTTCCATCCTTTGTCTACGAGTAGGGTGGTGATATTACATACTATCCACTTCATTCCGTATCGATATTGTAATCAAATAAGAATTAAATAAAAACTTTTCCACCTGATCGATACTTTTATTATTTAACCTTAGGCTAAATTATGTCATTAAAAAAAACTGCAGTACATGTTTCAATTGCTTGGCAATCATCATCAGGGTGGTGGTGTTACACAAAAAATGTCGAGTGATTTCAATTCACACATCCTACTTTTTATCCTTTTGGTATGTTTTCATGATGTGCCAAATTTCATTACAGTTACCTCGTGCCACATTGGACCTAAATATCTATGTATTAAAAGAGTTTACTAAAAACAGGTTTGGCAAATACGTCCGTCTGTTCTACTGGACCGATTTGCTTCATTTTAATTTTGTTCTCTCCGGAACTACCTGCCGGTGAATCATGGGACATTGAAAGGTCTCTAAGTTCAGGCAACTTTAAGTAATCATAAAATCAGATCATTAAATGATCACTCTAATAATTGTAGGCAAAGGCTCACCCTAACCCACAATACCTTCTGTACTTAGCAGGTTGCTAAGCGACCAACACTCTCATTAATATTCTGATAAATGTGATTTCCATCTTGCACGTAGCCTTCATTACACCTGTCTGGTGAATTTATATGTCATTTCCTACACAAGTGTTTCACCTGGTTTCCACAGGGAGGGCTCCTTTAGATGCAAGTTGGGTGACAGCCACTTGACCCTTGGCCAGACAGTCACAGGTAGTGGCAGGATGATTTAGTTTTAAGTGGCTTGTACCAACATTGTACTGAACAGCTGGACCAGTACAAATAAATTCTTCTAAATAATGTTATAATATTAATTTGTTTTGCTGAGCGACCAGCGCGCCTGTACGGAAGTGAGGGATGCTGGCTGCTAGGCCAGTGGTGCTACTGACAAGCTAATTGCCAACAGCTATGCAGAGGGTCATTTTCTCATTAAATGAGGGCAAATGGCATAAAGACTCAGGTACATATCTTTCTTTTTTAAGCAAATGAATGCTTAACCGTTAACTTGTTTTTTTATTTTCTTAACTGTAATAAATACCTGCTGTTACAGTGGTGGTGGTGGTCATTGCAATTATTGTTGTGAGAGGAAGTATAGCCAATAAAAAAGCAGAGAAATGAGTGAATGGTATTGTATGTTCCTCGAATTTAAAATTTTATCAGATTATTGGATTAATATAACTTATTCCAACCTTGGGATACCCACAACATAATTCCAGTTGATCCTGAGATTTTTTTTTTAATGGTTTAACATCGCACTAACACACTGAAGGTTTTTGGCAACCCAAGAATGCGGTATGGCTAAGTTTGGGAAGGTAGTAGCCGTGGCCTTAATTAAGGTACAACCCTAGCCAGGTGAGAAAATGGGAAGCCACGGAAAACCACCTTCAGGGCTGCCGACAGTGGGATTCGAACCCACCATCTCCCGAATCCAAACTCACAGCTGCGCGATCCTAACCGCACGGCCAACTCACTCAGTAAAAGCATTTATAGGCCTTATAATATAAGGCTAAATATCCTCAGAAACGTCCAATTGGTGCTTAATTCCAGAAAACAGCCAAAACGGAAGACGAAATAAAGACATTTCATGGACATTCCAACCTACTGTACTTATGGTTTACAATGGCAATTACTTTATGTAGGTACAGTACCGTACTTTATAATGTCATTAAAATGCAAGAATTATAAGTGATGACAATGATTTCTCAGTACCGTACCGGTAACGAAATAGATTCTAGTAAAGCTGACAGTGATATAGTTAACAATTTTAGTGATTCTAAATTACATTATGTCCAAAAATTCACAAATAATCGAGGAATAATCTCTCGAGCCCTTATTATTAATCCTATCACTTTAATGTTTCTCAACCCATACCTATGTCTTTGTAGTAAGGCATAGTCGATTCGTAGATAAGCTTCTTTGTCCTGTCGACGTCTTCTGGCTGGTCGGTTGATGTTTCGAACCGAACTGTGAGGTTTATTTTAAATATTCTACACAGTCGGATTCCTTATAGCTACAATATCAATTCGCTTACTACTGCCGTTATCGGGGAGTCCGAATACTTCTTCGGCAACTCTGTTAGGGACTGCATCTTGTTATGCCTGGTGTTCCGGAGCATTTCTCAAAACACGAGCGAGAGTGTTCGCTAATGCTGACGGAAATACATCGAACAGCACACATTTTGGCAGTTATTGTTATTTCCTCAATAACCCAGTTATTTGCAGGTTTGTACTGTCCGAGTAGGGCCACACCTTTTCATTTGTGAGGTGATTCACGATATCTGACCTCTACTCTGATGTTCTTATTCCTCTAGCCCGAGCTCTGCAACAACAATCAGGCTAAGTGAAATCATTTTATTAGACGTAGATCTCCAAAGGGATATGTAATTTTTTTTGCTAGTTGCTTTACGTCGCACCAACACAGATAGGTCTTATGGCGACGATGGGATAGGAAGGGCCTAGGAGTTTGAAGGAAGCGGCCATGGCCTTAATTAAGGTGCAGCCCCAGCATTTACCTGGTGTAAAATGGGAAACCACGGAAAACCATCTTGAGGGCTGCCGACAGTACGATTCAAACCCACTATCTCCCGGATGCAAGCTCACAGCCGCGTGCCCCTGACCGCACGGCCATCTCGCCCGGTGGATATGTAATTCATCGTGTTATCTATGAATATTTACATTAAGGTATACGTATGCGAAACAACTGTGGAGTGGCAGCTGCCATCAAGAATAAAGTTGGAAAATAACTGCCACTTGTCAATGACTGCAAACATGTTGACTTCGAAATGCGCATGGCAACAGAAGTACCTAACCCAGTCGTTTGAAAATCACGGTGAATTGCCAGCCATTTCACTATCAATAGGCAATGGATAATCAGTGATATTTAGCTTAAAATCTTAAGTTGAGCTGCAGATAACTCACGAAATATGTCAAAATATTAGGAGGTGTGTTGTAAACGAACCTCGATTGGGCAGGGCTCGGTTACCTTGAGCTCTTATCACTGATAGTAGTCACCCAGAATGTTTCTTCGTCGTTGTTTATTAGTGGCTGCTTCATAACAGCTTTATCTCTGAGTGTTTGTACAACACCAGTAAATAGATTTTCGAGGTTGTCCTTCACTTCTAGCTTAACATCTGAAATACGGATGGGGTATAGCGGTGAATGATACCACATGGTGGTGGTGATTATTATTTTAAGAGGAAGTACAACTAGGTGTCCGCCTCTGTGATGTAGTGGTTAGTGTGATTAGCTGCCCCACTCAGAGGCCCGGGTTCGATTCCCGGCTCTGCCACGAAATTTGAAAAGTGGTACGAGGGCTGGAACGGGGTCCACTCAGCCTCGGGAGGTCAACTGAGTAGAGGGGGGTTCGATTCCCTCCTCAGCCATCCTGAAAGTGGTTTTCCGTAGTTTCCCACTTCTCCTCCAGGCAAATGCCGGGATGGTACCTAACTTAAGGCCACGGCCGCTTCCTTCCCTCTTCCTTGTCTATCCCTTCCAAATTTCCCATCCCCCCACAAGGCCCCTGTTCAGCATAGCAGGTGAGGTACTGGTCATCCTCTCCAGTTGTATCCCCGACCCAGAGTCTGAAGCTCCAGGACACTGCCCTTGAGGCGGCAGAGGTGGAATCCCTGGCTGAGTCCGAGGGAAAAACCGACCCTGGAGGGTAAACAGATTACGAACGAACAACTTGGTAACCATCCTCTATATACGTGAACACTAATCAGACGAAAAAATGGAAGGGGTCTGACACTTCGAAAAATGAATGAATGGAATGAAAGATGATAGGAAAAACCGGAGTACCCGGAGAAAAACCTGCCCCGCCTCCGCTTTGTCCAGCAGAAATGTCACATGGAGTGATCGGGATTCGAACTAGGGAACCCAGCGGTGAGAGGCCGACGTGCTGCCACCTGAACCACGGAGGCTTTCGCAAGTACAGCCAAATACTGGTACGGCTCATACCATTTGCTAAACTCGCCGTAATCGATCAGCTGATAGGCTTGGCGGAGCTTGGCGCGCTTCCAACAGCACGGCCTGCATATTACGAAGGCAGTGCCATTAGATAATAACATGAAAATCTGTGTAAACGTCATTATTTTGAAGTCATCGCACAATCGGAAAACGGATATTAATTGTTTCTTTGGTTCATGGGCTGTGCAAAGAGGTAACATTTAAATCGTAATGGTCGTGGCTCTAACTACATATCACCCACTACGGTAGTGTTCGCAACAAGAAGGAACTAATTCCCACTAAATCATCGCTTGAAATCCACCAGAATCTTGCTTGTTGATGATGCTTGTTGTTTTAAGGGACCTGACATCGAAGATCATCGGCCCTCCACCAGAATCCGACGAAGAGACAGAGAGAAAAGCTGCCCTAGAGCAAGGGGGACCGTGCAGTAACAGCATCAAATAAGACATATAGTAATTTTCGCACTATTTATCTTAGCATAAAATAAACTTATATATTTTTAAACTCCCCTGTTGTACAGCTATCCCCGATCATTAAAACTTTATTTTTCTTTACATATACCGTATAAATGGCGATTAACCATTGACAATGAATTACGTAAAAGAAATCTAAACAAATATTTTTTAAAACGAAACAGGAATACCAACACAGAGGGAGAAATTAAGTGAAAATGTTGCGCAGATCGTCGCGCACCGAAGAGTAACCTAATTACCTCCCAGCAACTGGCGGGTATGTTAAACGAAGATAGACGCTGTAGTTTTCGACCGCGGCATGGCATAACTTTTCCATTTCCTCAAAACATGAAGAACGTATGTCGTAGTTATGAAAACACTGACTTTTCCTACAAAGACTCGCGTGAACTGCTGAAAAGGAATTAATAATTTCGATCTTCCCACTAAAGTTTGCTTTGGGCATGAAGTTACCGTGCAAGTATCCAGTTTAGCATATTATTGTGCTAAATGACAGGTTGTAACTTTCTTTCTTTCTTTCTTTCTTTCTTTCTTTCTTTCTTTTTCTTTTTTAATCTGCTTACCCTCCAGGGTCGGTTTTTCCCTCGGACTCAGCGAGGGATCCCACCTTTACCGCCTCAAGGGCAGTGTCCTGGAGCTCTGGGTCGGGGATACAACTGGGGAGGATGACAAGTACCTCTCCCAGGTGGGCTCACCTGCTATGCTGAACAGGGGCCTTGCGGGGGGATGGGAAGATTGGAGGGGATAGACAAGGAAGAGGGAAGGAAACGGCCGTGGCCTTAAGTTAGGTACCATCCCGGCATTTGCCTGGAGGAGAAGTGGGAAACCACGGAAAACCACTTCCAGGATGGCTGAGGTGGGAATCGAACCCACCTCTACTCAGTTGACCTCCCGAGGCTGAGGGGACCCCGTTCCAGCCCTCGTACCACTTTTCAAATTTCTTGGCAGAGCCGGGAATCGAACCCGGGCCTCCGGGGGTGGCAGCTAATCACACTAAC
Organism: Anabrus simplex; assembly: GCF_040414725.1. NCBI lineage: Eukaryota > Metazoa > Arthropoda > Insecta > Orthoptera > Tettigoniidae > Anabrus > Anabrus simplex. Next base: position 232,291,082 of record NC_090272.1, on the reverse strand, counting down.
CACTACACCACAGAGGCGGACGGTTGTAACTTTCATCAAGAAGAAAAGTCCTCTCAGTTTTAACTTCCGTGTTAATGGGGTGACACTAACTAATGCGGATTACTGTAAGTATTTTTGTGTTAATATAAGGAAATATCTCTTTTCGGGTAATCACATTTTTTGTAAGTTGTTTTACGTCGCACCGACACAGATAGGTCTTACGGTGACAATGGGATAGGAAAGATCTAGGAGTGGGAAGGAAGCGACCGTGGCCTTAATTAAAGTACAGCACCAATATTTTCCTGATGTGAAAATAGGAAGCCACGGAAAACCAACTTCGGAGATGCCGACAGTGGGATTCGAACCCACTATCTCCCGAATTCTGGATACTGGCCGCACTTAAGCGACTGCAGCTATCGAACTCTGTGGGGTAATCACATGAACGGGAATGTAAACAAAGGTTACATATCTCTGTATGGTTTTGAGGGTATGAGGGGTTGTAATAAGGATTCAAAGGAGAAGGCTTCTAAGTAATGCCCGGATTTTTATGCAGTAACAGGTTAGATTGCAAACCAATTTGGTTAGTAGGAAGTGTCGGCCACCCGTTCTTCTATAGTGTAGCAAGAGTAACATAAATTGTAGGGGTTCTGATGAGCCGTACCCCTAATATTAATGCAAACCCCATGGCATAATCGTTGTGATGGTAGGCTATACTTGCTACTCGCTTCAGTAAGTTTGCATTCTAAGCTATTAATGCATAAAACTCCGGGCTCTACTTATAAGTATCTGACAAGACTTCAATTAGAGTATGGTTCTAGTGTATGGGACCCTCACCAGGATTACTTGATTCGAGAACAGCAAAAGATCCAAAGGAAATAAATTTCTGACAAAGGATTTGTGTTATGAAAATGCTGCAAACTTTGGGCTGGGAAGACTTGGGAGTAAGGAGACGAGCTGCTCGACTAAGCGGTATGTTCCGAGTTGTCACGGAGAATTAGCCTGGAATGATTTTAGTAAACGAATACGGCTGAGTGGAGCGTTTAAAAGCAAGAAATGTCATAAAGTGAAGATAACGTTGGAATTCAAGGGGGCAAATTGGGACAAATATTCATTTATAGGAAGAGGTACTGTGTTAGAGATTAGAATAATTTATCAAGGGAAATGTTCGATACATTTTCGAGTTCTTTGAAATCATTAAAAAAAGGCTAGGTAAACAATTGATTGGGAATCTGCCCGTCGAGCGACAGCTCCACATGCAGAAAACTCCCTGGAACTTGTTTACCGCACGTTGGAATCTAGCTGACATACTGTCACCATGGGACACATCGTAATCTGTACTCGTACTTGTGTTGGTGACAGTGGTAGCACTGATCTTAACCTTGCCGAGCTGTTACGTAACAAGCTCAGTGTATCTTCTTATCGCTGTGCGTGTTAGCAAGCAGACGTTTTATTAACCGGCTGGAACCGTTACAAGTGACAGTCATTTACGAGAGATTTGGCAAGTATCATGGCCCCAAAGTACAAGCTAACGTATTTCGAAGGGCGAGGTTTGGCTGAGCCCATTCGATACATTCTATGTTATGGAGGTGTGCAGTTCGAAGATAACAGAATCCAGCAGGCTGATTGGCCCAAAATTAAACCATGTAAGTATTGCAGTACTTCTTATTGCATGCGCATTCATTCAGTAGTCTTTTGAGTGATTTAAACATCATATTGCGAGTATAGTAAAGGTAAGTAGGTCGAGTGACAGACACTTAGCAAGCAGGGGGAAACCCTGAGCTACACCTCGTATCATGTATTTGGCACTATTGATTCAGTGTTGGCAACTGGCAGAGTTAAAATTACGGTACAGGGTGTTCCAAACTTGCTATATAAGAAGAAAAGTTGACGAATATCTCCATAATATTCCCGCTTTTGCTGTTGCAGTAACACTCGACAATTACGCTTCAAACATCGTAATTTTGGTATTGTTTAAAAAAGTTGCAAACATTATACAATGTACACTTTTGAGCTTTATATTGTTACATGGAACTAAACTATACGGTATCGCTGTGTAGAGAAATATTTATTTCTTCTTTCTTGCTTTCTTACTCCGTTTACCCTCCAGGGTTTGTTTTTCTCTCGGGCTCAGCGAGGGATCCCACCTCTACCGCCTCAAGGGCAGTGTCCTGCAACGTGAGGCATTTGGTCGGGGAGAAGGGCCAGTACATCGCCCAGGCGCCTCACCTACTATGATGAACGGGGGGGGGGGGGGGGGTTGGGAGATTAGAATGGATAGGCTAGACAAGAAAGGGGAAAGAAAACGGTCGTGGCCTTAGATTAGGTACCATCCCAGCATTTGCATGGTGAAGAAGTGGGATCCACTTAGGTGAGAATCGAACCCCGTTCTACTCAGTTAACCTCCCGTTCCAGCCTTCGTACCACTTTTCAAATTTCGTGGCAGAGCCGGGAATCGAACCCGGCCCTCCCGGTGGTGGCAGCTAATCACACTAACCATAAGAAACATAAAGCATGTTTAGGGTAACCACCTCAGTAGGTGAAAAATGAGATACAGGAATGTCAAAGAAGAAGAAAATAACAGACTTTTGAAGGACACACCACACCATCAAATTTTACGACATAATTCAATCCTCTTTATTCTCTTCTCTTGCATGTAATAACATTTCAAAAAATATTATAACCGGGCGAGTTGGCCGTGAGGTTAGGGGCGGGCAGCTGTGAGCTCGCATCCGGGAGATAGTGGGTTCGAACCCCACTGTCGGCAGCCCTGAAGATGGTTTTCCGTGGTTTCCCATTTTCACACCAGGCAAATGATGGGGCTGTACCTTGATTAAAGGCTACGGCCGCTTTCTTCCCATTCCTAGGCCTTTCCTATCCCATCGTCGCCATAAGACCTGTCCTGTGTTGGTGCGACGTAAAGCAAAATAGCAAATATATATATATTATATAGACCTAATTTTACATTTTTCATGTTTTTAGAAAACACTAAAGGGAAGGATTCTATAATAAGTCCAAAGACTTTCAAAACATATAGGCCCTATAGACTACAGACAGGCAAATGCTCGCATTTTATTCGGAGGGTTACCGACATTGTACTAAATTCATTGAATTTTACTAGTTCTGTATAAACATGTTTTTGTTACTTCTTTACTTCTTGCACATGACAAAATGTCTCTTTGATTGAGAGCAGTATTGAAGTGTATTTTCACTGAAGCTCTGTTTAAAGCGTGTCCATATGAAGCCTGTATCTTACTTTACTCATTTTCATTCCCTACCCTGACGGGGTGGGGCGGGCCACCTAGAGGGTGACGCCCTCGGTCTGGCCAAGAGTTACGGGCGGGTTGGGGAGGTTTGATGGATGAGGGAGGTGGGTAGGAGGATGTGAGAAATAGAGGGGATGGTAGTGGGTTGGGTCTCTTTATTCAGCTTTATTGAATGTGCTTTTCCAAAAGTTAGAGAGAAGAATTTATGAACAAACAATATTTTTCATTATTAGATAATTTTAAAGAGTTTAAGGGGTGTTTTCTCTTTTTTTGTTGTCTCTTTTTCTTTTTGTTTCCGCTTTCTTTTTTCATCCTTCGCCTGATGCTATACAAAACATTATGCTATAAATACATCTAAGAATAAGGACGTTTGCAATACAAGAATTCGGTGGTTCTAATAGCATGCCGTTCTGAAGTGATTCTGGATCTTGTGCATTACAATGCGTCATTAAGATATGATGCTATTGTCCGCTTCTTGATGCTGAGAGCAGGTTGAGGGGATTTATACGAGAGTTTCTAAGGGTGTGAAGTTAAAATAAGTATTTAAGCCTGAATGGGTAGTGAGAAAATAGAGATTGAGGGTCTGATTAGCTGCAGCCTGAAGGTGTGCGAGAACCAGGGGTCTATTGTATGGATGGATATTTAACAAGGAGAGTGTAACAAATCTGACAAGATCTTAAATTGTAGGGTGGGGAAAAGTGAATGGGTGGGCGTGGTTGGTGGATCAATAGTGCGAAACGGGGCTATGAATTCTGGGTGATTTGAGGGAGGTGTCGGACGTCCTCGACAGCGGCGAGAATAGACTGGCTGGCTGCCCCCGCAAGTGTTACAGCGGGCGGGGTGTAGGGTGTTGGGGCACTTGGTGGTGACATGATGCTGAGTGCAATGACCACAGACTGGATGGCTGCCCCCGCAAGTGTTACAGCGGGCGGGGTGTATTGTGTTGGGGCACTTGGTGGTGACATGGTGCTGAGTGCAATGACCACAGACTGGATGGCTGCCCCCGCAAGTGGTACAGCGGGCGGGGTGTATTGTGTTGGGGTACTTGGTGGTGACATGGTGCTGGGTGCAATGACCACAGACTGGATGGCTGCCCCCACAAGTGGTACAGCGGGCGGGGTGTAGGGTGTTGGGGCACTTGGTGGTGACATGATGCTGAGTGCAATGACCACAGACTGGCTGGCTGCCCCCGCAAGTGTTACAGCGGGCGGGGTGTAGGGTGTTGGGGCACTTGGTAGTGACATGATGCTGAGTGCAATGACCACAGACTGGCTGGCTGCCCCCACAAGTGTTACAGCGGGCGGGGTGTAGGGTGTTGAGGCACTTGGTAGTGATATGATGCTGGGTGCAATGTCACAGATTGGATGATTTGCTTTGCACTGAGCCGTTGTGTGATTGTTATAGAGGAGGCATCTTTCACATCTGATTGACTGTGGGGGTGGAGCACGAGAAGGTTCGACTTTGTGATGGTGTCGATGTATCGATACACCACTGGCAAGCAGTCTGTCCACATCAGCTGGTGTTGGCAGAAGAATCCGCACCAGGAGTGTTGGACCCTCCGCATTCCGGATGCGAAAGGCCTTCCGAGCAGGCACTCCCTCCGCACTGAGCTCGGCAAGAATCGTCTCTTCTGAAAGTGAAGGACCCACACCACGGATGACGCAGCTTAGTAGATTATAACGTGGTGGTGGAGGTGGTGGTGGAGTGGGTGGTGGTGGTGGAGTGGGTGGTGGTGAGAGGGGTTGAAGAGGGATAGCTGATCCGAACGGAGTTGATCCTATCGTGGTGGCGAGTTGGTGTGCTGCTACTTCCCCGTTGATTTGAATGATGATTCCTTTTGAAGTCTGCCTGATATCAGCGATGTCCTCTCGGCGCATGTTGTAGCGAAGAAACGTGCAGAAGATGGCTTGAGGTGTCCTAAATTCTGGAGAAGGGTTAAGGAGGAGAAATCCATGTGTGCCGGAAGGCGTTTGCTGGAGAAATCGGAGATGGTTGATGGATCGTCTAGTGCCAGAAGTGGAGGAATATTCGAGTCGAGAGGAGGTGGGTGTAGTGATGGTAGTAGATGGGAATATATGCTGTATGGTGGTGTCCATTGGAAGAGATGTAGCGGCTGCTGTAGGTGCCGAGTCCACTGCCAGGTAATGCGGAGCACGCGCTCCCTCGCGGGGGCCGATTGATGCATCATCCTCTGGTACTGAGTCCGCGGGTTGTCCGGATGCGTAGCTGGATTTGCTGGCAGAAAGCGTGCGGCTTGATTCGGAGTTGCATAACTGGACAGGACAGTCGGGTGGAAGGCTACGGCGGCGGCGTCTACGGCGAATGGTCGGAAGCTGGAGGTGGTGGTGCAGATGGCATCTGTGGTATTAGCAGGAGCATATGGCTTGTAGGGGTACATGGTTGTGATTTGCTTCAGACCCTGGAGCGGCGTAAATAAGTAAGCCTTGGTAGACTCGGATCAGGGCTAAGCTGCTGACGATTCTCGTATTGTGCAGTGCTACCGATGGTCACGTCCTGAGGCGAGACCTCACTGGTTTGCGTTCATCCACCTGGCTAGTCCACAATTTTTAAGAAGCAATAAACCTCCGTGGCTGCTTTCGGTGTTGCAAACAGTCGGACGGCGAAGGATTGTTGCCTGTATCTGAGATCCAACCTTAATGTTAAGTCCATAACTGATCGCTCCTCGAAGGCGTTTGTTGGATGAACTGAAAATTAGAATCAGATCAACCTAATTAAACAGCTATTATTTCAGGGAGTGAGTACGTAATAAATTTTTTCTTCTTTGCTTATTTTATTCCTTGACACAGAAAAGTGGGCTTTTAATACATAAATTCGTTCCAGGTATTTGCGTTAACATTGAGATAGTTTTAGAGTGGCTTGCATTGTCTAGTAATTACTGCCTATTTCAAGTTTAGTTGCTTTTAATTGTTTGGGTACGTTCGTTTTCCATAACGACAATATTATGGGTGGCTTTCGTTCAGCATATTTTCCATTACTGCATAATTCTCGGCATTCTCCAGAAAGAGTCGTTCTTTCTTTCGAACAATTAGGATAGAAGTATAGTGAAAGTGGAAACTCCAGCACACAGGAATAGGGATTGTTGTTTCCGTCTAGGTTTACCAGATCCTCCAGTTTGGCCGGATACCATCCGCTTTTCAATGCCCCTTTTTTACTCCGTGGTTAAATATTTAGAAAACAGCAAAAAACCCTCGGTTTCTATGTCATTTCAATCTTCATCTAGCGAACAGAAGGGCCCCCGTGGCTCAGACGGCAGCGCGCCGGCCCCTTACCGTTGGGTTCCGTAGTTCAAATCCCGGTCACTCCATGTGAGATTTGTGCTGGATAAAGCGGAGACGGGGCAAGTGTTTCTCCAGGTACTCCGGTTTTTCTTGTCATCTTCCAGTCCTACAATACTCTCCAATAACATTTCATCGGTCAGTCATTAATCATCGCCCCAGACGAATGCGACAGGCTTCGGCAGCCGGCACAGTTCCTATCCTCGCTGCTACATGGGGCTGAAACTGGAAATAGGCTGTGGATTTTCATCTAGTGAAGACACTGGGCACTCAGTATCGCCTGTCTGAATTTGTGGCGATACAAAAAACGATTTTAGAGTTTATGATTGATATGCCAATCAATCATTCACTACTGGTCTGCAGTCGCTCAGGTGGCAGATTCCATATCGGTTGTTTACCTAGTCTTTTCTTGAATGATTGCAAGAAATTTGGAAATGTATTGAACATCTCCCTTAATAAATGATTCCAATTAATAACTCCCCTTACTAAAAACGAATATTTGTTCTAATTTGTTCCTCTTGAATTACACCTTTATCTTCATATCGTGAGCTTTTTTAAAAAAAATTGCTTTACTTCACATGGACACAGTCAGGTCGTATGGCGACGATGGGACAGGAAAGGCCTAGGAGTGGGAAGGAACTGACCGTGACCTTAATTAAGGTACAGCCCCAGCATTTGCCTGGTGTGAAAATGGGAAACCATCTTCAGGGCTACCGACAGTGGGATTCGAACTCACTATCTTCCGGATTCAAGCTCACAGCTGTGCGCCTCTAACCGCACGGCCAACTCACTCGGTATTGTGATCTATTCTACTTAAAAAGGTCTTTTGATTTGACACCCGTAGGCGACCTGCACGTCGTGATGAAGATGAAATGATGATGAAGATGACACATACACCCAGCCCTCGTGCCAGCAAAATTAATCAATGATTGTTAAAATTCCCGACCCTACCGGGAATCGAACCCGGGACTCCTGTGGCCAAAGGCCAGCACGCTAACCATTTAGCCACGGATCCGGACATTCGTCTATTAATGTCATTCCACGCCATCTCTCCACTGACAGCTCGGAATATGCCAGTTAGTCGAGCAGCTCGTCTCCTTTCTCCCAAGTCTTCCCAGCCTAAACTTTGCAACATTTTCATACCGCTACTCTTTTGTCGGAAATCACCCAGAACAAATCGTGTTTCTTTTCTTTTTTTTTTGTTTTTTTTGTTTTTCCATATCTCGAATGAAGTAATCGTGGTGAAGGTCCCATACGCTGGAACTATATTCTAGTTGGGGTCTTAACAGAGACTTACATGACCTCTCCTTTACATCCTCACTACAACCCCTAAATACTCTCATAACCATGTGCAGAGATCTGTACCCTTTATTTACAATCCCATTACCCCAATGAAGATCTTTCCTTATATTAACGGCTAGGTATCCCCATGTGTCGGTGTCACCCCATCAACACAGTCAGTAAAACTGACAGGAGAGTTGGTGGTGTACAATTTCTAATCACTAGTTTGCGTGCCAAAAACCTGGATTAATTTCCAAATCTCTCCGCCGTGCTCATATGGAATGAGGGCATATGACTCTGATGATGGTGATTCATCCGTCAGATGGGGACACAAAGCCTTGAGTAGATCCTTTGTTGTTATTCGACAGGGGCAGGCTTTGTGCCGGCACCGAGTTTCACCCCCCCCCCCCGCCTCCTTACTATCATATAATACTGAACCCTTTGGTCCATACTGAAGGATACCTACCTTCCTTACCTACTAGCAAAAGTTCATGAGATCTGTCTCTTGGGTCGTATCTGGTTCTTCGTCACTTGCTGAGGTAAAGGTAGGGTTCAGTAATTCTAATCTATCTACTCAAATGAAAGGTTTGTTTAAAAAATGTTCCTATTTATTCAAGTAATTCCTGAAGCATTTAAGATTTATCAACGGTATCATTGAACTCAATCGTGTCCACTGGACACCACAATCATTTTACATAGAAGGTCAGAACACTGGTGTGAGCCTTTGACGTAACTGCCTGATGGTCATCCTTACTAGAAACCATTGTCTCAATTATTAATCAAAGAAAGGAAAGTCTGGAAATCCTTAAATTCGGCTTCCATGTGAGACTACATGTACCATCATAGTGATTCTTTATGGTCCAGCCCTCGTAACACGAACTCTGGACTCTGGGTATAATTAAGGCAGTCCAATCGGTGTGTGCCACACAGTGGTTATACGGCATGGAAACTTAATTGAATCGATGTGACCTGCGACTATGTCATGGACCGACATCTAAACTTTTAAGTTACTTTAAAGTCATTGTGGATGATGACCGCAAGGAAAATGATGCTACAGCGGCATATGGCCCTAATCTAAGTCACTGAGGTTGATGACCCCCTGACCATCCAAGTTTCTAAGCTGAAGGCTAAACACAATTAAGTTACATCGGTTGATGACCAAAGTTTCCACTTTACTATCCCCAGCATATTTCAGCTCAATCGATCAAAGTCAAATAATGCAACAACAACAATGCTCACAATACTTTGTGGCAGTAAAATCCATTACCTTCGGATATGTCCCATTAATCGTTACGTTAACATTTACATATACACCAGAAAATAAACTACGATTTCCAGAATGCATCTTCAAGTTACTCGCTTGGTTGTAAAGTTATTTCAAATACGGTTTTCACTGAATTGAATAATTAAATAAAATTTAAATGATTTAATGAAATCTTAAAGAACAACAAATTCTATCTCCACGGACGAGTGGTTCCTTCACAGGTCCCTACACAATTCTAGACGTCATTCATTTTTGTCGTATTTGATGTTTATCTGTTGATTCCTGTTGCTGGAAAAGAAATATTACATCATTCATGTCCAGTTTATATCTTGTTTCATGACCTCACACTTTAAATCTAATCTAACCCTAGCCATTATTAACACTTGGATAACCCTAATAATTACGTACAAACCAAAAGTAACTCACCGTATAATGTAAGCCAATTACGATGTCATATCTCGTCATAACATTTCATAAAGTTTGCGCACCCCTCACAGACAAAACAATCATCACTACCACCGCTCTATATTTTGGACAACCCTGAATTTGTCTAACCTTACTCATTATACTCTAAGTTCGTTGTCTCAAATGTACATTACGATCTCAATTAAACAAATTTCCAGTATCCAACAACTCGCACGTTATTCCCGGATGGAAATTTCAACTAGATTCCATAATTATTTATCTCCGTTGCCACGAATGCAATCTCCATCCTACACACAAACCACTACACGTTCCGTTATACAAACTGTTCCCCCTCGATCAGCTGCCGGTCTCGATACAAACCACCCTTCTCTGTCTGTCAGTCTCGATATGAAACATCTGTTCATCTTGCCTGACTGATCTCAAAGAATGAAACATTTAACTTCGCAAAAAGACTAATTACAAAATACGATATATTCTGACCAACCAAATATGCACATAGATTTACTTTTAAAAGTCCCACAATAATTGTACCCGTCGCAAATTAATACCGGCGCGGATTCTCGTATTCTGCTTTCCATTCCCAATATTATAAAATCTTCCTCGGGCTCACACAAGTCCCGGCTTCATTGACAGGTCTCCAAACACCTGATTCACATATCCTACCTCGACTCATACGACAAAACTAACCTCTGTTTCCCAAACTCACGACTATCACTGACAAAAGAACTGGAATAAAAATCCTTACTAGAATCCACGACGTCTAATAACGTACAATGCTTTAATAATGAATAACTTCGCGTAAAAATGATATCGTATTTTAATAACTGGATTTTCACGAAAATGACGTACAAGTTTCTTGATATTATTAAACGGACATAGAATACATTACACTCATGACAAATTCACCGACATGCGTTACTCAACACTACGTACAGCGCTTCCATCCGATTGAAAATGGGTAACCACGGATCCCTTTTGCACCAATTACATCAAAATTCCAACTGAAAATTTTACGTCGAATGAACATCTTCATTTGACATCACAAAATATAGGCAATAAACACACGGAAATGACGATCTACATTGGACGGGATATCACTTCGAAACCCTATTTAATAACTTTTCACATCATACGGCACTCGCAAGACTTCAAAAATGTATCCAAGTGGAAAATAAAACAAATGACCCTTTTTCGTCGTATTCTGACATTTACAAAAACCATATAGGGGCGACCAACTGCGTCGTATATACCCCATAAAATAAACTATAAGTTAGACATCATGAAACAAAATATAGTAGGTGGTAAGATGGTAAGTCACATACCTTAAGTCACACCAGCATCCATCTTAGGGCTCACCTGCGACCCTGGCATTTTTATTTAGCCATTTTTACATTTCTGGCTATACAGATCATTTTTATCTTCCGGTTTCCTGGAAATAAAGCATATAAAAAAGAAGATGCCCTTCACTTGTCGTTCTTGTTGATCGCACACAACGGACTGTAATTATTTCCCGCACACGAATTACTTTCTTTACCACACACAATTTATACAAATTTATTCGGTACATTGACCGTCCTTTTTGTACAATTATGTCCACTCAAGAAAAACTATCTCCACATGGAGTCAAGACCCCAGCCACATCGGCTAAAATCTGTTGGTTGGACTTAGTCTACTTTTGTCGTTCGATTTTACAGAGCAGTTCAACCCTCCGTCTTCAGCCTCGAGATACAAAATGCAGGGGCTTCATCATGGCGTCCCTTCTTATTTATAGAAACTACCCCCTCTCTCCGGGCATTTTCCCTTTGCCGCCAAGAAGATTTCCGTAACTTTTCTGACTTAACTGAACTGTCATTAAAAAAGTTTTGAAGGTAACCACATACTTGCTACATTGCTGGCGGTAGTGTTCATGGACATTTAAAATTTATACATGTTCAATTAGCTGGATAAGTGACCTCATTTGATAGGCACTATATTTTTGTCGACTTGGCGTGGGTACGCCATACACACGCGCTCTTCTGAAATAACCCACCAAAATGGCTTAGCAGTCTCAAACTTTCTTCGGTATCCTTCCTCGTACGACACGTGCGGATGACTTCACGTATCCCAGAGCATGGGACGGAAAGTAGCTATCTCCTTGCCACGAGTCAGCTCCGCGCTATCAAGAAATCGAACTTCTTATTCCAATTGACAATTTAATACATAATATTCTTAGGGCACAAAGGTCATGGGTTCAATACATCATTGATTTAATCTCATTAACTCCTCTGATGACGTTGACATCGAGAAGGGCATTCGGTTGTAAACACTCGTCTCACTTCACAACCGACAAGGGACGGACATACATTCTAAACTATCGCACTATAAGCGGACGGCGCTATCTCGGCTTGGCACCACACAGAGCACTGTGGCAGACCTGCTAGCCCCCTAGCCTGTTGGCAGTGATATGAGGACTGTGTTCTTGAAGAGATGCTACACATATCACAGCCTATTTCCTTTTGTTTGAGCTTATAAAAACAACGTTTTGCTACAGAAGCTAGCGGCATAGTATTCGGTATAATTCTGCTTCATAATTCTTCATAGGAGAGTTGAGCATGTTAAGCCCCTTTTATTTTGTACTTTATTGCTTATGGTAACCCTTAAAGTAATTATTTATTTTTTCCCGGTGTCCGACTCGTTGGCTAAATGGTCAGCGTACTGGCCTTCGGTTCAGAGGATCCCGAGTACGATTCCCGGCCGGGTCGGAGATTTTACCCTTCATTGGTTAATTCCAATGGCTCGGGGGCTTGATATTCCTGCTGTCGCTAACATCCCTGCAAGTCACAGACCACACATAACACTATCCTCCACCACAATAACACCCAGGTACTTACACATGGCAGATGCCACCCACCCTTACAAGGGCTCCACTTAGCTAGAAACAGCCACACGAAATTGAAATTGAATTTGCCGCTGCTCGATGATTGCAAAACATGTTGTTCGGCACATTTTATACAATCACCATGTTGAATACATTTAATTATGTACTCTACGTGTCCGGCTGCATGGTTAAATGGTTAGCGTGCTGGCCTTTGGCCACAGGGGTCCCGGGTTCGTTTCCCGCCAGGGTCGGGAATTTTAACCATCATTGGTTAATTCCGCTGGCACAAGAGCTGGGTTTACGTGCCGGTTCATCATCATTTCATCCTCATCATGACGCGCAGGTCGCCTACGGGAGTCAAATCAAAAGACCTGCACCTTTGAGTCGAACATGTCTTCGGACATTCCCGGCACTAAAAGCGATACGTCATTTATTTAATTATGTACCGGTACTTCCTTATATGAAAGAATATATACATGTATTGTACGGAGTAGCGTAGTTATCAATGTGTAATGTACACCCCTCGAGGCTTGCGCTCCTAACAGCTGTTTCTTGTCTACGCACAGCTGTCAGTCAGCTTTGACATGCCTGCTGTATTGCCTTCCGAACCTACGGCATGTAGTTCACTAAGGACCGATTTCATCAACGTGGGTTAAAACGTAACCCCATGTTTCACAGTTTTAACTCTAAATCTGACTATTCATTCTGTTTCATCAAGGAAGGTTAATTTTAACTCTAGGTTAAAGCCGGAGTTAAGTTAACCCCTTCTTTCACGTGGGTTAAACTGTTAACTCGAGACTTAAAGCAAAATGGCTGCTGTAAAGTTGTAAAGTTGGTGCAGAGTTGTTTAATTTAGCTATATTAAATGGCGTACCTATAAGGAGGAACGATTTTCAAAATCTATCCGAGGAATAATTCCTGAAGAGGTACAGACTGTCGAAAACAGGCGTTTGTAAGGTCATCGATGAAATTCGCGAGAGGTTAGAATACATACTTTACTAGGGGACCCGTGTGAGAAATATCGCATGTTCATAAAGTATGTGGTGGAGTAGCCCCCTGGTGAACTACTGGTGAACTAAGGAATACACAGATCAGTACAACATTAGACAGTCTTACCACTTAATGTCATCTTTGATTTTCTGACGTCCATGCTATCCACTTGAACGGAAGCAAATGCAAGTGCATTATTATACTGACGAGTGTTCCGGAAGTAATTTTTGGTTTTACTATCATTCTTTTCTTAACTGATAATTACGGCATATTATAATGACATAAAACAGGCGTCCCAGCGGCCAAAATATGAAGTGAACAGGATTGATGGCGCATATATTCCTACAGTAATGATTGCGTTAAGATTTTACACCACAAGGTCATTTCGTACACGGTAATGGTCGGAGACAATATTGGGGTGTGAAAAGCGACCATCTGCAGAATGGTCCCTAAAGTGTCTGTAGCTATAGCATGAATATTTTTGTCGAACTGTTTTAGTTGTTTGCTGGTTCACACTGCCGAGTGGGCAATGCTATTAAATTACCCTGTAAATTTTTTCCGTGTGGCTCTCTTTTTCTTTTAATCTCACACTATCCGTCTCCATCATTCTATAATGATTTGATACTTAGTGACTAACTCCGTGATTAATGTCTTATTTGTGCTTCAGTTACTCTTCCATTTCTTTTATCATTGTTCTCAGGCCTATTACGAAGAATAATTCAGGCTACCACGGAACTGTGGCAGAAAACAAAATGCAGTATGGCGCAAAAAAAAAAAAAACAAAAACAAAAGAATAGCACACAATGTGTGTTCATAACCTGTAATCTTCAATCACAGCCTCCTTGATTGGTACGGTAGCTGTTTGCGCAAGGGTTAATGCGGTGTTAGTTAAATCGCTCGGCGAAACGCATGACTCACGAGAACGAGTTACAATATAAACCTGAACTTGATATACAGTATATTTAACTCTGCTTGATGAAGCCGGGCCTATATGAAGAATTCTGTGGACAAAATGCCATTTTCACTCAACATGAACCCAGGGAAACAATCGACTGGACATTTGACCATATCATATGTACAGTAATTTGTATGTATTGTACCTTCATGAAGAATGGATTCAGTATGTATGCATGCATGTATGTATGTATGTAAATGGAAAATATTGTGATGATTATGAACACGTTTCAGCAACACCCTTTGGGAAGTTGCCAATGCTCGAAGAAGATGGGAAAGTGTATGACCAATCGTCTGCTATTTGTCGTTACCTAGCCAGGACGTTCAACTTAGTGGGGAGCAATGAACAAGAGGCCTTGCGTATTGATGCTGTAGTCGACACTATAACAGACTTACGGTTAGGTAAGTTACGTTTAGTTTTGATATTAAACTGTCCCCTGTAAGAATTCAGAATGATGTTAACTTCCCTTTAAAGAGTTCACTTCAACGCATTTAAAACAGAGTACTCGTTCTGACAGCCAGCACCATCGCAGGTGGGTTCAGCAAATGCTATAGAAAAAGCAGTGCACACCTCCTAGCGCAACGGTTCTCAACCTGCGGGGCGCGCCCCCTGGGGAGGAGTGGTGAACAATGAAAAACACACACGAAGTTGTAACGAGGAAAATAATTTACTACAAAATCGTATCTTCGTCACCGCTAAATTATGCACATAGAAAAACGGTTTCCTAGAATTATTATACTACTAGGGGACCCGTGCGAGAAATATCGCATGTTCATAACGTATGTGGTGGAGTAGCCCCCTGGTGAAGTAAGGAATACACAAATTAGTACAACATTAGACAGTCTTACCACTTAATGTAATCTTTGATTTTTTGACGTACATGCTACCCACTTGAACGAAAGCAAATACAAGTGCATTATTATGCTGACGAATGTTCCGGAAGTAGTTTTTTTGGTTTTACTATCATTATTTTCTTAACTGATAATTACGGCATATTATAGTAACATAAAACAGACGTCCCAGCGGCCAAAATATGAAATGCAATGATGGTGCATATATTCCTACAGTAACAGTATTTGCAAATCGCACATTGCGTACAATTTTTTAATCTCATTTTTTAAAGAAATTATCGATATTTATGAAATCGGAGTGCAATTCGTCACTGATAATGTCCATTCTCTTTTTTTGAATGCTCATATGTCACGATCGGTTACTTGTGAGCGCCGCAAACGGGACCTTAACTACTGAAATAATATATATGATGATAGTAACGTTGGGACAAGGAATTCGTGTTTATGAATTGTGTAATGAAATGTTTAAAATCATTATACAAATACAGGACTTTCTATCATGAAGTGAAGTAAAAATTATTGCCCTTTAAATTTTTTCCACAAACTTCTTTCTACGAGTATAAGAAATGACAAAAAATGAAATAATGTAGTAAATCAACTTATACTGTATATGAATGTATGAGAAATTTACAGCAAATAATTTTAACATTTTTATTTTCTTTTCAAATTGTGTTGTGCAGTTTTCATTAACTTATCTGAGTTTTCTACTCTGGGTTACATCAAACCAAATTACCGCGCACGGCTAGATGTTGAAAGGGATCTGAGGTCTGCACTATTACAGCTGGAAACAAACATTAAGAAACATTGTCTGCCCTCTCATTAATCATTAATTATGTTCTTCCAAAATCAAATCAAACAATGTAGTTTGAAATTTAATTGCGGTGAGTGTAGAACCCTCCATAATATATTTACTGTCATTTGTTTTTCTCGTGTATTATTATTTGTGTTATTTATGAGCAGGGCCCGGGTGTTTGTGACATGTTATATTTTATTTCTTTATATTATTTACATGGAAAATACAAGTTAAGCATATATTTTGGCTCTGTTAATGTTATTTATTATTTTAAGGTAACTTTTCGTATTATGGTCATATTTCCCCGTGAATTTTTGTGCTTTGTCATATTTCTATATTTTTATTCCATTTTCGTACACCTCCTTTCAGTCCTCTCAAAGACGGATTTTTCACATCTCCTAATTGTTGTCTATAATTTCTTACAATTATCTTCCTTAGAAACATATATTTATGTGAATTAGGAGGGTAAGCTGCATAGAAAGAGACAGAAAGATGAGCCTCAGTTGAACTTAAATGATTTGACGTATTTCAAATATGGCCCAGAAACATCAATCAATCAATCAATCAATCAATCAATCAATCAATCAATCAATCAATCAATCAATCAATCAATCAATCAATCAATCAATCAATCAATCAATCAATCAATCAATCAATCAATCAATCAATCAATCAATCAATCAATCAATCAATCAATCAATCAATCAATCAATCAATCAATCAATCAATCAATCAATCCTCATCTGCAATTAGGACAGTCACTCAGGTGGCAGATTCCTTATCTGTTGTTCTCCTAGCCTTTTCATAAATGATTTCAAAGAAATTGGATATTTATTGAACATCCCCCTTGGTAAGTTGTTCCAATCCCTAACTCCCCTTCCTATAAACGAATATTTGCCCCAATCTGTCCTCTTGAATTCCAGCTTTATCTTCATATTGTGATCTTTACTACTTTTAAGGACACCACCCAAACTTATTCGTTGACTAATGTCAACAACATAAAACAAATTGTAATATCTTGTGCCCTACAGGACCCTATGGTTCCGGCCAGGCGAATGCCGGTCTCGAACCCAGAGTACAGTAGTGAAAGAACTCTCACAAACGTGAGCTTGTGCACATAGTCTTACCTGAACACATATCCACGCTTGGCCGCACAATCGCGCACTTCTCAGGGATAACAAGAGAGAACAAAGGCCAATATTAAGATAAAACACGAGGATATGTGACTAATCAGGTAAGAATCAGCTAAAATAAAATGAAAAAAAATCTAACAGAAAACATCGCTGCATCCAAAGTTTTACAATCAGGGATTTATTACATAAAAATATACTATTTACAAATATAAGAGCTTTCAAATATGATTGGGGTAAAGATAATGTTGAGCCGATGACAACCAGTTCACTGCGTTCACGAAACAGCTCTGCTGTAACAAGCATGTTACAATTGTGTAAGTAATGGAATCAATAGAAAATGGATATCTGCTGAAATACACATCTAACAGTAATTTTCATAAAATTTACTATGCCTCGTACCATTGAACCCCGGTGCAAACAAATATAAACACATAATGTACAGTGCCCTGACCCTGTCTCGAACCCTGGTCCCATGAAGAGTAAGGCGTAGAATATTCATATACAAACAATATAAAAAGAACACAACCAACATGTCCAAGGGGTCTATATCAAACGGGCCAGTGTTAAAATTAAAGTAGAACAAACAGAACAAAAATCTCTCCCTGCGTTCAAAACATCAAGGTCGTCTTCTCCCCCTTACACACTCGACAAGCTGCAGACAGCCATATAACCAAGTTTCCAGACTGTGACGTCAGGCACAATAACCCTCACCAGCCGAGCACTCGACAGGCTGCAGTCCACACAATTTATGAGCCCAGCTGACTGACTGTGTGCTAAGAAACTTCGCCTTTCAAAGTACCTCACATAATCTGGCTGCTAAAAGCACTCTTTTAAATACACACGGGCTATCCGCCCTCATCTCAATATCACCAGCAATATAACAAATCTTATTTCCGCCTCCCATGGGCTCAACCTTGATAATACAAAGGCACAAATCAGTAAGCTATAGTCACATGGCCATAATAAGGCATCTCAAATGCATCCAATACACTCTCAAACTGTGCTGGGGCTCTCTCATATCAATCCATACAGTCAGCTACATGCATAATGCCCACATCTCTCAAACATTCGGACTCGCTCGCCCTGTCAGTAAAGCTAGGTGAATTACGGGGTAAATCCTGGTCTTAACTATACAGCCTACGTCTGCAGAGACAAATGCCTAAACGCGACACAATAAACAGTGCCTGCCTGTTTGACTAACCTACCATGACCAAGGGAGTTCGACCTGACCCATGAAGATAACACGTACTCTAATATAATACTATCGAAATGAAATATAAACACACCAACAAGGAATCTACAACTATCATCTACCCTAATGTACGGGGTTCGAGCTTGAGGCCTAGCTCTTTATTACCAAGAATTTTCCTACTATAAACTAACCTGTTGGCTGACGGCCCCCCTATTCCTATCTAAATTTAAATGACATGCTTGAAACAGAATTGGAAAGCTCTGACCTTATATGATTGATGACATGACGGAGCGGACCTTCCTGTGGACCACTGAATTTACCACATCATGACAAACTGCGACGCTTGCAGCAGATACTGGTGAACAATTGGAGACATTCTATCTTGCGTGAGTCCTTCGTACAGCTCCTTAGATGATTGGAAGATGTCCCCTTCGACGTCGCGCTGATCAGGTACGCCCAACGTTCCTGGATCGATTCCCGATGTCTGCCGACTTCAGCTCCCGTTGTGGCTTCCTCGCAATGATGATGTAGAAGCTCGTTCTGGCTTGATGCAGGGGTAACTGAAAACAAATTTCCTTATTACAGACTGTCCAGACTCGATGCCTGTTTCCACTACTATCGTGCCTCACACGTTACATTGACCAAGTCTTGTTCTGAATTTTAAACCTGGTACACTATAGTTTCTTCACCACTCTTAGTAACACTGTTATTCCATCCTTTCACTCGGACAACATGTCGTGCTATAAGAACTACCCTGAGCCTACATTTATTCTAGCATTACGTCAGTTACAACTTGACCTCACAGAAATATGAAGCTACTCGTTCATCAGTCTATTATAGGCAGTACCTCATCTCACCATAGCGTATCAACACAGGTAATATCAAGAATTTAGCTGAATATGCAAGTTGATTACTTACTTCCTTGCAGATTCAGTAGTACTAGTTGTATGTGCAGCTCGAAGATAAAACGTTGTTCGCGGTGCCGACTTGCAGCATGACGACTTCGTTCAAGCAGCCTTACGGTCAGAGAATGAGGCTGATGTGCCAGGCGGCCTTGCATTTATAATCAGGTTGGCGTAGCCACGCCGCTTGATCGCGTGCAGGATACGCGCGCCCGCGACTCGAAGTTTTCCCGCACAAAGCACGTCAAGTACCCTACTTAACGAATGCATTTATGATTGCAGCCCTAATGCATATCAAAATTAAGCATAAATTATGCAGGTTGCAATTCTTGTATCATATCCAATGCATCTCTTTCGTAACCAAAGATATTAATTTAATTCCTTCTTCCCTCCGAAGGTTAGTTTTGCCGGGATCCGGGGAAGCGTCCCCAATCTTCATTAAGAGGCTTGGCTTGGGACATAACTCCCTTTAATGAGGTTCTGGAGATTTTCATAATGACGCTCTAGCTCTCTTCACACGAGAACGCTTCTTCTGGAATCTTTTATGAAATAAACTATAAGACAATGACTCCATGGGTGGTCTCAGGTAATCCCAATATCTAATACTAAAATCTATACTATTGGTCCATGAACAGAATGGTTCAATATATATATTTTATTTTTGTGGCGGTAGGTACGCAACGGTACGCAGTAAGGGCTACTTTTCGTCAAAAAACAAAAACAAAAAATTAATTGGGTATTATTCGGAATATTCCTGTATTTTTCTTTCACAGAGATGTATAAATATGCCTTTGAAGAAGCAGAAGCAGTGAAGGCTAAAAACAAGGAGGATCTGGAGAAGGAGAAGCTACCGTTCTACCTGAGCAAGCTGGACGACATGGTGAAGGAGAACGGTGGTTACTTTGTAGGAGGAAAGGTAAGCATAGACCGTCTTCAATCTTCTATTACAAGTGAAACTGCAATATTTGTGTAACTTGTCAGCTTAATAATAATTTAAAATGCTCACATTCTGTTTGTGATCTGGTAATAAATAGAAATTTATAGTTTATGGAATAAGAAAATATTTCCTAGTTTTTTTGTTCGTAATGTTAGGATCAATTATCATACCTCGTTATTATTTAGTCATTTATATTCGGTAATACAAGGGCGCTTGGCCGAGGTGGTAAATACGTGCTCGGTTCACCCGGAAGGGCGCGGGTTCGATTCCTCGTCAGGAAGTCGAAAACTTAAGAAACAAGATTTCCACTTTCAGAGGTAGGCCTACACTCAGCCTACAAAAAAAAAAGTAACAGGTTAATTGTTGGGGGTAAAGGCGGTCGGACGTAGAACTAACCGCTCTACCCCATCAAGTACCGAGGTTACGGATAGTGGGAGCCTTTACCTTCCACCCCTCCAGGGGCCTTCATGGCCTGTTCGGAGATGACTTTGCTTTGCAGTCGGTAATAATAATAATAATAATAATAATAATAATAATAATAATAATAATAATAATAATAATAATAATAATAATAATAATAATAATAATAATAATAATAATGTCGGCCTCTGTGGTGTAGTGGATAGTGTGATTAGCTGCCACACCCGGAGGCCCACGTTCGATTCCCAGCTCTGCTACGGAATTTGAAAAGTGGTAGGAGGACTGGAACTGGATCCACTCAGCCTCGGGATATCAACTGAGTATAGGGGGTTCGATTTCTACCTCAGCCATCCTCGAAGTAGTTTTGCGTGGTTTCCCGCTTTTCCTCCAGGCAAATGACGAGATGGTACCTAACTTAAGGCCACGGCCGCTTCCTACCTTCTTCCTTGTCTATCCCTTCCAATCTTTTCATCCCCCACAAGGCCCCTGTTCAGCATAGAAAGTGAGGCCACCTGCGCGAGGTACTGGTCCTTGTTCACAGTTGTATTTCCGACCAATAATATCTCACGCTTCAGGACACTGCCCTTGAAGCGGTAGAGGTGGGATCACTCGCTGAGTCCGTGGGAGAACCAACCTTGCGATTCAATATAATAATAATAATAATAATAATAATAATAATAATAATAATAATTAGATTGATTATTTAATGATTTCAGGCGGTTTTTGTTTGTGCTGAGTGAAAGACGTCCACTTCAGGGGAATTGTACTTTTCGTGAAGACTGTGCTGGAGCGAAACACGACTGTTCTGATGATGCCAGTCGTAGCCCGCCTGGTTAAAGCATGAAGTCTTTGAGGTCTGGCACAGTGATTAGCCGCTTCGAGTCACCATCAGGTAAAGAAAACTAAACAAAATTGTGTTTCTTTGCAGCTGAGTTGGGCAGATCTTCTCTTTGCTGGATTCCATGACTTCTTCTCTTTCATGTGGGATAAAAAGTCGTTAACTGAGAACTACCCTCACCTAAAAGCTCTCCTGCAGAAGGTGAACAACCTACCGCAGATCAGTGCTTGGATCAAGAAGAGGCCTGTTTCAGAATGGTGAAGATCTTATGTTAATGTAACAAGATTATTAATAAAGAATGTAGTTGTTGTTGTTCATCATTTTTTTTAAACCCGTGTTTGTTTTCATATCTATTTATTTTAACCCGTACCAGGAGCAATATACAGGGTGTCTCATATAAACTAAGACCGTCTAACCGGCGTTTAAACTCCGATATATAAGCTCCAGTATAGGGAAGTGCACGCATAGAACTTGACCTTGCAAGCATCAGTCGCCAGTCTGAATCTCAGCTGGTAACATCGTGAGAAGTTATCATTGCAACACTGTATTTTCGTATGTTCATCTTAATGTTCGTGTGATCAGGGATAACCTCCGCTATCGGTGTGCAGAAAGTTCTAATGATGTTTATGAAGTCCCTCATTATTGGAGTTCGGTGTGTCGTTAGTGCAAGACGAATAATTGACCCTGTTATTTTCGACACGACAGTAAATGCAGAGGGGTATCAACGCCGTTCTTCCGTCAGTGAACGGAAGAAGAAAACTCGCGTGGATTCAGCTCCTGTTCATACACCAGAAGATTCACTTCTCGGAAGTGTTTGCAGACAGATCAGTGCTGGTTTATTTCCCTCTCGTTCTCCAGATCTAACAGTGTGTGATTTATACTTGTAGGGTAAACTGAAAGAAAATGTGTATCGAACAAATCCTCACACGATGGAGGAACTGAAGGAAAACATTACAAATGAAATCAGAAACATTCCAGTATCAGAACACACTTGTGTCAGCCAGAATGAGGTTACCAGATACAATGCATGTATAACCCAGGAAAGACGACACTTCTAGCATCCTTTATAAGGTAAGATATCATATAAGATGTTATACACGCTTAAAGCAGCGCGGTCGCTCGCGACATGAGTTGGGCTGACTTTATAAGAGACACTCTGTATATGCAGTATATATAATGTAATATAAATATAATTTCCTCATTAATCTTAAATAATAAAACAACACATGCAACACTGCCATGCCAACATTCCGCTTTTCCCTGCCATATTTCATTCCAGCAACACTCTCCAATATCATTTCATTTCATCTGTCATGCATTAATCATTGCCCCAGAAGAGTGCGACAGGCTTCGGCAGCCGGCACAATTCATATCCTCGCCGCTAGATAGCACTTCATTCATTCCATTCCTGACCCGGTCGATTGACTGGAAACAGGCTGTGGATTTTTATTTTCATAAATACAAGAGAATTTAAAATGACAAGATGTACAAATAGAATAATTTACAGTACCAATAATCTGAGTGAATAAATAGATGCTTTGACAATAGATATAGACAAAAAAGAGGTTCCCAATAGTGAATACAAATCATAACGATGAATTAAATATGTATGCTGACGCAGCTGAACAAAAATACCCTGCATGTCATCCTAGTGATAGACAACGTGCGATATAAAGAACATTTGTAGATACAAGACGCAATATTATGTCAAAGGCTACGATACACACTTCCTTTGGAAGTTGGGGGAGGAATACTGGAGATAAGTACAGATAGAAAATACGAATTCGAAAATAATTTGCTCGCCCGTGATATTCAGTTGGACATTTAAACATGATGTACTAAGTTGTAGCCAAGATGATAGCTGGTTATTACTATTACCATGTGGATTACCCCTACTCAGTCTCTCCGCGCTGTCCAGGTGGGGATGAGGTTTGGAAGGATCGAAGGAAGTGAATGGGGATAGGGACGAAGTGTGGGGACTTGTCTACAGGACCACTGGCGTAGCCAAAGGGGGGGGGGGGGGGGCGCACTGGGGCCGGGTCCTCCCCCCCGAAATGTTTCTTGAAACTAAAGCGAGGATCAGCCGTTGTTTTACGTACGATACGAACAACTTAAAACTTACGCCCAAAAGACGAATTAACGTAGCGACAAAGAATCTACTAGCAGGGCTCAATACGGCCATTCATAATTCTCCATATTTGTACTGCTTGAATGAAAGGAAGACACTTAGGTTTGTGATGCGCCGGGTATTTCACCGTAGAGGACTCAGTATTGGGAATGTGTTGACAAATGCCAAAAGATGAGGAAAGGGGCAATTAGCCAGGGATTACTCAGTAGGGGACCGCAACGTGACCACCGAGATAACGGGGTCCACAGCCAGAAACAGTTGAACAACATCGTGTCAACTTTTGCAGATCAGTTCCAGTAAACTGGGGTTGTACCGTGGTTGAAAGATGTGCTGTGTTTAAGTTGCAGCGTTCGGAAGACTGTGACAGGATTGTGAGCTGCACGTTAGTTTCTCATTTTGTGCCATATAATAACTTTATTTGTCACTAAGGGCAAAATAATGTGCATCCTCGGTAAGTTATGATTTTTTAAAAATTCTAATAGCAAGACAGATCGCAGATGCGTACCTTAGTTCTATAGGTAGGTCTATATATTTTGTCAAATGCCCGGGGACTGATTAGAACTTCAAATGGCACCAACAAAAGTGCATGTAACTATCTTGTAATTAGCGGACGTGATAATTCAGTTCCAATGGTTCTATCTTCTCATCAAGACGGCCGAGGCTTGAGTCACAGTCGATGCATGAAACATTTTTAAAATGGGAAGTCACGTTCTATTGATACAGATTCTACTTAAAACATTAGGTCGCGTGCCTTACCTTTCTTTAGTACTTTTGAGTAATAACCGCATCATTTATGATGGTGTATTTTGAGTATCAACCATTCTTCGGGCTTACCTTGTACCTTA
The DNA here is from genome assembly GCF_040414725.1 of Anabrus simplex. Taxonomy (NCBI): domain Eukaryota; kingdom Metazoa; phylum Arthropoda; class Insecta; order Orthoptera; family Tettigoniidae; genus Anabrus; species Anabrus simplex. The sequence continues at coordinate 232,266,732 of NC_090272.1, read as the reverse complement.
AATGGTGAGTGGATGCAGTGGCGTACCCACGAAATAATTTCAGTGGCCAAGTCTAGGCCAGTAGCGTGGATACAACTTTTCCATGGAAGGGGTTGTGAAAAGATGTTTTATTTTGTATTTAGAATTTGCTTTACGTCGCACCGTAGGTCTTATGGCAACGATGGGAAAGTAAAGGGTTAGGAGTGGGAAGGAAGCGGCCGTAGCCTTAATTGTATGTTGTATGTTCAGTCTTCAGCCCTAAGGCTGGTTGGATCCTCAACAGCTCCGCCATCAGGTGTGAAAATGGAAAACCACGGAAAACCATCTTTAGGGCTGCCGACAGTGGGGTTCGAAGCGGATGCAAGCACACAGCTGTGCGCCCTTAACCGCACGGCCAACTCGCCCGGTGGATATGAAAAGAAAGCCGGTCCTACCGAGTGCGGTGACAGATCTTCTGTAGATATTGATGGTTTTGATTGTTGCCATGTAATTATATCCAACAATCGAAATCATAGCTTCTGTACTCTAAACCGGCTGCATTATTGAAACTGTTCGTAAAATTGATAATATCGTTCTTCGTTTGTGAGGAAGTAGAATCTTCATTTAATTTTTTTTTTTCTAAAAAAAAGAACCACTTTGGTACGACGCCCCGTGAAGGTGACTACCTGCCAGGTCGTAGATATTTCGATCACGGGAGACTCATGGCCAACTCTATTGCACCCACAAACAAGGCTGTATCTTCCCGATCCCATGCCTTTCTTAACTCTGTCAGTGGCGGGCATCGAATGCAGGATGCCTTAAGTCTAATTCTAAAATAAGGTGACCTGAAAGTAACAAGCCGACCCCGCGGTGTAGGGGTAGCTTGCCTGCCTCTTACCGGAGGCCCCGGGTTCCATTCCCGGCCAGGTCAGGGTTTTTACCTGGATCTGAGGACTGGTTCGAGGTACACTCAGCCCACGAGCTTATAATTGAGGAGTTATCTGACGGTGAGATAACGGCCCCGGTCTAGAAAGCCTAGAATAACGGCGGAGAGGATTCGTCGTGCTGACCACAGGACACCTCATAATTTGCAGGACTTCGGGCTGAACAGCGGTCGCTTGGTAGGCGATGGCCCTTCGGGGCTGTTACGCCATGGAGTTTGGTTTGGAAAAGTGTACAGAGAAGTAAGCGACACCCCTGCAAGGCTCTTTAGCTTCCAGCTAGTTCTTCCGTCCGGTCTAGTGCATTTAGGACAGTTGGAAAACGTACGCCTTAATAAATGCTCTTCATAAAACCTGTGTAGACATACTAACTGAATCTATTTATAACAATAATCACAAACGTCTCCTTTTCATGTGGTTCAGTTGGTTGAGTCGCTGTCCTTCTGAGTCCGAGTTCGCAGGTTCAAATCCCGACTTTGGTCGGTGGTCCTCAAAACGGTGCTGAAATGGCAACAGCTCCATGTCATTGGTTTCTGGCACGTTAATAAAAATTATACATACGAATATTAGCGTCATAAAACTGTAACTTAATGCTACTATATTCTGCACCCCAGGCTTGCGAGGGAAACGAATTAACAAATTGCTTTACGTAGCAACGACACTGATAGGCCTTATGGTGACGGTGGGATAGGAAAGGCGTAGGAGTGGGATGGAAGCGGCCGTTCCCTTAATTAACGTACAGCCCCAGCATTTGCCTGGTGTGAAAATGGGAAACCACGGGAAACCATTTTCAGGGCTGCCGACAGAAGGGTTCGAATCTACTGGTTCCCGGATGCAAGCTCACAACTGCGCTGCCCTAACCGCTAGGGAAACAAATAGGACAAGGTAAACACTCCCTAGCGTATGTTGTGACATATATTTGTCTTTACCAACTAACAAAATATCTATACCCATACCCCTTACATTCTATATTTACTTATTTATTTATTAGTGCCTTTTTTACAGTGGCGAAGTTAGGGCTCGAGGCCCTCTCGTATACTTAACCACATACTAATCAAAATCTCAAATAGAATACTGAGATACGTAAAACAGTTAAAACTACATAAATTAATAGTTTTAAAAACAAATTTAAATACATTACTAACTAAATTAATATTAAAACTAATTAATATTGAAAAGTGCGGCTGCATGGCTAAATGGTTAGCGAGTTGGCATTTGGTCACAGGGGTCCTGGATTCGATTCCCACCAGGGTCGGGAATTTTAACCATCATTGGTTAATTTCGCTAGCACGGGGGCTGGGTGTATGTGTCGTCTTCATCATCATTACATTCTCATCCCGACGCGAGCCTAACATGTCCTCGGACACTCCTGGCACTAAAACCCATACGCCATTTCATTTCAATATTAAAAACTCTTAAAAATGACATCCTCAGGCACGCACACATTCACACTTCAACCATTCAGTCAGCTGTCCTCAGCAGGTAGTCTCGGCAGGTTTAATTTAATTTCGTGTGGCTATTTCTAGCCGAGTGCAGCCCTTGTAAGGCAGACCCTCCGATGAGGGTGGGCGGCATCTGCCATGTGTAGGTAACTGCGTGTTATTGTGGTGGAGGATAGTGTTATGTGTGGTGTGTGAGTTGCAGGGATGTTGGGGACAGCACAAATACCCAGCCTCCGGGCCATTGGAATTAACCAATGAAGGTTAAAATCCCCGACCCGGCCGGGAATCGAACTCGGAACCCTCTGGACCGAAGGCCAGTACGTTGACCATTCAGCCAACGAGTCGGACGTCTCGGCAGGTGACCTTAAATCTTAATAAAGAGCTAGTTTCTCTGACCTGAGCTGACAGGGAATTCCATAATGTGACGCCGATCACCACAAATAATCTATTAATTGTATTTGTGCGATGCAGTGGAATAGAAAGATAGGATCTAGAACGTGTATTTAAGTTGTGAAATGATGATAAAAAGGTGAATTTAGAAGAAATATACAGTGGCTGACTTTCAGCTAACACTCCTAAACACCATCGTTAAAGTGTGTAGCTGCCGACGTTTATCAGGCTTCAGCTATGAGACAGCCTGATAGTATGGGGTGGTATGAACATCGTACCCGATGTTGTAAATAAATCTCAGGCAGGAATTCAGTGCTCGTTGAAGTTTAAGTGTTTCTTCTCTCGTCATATCAACTAATACAACGTAACAGTAATCAAGAATAGGGAGAATGAGTGTCTGTATTAGTTTTGCCTTTAGCTCAAATGGAAATATATCCCTCTGCCGTTTAAGAGGGTGAAGCACTCCAAAGGTCTTTTTTTAATACGTATTTCTTTCGTGTGACCAGAACAATCAAGTGTTTCATTCATAATTAAGCCAATATTTTTAACCGGTTTACTGAGGGGAATAATGTTCCCATTCAGTAGGATAGGCGGGATTGCGACATTGTTTGAGCAGTTCAGTAATTTTCGTGGTCCAATTATGATTGCCTGAGATTTTGTGGAGTTTAGTATAAGAGAATTTCGTTGTGCATATATACTGAGTCATCAGAGGTCATTGTTAATATCTTGTCTTGCAGTGTCGATATGTTATTTCCTGTCACGGATGGTATGTCATTGATATAAATACAGAAAAATAAGGGCCCTAGAATACTGCCCTGCGGGGCACCACTAAGTTTCATTTTACATTTAGAGGCCTTGTCGTTTACTATTACACGCTGTTGATGGTTACTCAAATAATAACTAAGAAACTTAAGCGCAACCAAGTCGAAATTTAGCAGATCCATTTACTTTATCATAGTCGGAATTTCTATAGTGTCAAAGGTGCTACTGAAGTCAAGAATGATAAGTTTAGTGAGCAGTCGTTTGTCTATAGCGTTTCTTCTTACCTTCAAAAGTGCTGTCGCGGTAATGTGACCCTTCTTAAATCCAGTTTGCAAAGAGTCCAAAGGAGCATTTTTATTTAGGTATTCCAGAACTTGCTCATATACTAAACGTTCAAAAGCTTTAGAAAGCGCAGGGAGTATGAACACAGGACGAATGTCAGAGAGAGATTGTGGGTCTAAACTCTTAGGTACCAGTATAATATTCAATATTGTCTGTTTTCCAGACAGTAGGGAAAATTCCGTTTAGTAAACAGTAGTTCAGTATGTGCGTCAGTATAGGCAGGACAGCACCAATAATGTTATGTATAAAAGCAATAGGATTATCATCTACACGCGTGGCCTTTGATTTAATCGAGTACAAAGCCTTTTTTAACCTGATTTTCTGTGACACTGTGAAATGTGAATGGTGGATTGGCTGGAGGGGAGGGCGGTGATTCGGTGCAGTTAATTGGGGTAGGTTGAATATTTATTCCACTAGAGTAATCGTTCAGTTCGTCAAGTAGAATGTCAGGAGTTGTCTGGCTCTGTTGATGTTTTCCTATTTCCAGAGCTCTAAATTGGTCCCATGCGCGATTGGAATTAAAGTTGTTAGCTAAATTCCGGAAATATGCACATTTTTTATTTCTGATTGACTGCTTTGTGCGATTTCTTAAGATTCGGTAAGATTCGAAGTCTGTGTCATCTAAGGTTTGTTTATAATGTCGAAATAACGAGTCACGGTGGCCATCATTCTCTTGGATTCAACATCTAGCCATGGAGAAGGGCGAGAAACCTTTATTCGACGTGTATGTGTGTGTTTCTTTGCCGCATTAATCGTATAAAATGTCACTTCTTTATAGCTTATCACATGACCATTATTATAATAAAATTACCGTATTTATATTCTGGCTTGGGGACTTGGTGTCTGTCCCAACATTTTCCTCTTCATATTCAGACAACATACTACACTACCAGGCACCAAAGAAACACACAACAGTGATTACATCCCTCCATATAGGATTGCGTCGGGAGAGCATCCGGCCGTAAAACAGGGCCAAATTCACATGTATGACACAGTTCGCACCCGTGACCCCCACAGATGTAGGAAAAACGGAAGAATAAGAAGCAGAATAATAATAATAATAATAATAATAATAATAATAATAATAATAATAATAATAATAATAATAATAATAATAAGATGATGATGATGATGATGATGATGATGATGATGATGATGATGATGATGATTACTATTAGCTTCCGGAATCCGCACGAATCCACCACTCTTACTTGGATCCAAAGACACTAATTTCCTTTTTAGGTATTCTATACCACCTAAACTCTGAAGTTTGGTCACCTAAAAATGCCCCCCCCCCACCAAACTGAAATCCTGGCTACGCTACTGTACAGGAATATGGTAATGCGCGAGGGCTTCCTGTGTAACTGATGTTACTCACCAGAACTGACTTCACTCTGTCCAGTTGGACGACCTTGGCTAGAACCTGCTGCGTAACGCTGGTGCATGCCTTATCAGCTTGGTGTTCGCGTAGAGTAGGCTTCAGTTAGCCCCAGTAGTCATGGCGCGCAGGATCAAGCTCACATATTTTGATATCAAAGGGGTGGCTGAACCCATTCGTTACCTGCTCGCATACGGAGGGGTCGACTTCGAGGACAATCGCATCAAGAGAGAAGATTGGCCCAAACTGAAGCCAAGTAAGTGAACTCTAACGTACATTACAGCCCTATTCACAGAAAACAGCACCCGATTTAGCGAGGTGTCTTATTCATGTGTTTAGGCATTTTCTTTTGTGGTTTTTGGCAGTTTATTGGAACAAGACATTTCTCTTGCTTGAACGTCATATCCAGAGGCTAAACAGAAGTTAAATGCCCTAAGCACTCAGCACTTCCTTGGCAGTGTTCTCCAGGTGACATGCTATTAACTACATTATAATATTGATACCCATCTGCTGTGCACCGCTGTTCGTAGTGTTTTGTGAAGTATAAATTGTATGGTGAATGTATTTGTTATGAGATCAGAGAGTCGTCCTATTTGAGAGCCCGATCCCGACCCAAATTTTTCCATGATATACTTTATATATGTTAACAAAATAGTATTGCTCTTATGGACCTACAGGGAGTGAACACACCCCATAACTCCTCGTGTTTAAGGAAAATTATAATTTACTTTATATTGCATTAGGTTTAAGTGCAAAAGTCCCGAAGTTTATGATGGTTTTAGGTTTCAGTTTTGACTTAGTGGTATTAGGGAACTCCGACTTTCTCCGCACGATGAGTTCAGGTTCCCCAGAACCCGAAGAAAGGAATGCGCCACCGCTGGTGGCGGGAGATTCGAAACCGCCTGGCGTAAGTTAGAAAATTCGTGGTCTCTACCAAAAGTTGTTAAATATCTTAAACCTCTTTCACAGGAAAGAAAGCAAAAACGAGTGTAATAGCAGGACTCAAGAGGTAGGCCTACTGGGAAAGAAAACTAGCACAAGCGCTCCCTACTGGGCTTAAATCAGTAATAAATAATAATTGTATTAGGAAAGAAAGAAAAAATGATGAGGCATTTTTTGCTCGTGCGTTATCAAAATAACTACTGAAGCTTTTCTGTGTTATAAATATATTCGCAGGGAGGGAGCACAACGCAGTCACTTTCTTCAGTTCTCTTCTGGGTAGCTCTGGTACATGTAACGCGTAATCCGTTACTCTGTGAATCTTGGCAGCTTATTACTGGTGTAGGGAAGAGGTCTATTTATGTATTGGTACGTCTTTTAGTCTTTATACCAATGTGTACTTGTATTGAGTGAGTGTTCATGTGGTTACTTAGCCTGCGTGTGCGTTTTCTTTCTTTAGCATTAACACAGTGTTTTATTTACTTTATGGATGAGTCTGAGGAAGAAACAAAAGTACGCTATACTTATACCTTATTTTCTTCCTCCTTTCATCTTAAACTTAAAAAAATACATTTCACAAATTTATGTTCCGCCATTTTCCCATTATGCTGTGAACATCAAAATGAACCCCTCTAACCCCTCCCCCACTCCATATCTCTTTTGCACCCTTTCAAGTTGATCTTTCTTTCTTTCTTTCTTAACCCGTTTACTGTCGAGGGTTGGTTTTTCCCTCGGACTTAGCGAGGAATCCCACCTCTACCACCTCAAGGGCAGTGTCCTGGAGCGTGAGACTTTGTGCGTCGGTGGATACAACTGGGGAGGAGAACCAGTACCTCGCACAGGCGGCCTCACCTGCTATGCTGAACTGGGGCCTTACGGGGGATGGGAAGATTGGTAGGGATAGACAGGAAGAGGGAAGGAAGCGGCCGTGGCCTTAAGTTAGGTACTATCCCTGCATTTGCTTCGAGCAGAAATGGGAAACCACGGAAAACCACTTCGAAGATGGCTGAGGTGAGAATCGAACCCGCTCTACTCTCCCGAGGCTGAGTGGACCCCGTTCCAGCGCTCGTACCACATTTCAAATTTCGTGGTACAGTCGGGAATTGAACCCGGGCCTCCGGGGGGTATCAGCTAATCAAACTAACCACTACACCACAGAGGCGGACTTCCAAAATTCATGCAGTGTTTTATTATAATTATTTTTCGCGCCTCTCAATGCAATCCACGAGTTATTTTAAAAATATTATGCCCTAAAGATGTTTTTCCGTGGTTTCCCATTTTCACACTAGGCAAATGCTGGGGCTGTAGCTTCATTAAGGCCACGGGTGCTACCTTACCAACCCTAGCCCTTTCCCATCCTTTCGTCGCTGAAAAAAACATGTTTGTAGTGAAATCAAGAGTACTACTTTTCCGAGATGCACTTTTGTACCTACTGCATAATTTATGAAGTGGTGCATTTTAATAGACAGATGTAACATTTTTTAACCTTTGACTGACCAAAAATGCGATTTTTCAATTTATTTTTTATTTAAAATTTAACTGTTCTCTTTATAACAGTGCAAAAACGTTTGTTAATATCTCCAATACTTTCGGAGCTATGACCAAGAACGTGAAGCCTCGTCACCCAAACAAGCCCTATGTCGGTAAGTTTGTTGCTCGTATCGCGTTTTTCAGGACCATTTCCCTGATAAATCTGAAAGTTCTTAAGATATTAAGCTGACATTCTTCATGCCTGTATATATCATAGAGAAGAAGAAGAAGATACACTAGAATTATTCACTTAGCTCCATTGGTTAAGTTCAAAAAAATATTTTGAAATTAACATTAATGAAAAATTGACTACTTGAAAATAACTTCATGAAAAGTCCGGCTCCGTAGCCATACGGTTAGCGTGCTGGCCTTTGGTCACAGGGGTCCCGGGTTCGATTCCCGGCGGGGTCGGGAATTTTAACCATCATTGGTTAATGTCACTGGCACGGAGGCTTGGTGTATGTGTCGTCTTCATCATCATTTCATCTTCATCGCGAAAAAAATATTTATACTTGATGGACTTCACTGATTCTAGTACATGATGTAGCTATAGCATTACTTCTTCTTCTTCTTCTTCTATACCACTTTTTACCACATCTGTGGAGTCGCGGGTGCGAGCTGTGTCGCACATGTGGATTTGGCCCTGTTTTACGGCTGGCAACCCTTCCTGACGCCAACCCTATATAGAGGGATGCAATCGCTATTGCGTGTTTCTGTGGTGGTTGGTACTGTAGGGTGTTGTCTGAATATGAAGAGTAAAGTGTCGGAATAAACACAGATACCCAGTCCCCGGGCCAGAAGAATTAGTCAGAGACGACTAAAATCCCCGACCTGGCCGGTAATCGAACCCGGGACCCTCTGAACAGAAGGCCTCGACGCTGACCATTCAGCTAATTGGCCGGCAGCTATAACATCACTTATAATAACAAAAAAAAAATCATAGAAAATATTCATGTGTTTGGAAATTATCAGGGAAACGGCAAAAGAGTGGGCATGATACACCGCCATTTTGAATAATGGCATAGGTTTATATGTCCGACTCGTTGGCCTAGTGGTCAGCGACGAAGCCTTCGGTTCGAATTGTTCCGGGTTCGATTCCCGACCGGGTCGCGGATTTTCATCGTGTTTGATTAATTCTTCTAGCTCCCTTCCCTCTTCATATTCAGACAACACACTGCACTACCAACCACCACAGAAACATGCAATAGTGATTACATTCTTCCATATAAGATTGGCGTAAGGAAGGGCATCCGGGTGTAAAACATGGCCAAATCCACATGTGCGACACATCTGGCACCTGCGACCCCACAGATGTGCGAAAAGCGGTAGAAGAAGAAGAAGAAGAAGAAGAAGAAGAAGAAGAAAGGAGTAGGATTATATTATTTCTAAATATGCAGACACAATAGTAAGTTTCCATTGCTGTGGAAAAATGTAATACACGGCATGTTTTCTGTGTTCAAAGGTGGAGGTCCCCCTTCAATAAAATCTTGAATTTGGGCGCGGCACGTAGAAATTCGATCTCTGCATATGATTATGAGGGTATTTAGGGGTTGTAGTAAGGATGTAAAGGAGAGGGCACATAAGTCGCTGGTAAGACCCCAACTAGAGTATGCTTCCAGAGTATGGGACCCTCACCAGGATTACTTGATTCAAGAACTGGAAAAAATCCAAAGAAAAGTAGCTCGATTTGTTCTGGGCGATTTCCGACAAAAGAGTAGCGTTACAAAAATGTTGCAAAATTTGGGCTGCGAAGAATTGGGAGAAAGGAGACGAGCTGCTCGACTGAGTGGTATGTTCCGAGCTGTCAGTGGAGAGATGGCGTGGGAGGACATCAGTAGACGAATAAGTTTGGATGGTGTCTTTAAAAGTAGGAAAGATCACAATATGAAGATAAAGTTAGAATTCAAGAGGACAAATTCGGGCAAATATTACCCTAATTTATAGGAAAGGGAGTTAAGGATTGGAATAACTTATCAAGGGAGATGTTCAATAAATTTCCAATGTCATTGAAATCATTTAAGAAAAGGCTAGGAAAACAACAGATAGGGAATCTGCCACCTGGGCGACTGCCCTAAATGCAGATCAGTAGTGATTGATTGATTCGGGAAGGAGAGGAACTCAGGATTATCATTTTGTAAATTAACTATGCCGCACCTTTCTGCCTTCGATATTCTAAACTCTCATTTCTAAACTTAGTGGGAGCTCATTGTACGAAACTATATGTGAATATTGACATGTTCTGAAAATTTTTTAACATTTCAAGTATTTATTTTGCACGCTTTCTCATGCATTTTCCAGATTCGGTCTGACTTTAGATTTAATCTACCCATAACTTAGTGTCAACCTTATTGAATAGGTTGTGATTGTTCCAGATACTCCTTACGGCAAAATGCCCGTCTTGGAGGTGGACGGCAAGGTTGCTCATCAGTCTTTAGCCATTGCCCGCCACCTGGCCAGGCAATTCAAGCTTCTTGGAAGCAACGACTGGGAGGCTCTGCAGGTTGACGCTGCTGTGGACACCATTTCAGACGTCAGGCTTGGTAAGTGTAGCATACGGTCCAGTAAATACGAGGGCTCTAAATAAAGTATTTGCAACTTAGTCAACACACTCGCAGAAGATCGGACTTGTGCAAATAGGATGTAGGAGCGATCAGGTGGCGCTGTTGTCATTGTTTAGTGTTTATTTGACGGGCATCCAGTTGGGAGTGTTATTGTTGTGTGGCGTTGAAGTGAAGAGTATCGAATTCACCGCTTTAAAGCATGTTCGTGGATTAAAATAGAGGTTGGCCGTGATGAAAATGCACCAGAATGTTATCGAGGATTACGTGAAGCCTGTGGTAAGAATTCATTCCCGTATACGACGGCTGCACGGCGGGCCAAGGCGTTTCGTGCGGGTCGGAATAAGATTGAGGATTTGCACCGCACAGTTCAACCGTCCAATCCTTGACATCATGAGTGGTCTCGTTTTCGTATGCCATCGATGAACTGCCCGGGAATTATTCCTAGAGGTTAGTCTCAATCATCAAACGATATGGCACAGACTGACGAAATGTCTTAACATGAGGAAAATTACGTCCCGTTAAGTTCCACATTAACTCTCCGACGTACAGAAATGGCACCGATATGCACTGGCTGGCATCCACCTGGACAGGTACCCTAACGAAGGAGACGCATTTCTGCAGCGTATTGCCGCCATTGATGAGACGTGAGCATGAGCCTACGAGCCTGAATTAAAGTGACAATGGAATGAATGGCGTCACTCAATTTCGACAGGAACCCAACCGAGTGAAGCTTATGCTGACCGTGGCATACGACTACGAGGGCGTTATTCTTACGCATGCTGTGCCTGGGGGACAAACCGTCAATAGTGTCGATTTCTGGAGCGACATCCGCGTCTGACTATGCGGCGCAGACGTCTACGTTTATTGCGAGACGATCACTCTATCGTGTTGCATGACAACGCACATTGTCACGTCGCAAACAGTGTCAAGATCTTATTGCAACGGTGGCACTGGGTGGTCTTGGGACACCCTCCGTACTCACCAGACATGACTCCTCGTGATTTCGACGTGTTTCCGAACTTGAAGAAACCCCTCCGAGGCCGCCGATTCCTGACGTGGCGTCTGTACTCCGCGCAATAGGGCGCTCCGTCGCTGCCATCGACAGAGAACACCTTGCCAACGGTCCCCAACGGCTTCCCGACAATTAGGAATACAATGAAATGAAATGGCGTATGGCTTTTAGTGCGGGGAGTGTCCGAGGACATGTTCGGCTCGCCAGGTGCAGGTCTTTCGATTTGCCTGCGCGTCGTGATGAGGATGAAATGATGTTGAAGACGACACATGCACCCAGCCTCCGTGCCAGAGAAAGTAACTAATGATGGTTAAAATTCCCCACCCTGCCGGGAGTCGAACCCGGGACCCCTGTGACCAAAGGCCAGCACGTTAACCATTTAGTCATGGAGCAGGCCAGGAAAACAATGAATGAATGTAATGAAATTGTACTTGTTAGTTCATTAAATATTGCTTCCTGTCAATATTGCTACTACATTATTCACAGCCCTCGTATTAATCAGTCAATTCCAATATTTCGATATTTGTAGTTTAAGCCACGACATAGTTTTTTAGAGAAGTTATTGAGTCAATATTTTAGAAATCTCTTACCGAGCTCGATAGCTGCAGTCGCTTAAGTGCGGCCAGTATCCAGTATTCGGGAGATAGTCGGTTCGAACCCCACTGTCGGCAGCCCTGAAAATGGTTTTCCGTGGTTTCCCATTTTCACACCAGGAAAATGCTGGGGCTGTACCTTAATTAAGGTCACGGCCACTTCCTTCCCACTCCTAGCCCCTTCCTGTCCCATCGTCGCCATAAGACGTATCTGTGTCGGTGCGACGTAAAGCAACTGGCAAAAAAAAAAAAAAAAAAGAAAAGAAAAAAAAGGGAAAAAAAGAAATCTCTTGTCGATCAGGATACGCTTAAGTGCAGTTTAGAATTATAGTGGTTATGTCTCTATAAAAGGCAATGTCCTGACTGACTGTCAATTAACGCTCAGGCACCGTAAATGTGTTGGTACCTAACTATGGGCCTGACAGTACTTGTAACTACCAAGATTGTTTTTGCTCAATAAAGTAATTTTTTCTTCAGTTGGCCGTGTGGTTAGGAGCGCGCAGCTTTGAGCTCGCATCCGGCAGACAGTGGGTTGGAACCCCACTGTCGGCAGCCCTGAACATGGTTTTCCGTGGTTTCCCATTTTCACACCAGGCAAATGCTGGCGCTGTACCTTAATTAAGGCCACGGCCGCTTAATTCCCACTCCTAGGCCTTTCCTATCACATCGTCGCCATAAGACCTATCTGTGTCGGCGCGACGTAAAGCCAATTGTAAGATAATTTAGTACTAAAAGGGTTAATGAAGACTCACGGGCTAAGAATGTCTTTGCACTGAGCACAACGATACTCTCTCTATCCTGTATGAATATCAAACTGTTTTATAGGCATACTTGTTACGCGTGGTTTCTTTCTTCACGAGCGCGATATTTTACATGACTTATATAACCTCACTAATTAGGAACTACTTGCTATTAGATTTTTACCAAGTAACGGACGTTTCACGGATCTTTTGACTGCAGCCGTGTTATCTATATATATATAAAGTAACTTGTCCTGACTGACTGACTGATTCATCATCGCCGAGCCAAAACTACTTGACATAAAGAAATGAAATTTTGAGGATACATTCATAATAAGATGTAGGTGCTCGCTAAGAGAGGATTTTTGGATATTCCGTCTCTAAGGGGGTGAAAAAGGGGGTGAAATTTTAAAATGAGTGTATCTATATCTCAACACTTTAAAGGTTTACAGATGTAAAAATTGGTATTTAGAATCTCCTTTAAAAATAAGGAAACACGAATTTTTTTGTTTTCGGAAAATTCCAACGGGAGGGGTGAAAAAGGGTGAAATATTGGTTGAATGCCTTTAATGAGGATACCGGTACTTATATCTCAGAAACTGAATATATTACAGACCTGAAAATTGGTACTTTTGATCTCTTTTAAAAATAAAGAAACACGTATTTTTTCATTTTTGGAAAATCCAATTAATGGGAGGGTGAAATGGGGGGTGAATTTTAAAATTAGTGTATCTATATCTCAAAACTTTGAAAGTTTACAGATGTAAAAATTGCTATTTAGAATCTTCATTGAAAATAAAGAAACACGTATTTTTTTGTTTTCCGAAAATCGCAATAGGCAGGGTGAAAAGGGGTGCAAAATTGTTTGAGTGAATTTAATGAGGATACTTATATCTCAGAAAATGAAGATATTACAGACCTAAAAATTGGTGTCTGGGAGCACCTTTAAAAATAAAGAAACGTGTATCTTTTTATTTTCGGAAAATCCAATTAATGGGGGTGAAAAGGGGGGTGAAGTTTTAAAATGAGTGTATCTATATCTCAAAACTTTTAAAGTGTATAGATGTAAAAATTGGTCTTTAGCATATCCTTTAAAAATAAGGAAACACGTATTATTTTGTTTTCGGAAAATCCCAATAGGAAGGGTGGAAAAGGGTGAAAAAGAGGTTGAATGCCTTAAATGGGGCTACTTATATTTCAGAACATGAAGATATTACAGACCTGAAAATTGGCGTTTGAGATCTCCTTTAAAAATAAAGAAACACGTATTTTTTGGTTTTTGGAATATCCAATGAATAGGGGGTGAAAAGGGGGTGAATTTTTAAAATGAGTATATCTATATATCAAAACTTCTAAAGTTTATAGATGTAATAATTTGTACTTAGAATCTCCTTTAAAAATAAAGAAACATGTATTTTTTGTTTTCGGAAATGCCACTTGGGTGGAGGGGGTAGTTAATAATGACTGAAAATGGTGTTGAATTCTTTTAATTAGGCTACTGATATCTCAAAAATGCAGATGTTACAGACGTGAAATGTGATATTTGGAATCTGCTTTAAAAGTAAAGAAACACGTATTCTCGGAAAATCCAATGAGGGGGGGGGGGGGGTTAAAGAATAGAAAAATTAATTGACTTATTTGTATGAGAATACATAAGCTAATAAAAACTAAAATTGTTACAGACGTGAAAATTGGTATTTGGATCTCCTTTTAAAACAAAGGAAAACGCGTTTTTGGGGGGAAACCATCTTGGGGGGTGTGGGGGGGAGGAGTGAAAAGGAATTGAATTCCTTTCGTGAGGACACATAAATCTAAAACTGAAGAAGTAAGAGTCGTGATATTTGGTATTTAGAAGACCCTTTACTATTAAAGAAACAAGTATTTTTTGCCGGAAAATTCACTTAGGGGGGAGGGGGAGGAGTTTGAAAGGAAGTGAAAAAAGTGAATTATTTTTATGGGTATACTTATATCTCAAAACTGAAGGTAATAGACGTGACCACATTGGTGTTTGGAATCTCCTTTAAACATAAGGAAGCACGCCATCTTTTCATTCCTTTTTTGGGGGGGGGGGTAAATAAACTTAATGGCGGTGGGGTGTAAAAGGAGGGGAGACCAATTGATTTTACTGTTCGCAATGTACTTACAAGGAGCCTCCGTTGCTCAGGCAGCAGCGCGCCGGCCTCTCACAGCTGGGTTCCGTGGTTTAAATCCCGGTCACTCCATGTGACATTCGTGCTGGACAAAAAGGAGGCGGGACAGGTTTTTCTCCGGATACTCCGGTTTTCCCCGTCATCATTCACTCCAGCAACACTGTCCAATATCAGTTCATTTCATTTGTCATTTATTAATCATTGCCCCAGAGAAGTGCGACAGGCTTCGGCAGCCGGAACAATTCCTATTGTCGCCGCTAGACGGGGGCTTTATTCATTCCATTCCGACCCTGTCGAATGACTGGAAACAGGCTGTAGATTTTCGATGTACTTATTCTGATCATAAACCGATCATTTCTAACCTTACCTGGGTTCATTTTCAAGAACCATCTTTTCCTTCGGAGAACGTTCTTAGATTACAGTAGATTCTGCTGGCATATAAATAAAAATTTAAACTAATTTGAAATAAACGATAGGAAAGAGATTGACCGTCCGTTCACCTCTATAATAAGGTCAATAATGCACGGAAGTATGTCATTCGTATCGCCAGAAATCCCGCACATTTGCCTACGCGCGACGATGATGCTGGTCACATTGTCAACAATGACAATGGCAGCGAATGTAAGTTACCGCCAAGTAGCGGTCTTGCATCTTGCTGTGGGGTCCAGAACATCTATAATAATAATAATAATAATAATAATAATAATAATAATAATAATAATAATAATAATAATAATAATAATGTTCTGGACCGTCGTCAAATGTGCGGACCGCGCTGGAAACGGGTCCTGGACTGCTAATGACTAAGAATGCAGTCCGGCCGCGGGTTCAGTACCGCCAAGGCATCCAAGACGACACCACGCCGGATCTCCTGAAGGATTTGATCCATATTTAAAATGCTTATAGCAAAAGATGGCAAAGATTTAGGGACCCAACTGACCGGGTAGAATATCTGGACCTAGCCCGGGAAGTACGAAACCGATTGCTGGAAAGAAAGATTGAAAAATGGGAGGAAACTTGCCGTAATCTATTAGAAAACGAGTCAGATCTCGAATTTTGGTGTATTCTCGCAGAAAACGAGTCAGATCGCGAATTTCGGCATTCAACAATAAGCATCAATTACAAATTTCAGTATAATACCGTAGCGAAGCACGGGTATATTGCTAGTATCCAATAAAATTATTCCAGGTTGAACTTCAATTTATTTGCCAGACCTACACTGTTGTCTCAGAACGTGACCCATCTTTCAATTTCCGGTCACACTGTAAACTATGCAATCGACCTTCAGGCGTAATTCCGCTCGGGGGTTATGTAACAATGTGCGACTGTCCTGCCTCCTTAACAGGGTTGCCAACACGGTGGTTTTCTCACTAAATCTAGTTTTTTCTACTGTTCGTCAGTGGGTAAATTTTAACCCACGGTGGGTAGTGAAAAATCTAGTCTGTTTCATTCTTATGTCAGCGAATATTTTTGTTGGTCAATAGAAAGGTACTCGACTCTGCATGGAGTTCTAAACTCAGGTGTACCGAATTACCTTTCATGAAACTTTAGTTACTTCTCATCCTATCATAACCACGATATACGATCTGACTCAGCTTTAACTATACCTGGAGGCATGATTTTTCCGCATTAATTAATGTTCGATTTCGGGAAAAGGAAATAATTTTTCGCGTCATTTCGCGAAATAGGGCTGACCTCATAGCATTCATTTCGCTTTAATAATTTCAAAAATTATTCATATAAAGTTAAATTCGTGAGATTTGTGAATTATTTATGTGAAATATGGATAAATAAAGAGAAACCATATTGATAATTATTCCTTATGTAATCTTGGTTAGAATTATAATATAGCCGTAATCAAGATTACATACAAATTACCCTTTCACCCTATATGACCATAGCTTTAAACCTAAATGGCCATACTATTAAGGGATTTTATAGAATGTTAATACAAAGAGATACTATGAGAAGTCCTTATTCTGTTTCTCTTCACACACACGTGATATTAGAATACAATTTCAAATCGTTATTTTCCATGAATTTCACGGCATTTTCGCACTCATCGCAAAATAAGTAAATTTCGCTTTAAACTGGCCATGTCGCTTTAATTCGCTGTAATTCGCGAAAACAAAATCACTAATTTCTTAACCAGAATCATATGATTCGTTAAGATATCTGAAAATAGCTTCAAAATATTTCTTGTCGCGCTTGTCGTTAATGCGAAAATATCATGCTTCTAAACTCCGGGATTTGAACCGCTCCTTTGCAGTCACTGCCGCTAGGTTGTGGGATACCCTTCCTGTTAACATTAGAGATTTGAGTTCTCGTAAATTTATGAACTGAATGGCGAAATCACTTGCTGAATGCTTCTAGCTGACTTGTACGATGAATGAAGTGTGAATGAGCATATTTTCATAAAAATTAGAAATGTATTTGCTAGTCATAGGTGGTTATGTGTTTCCTTCTTTTATTATTGCTATTGTTAGTTTTATGATAATTATCATGTTCGTTTATATTGTCATGTTGTACATTCTATAATTGTTTCTATTATTATCTCCATATTTGCTATTAGTACTACTATACAATTTAAAAATGACTTGTATTTAAATAAATACATTCCTGTTAAATATTTTTTTAAATGGTGTGGTTCAGTGTGCCGGCCCCGTGGTGTAGGGGTAGCGTGCCTGCCTCTTACCCGGAGGCCCCGGGTTCGATTCCCGGCCAGGTCAGGGAGTTTTACTTGGACCTGAGGGCTGGTTCGAGGTCCACTCAGCCTACGTGATTAGAATTGAGGAGCTATCTGACGGTGAGATAGCGGCCCTGGTCTAGAAAGCCAAGAATAACGGCCGATTGGATTCGTCGTGCTGACCACACGACACCTCGTAATCTGCAGGCCTTCGGGCTGAGCAGCGGTCGCTTGGTGGACCAAGGCCCTTCAAGGGCTGTAGTGCCATGGGGTTTGGTTTTTGGTGGTTCAGTGTAAGAGAGGGCCTGAGTCCTAACTTCGCCACGAGTAAAGACGAATTACTTAGTTACTGGTGCAATACCATATTGCTGCAGTAATCGGTTGGACTTGGAGTTGGTACCAATATTTTAGTCTATTTCTTGTTTGTAGTATTTAGAAGTTACAATGATTTGCGTCTTAATTTGGTTTCCCAAACAACTTATTATGTGCATCAGCTTTTTATATTGTGCTTGCCGAATACATATCTGAACAAATGACTGGGGATACAAACATTTCTCGTTGAGGGGTGTAAAATACGTAAATGGGCGTTAACTAGGAAGAGTTGCACCAAGTATCTCCATGTGAAGCCTACTGTCATTGGAACATTGTCACGGCAGATGTCAGGGAAGGGGGGGGGGGGGCATGATTAACATGAGCGCAGGCATGTCAACTATCAATGCAAAAGTTTCTATATAATAACAATAATCACAAACAAACAGAAATAAAAACCAGAACAAAAATAGAGCTTGTTTCTCAAATACATTTTTGAACGAGTCTTGTGTACGGAGTTGTCAATAATGTTTACAAGTGAACAGAAAAATAGAACTTGATTCATAAATATTTTGAAGGGATGTTTTATGTACAAAGCTATCAAAAATAATCACAAGTAAAAACATCAGAACTTGCTTCATAAACATATTTTCTTAATATATGCCCTATGACAGTATGTTATGCATTTCATCATACGAAGTGTGAAAAGCTCTACCACCAGATGTATCGCCTGAACAGTCTCCATTGGGAAATGTAGTTCTCTGAGGGAATGCCCGCTTTCTGATCTCATTTCTTGATATAAAACCATCTACCACCTTCTCCAGATTTAACGCCTTAGTAGTCACCGAAGACTACCAAACTCCATTTTTTAAAGGGGCATAATATCTAGGAAGAGAATTTTTGTGAGCTGGGGGGGAAAATAACACTCTGCCCCCCTAAGATCATTTGTAGGGGGACTTAGAAAACACCTTGTCCCCCCCCCCCAAGTTGGTGCCACTGGCAGAGGTATAGACAATATTCCTCCGTTTAAGATAACTTGAGGAGATTGTCTTACTTTCAAGGCTCAGTTCAACTGAATGGTGCAGGAGTGCTGTGCTAAGGGGTTTACCAGCCCCTCTTCCACAGAGTCCACGATATTATATTTCTTGTTCTTGTGTGCAGCTGTTAGGGACATGTTCTTCGAGGAGGATCATGGACTCAAGGCCAAGAAGCAGCAAACTTTAGAGAAGGAGACTCTTCCCTTCTACCTGCCCAGACTGGACGAACAGGTGAAGGACAATGGAGGACACTTCGTCGGAGGAAAGGTATGTGTCACGCTGTCGTCTTTATTTTTACACAATGATGTTTTCTTTAAGTAAGTCGGACGAAACTAACTTGGAGTTGGTCTATTTTCAGACCAATTTTGCTGTATAGGAGTAAAAGTTAAGCTCATCATCATCATAATCATCATCATCATCATCATCATCAATCACTGATCTGCATTTAGGACGGACGCCCAGGTGGCGCATTCCCTATCGATTGTTCATCTCATATTCACATTTATTTATAAATATTTACCTTGCTTTTTTTAAATATTTTGAACAAACTTTATAATTTATCCCAATCCCAAACTCCTTGCCCTATAAATTAATATTTGCCCCAATCTGTCCTCTAGAATTCCAACTTTATATTTCCTACTTTCAAAATCTCCAGTCAAGCTTATTCTTTTACTTACGTCATTCTACGTCAACTCACCACTGACAGCTGGAAACATACCGCATAGTGGAGCATCTCGTCTCCTTGATCTTTTGCAACATTTTAGTAACACTACTCTTTTGTCAGAAATCCCAGAACAAATCGAGCTGCTTTTCTTTGAATTTTTCCAGTTCTCGTGTCAAGTAATCCTGGTGAGGGTCCCATACACTGGAGCCGTACTCTAACTGCGGTCTTACCAGAACTTATACGCCCTCTCCTTTACATCGTTACTACAACCCCTGAATACTCCCATAACCATGTAAGAAGATATGTGACCTTTCTTAACAACCTCGTTAATATGAAAACCCCAATGAAGATTATTACCTAGGTACTTACATTTTTCCCGATGAGGTACTATCACCCTATCAACACCCAATAATTAAAACTCAGAGGACTTTCCCTCTAGGTGTAACTCACAACTTGACTTTTCATCCCATTTACATTCATACCATTGTCTGCTGTCCATCTCCCCCTGCAGTCGCTCACAATCTTGCAACTCATTTACTACTCTATACAGTATAACATCGTCCGCAAACACACTCATCTGTGATTCGAGATCTTTACTTATATCATTTATATGTATATATAAGAAAATATAAAGGTCCAATAACTCTACCCTGCGGGACCCCTTTTAATCTTTACAGAATTTGATAACGCTTCACCTACTCTAATTCTGTGAGTTCTATTTTCTAGAAATGTAGCCATCCATTCAACCACTCTTTTATCTAGTCCAATTACCCTCATTTTCGTCAGTAATCCCCCATGCTCTACCCTATCAAAAGCCTTGGATAGGTCAATAGCGATACAGTCCATTTGACCTCCTGAATCTAAAATATCTGCCTAGAATATATCTTGCTGGAATCCTACAAGTTGAGCTTCAGTGGAATAACCTTTTCTAAACATGAACTGCCTTCTATTAAACCAGTTAAATAAAACAAGCTAAATTTACGATGACGGCCCCGTGGTGTAGGGGTAGCGTGCCTGCCTCTTACCCGCAGGCCCCGGGTTCGATTCCCGGCCAGGTCAGGGATTTTTACCTGGACCTGAGGGCTGGTTCGAGGTCCACTCAGCCTACGTAATTAGAATTGAGGAGCTATCTGACGATGAGATAGCGGCCCCGGTCTAGAAAGCCAAGAATAACGGTCGAGAGGATTCGTCGTGCTGACCACACGACACCTCGTGATCTGCAGGCCTTCGGGCTGAGCAACGGTCGCTTGGTATGCCAAGGCCCTTCAAGGGCTGTAGTGCCATGTTTTTTAATTTACGATGATGATGATGATGATGATGATAATAATAATAATAGTACCGGTAATAATAATACATGAAGTGCATAATAGAAAATATTTAACGCATTCAGACAATATACACACACTGACTCACACTGCGTGCTCGGTTCGCCCGGGAGGGCATGGGTTCGAATCCCCGTCAGGAAGTCGTAAAATTTAAGAAACGAGATTTCCACATCTGGAGGTGCATATGGCCCTGAGGTTCACTCAGCCTACACCAAAAATGAGTACCAGGTTAATTCCTGGGGGCAAAGGCGGCCGGGCGTAGAGCTAACCACTCTACACTATCACGTGCCGAGGTTAACAATGGTGGAAGCCTTTACCTTCCAGTCCTCCAAGGGCCTTCATGGCCTCTACGGAAGTGACTTTGCTTTGCTTTGACTCCCACTACTCAGTTTTACGTACCCAAGAAAAACTTTCGGCAAGCAAATTTCGTCGTATGAGATGAAATCAAATGAAGAACGCCCATTGGCAGTGTATTCCAGAGTCTCGATGAAGAAATTACAGTAGAAAAGAATGATTGTAGGAATACGTTCGATTTAGTGGAATTCAAGCAGGGAACCAGAACGGGTACTAATTTTATGGAATGAGGAAGAAAAAACGAAAATTAGAAGATAGTTTAGTAGCAGTGTTCGTCGAAAATAGCTGATAAATAAGCGTCATTAGGTGAATATTACTTCGTCATTAATGTGTATCCATCCCCCTGTTTTGAAATATGTTGTAACATGACCGTCATGACGCAGTTGGAAAGCATATCGTATGCATGAGTTTTGTGCTCGTTGAAGTCCTGCAACTTGTTCGCCATTTAGAGTGACTAATAATAGTACCGTATTACATTAGCCTATAACTGGAAATAGGAGTGCTTAGATTAGTTACTCATTTCAGGTCAGATACTAGTTGATGGACATAGTTACATTCTTAATATACGTTACAGCAGTGCCTAAAAACATCTTTTGTTTAATTTACCGTCCAGGTATTTTATATCTCGTATTAGTTTCGATAGACTGGAAAACAAAACTTATATCTGGGGCCCGCTCTCTGTAATTTCGATTATTTTGACAATTTTTGAGATATTTATCCGTTTTAGGGAACTCAAGACCGTATCCGTGACTTCTGGCTTTCGTGTCTGCTTGTTTGTCTATCTGTATGTTTGTTCCTGTCGTGCGACGTGAAGCAAATTAAAAAAAACAGCTAAAACAATATGAAGATAAAGTTCGAATTCAAGAGAACAAACTAGGACAAATTTTCGTTTATAGGAAGTAGAGTTAGGGATTGGAATAACTTACCAAGGGAGATGTTCAATAAATTTCCAATTTCTTTGAAATCATTCAAGAAAGTCTACGAAAACAACAGATAGGAAATCTGCCACCTGGGAGACTGCCCTGAATGCAGATCAGTACTGACTGATAGATAGATAGATAGATAGATAGATAGATAGATAGATAGATAGATAGATTGATTGATTGATTGATTGATTGATTGATTGATTGATTGATTGATTGATTGATTGATTGATTGATTGATTACGACATTCCGACATCACGGGAAAACGGCTACTCATCCAGGACCAGGTTTTGATATGCATATGCCTTAAAAACAGTAAATAGACCAGGGGTTTATAGGAAGATCAAACTAGTCATTTAATATTTTCACATACACTACTGATTTTCTCTAAAATCTGTAGACTATTTGAGAAACGGATCTTCATTTTAAATCATTTTTGTTCTGTTCATAATTTCGCTTACTCTTCAAATTTCTGATAAAATGACTGTTTTCTAAGGGTTTCATGTTCTGACGCGAACGACGGGCACCCTCCCAGACCGACAGCAAGTCTGCGGCTTGTCTCAGTCTGCTCGCCAGCAGGGAAGTGGCGTAATGCCATTTTCATCATCATTCGCATAAACACGTGGTTGTTCGTTGGGTAGAAGGTGAAAGAGGCGTCAAGCTGCCATTCTGTGGGATATTTGCGGAATACTGCTAGAGTTGACAGTGGTTTTTGAATAGTGTTAAGCGTTGTTATTAATATTTTTAAACAGTACAGTGGAATGTAACCCACTATTTCACATTGTGAGTTGATTTCTGGCATTTGCTATAATTATTAGAGCATGTCTCCTGTGCTTCCTTTTTCTGCTTTAATTTATTGTCTCTGCCTTGCTTAAGTAATAACACAATCAGTCATCATCTTACCAGCGCCTAAATTTCTCCTCTGTTACCACGTTTAAAAATCCGTAACTCGTATGATCAGAATCTAGTGAGGGTCATTCCATTTTTTCAATAGATCAGCGTGGTATTTACGTTTTTGTCATATCCGGCTCTGCTCAGATATTTTTTTTAAATCTCCGCACAGGCCACGAAGGCCCTTGGAAGGGTGGAAGGTAGAGGGGTAGAGTGGCTGGCTCCTCTCTCGGCCGCCTTTGCCCCCAGGAATTAACCTGGTAATCATTTTTGGTGTATAGTGAGAGAACCTCAGGGCCATATGCACCTCCAAAAGTCGAAATCTCGTTCCTAAAATTTTTTCGACTTCCTGATGGGGAATCGGACCGTCTATGATTTCGCTGATTAAGTCACACAACGCACCTCTAACTGGGGTTTCTTTAGAGTCAGTGTGTAGGTTGTGACATTTTTGAGAGTTGTTGCCTTTTACTATGGTCATTCAAAAGACAGCTACCCTGGGAAGATCATCATTCAAAGCTTGCCCCAATCGGTAGTTGCCCAGCACCTTCTTGATGATGATCCACAGGAATTCCTTCCAATTGGTAAATATTTTGAAATTACTCACATTCGTAGAAGAACAAAAGGGCGTCAACAAGCAATTCCTCCTCGATATCCACTATAACGTTAGAACAAATACTTCAGAGACTTTCGAGGATTAATAACCTTTCCAAAGGATAGTATGATCGCCTTCAAATTGTTGTGGAGTGCCATCATCCTAGTCAGTGGCGGCTCGTGACAAAATTTTTAGGGGGTTCACAACAACATTTTTGTTCATGTCTCAAATCGGCAAAAAAGTAACATAGGTACATAAATCATTTCAATAACAATTCCTTGTACGGTTCCTTCTTCACAAATAATTTGGTATAACCCCTGTAACCGAGGATAAATTTTATACGACACTAATTTGTTACTGCAGAACAAAAGTAAAATTCACCATAACTTTACTACACTGCAAATATTGAAGGATGCGAAGACTTCTTGGGTTTTTAAACAGCACGAAGTTCACCTGGGTGTTAGTGTAGAACCAAACCCAATGGCCTACAAAGCGGCTGCTGCTCAGTCCGGTGGTCTGCAGATTACGAGGTGTATTGTGGTTAGCACGACGAATCTCTGCACACGCTCAACATGCAATCAAGTTCATTTTGAATAGTGTGGGAAGTACCTTTAAAAACGGTAGCACTTTCCAAATGCTCTTTCATACCATTGTCAATAGAGCTTACAAAGTTTACTAGTCCCCTGAAAATCCCAGGATTACCAGAAGTATCGCTTTCATCGTGGCCACGCAAGGATAGTTCGAAAGCTCCACAAAACTTAGTCGATTAATCTAGACAGTATATACCTATTTGCATCGACTTGCTAATTATGTTTCTTAATCGATTCACGGTAAGCGGAATCCAGCTGCGTGGTGATATTGACACGGCCTAGCATAGAGAATTCAATACTCGCGTTTTTGTGTGTATGAGAGTGTTCATGTTTATTTATTTTTCCACTCAAATGAGCAAGGTCTGTGCATCCAGCTGAATTCCATTCACTTCTTTTTTTTGTTGAACAATAAACAGGGCAAACAAAAAAGCGCGTTCCTAGATCTACATCCACAGAGCCACTTGCATGTTTCGTACATTTCTCTCTTAAACTTACGCCTATACTCGCGTTTGTCAGTTTTTGTAACTTTTTCGTTAATCAAATCTGGTCTGTCCAGTCCAAGCCTTTTAATTCCTAACTTATCCTGATAGGTTAATATTTCACTGGTTAAAATTACCTGAACGGAATTCATTTCCTCTTACACAAAGAGTACCACGGTCACAAACCATACAAAGAGAGAAGCAAAACAACACTTAAATTAATTTCACTTGAAAAGATTTTCCAGTCACAAGGTAAAGCAAACTTCTTCCCGCGATTACAAACACCTGTTCACAAAGAGCTAGAAAATGCCTATTTAGAATTAGGGTACTAGCGAAATCTGCCGGTAATGTAATGCAATAGTAGCTCCTGGGAGGCTGTGGCTAACCGTAATAGGGGAGGTGGCGGACCCTTGTGGTCAACTGTAATACTGTCACTGGGTTGAGGGTTGTTCTAGACAGCAAGGCACGTACCTTACCGTGCTCCTCGCTAATGGGAATATTCAGTGCATAAACCATGACGTCATCTGCTTTGCGCATGCGTATAGTCTTCAGCACAATAGCGCATTATCCAGTGTGCTCGCTGCACTGTCAGTCAAAACGAACAACTGTCGGTGTAACGGAGCTTCGATATAAGTCGAATGCTTTCGATCGATTGTCGAAATCAGGTCGAAAGAAAGAAAAGTTTTAAATTATCCATGAATGCGTAAATATGAATTAAAACTGGGTGTTCACATGCTCCTGTGCTCTTGAGAGCCCACCGCCACTGATCCTAGTCTTCAGTAGTTCTTACCCAAACTACTGAAGGTACATACAGACACGGAAACAATACTAAACCAACTACAACTTGGTCAAACAGTGAGGAAATTGAGATGCCGCCGTCAATAAATTACGGAAGCCCACATTTTAAAGATTGTTTGCCGAATTCCAACAACAAAAAGTGTACTTAAAAGCTACGGGACTTAATATAACGTTTTATTGAATTTGGAACAAGCATGTTGGCAAATCCACATTTGTTGGCGACAACATTTTTGGGAACTAAATTTATTGGGAAAAATGGATTGGGAAAATTGTCTGCTAATCGGAGATACCCTTGTCTTGCCTTGATAGTCTTGCAAGAACTAGGGCAACTTCCGCACCAGCCGCGTTATGCAGTTCATCATCAAAACCTCGAATAGAACATCGACAATGCATTGAACTGCACAATAAGTTTTTGAAACCTGCTGTAATGATTGTTTCATACGTCGGTCTGTCTGTTTAACTGTGCGTTTGGGTTTTTCAAACTTGAAAATTGATGAGCATTTTCAACCAAATTCCGTATTTGGAATCTACCCTTCAGGTGCATATGATGCCAATGTCATCACATGGAGTTGAGAGTTTATAGGAATATTTTTCTTAAATATCTTTGTTAAAATTATTATTATACAGTATTCTGCCTTTTCTTCGCACGGAGAATTTCTGACGCCAATGTTCCCAAGCTTCTTCCTTCAGCCTGCTGTATCTTCTCCCACCTTTCACGTTATCCAGATGTTGAAATCATCTTCTTCCTCGTCCTACAGTTCCTTTGATCTTCCCTTCGATGACGTCGCTTATGATCCTCTCGTGTCCAAGAATTCTTGCTCGAATTTCATTTGTGCAGTGGGCATCCTTTGTCAGCAAGCTTGCCAAGTACTTGAACTGCTTCACATTCTCCAGTTCTCGATTGTCAACAGTTATCCTCAAAGATTTGTCCCGTTTTTTCTATCCTCGTCACTTTTGATTTTGCAATGTTGATTTCTATGTCAACATTGTTAACATTAGCCCGAGCAAAAATTGCTTATAAAACATTTAAGTGTAATATATAATTTTTGTTCATTTATGCCACATATCCTACGAGCGATAATAACGGAGACGCGTATGAAAATTGGATTTGTAGTCCAAGTCCCGCGAGACACTTGGTGCATGCCACTTCAAAGTGGAAGAACAAATGAACCATTTTACTCTTTCGACGGAGCAGACAATAAGGGAGGTATCATCAAAAGTGGGTTTTGTGATTCTTCAGTCACAGCGCCACGCCAGTGGTCAGACAAACAATATGTAAATAATGGTGGTGGTGGTGTTGGTTGTTATTGTTTTAGGTGGAAGTACAACTAGGCAACCATCCGAAATATGTAATTGGGTAGCAGAGGTAATTTCATACAACTTCCGACCAGAAACTGTACCGTACTATGAATTAGGAAATCGTCCTTATTTTGTCTTGACTTTGTTCAACTTAATCGTAGCCTACTTCACGTTATTGCCACGTGCTTTGAGAGAAAAATATAGCCTATGTTTAAGATGTATTAAATATGTTAATGGAGCCATGTAACTTCGCAAAAATTCAAGAAGTTAACATAATTATATTACATTGCAAATTTTGCAAATTCCCGTAGGATAAGCAGGTACAAATACTAGTACAATCTATAGGCCATCTAAAAAATTCTCATATTTCATGTTTTTAGTCATGAAATGGCTACATGGTTATCTTTCCCCGTATACGAGGAATACAGAATGAGCCACTGGATCTGTTGAGAGTTGTAGAGATCACGGACCAACAGTCACTGATATCTCTTGTGTTTGTGTCAAAGAGAATGTTAATGATCTGAGGAATTTTGTTGTAGCTCACGTGGGCAGACCTGCACTTTGCCGGCCTGCACGACTTCCTGGGAGCGTGGTTGGGCAAACCTTTGAGTGATGGCTACCCCAACCTCAAGGCCATCTACGAGAAGGTGAACGCCCTGCCCGCCATCAAGGCTTGGATTGCCAAGAGGCCCGTCACTGAGTGGTAGCCATGTAAACAACATTTAACTAATAAAATATTTGTTTAATAAAAACCTTATTCCCATTTTGTTCTGTTTAGCTATACAGTGCATGTATAATAAAACAGTGCAAGGTAAGCGCGATGAATGACAGACCTCCCCACGCGCAGCCTCAGGGCGGCAGCTGAGCGAGGTGATGAAATGCTAATTTTTGAGACTAATGAATGATTTTTGACGTGGAATGTAATTTAGATTCGGGCCGGCGGTCTCCGGTAAGAAAAATCTGCCTCACATATTTCACGCAATAAAGAACGTTAATATTGCTCAAAAATATTGAATACACGGGAACGGTTTTTTTATTATTATGGAAACGTGTAGGCGGGTAGCAGGTAAATAAATACACGACTGGAGTTACGTGAATGATGTTGATCCACGAAATATCACTGTAATATTTGTCACAAATGGAAGATAGTAAATGCTTTTACTCAAATAAAGTCTCAAATCCCAGGTTGATTAAGAAATAATACGAAATATTTTATTTTAGAGAATACATACTTTACTGCCTCACAACAACTATTTCTGCTACGTCGCAGCGCTTCCGTAAGTGTTTTGTTTGTCCAACACTCGTCTGTGATGTCTTTGCTCACTGAAGTTCATTGGTGTCGTTTTAATGTAATTTGATGGTGTCACGTCATGTGCACTAACTGATTCATTAAACGATTTATTGGTCCAGGGATCATGCTATATTTGAACAAAATACCCACACTCCAATTCGCTAGAAAGAGAGCTCGTTGGTGCCAGCCCTGGACCTCTAGGAAAAAAAAAAAAAAAAAAAAAAAAAAAAAAAAAAAAAAAAAAAAAAAAAAACCGACGGCGCGAGCAGCGGAATGCAAGACATATGGCCAAAGATAAGAAAAATCGCAGACATAGCACTCCCATTCATCGGCGCCAGCCCTGGACCTCAAGAAAGAAACATAAGACGGCGCAAGCAGCGGAATGCAACACCACGGACTCCTATTTACAGCCAGTAAATACGTATACATATTTCTTGCTGGTACCGACGGTATTTCTTAATCAACCTGGGATTTGAGACTTCATTTGAGTAAATCAATGATTACCTTTCGTTTGTGACAAATATTACAGTGATATTTCGTGGATCAACATCGTTCACGTAACCGACGACTGGCAGTGTTTAATCTAAGATGTATTAACTAAAATTACATAGGCACACAGTCACTCTGTTTAGTGACCTCTCCTTCTCTCTGTTCTCAATGTCGACTGAACCAACGGCAAGTGGTGCTCCCAAGCCGTCATCCATCCAAATACTGACCACGTCCAATGCTGCTTAACTGCGGTAGTTTACCATGGCAGCCAAATTCTGGGGCTGTACCTTAATAAAGGCAACGGCCATTTCCTTCCCACTCGTAACGCTTCCTTATCTCATCGTCGCTATAAGACCTATCTGTGTCGGTGCGACATAAAGCAAGTTGTAAAAAGAATCAATGTTGAGTCACACGAGTTATTCGCTCTGACATTTACAAGCTAAAACGTTTACTCTACGGTCACTTCTGCAATTGTCACTCGGACCCTAGTGCAGTTCACTGTAACTGTACTCACTGCATAGTTCTTGCAGTTTCCTAGTTATGACCGACACGCTTTTGAAGCCTAGCTGGCCGGCAGTGTTTATGTTCCTTCTTGACGGAATCCAAGGATTTTCCCAACTCGAGACACAGCGTTGTCAACTCTTAATTTTAGCGAGCAGCGAGACTGGACAGAAATGTGCAGCACTGAAGATCTGACAAGCGAGTCGGCCCCAGAACCGGCACGCTTTTGAAGCACTCATCGTGGACTGTCACTGACAAAGCGAGCGTGCTATTGGTCAAGAGTCATCTGCTACTGGTCACAGCAGAGACGGCTGTAGACAGTCATAAATCTGGTTACTATCGCGGGGTGGTATCAGTCGCTGGTCGGTAACCAGGAAATTAAGAAAGCTGTACTACAATAGCGGCCGCACATTTCATAGTTTACGTGCGCGCACACAGCCACACACATTGGCACTACCCACTGTGTCGTGCAACGTTCTTCAAAACGCCATTGTCCCCATTCAACATGATACTTACTATCTGACTTTCCTCCCCTGAGATGAAGTGTCAGTGTATGTGTTTACTGTTATGAATACTGGATCTGCGTGCTACAGTGTTTACAGAGTGCTGTGTGTGGACCGCAAGTGACATCACCGAGTGGGCAACGCGGTTGGAAGCCCGGCTGTAATGCTCGTTTTCCTCTAGTGACTAGTCAGAGACAAGCTATATGTGTACAGCCCCCGCTACTACCAATACTGCGAGAGAAAATCAGAGCATTTGGTCTCCAGAGCGATCCACGAGCTTCTCTTCGTCCGAAGTATCTGCAAGGACTGCCCCCCTATAAAAGACAGGCCGGGCGAGATTGAGATGGTTCAGTGTGAGCTCACCCAGACAGCGATTAACAGTACGGAGTGCTAGAGTCACGGCTTCAGTGGAGTGCAGCTGAGGACATTGCTCCTTCCAAGGACTCACATTAAATTGGCGGACAGCGTCACATTATTAATATCTCTTTCTTCCCTGTTTTCAATTATGCTGAAGGTAATAGGGGGTTTCAATTTACAATTGCGTAAGTTTGTGTTGAAAATTATACTTCCGTACATGCAAAAAAGAAAATATAGCCAAATTTTCAATAGTCTCTCTCCTAACGTTCTGTTCGTGAAAGTTTTTTTTTTTTCAAAATTCGTTGTTGTTTCAGAAATATTGCCGGTGGTAAGGTTAGGTGACTTACTTTATATACAAACAGGGGCGCGCAGCTGTGAGCTTGCATTCGAGAGATAGTGGGTTCGAACCCCACTATCAGCCGCCCTGAAGATGTTTTTCCGTGGTTTCCCATTTTTACACCAGGCAAATGCTGGGGATGTACCTTAATAAAGGGCAAGGCCGTTTCCTTCTAACTCCTAGCCTTTTCCTATCCCATCGTCGCTATAAGACTTATTTGTGTCGGTGCGACGTAGAGCGAATTGTCTGTATACGAATCACTGACACTTCATCTTAGGGGGAAACGTCAGAAACGAATGAAGGCAATAGCTTTGCACGACCCTGTGTTTAGCTAACCAGATAATCATAAAGGTGATGGTGATGAATACAGCCATGATATTTTCGCATTAATTTATGTTCGATTTCGCGAAAAGGAAACAAATTTTCGCTGTAATATTTTCTTAAAGTTGTTCATAAAAAGACTCGTTCGTGCGATTTGTGAATTCTTTATGTAAAAGATAGATATCTATATATAAAGAGAACAATATTGATAATCATTCATTATTCCTTATGAAATTTTTATTAGGACCATAATATAACATAGCCCTAACAAATTACCCTTTCACCCCACATGGTCATACCTTGAAGGGATTTCCTAGAGTATTACAACATACAGGTATTGCTGTCGAACTGTGCCTTCTGTTTCCCTTCACACACGCAATATTGGAATACAATTTCAAACTAGTTATTTTCCAGAATTTCGCTGTAGTTTCACACTTATCGCAAAATAAGTAAATTTTGCTGAACACTGACATTATCGCTTTAATTTCCTTTAATTCGCAAAACCAAACTCACGATTTTCTTAGTCAAAATCACAGGATTCGTTAAGGTATCTCAAAATCGCTTGAAGATATTTTTTGTCGCGTTCATCGTCAATGCGAAGAAATCATGCCTCTAGTGATGCATAAAAGTAACCGCTTTTCCCTTTACGAAAATCAAATGATCATAAATATGTCTCCCAATCATGGCAATCCATTAACGACTGCTAATTTCAGATGGCAACGACCCATACGATATAACCAGCACGGTTGCTAGGTAACAATACCTAACTTCACAGCCTGCACGGTTGCCATGGTTACACTTCTGTCACACATTTTGTCGCGTCATGTTGCACAAATTTTCGGATAAACCCCACCATGAGACATCAATGGACTGGATTACGAGGTGGAACCAAAGTCATTCATGAAATTCTCTCATTCCTTATCATACTCCGGATGCTTTCTTATAGAATCTTATAGAATCATAGCATTCCTGATTGGAGGCGGCATTAATTATGTTGCAACATGGTTTCCAAATTGCTGAAATACATCCCTCTCTGTTACACGCAGCAAATTCTTAACTGTATTTACCGCGTTTATACCAGTGTCTTTTAATTTTAACCTTTTAATTCTGGTGGAGACATCGAGTGCAACTTGCGGAGATGATAGGTCGGTCCCATTGTTACCCTGCATAGTTCCACCAGAATCCTCTCGCGTAGCCGCGCTGAGTGGCTCAGGTAGTTGAAGCGCTGGCCTTCTGACCCGAACTTGGCAGGTTTGATCCTGGCTCAGTCCGGTGGTATCTGAAGGTACTCAAATACGTCAGCCTCTTGTCGGTAGATTTACTGGCATGTAAAAGAACTCCTGCGGGACTAAATTCCGGCACATCGGCGTCTCCGAAGACTGTAAAAGTAGTTAGTGGGACGTAAAATCAATAACATTATTCTTTTATTATCTTTTCGCGTATTCTGCAATGAAATGCACTGGTGTCCAAAAGTTAAGCATACTGTAAGTTACGAGTAAGCAGGGCAACAGGAAATAGACCGCATATCGCACGACCTGTTCCCTGCTTTGACTAGCGGCGTAACCGCAAGGTAAACACAGCCAGTGCCTGTGCTCCATATTCCCTCAGTCGTGTTTGCCCTGTTATAGTGTGCGGAGTGTAGCCTCGTGGTGAACGTGACAACATAATGGCACAACGACGCCATTTGGACCCCGTTTTGCAGGGTAGAATACTCGGCCGCCTGCAAGCAGGCCAGACACAGACCGAAGTCGCCGTATCCTTGAATGTGCCACAAAGTGACATTTCCAGGCTTTGGAGACGATTTCGAGACACAGGAGATGTTAGTCGTAGGCTAGTACCAGGTTGACCAAGGGTAACCACCCCGCAGCAGGACCGATATCTGGCCTTAACCCCCCTACGAAATCGGAGTGCACCTGCAAGACAATTGTCGGCGGAGCTTGCAGCCGCCTCAGGGGTTGCCGTTTCCTGGCAAACTGTGTACCGGAGGCTCAGAACAGCAGGGCTGTTTGCCCTACGTCCAGCGGTGTGCGTCCTGCTCACTCCAGCACAGAGACGGGCCCGTTTACTGTGGAGCCGTCAACATCGAAACTGGACCATGAATGAATGGAGGCATGTGCTCTTCACAGATGAATCCCGCTTCAGTTTGCAGAACAACCACAGGAACATCGTGAAACGGGACCAGTGTGGTGGTGGTGGCGTCATGGTGTGGGGTGGCATCATGTTGAATGGCAGTACGGACCTGCACATCTTCATGGGTGGTCCTAGGAACACCGTTAACGCTGGGAGATACAGGGATGAGGTACTGAGACCACATGTTCGACTCTTCAGAGGTGCAGTTGGTCCAGACTTCCTCTTAACGGACGATAATGCCTGACCGCACCGCGCTGCTCTGATGGATGAATTTCTGGCTGGGGAAGACATTCATCTCATGGACTGGCCAGCGAGGTCTGCGGATCTGAATCCTATAGAACATGCCTGGGATGCATTGGGGAGGCGAACTGCATCCCGTCAGCCTCCACCAAGGACCCCCAAGACCTTCGCATTGCCCTTTCGGGGGAATGGGATCGACTGCCACAAGACCTCTTGGACAATCTCATAGAGAGCATGCCACGTCGCTGCGAAGCATGTGTGGTCGTTAGGGGTAACCGTACACCCTATTAACAGCATATTTTGTAGTGGAAGACATTGCCAATTTTTGTTAGTTGTCAAGCTATCAGAGCCTTCCTGACACTGTTTTTTTTTTTTTTTTCAAGTTGTGTGACATATGGGGTGTGATTCAGCTTCCGTTTGTTCAGCAATCCGTCTGACATTCCTATCAGGCGGTATGGCCTCGTTTAGTGATTATGCTTAACTTTTGGATACTAGTGTACTTTTACGATTAGCATTAATGTTAGGGAATCTGCCACCTGAGCGACTATACCAATGGTGATTGATTGATTAATTAAATGATTGATTGATTGCCTGATTGATTAATTGATTGATATAGTGATCTTGCTGGCGGGACCTAGTGCTTACAATCGACTGTATCTTCTGGTATGGACTAGAACAAATGTCCTACTTTCTTTGGTCAGTACTCAGTCTCATCCTTGGTTTAGACGATATGGCTGTGACTGAGATATGAGCGATGCTAGTAATGCAATTCCTTATGCAACCAGTCACTCCTATGAATGGTGTGAAAACGTCACTCATAAGATCGGTTGATGTGGGAAAAGTTCCTGTGCTCTTCATAACTGGCTTTGAATGACCTCATCCAACCACTATTTCCCACCGGGGTACCCGGATGTTGAGGATCGTAATACTAGAGAAATCACACCAGGATCATGGCTTCAAGAGGTAACAGAGGTGCTAACGGCAAGGCGCTTCTTTTTATTCCTGTTCTACCGCTTTTCCCATATCTGTGGGGCCGCGGGTGCGAACTGTGGCACACATCTGGATTTGTGGCCCGATGTCCTTCTTTACGCCAGCGTTACATGGAGGATGTTATAAGTATTGTGTTTCTGTGGTGGTTGGTAGTGTAGTTTGTTGACTGAACATAAAGGGGAAAGTGTTGGGACAAACACAAACACCCAGTGCCCGAGCCAGAATAATTAATCAGATGTGATTGAAATCCCCGACCCGGCCGGGAAGCCCACCCCCCATCGGTTACTAACCTCCATGCGCCATTATTATTTACAATTTGCTTTACGTCGAAGTCTCCGTGGCTCAGGCGGCAGCGCGCCGGCCTCTCACTGCTGGGTTCCGTTGCTCAAATCCCGGTCACTCCATGTGAGATTTGTGCTGGACAAAGCGGAGGCGAGACAGGTTTTTCTCCGGGTACTCCGGTTTTCCCTGTCATCTTTCATTCCATCAACACCCTCCAATATAATTTCATCTCATTTGTCAGTCATTAATCATTGCCCCAGAGGAGTGCGACAGGCTTCGGCAGCCGGCACAATTCGTACCCTCACCGCTAGATAGGGGCTTCATTCGCTCCATTCCTGACCCGGTCAAATGACTGGAAAACAGGCTGCGGATTTTCAATTTGCTTCACGTCACACCGACAGAGATAGGTCTTATCACGACAAAGGGGTAGGAAAGGGCTACGGGTCGGAAGGAAGCGGACGTAGCCTTAATTAAGGAAACGACGGAAAACCATCTTCAGAGCTGCCGACAGTGGGATTCGAACCCATTATCCCCCGAATGCAAACCTAAGCGCACGGGCAATTCACTCGCTCGGATATGTTCTGCCGTCAAGTGTATGCCCCTTACTTCCTTGTATTTATTCCGAGATCTGGTTATTTCGTCTATCGATCACATTCAGACAGTTAAAAATAAGTCTTTTTCATTGGCTGTGGCTTAACGTTGGACTAACTCAAAGAGATTTCTGTAATCTTTCGTACATCTTGTTGTGTAAGTAAGTAAGTAAGTAAATGCGTGGTTTCTATTCTTCGTTACCTTGCAACTATTGCTGCATGTCCTTCATTATAAAATGTAGCCGTATAATTCGGCCTAATGATGGTTTTAACAAAAACAATATAAAGGAGACAACCGCGAACTTCACGAAAAGACTTGCGTTTAATGCCAAGGGCGTAAGAGAAATGGCGCTACCCATTTGCACTCGCGAGAAAGGTAATTCTGAGGACACTTGATGCAGATGGCAGCACTGTCCTCGACCTTGTCCGCTTATCACTGAACAGACGTCTGTACATGACTCACAGTCAGACACCGACACATTCGGCTTTGCGATGGCGCCCAAGTACTCTGTGACTTACTTTGATGTCAAGGGTTTGGCAGAACCCATTCGCTATGTCTTAGCTTACGCAGGGGTGGAGTTCGAAGACAAACGACTTAACTACGACAGCTGGAATGATGTCAAATCTTGTAAGTATCGCTCGCTGCATGTTTTGTGTTGTCTACAGGTTACAGACATCGGATAAGCTTCACTGGTTTGTTGTGGAGGGCTGGTCGAGAACATTCATTTCTGGGGTTGCCACTGTCAAAATGTTCAAATGCACGACACACATTAAGTTTTTGGTATTTAATAAACCTCTATGAGTTATTTAGGCTCATATTTTAATTTAAATGTACCGGTATCGAAAGACTTCATTTTTCTACGATTCCAACCGGGCGAGTTGGGCGTGCGGCTGTGAGCTTGCATCCGGGAGATAGTGGGTTCGAATCCCACTGTCGGCAGCCCTGAAGATGGTTTTCCGTGATTTCCCATTTTCACACCAGGCAATTGCTGGGGCTGTACCTTAATTAAGACCGCGGCCGCTTCCTTCCAACTCCTAGGCCTTTCCTATCCCATCGTCGTCATAAGACCTATCTGTGTCGGTGCGACGTAAAGCCAGTAGCAAAAGAAAAAAAAAAACTCTATGATTACAACATTGAAACCGCTTACCAAAGTGCCACCGACATATTTTTCAGGCTGAAACCCTACACCTGGTACCGTCGGGACCGGAAGTGAGGCATGAGTTGACCAAGAGAGATCGGACAGAATAGATGAGAGGCTGACACAAGTGAGGGAAGCAAAGCCAGTCTCATCTAGGCTCCCCGTGGTCGCCAACTCACGCTTTCTAGCTAAGAATTTCGGGAACAATTTTATACCCTTCGTGACCCCCTCCCTTTCTTTTGACGATGCCTTATTTTTTCTTCTGGTTTAACGTCGCGCAGACACGTTGAAGGTTTTCGGCGACGGAAGGATAGGAAAGGGCTAGGACAGGGAAGGAAGCGGCCGAGGCCTTAATTAAGGTATAGCTTTTGCCTGGTGCGAAAATGGGAAACCACGGAAAACCATCTTCAGGGCTGCCGACGCTGGGGTTCGAACCCACCATCTCCCGAATGTAAGCTCACAGCTGCGCGACACTAACCGCGCGGCCAACTCGCTCTTTTTGTCACCTCTTACGACAGACAAGCTATATCCACCGCCCTCACCCACAGGGGTATACAATACTGTCAAGTTAGTTACCGTGAGCTTAACCGGTCGTACGATGTTTGCTTCTTCTATAAAATAAGAGTTTTGTCTGTACATTGCTCAGAATTTGAAAATAATGGTATTTCTGTATCGGTCATGTCCATAGTAACAAGAAAATGCACTTTTTACTTTTCCGTAATTTCTGTCTGTCTGTCTGTATGTATGTACACGCA
Organism: Anabrus simplex; assembly: GCF_040414725.1. NCBI lineage: Eukaryota > Metazoa > Arthropoda > Insecta > Orthoptera > Tettigoniidae > Anabrus > Anabrus simplex. Next base: position 232,230,121 of record NC_090272.1, on the reverse strand, counting down.
TCACGAGAAATCGGTTGAAGAGAATTTAATGAAAATCGGTATGTGAATTCGGGGGATGAGCCTCTACAATCTAGGCTATAAATCATTTTAGTCACGCTGAGTGAAATGGTAGTTTAGGGGAAGGCCTAAAATTGAATTCTCAACTATTTGTTATTAGTGGTCTAATGAAAATCGGTATGTGAAGTCGGGGGATGAGCCGCTACAATCTAGGCTATAAATCATTTTACTCACGCTGAGTGAAATGGTAGTTTAGGGGAAGGCCTAAAATTGAATTCTCAACTATTTATGTTATTAGTGGTCGTATTTAAAAAATGGGTATGCAAGGTTGGGGAATAAATTGCTACAATCTAGGCTATCAATAATTGTATTCACGCTGAGAAAAATGGTAGTTTAGGGGAAGGCCTAAAATGTAATTCCCAAATATTTCTTATTAGAAGTGTAATCGATGAATGCTACATAACTAAGGTTATATAGTATTAAATTTCCTATTATTCATGTCTTATACATTGTTACCGTACTGGCTATGATCACAAAGATATTCATGAATTTGGATTTTTGTTACTAAGTACATATCAGCGCCGAGTAACGAGAAAATGGGTAAACAGTATGTAATGAAAATCGGTATGTAAAGTCGGAGAATAAGAAACTGCAGTTTACGGTATAAAATATTTTACAAATCACAGAGTCGAAAGAAAACTAAATGTGTAGGCCTACAATATAGAAAGCTCATAACATTGATCAACAATAACATTACATTGACCATTGTTTCTCGTGATGTGCTTTGTGTCTTCTGTTGCCCCTCATTTCCGGTAGATAGGATTACTGCTGCGTACAGAGTATTTTTTATTTGATTTCCGTTGCACCGACATAGATAGGGTTTATGGCGACGATGGGATAGGAAAGGGATAGGAGTGCCTTAAGCCTTAATTAAGGTACAGGCCCAGCATTTGACTGGTGTGAAAGTGGGAAACCACAGAATACCGTCTTCAGCGCTGCCGACAATGGGGTTCGAATCCACTATCTCTCGGATGCAAGCTCACAGCTGCGCACCGCTAACCACACGGTCAACTCGCCCAGTCGTACAGAGTGTAACAGCCTGTCTGAATATAGATGGGAAGTACCTGGGGAGTTAGATAACTTTCTTCTTTAGCATGCCATTTCTTTGGTTTATAAATTTTCTGATACTACTGGTACGTAACACACTGGATCATCATAGCATTCGGGCTATTCAATCCCTACTCTGAGGCACTGATTGGAATGAACAGTGTGCACATTTACCGGAATAATGACAGATGGGTGTTCATGGCAATCTGCGGCCTGGTCATCTCAGCTCTGGAACTTTGGACTATTAGATTGGCACCGCAATCTAACCGCAGCACTGTTCATTAAAAGTGATAAAACGTGCGGCTTTCCATTTGATCGAATATTTTATATGATAGCATTGCTTTTAATCGTTACATTCATACTTATGTTTTTTTAATGACCTATGTTGATTTCAGTTAGGAAAACCACAAAGTCAGTCTTTCTGAGAATCCCGTAGCGAAGCACGGGTACATCAGCTAGTTTCGTTATAAAGTAAGGACGGATTCCTGAATCTACTTGAAAACGTAGGGATTTTTCAGCCAAATATTAAGACAAAATTAAATGAAATAAAAACTAAATTTTTCTCACAGCGGAAGACAAACTCTCGACTGTGTTAGTCTGGCCATGTTGGTGGGGATGTTCTGCTATACGTCGCACCGACACAGATAGGTCTTATGGCGACGATGGGATAGGAAAGGCCTAACACTTGGAAGGAAGCGGCCGTGGCCTTAATTAAGGTACAGGCCCAGCATTTTCCTGGTGTGAAAATGGGGAAACCACGGAAAATCATCTTCAGGGCTTCCGATAGCGGGATTCGAACCCACTATCTCCCGGATGCAAGCTCACAGTTTTAGAGATGTGTGTTAGGTGAATGATTCCCCGTCATTTAATCGAGCAGTATTAGTGCATAGCGTACGGTATAGTTTTCGGTCGATATTTAAGGTCTTTGAAAATAAAGCACTGGTACCTTTCATTGTTTCAATGCCGTAAGAAAATAGTGGGAAGAACTTGAAAGAACTGAGAAGTAAAGCCAAAAGAAACTCTTTTTGGAAAGCCAAACTGTACCATGCAGCAATCATTCCGCAAGGCGTCAAATAACGGGTGTTCAATAATCATTGTGCGTTCGGATTTCTGTGATTGTTTTTAATTGTTTATTAGAATGGTACCGGTTCTGTAGTGTAGTTGTTGGTGTGATTAGCTGGCACCCCCGCAGGTTCGGTTCGATTCCCAGCTCTGCCACGAAATTTGAGGAACGGGGTCCACTCAGCCTCGGGAGGTTAACTCAGTAGAGGGGGTTTTACCGTGGTTTCCCACCTCTCCAGGCAAATTCCGGGATTGTACCTAACTTACGGTCGTTTCCTTCGCTCGTCCTTTCTATCCCTTCCGATCTTCCCATCCACCAAAAGGCCCCTGTTCAGTACACCAGATATAGCCGTCTGAGCGAGCTACTGGTCCTCCTTCCCAGTTGTATCCCCTCGACGCAAAGTCGCGCTGCCCTTGAGGTGCTCGCTGAGTCCGAGGGGGAAAACAATCCTGCAGGGTAAACAGATTAAGAAAGAAAGAATGATTATTACCGAGTAACTGACTGTGCGGTAGCTATCAGCTGCATTCGGGAGATTGTGGGTTCAAACCCCTCTGTCCGTAACCCTGAGAATGGTTTTCCGTGGTTTCCAATTTTCACACCAGGCAAATGCTGGGGCTAAACCTTCATTAAGCTCACGGTCGCTTCCTTCGAACTCCTAACCCTTTCCTGTCCCATCGTTTCCATAACACCTATCTGTGTTGGTGCGACATGAAGCAGATTGTAAAAAAATAAAAAATAAATTCTTCTTCGTCTTCTTGTTTGAGTCATCAGTCCATAGAATGGTTTGATGCAGCTCTTCATGCCACCCTATCCTGTGCTAACCTTTCCATTTCTACGTAACTGCTGCATCCTACATCTGCTCTAATCTACTTGTCACCACTACCGTTCACCTACACCTACACTTCCGTCAAAAATCAACCGAATAAGTCCTGGGTGTCTTAAGATGTGTCCTATCATTCTCTCTCTTCTTCCAAACAAATTTAGCCAAATCGATCTCCTCTCAGCCATTTGATTCAGTATCTCTTCAGTCATGATTAGATCTGTCCATCTCATCTTCAGAATTCTTCTGTAGCACTAATTTTCAAAAGTTTCTAGTTTCTTTGTGAACTAGTTATCGTCTCTGTTCCACTTCCATACAATGTCATACCCTATAAGAAAGTCTTCCAAAACGTCTAATTCCTACAACAACAACGACCGACCGACCGACCGACCGACCGACCGACCGACCGACCGACCGACCGACCGACCGACCGACCGACCGACCGACCGACCGACCGACCGACCGACCGACCGACCGACCGACCGACCGACCGACCGACCGACCGACCGACCGACCGACCGACCGACCGACCGACCGACCGACCGACCGACCGACCGACCGACCGACCGACCGACCGACCGACCGACCGACCGACCGACCGACCGACCGACCGACCGACCGACCGACCGACCGACCGACCGACCGACCGACCGACCGACCGACCGACCGACCGACCGACCGACCGACCGACCGACCGACCGACCGACCGACCGACCGACCGACCGACCGACCGACCGACCGACCGACCGACCGACCGACCGACCGACCGACCGACCGACCGACCGACCGACCGACCGACCGACCGACCGACCGACCGACCGACCGACCGACCGACCGACCGACCGACCGACCGACCGACCGACCGACCGACCGACCGACCGACCGACCGACCGACCGACCGACCGACCGACCGACCGACCGACCGACCGACCGACCGACCGACCGACCGACCGACCGACCGACCGACCGACCGACCGACCGACCGACCGACCGACCGACCGACCGACCGACCGACCGACCGACCGACCGACCGACCGACCGACCGACCGACCGACCGACCGACCGACCGACCGACCGACCGACCGACCTACCTACCTACCTACCTACCTACCTACCTACCTACCTCCCTCATAACCTCATCTGCATGTAGGGTAGTTGCCCAGGAGCAGATTTCCGATCTGTTGTTTTCCTAAATGATTTCAAAGAAATTTGAAATTTATTGAACGTCTCCCTTGGTAAGTTATTCCAATCCCTAACTCCCCTTCCTATAAATGAATATTTGCCCCAATTTGTCCTCTTGAATTCCAACTTTATCTTCATATTGTGATCTTTTCTACTCTTAAAGACACCACTCAAATTTATTTGTCCACTGATGTCATTCCACACCATCTCTCCACTGAAAAGGCAGAAGTATTCAGTCACCGGTTTGTAAAGAGTGTTGGTTACAAGGAAAATGTCCAGATAGAGGAGGTGACTAATGCTTAAGAAGTATTAAAATTTACATATGATAACAATGATATTTACAATAAGATACAAAAGTTGAAAACTGGAAGAGCAGCTGGAATTGATAAGATTTCTGGGGATATACTAAAGACAATGGGTTGGGATATAGTACCATATGGGAAGTACTTATCTGATTATTGTTTGCATCAAGGAGCTATACGAAATAGTAGCCCCCATGTATAAAGAAAGCCTGATAGACATAAAGCCGAAAATTACAGGCCAGTAAGTTTGACATGCGTTGCATGTAAGCATTGGGAAGGCATTCTTTGTGATTATATTAGACATGTTTGCAAAATAATAACTAGTTCGATAGAAGGGTTTAGGAAAAGTTAATCCACTGAAGCTCAACTTGTAGGATTCTAGCAAGGTATAGCAGATATCTTGGATTCAGGAGGTCAAATGGACTGTATCGTGACTGACCTATCCAAAGCATTTGATAGGGTGGATCATGGGCGACTACTGCCAAATATGAGTGCAATTGGACTAGACAAAAGAGTGACTGAATGGGTTGCTATATTTCTAGAAAATAGATCTCGGAGAATTAGAGTAGGCGAGGCTTTATTTGACCCTGTAATAATTAAGAGGGAATTCCTCAAGGCACTATTATCGGAACTTTATGTTTTCTTATATATATAAATGATATGAGTAAAGGAGTGGAATCGGAGGTAAGGCTTTTTGCAGATGATGTTATTCTGTATAGAGTAATAAATAAGTTACAAGATTGTGAGCAACTGCAACGTGCCTTCCGATAATGTTGTGAGATGGACAGGGGTTGTAGTAAGGATGTAAAGGAGAGGGCATATAAGTCTCTGGTAAGACCCCAACTAGAGTATGGTTCCAGTATATGGAACCCTCGCCAGCATTACTTGATTCAAGAAGTGGAAAAAATCCAAAGAAAAGCAGTTTGATTTGTTCTGGGTGATTTCCGACCAAAGAGTAGCGTTACAAAAATGTTGCATAGTTTGGGAAGGGAAGAACTGGGAGAAAGGAGACGAGCTGTTCTGAGCTGTCAGCTGAGAAATGGCATATAATGACATTAGTAGACGAATAACTTTGAGTGGCGTCTTTAAAAGTAGGAAAGATCACAATATGAAGATAAAGTTGGAATACAAGAGGACAAATTGGGGCAAATATTCATTTATAAGAAGGGGAGTTAGGGATTGGAATAACTTACCAAGGGATATGTTCAATAAATTTCCAATGTCATTGAAATCATTTAAGAAAAGGCTAGGAAAATAACAGGTAGATAATCTGCCACCTGGGTGACCACTTATTACAAGTGATCATTTTCATTGTGGGTCCATATTGATATTCAATACAATTCTTAAAATACAAATGTTTATTTAACAAACCAGCTATTCAATACCTGTAATTACTTATACAGTAGTTTGGACTTAATCCTTATTACAATTGTCTAATTGGGACATGTTTCACCCATTTGTCGGGTATCATGAGCCATCGATTGCACCTCAAAATCAAATCAGGATCCTGATTATGGTAAAAAATGTACTGTCAGATTCAATAATTATGGTCGTAAAATCTAATTTACAAATTCTTGCTTTATTTGAAAACAGCTATGGTTATAGAACATATAAAACTAACAGCTTAGCTGAATTACAATAATAAAATGATGATTTTAACCAGATTTTCTAGGTAATGTTTCAAATAATCTTCATAGAATAATCTCAAACTGAAAGAAGTTTTAGACATTTTAGACATTTAAGCTTAGATGAATCCAACATAATTGTCACTAAATTGTAAACTATTTTTATTCAGTGTACTTAGAATTAGTTAAGTCACAACCACAGCCAAGCTGTAAGTAATTATGGTACATGTATTGAATAGGTGGTTTGTTCAAATAAACATTTGTACTTTAAGAATTATATACCACTTAGTCGAGCAGCTCGTGTCCGTTCTCCCAAGTCTTCCCAGCCCAAATATTGCAACATTTTTGTAACGCTACTCTTTTGGTCGGAAATCACCCAGAACAAATCGAGCTGCTTTTCCTTGGATTTTTTCCACTTCTTGAATCAAGTAATCCTGGTGAGGGCCCCATACACCGGAACCATACTCTAGTTGGGGTCTTACCAGAGACTTATGTGCCCTCTCTTTACATCCTTACTACAACCCCTAAACACCCTCATAACCATGTGCAGAGATCTGTACCCTTTATTTACAATCCCATTTATGTGATTACCCCAATGAAGATCTTTCCTTATATTAACACCTAGATACTTACAATGATCCCCAAAAGCAACTTTCACCCCATCAACACAGTAGTTAAAACTTAGAGGACTTTTCCTATTTGTGAAACTTCAACCTGACTTTTAACCCTGTTTATCATCATACCATTGCCTACTGTCCATCTCACAACTTTATTGAGGTCATTTTGCAGTTGCTCACAATCTTGTAATTCATTTATTTCTATATACAGGATAACATCATCCGCAAAAAGCCTTATCTCTGATTCCACTTCTTTACACATATCATTGATTTATATATATATAAGAAAATATAATGCTGCCTTCAAGAATTCCCCTCTTAATTATTACAGGGTCAAATAAAAGCTCGTCTACTCTAATTGTCTGAGATTTATTTTCCAGAAATCTAGCCACCCATTCAGTCACTCTTTTCTCAAGTGCAATTGCACTCATTTTCGCAAGTAGTCTTCCATGATCTACCCTATCAAGTGCCTTAGACAGGTCAATCGCAATACAGTCCATTTGACCTCCTGAATCCAGGATATTTGCTATATCTTGCTGGTAACCTACAAATTGAGCTTCAGTGGAATAATCATTCCTAAACCCAAACTGTCCTCTTTCAAACCAGTTATTCATTTTGCAAACATGTCTAATATAATCAGAAAGAATGCTTTCCCAAAGCTTACATGCAATGCATATCAAACTGACTCGCCTGTAATTTTCAGCTTTATGTCTATCACCCTTTCTTTTATACACAGTAACTCTCCATTCATTTGGTAAAGCTCCTTCATGCAAACAATAATCAAACAAGTATTTCAGATATGGTACTATATCCCAACTCATTGTCTTTAGTATTTCCCCAGAAATCTTATCAATTCCAGCTGCTTTTCTAGTTTTCAACTTTGTATCTTATTGTAAATGTCATTGTTATCATATGTAAATTTTAATACTTCTTTAGCATTAGTCATCTCCTCTATCTGGACATTATCCTTGTAACCAACAATATTTACATACTGCTGGGTGAATACTTCTGCCTTTTGAAGTTCCTCACATACACACTCCCCTTGTTCATTAATGATTCCTGGGATGTCCTTCTTGGGACCTGTTTCTGCCTTAAAATACCTATACATACCCTTTAATTTTTCACTAAAATTTGTATGACTGCCAATTATGCTTGCCATCATGTTATCCTTAGCTGCCTTCTTTTTTTTTTTTTTTTTTTTTTTTTGCTAGGGGCTTTGCGTCGCACCGACACAGATAGGTCTTACGGCGACGATGGGATAGGAAAGGCCTAGGAGTTGGAAGGAAGCGGCCGTGGCCTTAATTAAGGTACAGCCCCAGCATTTGCCTGGTGTGAAAATGGGAAACCACGGAAAACCATTTTCAGGGCTGCCGATAGTGGGATTCGAACCTACTATCTCCCGGATGCAAGCTCACAGCCGCGCGCCTCTACACGCACGGCCAACTCGCCCGGTAGCTGCCTTCTTTGCTAGATTCAATTTCCTAGTAAGTTCGTCCAATTTCTCCTTACTTCCACAGCCATTTCTAACTCTATTTCTTTCCAGTCTGCACCTCCTTCTTAGTTTCTTTATTTATCTATTATAATAAGGTGGGTCTTTACCATTCCTTACCACCTTTAAAGATACAAACCTGTTTTCACATTCGTCAACACTTGCTTTAAACTCATCCCATAGTCTGTTAAATTTTTATTTACCGTTTTCCACCAATATTAGTTACTTTTTTAAAACTCCCTCATAACTGTTTTATCAGCTATGTGGTATTGCCTAATGGATTGCTGCTTCTTTTCCAGAGCCCTCTATGCTTACCACTGCAGATTGATTTTTATACAGATTGTAAATAATTCTTTGTTCTCGGTATCTGATCCTGGTCACCTTCAGAATCTCAAATAGCTTGGTCCAATGAATGACATTGAATGCCTCCTCTAGATCTATGAATGTCATAGGCTTGTCCTTAATTCGATCCTCTAAGATCAGACGTCAAGTCAAGATTGCTTCACATGATCCTGCATTTCTTCTGAAGCTAAGTTGATCTTCTCCCAACTCAGTTTCAACTTGTACTTCCATTCTTCTGTAAATAATACGTGTTATAATTTTTCAGGCGTGAGTAACTAAACTAATAGTGTGGTAGTTTTCACACTTATCAGCACCGGCTTTCTTGGGAATAGGTATAACATCATTCTGCCAAAAATCGGATGGAGCTTCTCCTGTGTCAAACATCTTATACCCTAAATGGAATAACCTTGCCATGTGGGTTTCCCCTAAGGCAGTCAGTAATTCAGAGGGAATGTTATCAATTTCAGGTCCCTTGTTGCTATTTATGCAACAGTTTTAAATTATATATTAACAAATTAATTCACATTCATGGACAAAAAAGCAACGCCTTTTGATCGCTTCTTTCAAAATGATAAATGCAGTCTGATAAAACTGGTCTGAGAAAGTATGATATAAGGGAAACAAAGATGTGGGGAGGAAAGATTATCCTAGGTGCAGAACCTCTGACAGTGGTTCAGTAGAAAGTGTAAGATAGGAACAATTATTACCTCATTATTACATTATTACATTTCTGATGAGATATTTGTTAATGTGTGGTTTGTGGTTTTTTTGCTTTAACAAGTACCAATTTTTTGGCAATGCTGGTATGGGGAAAAAGCTAGGACTGGAAGGTAGTGGCCATTTGATATAATACTAGCATTTACTTTCTGTGATAATGGGAAACCACAGAAAACTATCTCCAGTGCTGTCAACAGTAGGGTTCAAGGCCCCCGCCCTAATCTCCTGAATGCAAGCTCACAGCCACACAACACGTAACATGTAACCAACTTATTTGGTGTTTTTGTGTGTTTATGTCAGAATTTTCCACTTTAGTGCTCATATTATGGTAGGATGATTTCCTTCAGTGTGTATGTCCAACCCTTGTCCTGTTTTTCTTTGGTATTTTGTAGGAAGCGAGATGAATCTAGTGCGGAGTGGTTTGGAAATGAATCTAGGATTTTGACACACAGTCTAATGACTAGAAATTGTATAGCACCTCTTTTAATCTGCCGGCCAACATTCTGATCACCGGGCGAGATGGCCATGCGATTAGGGGCGCGTAGCTGTGAGCTCGCATCTGGGAGATAGTGGGTTGGAAACCCACTGTCTGCAGCCCTGAAGATGGTTTTCTGTGGTTTCCCATTTTCACAATAGGAAAATGCTGGGGCTGTACCTTAATTAAGGCCACGGCCGCTTCCTTCCCATTCCTAGGCCTTTCCTGTCCCATCGTCGCCATAAGACCTATCTGTGTCGGTGCAACGTAAAGCAAATAGCAACAACAACAACAAACATTCTGATGGTGAAATTTTTTGCAACTATTGGGACTTGAACTGGTTAACCACAGTGTAGACCATATAGGCTTGACAACGCCTCCAGGCGGGCGATAGATCTTAGTCTTGCTAGCCTGACCTCCACTCATTGAGATAACAACCTGCCCAGTCATGTTTGTTTAGCCAGATTACATTATCTTGTTGTTTCCTGATAAAAAGTATCCAGGTTTGACAAGCATAACTTACATCAAGTTACCTACGCATGCATGTTAGTTTCCACGTTAACTGTGATTTTGTTTATAATAAAACTGCTCCATTCCCCCTTAAATTGAAATTGTCGCTACTGATGAAGTTTGAAGTGCATGCATATATACATACAAGCCTTGAAGTGGGATGAAAATAAGTGGCAAAATAGTTTAATCTTTTCTCCAGCTGACACAAATTATTAATGTTTTCACCTAATCAAACCTTTATAATTGAGAACTATAGAATCATCAGTATGGAAAATGAAACTAATACCATATGAACATACTGTGTATGACCATGGGTTGTCAACATGTCTCCAAGCAGCAAGGTGCCAGACGAATTATATATGGTAAAATGTTCTCTGGTTGCTTTTTGAAAGAGATAGAGAATCTAATCTGTTTATGACATCCACTTCCTTGAAGAGAAATCCCTTGAGCAGACAGGCCACAGTGGGTGGTTTTGATGTATTCTTTCCCCGTAACGTTTAAACCGAAGGAACAGGAAAGTAGGTTGTGAGATTGTAGACCATATCGCCCCTAGTTGCCAGCCAATCCTCGTCGCTAAGTGACAGAATGCCAGGCGCATTCATGACAGTTTGATGTTTTGAAACAGATTTGCAGTGAGCCTGAAATGTATTTTGTTTGTTTTTCTATTCACTGCTAAGCATTTCCTAGTCTAAAAGAAATTTCAAAATATGTTTTGAAACAATCACCATCATCCATTTCCCTCTACCAGGTCCCGCTGTGTTGGGATGTTTATGGCACACTTCCGTCTTCCTGTATCCTACCACCACTGTTTCTCCTTGACTGTGTTCCAATCAAGGTTTCTTCTAATCTCACTATTCTTCATCGTTTTGAATGACCTCAGTCTGGATCTCCATCATTAATGTCGGCATCCTTCCCTCTTCCATCCTCTAAACATGTCCAAACCATCTTAAGTTTATCCCTCTGTGGTTTCCCATTTTCACACCAGGCAAGTGCTGGGGCTGTACCTTACCTAAGGCCACGGCTGCTTCCTTCCCATTCCTATCCCATTGCCGCTATAAGACGTATCTGTATCAGGGCAACATAGAGCAAAATTGTAAACAAAAAAAAAAATGTTCCATCAATCATTCTCATTACTTTCATAGCTATTATCTCCTGAGTGCACCCAGCTTTCGCTCTCATACAACAGAGTCAGTCTAAAAACAGAGCAGTGTAAAAATAATTTCTTCTGCAAACTTGTGTTCTTCATGAAATACTGTAGTTCTTAATCTCAACTGGGAACTTACTGCATTAGCTTTGATACAAATTCATTTGGTATAACAAAATTGGATAAAATAAGGAATGTGGATATCTGACAGCAACTTGGATTGGAAAGAAGCTTACTGGAGAGTCTAGAAGTGAATAGATTGCAATGGTGTGGTCACATGAAAATGATGAATCCCCACAAGACTCCTTGAGCATACTTTGACCGCAGTGTTCCTGGGAAGAGACCAAGAGGAAGACCTCATAATGTTTGGGAGAAGCAGATTTTCAAGAAACTTGAAAATATGAACATTATCTGTGGATGGACAGGACAAACTGGAGGAGACTCGTACACAATCGCACCTGGCTTGCTGCAGCAAAGATGCGATGATGATAACTCTGCCATCCTGAGGGAATACAGAATACTTATCCAAAGTACTTGACATTCATAGTATTCAGTCCTGTTAAGTTCTTCACAGGTGATGAAGTGCACCTTTATAATACAATCTGCAGAACCACCAGAAAGAAAGGTATAATATACACCATATTATGTGTTGTTATCAAACCAAAAATTGATACCCATTCAGTTACTGGTGATCTGACAACTTTGATTTGGTCTGTGAACGACAGCACATTGGGACGAACACAGGGGAGCACACTTAGCCACCTATTTGAGAACGATATAGTTAAGTCGCCCTTGACCTGCACGCCTCATAGCACGGCAGGCCTATTCATGTGTACCGGAGGAGCTGCGTGGGTGAGACGTCCCAAGTGCGGCTGTACATCACACCCTCGTCTTCTTTTGGACTCTCATCATCTCTGGGATGACCTTGGCTTGCAGGATGTGAAAGGAAAGGAGAACCTATAAACCCACTTCGATGATTCGTATTGAAATGTCATCACTCCGGGTTGGCATCCTGCTGCTAGATCGTGCTGTGGCAAAGAATCATTTGAAGGATTGAAACTGACATTCTTTTGACAAAGGCTGTAATAGTCTTTTACTCTTCGTAATACAGCTGGCAAGATGAGACAAGCTGTAAAAGTAATTACGCCAGTAGCTGAACGAACATTTACAAGTGACCATGAAGATGTTTCTCCATAATGGTGCTGATGAACATGAATTCTTCAAAGTTAGGTAGTCAAGAAAATGAAAATAGAAACATTAGTATCATCAGATAGATGACTTTCCCCTCCATTAAGAAAGCCGACTTCGAAAGTTATATTAAGGTTTCAGAACTTCTGTAATTGTGAGTGTGTCGATACTACATCAACATTATTTTTGATAAGGGGAAGGAATGCTTCAGTTTTTGTACCATTTCAACTGTTGTTTTTTGTGCAAGTCAGTTGTTTATATTCTGGAAATCAGGAAGTCTTAGATGAATGTTTAACTGTACTTTTTTTTTTTTTTTTTGTGGATCTTCAGAAACTTCAAAGCTGATAGGGCATGGAGAGAAAGAGGGACACATTAGACGTCACCGTGGAGTTTGAGAATGGATGTGCACAGGCTCAGCTGACACTTCATGTATGCAGTACGAATTCAGATTTGTCTTTTACAAATGGCATTGAGGAAGGCAATGGGAATCCACCTCACGTAATTTTTCCCAGGCAATCATGATTGGACCTGCAAAAACACAGAACAACTAATTATTATATATTACAATTACTGCAGTGGACTGGACATCACAATGTAGGACCACCAACATAATTCAGTTCGAGCCACCGCTGTAGCTGAAGTCGTTGTGCTGGAAATCCTAATTTTCACATCATATTCACTACAACAAACAAGCATGAGAAGGTAACTTGATGGGAGTTATGCTAATTAAATCTTTTTTTAATCAAAAATAACAAGAACTAAAAGAGATACGGTAACATAATCGGCTGAACAAGCATGACTCGGCACATAGGGCAAGATAATCATAGTCAGGAACAGGTTGTTACCTCAGTGGGTTGAGTTCCAGGATGTTAGATGGCAAGTTTTGAGCACAGTCATCCATTAAGATGAAGTCAGACTTACTATTGCACTTTCATTCGTACAGAGCCAACCCCTTCCTATTTCATACCTTTCAATGAATGATTACGTAAGAGATGAGCAATATGGATAACATCTGTGACCTCTTTGAATCAAGAAGTTCTACTATTTACTTTTAAAAAATAATTTAAATAATTATCCCTTCACTGTTAATTAAAGTACTGTATGCCACTGATTAAACATTTTACAAAAATGTAGGCTACATTATGATCCAAATCTATGAGAATAAATTCAGTTCTATGAAGAATTTAACTCTCTTGCTTTCTAATTTGCTAATTTGGCCTTATCAGTTGGTAAATAGCATACCTACCAAGACGCATGGGACAAAACGCTGGCAACCAGGAATGAGTTAGCTGGAAAATTTATAATGTCCAATAACAGACCAACTATATTGGTATAATAAATTTACTCATTCAGGACAAATATTTCAGGTTCCCTATGGGAATCAACATCTATATCATCTATTTTGTGATACCAAAATTTTGACATAATTCACCAGGAAAGTCATTCAGGGAATCAAATAGAAACAACAAGCAACACAACCAACTAGAAGATGTAGAACTAAAGACTGGTCATCCACAACACTATCTGATATAAGGTCTTTGATTGTTGTAATAACTTATTTGTGGAATGACCCATGCCTTTTATGTGCTAACATGCTGATACAAAGAATTTTGATAATGTCCTATGCAGCCCTGCGGTGGAGTATATTCAATGTTCGAGGAAACCAATTAATATTATATACATATGCAAGTTTCTAGCTAGCGTTTGATAATTCTGGATGAGTTTCAGTTTGGCATATTTTTGGTCCATGTACAGTCATAAAATGCTTCCACCCATGTAGGGTTAAGCAGTAGTATGTACGTGTAAAAATGTTAATTGGAAAATTTGTAGTAAGAGCACTTAAACCACCAAAATGATTGTGTCTCTGCACCAGATGCAATCACAGTTGATCATCTGGCGTTACTGATGATGTGGTGGGGAGTTTCGTATGATTCACTTTTACGAGAAAGGTGTCAAAACATCCGCTCAAGTGTACCAAAACACAGCACCATCTCTTGTTGTAAAGTTCCTTCTTAAATGAAACTTCATTAATGGGGCAGAATTGGAGTTTTCAACACGACTCGGGTCCAGTACACAAAGTATTACCACAAGAATGGTTGCAAACAAATGTTCCTGACTTAATTTCCATTTCTATTTGGCCATCTGGCAGTAGGCTTATAAATCTAAACAAACTGTGGACATTGCTTGAGGAAATGGTCTGGAAGAAGAGACATTCTAGAATGGACAGCCTAAGTAGAATATCGAAGATTGCTCCAGCTAACGTTTGCATGAACGTCTTGTGTGACGCATGGCCTGTGTTGGAGAAACCACAAGCCCGATACTTGTCCCAGGCCTCCACGACAGTGTGCAGGCATTTTGATACAGCACCATTTAGGCTGCCTGCGGATCAATTATGATGGTCGATCTATGGGTGAATTTTAATTAATTTTGTCGGGTGAACATCAAATGTGTAGCTAGAGATCTTTTATATGCTGACATTGTACAAACTGCTATGTCGAATGGACTTTTTCCCACCCTTAAAAAATTCCACTATAGTTGCTGGGTATCTTCACTTCAGTTTTTCTTTACCTTATTACTTTGCAAGCATTCCTTTCAAATTATCAAATAAAGAACATATCAGTTTTCATAAGATAATTTTGTTTACTGAGTGTTAAGAACCGATTTATACCTCCGGTTCTCATGATTTCAGCAATGCCGTTTCAAAAGCTTCCCTTCCTTGAAGAGGATGGAAAAGTCTGTAATCAGTCATCTGCTATTTGCCGTTACCTAGCCAGGAAGTATGGTCTGATGGGGAACAGTGAATGGGAGGCAATGCTTGTGGACGCAGCTGTGGACACTATAACAGACTTGAGAATTGGTAAGTTACACCAGATTTTCAGTTAAGTAAAGGAAACCTTATTGTTTAGTGCAATATTTTCATACAAAAGAATGACATCAAATAATCCTTAATTTACTGTATTGTAACATGGCGGGGTGGTACATAAAGACGCAACTAGCACTTATACACTAACACAGACACAGGTTGTGTCATACCAGTTTTACAGTTTGTTTACTCTATCACTTACACATTAGTAGACTACATAGTTTCCAGCAATGTCTGTCACAATAAGTTCTTGGTTGTACACTCCTTCGGTCTCATTTTGATGTTTCCTGCCACTCTTCTTTGATTCTCACGCTGGCATATGCACCGTGGAACACTCGCAGATTGCAGACACACAACTCTGCAGCTGAACACAGTACAGCTTGTGAACACATGAGACTTTCTACTGAAGATGCGAAGCAAAGTTTTCTGGAAAACGCAAAGAATTTCACCTCTTTTCCTTGATACGACAGAAGTCCAAAAGCTTATTATCATGTCTATTCTATTTTTGATCGTTTTCTGGCTCTTCCTCTTGCCTTCACCCCTTTTCTCTGGGTCTCCATCATCTGCTCCAGCATCCTCTAAACATGTCCAACAAACCTCTGCATTATGTCGGAAAGCTTTCCTGCTCCGATTTCCTTCCTGACATCCTCATTTCTTACTCTGTCCTATATTGTCTTTCCTGTTATACTTCTTAAAAATTTAATTTCTCTGGTCTGGATTTTATTCTCCTGTCTTTTTGTTAGTGCCGAGGTCCTCCCTGCAGACCACACTCTGATAGAATGCATTTCTCTGTGAATCCTTTTACTGATTTCCATGTCCAGCTCTGCATTGCTTCAGTTTCCAAGTACTTGAAGCTCTCGACAATTTCAAGGTTTTGACCCTTTATTTTTATTATTTCCTTCCCTTTCTTCTCTAGTCAGCATCTTTGTGTCACACTTTTCCAAACAGATTTTCATTCCATAATTTTCAATAATCTCACTCAGTATGTGGAGTTGCCCTCTTTTTGCTCTCCACACCATCTGTGAACAAAATTACCTTCAGCTCCTTGTCCCCATTCTTCACAATTTTGTCGATAATCTTTATGAACATCACTGGGGACAGCACACATCGTTGTTATCATCCAGTTTCATTCCAAAACTACTCTGTTCTCCCTACATGTATGTGGACACTGCTGCACATGTTTGTTCTTTCCAAATACATCTAAATAACCTATACAGACATTGGGTGCTGCTGGTGTTATCATTTCCACACACAATTCATCCAGTCTGCTGCTTTTCCCACCTTGAGATAATTATTATCCTTCGCAAAAGTTGTATTGTGTGGTCAGCACAACTGAGTCTGCCACACTAGTTTTACTGCAATCCATCTGAGTTTAAATATTATTAAGACAGTTTTTGTTGAAAATGAAATGCTTCCATTACACAAATAGGTATGATAATGATGTAAATGTGCTCTAAACAGTTTAGGGATAGTGATATTTTAGCCATAAAATATGTATCATACTCTATTTCATAACTTTTTGAATTGAATGTTTCATATTTTGGTCAAATTTTCTTCAGATTGTGCCTGTCAGTATGCAGTATTAAAGGACTTGGTTCTGTGGTGGTTGACTACCATGTAATCACTTAGTACTAGTTACTTACCACACTTTTCAGATCTGGGCAAGTACCATTTTGAACAAGTAGAAGAAGCTAAAGCCAAACATAAAGAAAGCTTGGAAAAGGAGAAACTACCATATTACTTGAGTACCCTGGAAGACATGGTGAAGAAGAATGGAGGCTACCTGGTTGGTGGAAAGGTGAGAACTGGATCTCAATCATTAAACAATATAATTATTTTGCAGATGGGGTATTTTAGTCAGTCGTAAAATGTGTTTTATTACCCTAATTTATTTCAGTTAATGTTATTGGCTTTATGTCCCACTACCCACTTTTTACTTGTTTTGGATATGCCGAGGTGCTGGAATTTAGTCCTGCAGGAGTTCTTTTACATACCAGTAAATATACCAACATGAGCCTGGCATAGTTGAGCACCTTCAAATATCACTGTGCTGAGTCAGGATCAAACCTGCCAAGTTGCGTCAGAAGGCCAAATGCCTCAACCAAGTCCCTCTTCTATACACACACCAGGGAGTCCTGGCCGGTCGGAATTACTTCGGGCGGCTAATCTTTACTTGCACTTCTCCCAGTCGAGTCGCTTCGTACAGCACCTGTGTGTAGACTGCTGAGTTTGAACACGGTGAAACACTCGTTACCCAGCACACATTGACTATTACTTGGTTTGCTTCCAGAAACAGTCCATAACTTCACACAATCACATGCAATGAACAACTAAACTGTTCAACAATACTCAACACCAGGACGATACTCACAACAGCGAACATTAACGCAGATCCATTTACCCTCAGACTCACGATAGCGGCTTCCCTCGCTGACTCACTCTGAGCCTCTGTCCACAGGAATACACAAACACACAGTACAGTCTTCTGTTCCATTGTTCCAGCACACCCACTCACTGGACTTTTCAACCCCACAACAACAGCTCCTCGTTCAGACCTTGGTGGGACACTAGCGACAGCCAACACCTCTTAAAAGAAGGACATTATAAATTTTCCAGCTAACTCATTCCTGGTTGTGGGTGTTTCGCCCCATTGTGCTAAGTTGGGCTCATCAGTTGGTAAGTAGCACACCTACCAAGGCACGTGGCTAGTGCATACCATGAACGCCACTGTGTAGGCTACTTGGAGGCACCGGCAGTGCCAATGCACTACAGGGTGTACCAAAACTCGACGGCAAAAATTTAGGAATGGATTCCTCACATAGAGAGAAGAATTTTTTTTTAATGACAACATGGGTCCGGAGACTTATACTTACAGATTTATTCAAACTTTTGTACATTTACACCGTACGTCTGTAACGACAGCTGAAACACCTTGAGCATGTATCAGAGGAAATGTTCAAAGTGACGACCTCAGCTTAAATACAAGCCTCCGCTTGTCATCGCATGGAGTTAAGCACACGATCAAAAATGCCTGGTGTAGTGCGTACTGCCTGAAAGGATGTCACAATGCACTCTCATAAAGTTGCTTCATCAGGAATAGGAGTCGCATACACAAGAGACTTAATGTGTCCCCACAGGTAAAAGTCCAGGGGTTCAAGTCAGGAGAGCGTGGTGGTGGCCAAGTAATTGGTCCTCCTCTACCTATCTAGCGCTCAGGAAAATGGGTATTCAGGTATCTGCGGGCAGCAGACTGAAAAGTGCGGGAGCACCATCATGCATGAGAAACATTTGTCGGCGGGATGGAAGTGGCACGTCTTCCAAGTAATCAGGTAATGCATTACGCAATAAATTTGTGTAGTTCTGTCCAGTAAGCCTATTCGGAAGAACGTAGGGTCCCAACAAGGAGTCGCCAACAATGCCTGCCCAGATGTTAATGGCGAACCTCTGTTGATGAGACGGTTGAATGATTGGCTGAGGACAAGTAAATATTACTAAAATTAATTTGTGTCACAGAGTTTGAATAAATCTGTAAGTATTCGTTTCTGGACCCATGTTGTCATAACCTTTTTTTTTCTTCTTCTCTCTATGTGGGGAATCCACTCCTAAATTTTTGTCATCGAATTTTGGTACACCCTGTGTAAGAGAAGAGAATTTGTCTCATTATCAAAAATTGATGCCTGCCTAGCAATCAGATGAGATAGATTTAGATTTCCTGATGATATATATATATATATATATATATCATCTTAAAAGAAGTAAAAAATGCAACAGTTCCACCTGATTGCCCCAACACACTGAGTCTCACACTCCAGCTCTGACCGATGATGATGTGAACCAGAATATTTGCGAGGCAGTTAGAGGTAGAACATTCTCGTTGAATCTCCAAGAAACTCGCTGGTAAGCCAGCAGTCAAGAACAATACATGGAAATACCAGCCATGCCTTCCAGGTGGCTACCACAGGACTGGCAAGTAACAGTATGTATAACAGCCATTTCAAGTTCACAACTAAAGCTCCATATCCATGTTGGAGAGGCACAGAAGAGCTTCACTTGAGACACTGTGTAAGTCCACTGAAATCACGTGAATGACACTCATGTAATACGCTTAATTGTCTGCTCCTCTTCTCTGTGATTACATTGTGGTGAAATCTTCCATCCCCAAGGGTAACTCCACATCTACCTTGGCCAGTTCTAACTCTGCTTAACATCCTCCACTATCGTCTGGGAGGGAAAAATCTATCCGAGCGCTTGCAGGGATTCGTGATAATATGTACAATTGAGGTACACCAACGACCAATGCTGTATGGCACATTTTCAATTTTTTACAGTAGAGGCAAAAAACGTAAAATATTAAAAATAAATAATAATTTAGTCTTTGTATCAAGAAAACAGGCACGTTACATCATAACAATACACATTACCAGTAGCGGCAGTTGGAATTGAAAAGTGGAGTGAGCACAAAAATGTATAGACAACAAAAAGTACCCATGTCCATGGATATTGTTGTTGTTGCTAGTTGCTTTACGTCGCACCAACACAGATACGTCTTATGGCAACGATGGGACAGGAAAGGGCTAGGATTGGGAAGGAAGCGGCCGTGGCCTTAATTAAGGTACAGCCCCAGCATTTGCCTGGTGTGAAAATGGAGAAACCACGGAAAACCATTTTCAGGGCCGCCGACAGTGGGGTTCGAACCTACTATCTCCCAAATACTGGATACTGGCCACACTTAAGTGACTGCAGCTATCGAGCTCGGTGTCCATGGATATAGTGGGGGGGCGGGGGGAGGAGAGAGACATTAAAATTGTTGTAAAATGGTAAATTTTTAATGCTCTCTGAGCAAATTTCGATAGAGGGTTGACAGTCTACCAACTTAAGTACAGTAATAATCTTGGACTGAGTAAGACTGCCAGACTGACAAGTGGGTGACCTATGTTGCAGAATGTGCTACACATGACCCTGCGAATCTCCACTCCTTGCTGTGGCTCTGTACAAACCAGTTAGCTGCATCGAACAATACTTTGTGTGTGTTTCCGCTAAGTATTTTTCTTAATAATGAAACAAATTAAAGGAAAGAATCAGCTGAAAAGATAACAGAGTTTATACAAATTGGTTTCTTAATAATTCCAAGTTTAAGGCAGCTAAAATGGAATAAATATTTTATTTTTTCTCCACAAAGTAGAGGGGCCACTTCCCCCCTTTCCTCCCCCCTAATCGCAACTAGTGCATATTACCCCTTAATCAACTGTCTATAATAATAATCATTTTGTGTGGCTATTTCTAGCCGAGTTGTAATGCAGACCCTCAGATGAGGGTGGGCGGCATCTGCCATGTATAGGTAACTGTGTGTTATTGTGGTGGAGGATGTGTGGTGTGTGAGTAGTAGGCATGTTGGAGACAGCACCAACACCCAGCCCCCGGGCCATTGGAATTAACCAATGAGGGTTAAAATCCCCAACCCGGTCGGGAATCGAACCCGGAACTCTCTGAACCAAAGGCCAGTATTCTGACCATTCAGCCAATGGGTCGGACAGCTGTGTATAATAGAACATTTCAACATCGAAGTAGTTTTAAAGCGAATATCAGTCGAAGAATGCTGTATGTTATTTATTGATGAACTTACTAATAAGACATGGACCTCTAATCTCGTAAACATAAAAAAAATGAAGAAAAGCCTCAAAAAATAACATAACAGATGTAACACTTTAAGGTTATGTAGCATGTATGTAACATAATTACTTGCGGTAGCACACGCTTGTTAATCAAAAGCAAATTTTACAAGTATATCACTTCAAAACTAATATAACAGTTTTAACATATTTCAAAGAGTACACACTTTTTCTTCCAATACCACAAATTGGTAAATCACTTGGCAGGTATGGGCCAGTTCATATTACATGTGCTGAGCAGTGCTGAGCAGCCGTCATCCAGTCATGGTCAAGATCGCTCCTGCGTATTTTAAATGGAAGTGTTCTCGTTAGACATTCCGTGCCATGGAAATCAAGTTCTGTTGACCATCAGCCTCTCGTTTATGGTTTATTAGCAGTAGATATGCACAATAAAATAGGAAATAGGAAGAAACCCTCTTTTGTTCAAATGTTGTCAAGGTATGTGTTAAAATTATAATCCATATTTCACAATGGTGCCTACATACAATAAGAGTCGTAACATTTGAAAAGAACATAAAAATAGTACGTACATTAATTTATAGGAACATGAATATCATGAATGGCAATCTTAAGACCGGAAATTTTGTGTACTGCAGTAGCAATAACACATGCAGCATTGTTGGACTCATCTTATATGGATGCGTCTTTCGAGCTACCTCTTTGTCTCTTCGGCTTTTGTATGGCATTCCGGAGTCCCATAACTTCTTCCATTTCATACCATTCCATTGAGACATGTTAGTTTGTTGTTTCCATGACCTATTAAGTCATTTTATTGTGCTTGGCAAAACATGTATATTGATCAATCAATCAATCAATCAATCAATCAATCAATCAATCAATCAATCAATCAATCAATCAATCAATCAATCAATCAATGAATCAATCAATCAATCAATCAATCAATCAATCCTGTTCTGGATTTAGGGCAGTCACACAGGTGGCAGATTCCTTATCTGTTGTTTTCCTAGCCTTTTCTTAAATGATTTCAAAGAAATTGGAAATTTATTGAACATCTCCCTTGGTATGTTATTCCAATCCCTAACTCCCCTTCCTATAAATGAATATTTGCCCCAATTTGTCCTCTTGAATTCCAACTTTACCTTCATATTGTGATCTTTCCTATATTTAAAGACACCACTCAGACTTATTCGTCTACTGATGTCATTCCATGCCATCTCTCCACTGACAGCTCGGAACATACCACTTATAACTTCTAGTGTCTGCCATCTCGTTTGCTATACAACATTATTCCACTGGAGTGCTTCAGATATCTGACTTTTAATGCCACCTAGAGATGGATATTTGATCTTCCAGTGACTTTTCCATGTGTAAGGCATGACATACATCAATGTTCCATTAAAAACTCAACTTCACAAAAATGTGCCATACAGCATTGTTCGGCGGCGTACTTCTATTGCCGTTGCTATTTCTTTCCAGACGTCTGATACATTGAAGGAGCTGTCCTGTAGATTCATTGTGGTATGCCAGGAAGGGTGTCTGAATTTCAGAGATGTAAAATTTTTTTTTTTTTTGCTAGTTGCTTTACGTCGCACCGACACAGATAAGTCTTATGGCGACGATGGGAGGGGAAAGGCCTAGGAATTGGAAGGAATCGGCCGTCGCCTTAATTAAGGTACAGCCCCAGCATTTGCCTGGTGTGAAAATGGGAAACCACGGAAAACCATCTTCAGGGCTGCCGACAGTGGGGCTCGAACCCACTATCTCCCGATTACTGAATACTGGCCGCACTTAAGCTCGGTGAGATGTAAAATAGTTGCTAGGTGTCTGTTTTAGCATGAGGGAACAAAAGATATAATAGCTATCAGATACAATAACAAAATTGTTGTATTGGTGATGAACGCTGGGTGTTGTGCTTGACATGTGCTGTACTGTAGCATTTCTAGTGGTTTTGACATGTGTTAGTACATACTGCACTCTAGCAAATGAAAATGAAGCATTGTGTTGCGCAGCCACTGGCATTCGGCCGCTAACGTCACACATGAAACCCAGTCCAAACTGATGCAAGCAGTCTTTTAGTACAGTGTGTTATGATCGTAAGCAGTGCCTGCGAGATCTGGCGCACATACTCCGACAAGAGCATGTCGGTTTGTAAGCTTGATGAAATGAAGGCAGAATAAGATATGAACTCATGTTCCTGAAATTTAATATAATCTGTTCTTGGAAGGAAAACAATTGCATATTCTTTCTTTATTACATTGGTGGTGCCATCGTACACCGGCACTACCACACAAGCTGCCTCTGCTGAGCGGTGTGTTCCGGAGCTGTGAGTCAAGACAGTTCAATGATATTAGAAGACAAATAAGCTTGAGTAAAGTTTCTAAAAGTAGGGGAGATCACAATATGAAGATAAAGTTAGAATTCAGAAGGACAACTTGGAGCAAATATTAATTTATAGGAAGAGGAGTTAGGGATTGGAATAATTTACCAAGGGGCGTGTTTGATAAATTTCCAACTTCTTTGAAATTATTTAAGGAAATACTAGGCAAACAACTGTTAGGGAATCTACCACCTGGGCTACTGCCCAAACTGCACATATAAAAGAAAATAAATAGCTTTTCCAAGACTAAGATGAGTTCAGTTGGGAAGAAAACCTAGGAGGATTGAGTACCAGGTAGGCAATAAAATAACTGGGATGTATATTCTCCCAGGATGGTAGTATATTTAGTAAAATTTAATCAAGGTGCATCAAAGCTAATGCAGTGAGCTCGCAGTTGCATTCAACACTATTTGTATGAAAGAAATCAAGACCAACCTTACTCCTTAGGAGTGAAATCTAAGTGACTCAAGATACCATAAGTATAATTGAGATGTAACAGATATGGAAATAGCAAGAATGATCATTGGTACAAACAATGGCAGGATGGTACTCTGATTGAGGAGATAAACGTTTAAGAAATAAACTCAATGGACGAAGCTGTACGTATAAACTGGCTACAGTGGTTAGACTCAGTTTTCAATGACTTAATCACCAGAGGTGTAGAACTAACCGAGGCCACAGTGTTAGTTACAAATAAAGCTTTCTGGAGGTGCTTAGTTAATTCATGGAGACTTGCAGACTGAACACTGAAAGGCATCTGTCTCAGATAAGACTGAATGTTATCTCTGTCTGTTTCAGGTCACTTGGGCAGATCTCCATTTTGCTTCACTCAATAACTTATTCAGCATGTTGTGGGATAAAAAGCCCATCACTGACAATTACCCTCATTTGAAAGCTCTTGTTGATAAAGTCGAGAACCTGCCTAAGATTAAAGAATGGATTGACAAGAGGCCTGTCACTGAGTGGTGACACTTCTTCAACTGTAAACCAACTTGGGGATGCTTGAGGTATTATACACAAAAAAATATGGAAGTTGTTTGGTATTTCCTTAAAGTTATCTTCACCTGAAATAAAAATGATGGAAGCACTGCATTTTACAATATCAATTTACAGTTACTCACTGTTCAAAATACAAATTTTTACAAGTAAAAAATTGACTGTGTTTATTGCATTCCTTTATAATAACACTTGTATCTGTAACCATTAATGATAGCCCAGTGAAATCTGGCACACAGCTTTAGTGTGCAATTGTCTTAAAAGTAGACTACAATCATGAGTAAAGCTCTTTATTTATAAAAAGTAGGCCATAAAATATGCAACAAAGTCATTAAAATTTGAATAACAAATTTTGATCTCCCCCCCCAAAAAAAAAACCAAACACATTTTCTGATTGTAGTCTATGCTGTAGATATATACTGCGAGTACATGGTGCAAAAATATAATTTATGTCTCATGAGTAGTTTCTGAGTTTACCCTTAGGACAGCTTGACCGGGCAAGTTGGCCGTGCAGTAAGGGGCGTGCAGCTGTGAGCTTGCATCCGGGAGACAGTGGGTTCGAACCCCACTGTCGGCAGCCCTGAAGATGATTTTCCGTGGTTTCCAATTTTCACACCAGGCTGTACCTTAATTAAGGCCATGGCCGCTTCCTTCCCATTCCTCGGCCTTTCCTTTTCCATCATCTCCATAAGACCTATCTGTGTTGGTGCAACGTAAAGCAAATAGAAAATAAATAAATAAAAGAAGTGTCCAAATATCTCAATAAAAAAGACTTTCCAAAGAAACACATCAAGCTATTATCACACTCCGACTCCTTGCATGAATGGTCGACATTGAGATCTTTGGTTCAGAAGGTACCGAGTTCGATTGCCGTATTTGTGTCTGTCCCAACACTCTTCTCTTCAAATACAGACAAAACACCACAGTACCAACAACGACAGAAACACACAATAGTAATTAAGTGCCTCCACACAAGGTTGGCGTCAGGAATGGCATCCGGGCGTACAACAGGAGACCATCCACATATGAGCGATATAGTTCATACCCACAAACCTACAGGTGTGGTAAAGCAATGGAAGAAGATTATCTACTTCCTCTTTTATTGTTCATCTTGTACAGAATGATTTTTTTTATATGCTGACACAGGCCTTTCAGGAGATCCATTTGAAGCCATGTTTAGGGCTATTAAGAATAGAAGAGAGAGCAGTCACATGACTGACTTACGGGCTGCTCAGAATTCCGTAAAAAGAATTCTGAAATCAATATTTTAATTCCATCGATGGTGCTAGCATTATGCACAAGCAAATTTCACAATTTTCTGCCTCAATATCTTCTTCCTTTTTGACTAAACAGAATCGGTGGTATTTTGACTTGCTGGAAGATGTTCATGAGCCACCTGAATCAGTGTGTGCCACTTTGGTAAGAGCTTCGCAGGCAGTAGTGTCAGTGGCGGCCGGTCAGTACGTGCTACCGGGCTCCAGCACGTAGCTTGGAACTGTAAGGAATATTATTTATGTACAGTACAATTATCCTGGTGCCTTTTCGTTGTTTTGAGTACGATATGAATTTGTGTTTTGTGCAAATCAGGCCGAGATCTGTCGAACACCTAGTGCCGTTCTCCCGGGGAACAAGGCTCGTGCTCATGTGAAGTGAGCCCTTGCCTGTAGCCTGAAGGAAGCAATACGCAGGCGCAGCCAAGCTTGCAACACTCCCCCTAGCCGGCGGAGTATACCGTAAACCGGGATCAACTTTCACTGATCCCGTTTATAGTTACTTCCTCTCCCGCAAGGGGGTAGAATTACTCGATGTCTCCTGCTGCCCGGAGCGCAGCGAGGGATCCAGTCGGCCGTGCTTATGTTGAACGTGGTAAGCGAATCTGCCACTAGAGAGTAGCATCGTCTGGGTTCGAAAGTAAAGCGTAAGTGGAGGCAATCTATCTCACACATGCTTATTAAAATATCCATCTTCCTTTTGTGTCAAAAATAAGGAATTCGTAGGTGAGTCAAAGAATCTTTGACTGACCCTAAATGTTATCCCGCATTACAATGTAATTTACTCTGGTGAAATGAAATAGCGTATGGCTTTTAGTGCCGGAAGTATCCGAGGACATGTTCGACTCGCCAGACGCAGATCTTTTGATTTGACGCCCGTAGGCGACCTGCGAGTCGTGATGAGGATGAAATGATGATGACGACAACACGTACACCCAATGATGGTTAAAATTCCAGACCCTGCCGGGAATCGAACCCGGGATCCCTGTGACCAAAGGCCAGCGCGCTAACCATTTAGCCATGGAGCCGGACATTTACTCTGGTAATAGGGGAGGTCTCAATGAATCAGTTAGCAGCTCTTTCAGTTGCTTTGTGCGGTTTTTAATCTCGCAGTTATATTACTGGTGCGTGTTTTTTCTGTCATTGTGTTAGTGCTAAAGTTTATACGAAGTTTTATCAAATTTTTTATTAACTGCAGTGTATATAAAGTGAAATTAAATTAGTGTTCTTAGTGCGGATCTATATTCCCACGATTCTATTTGCACTGATGTAAGTTGCGCCATTAGGTTAGTAAAAACAATATTTCTCGAATGAATTATTTATCTCGTAGACAGTTGTCGAAGAATTCATCTGCTTCCAAATTAATGTTGTTTTTGTTTGTTCTGAGTTATAAATTGTGAGAAAAGTTGTATTATTATTATTATTATTATTATTATTATTATTATTATTATTATTAGTAGTAGTAGTAGTAGTAGTAGTAGTAGTAGTAGTAGTAGTAGTAGTAGTAGTAGTAGTAGTACCAAGTTTGAAGTATGCGTTGTTCATCATGGCAATATGCAGATTTAAAACAGCGTATTTAGCTTGTTTTTTGTAGCACGTAGGACGATTTTTTCACGAGCCGCCACTGAGTAGTGTGCGCGGTTATTTGGTGCATGTAATCCAAGAAGAAACTGAATGCAGTGCATGCTTGAATATTGTTTACACCTCAGTTAATGGATCCCTACTGATGAACTTGATCAGTCACTCGGATACGCCTGCGGTATTCCCAGCCGCGATTTATTGGCCTAATTGCGTGGCAATATGAATTTGTTGAGGTTGCTCTACCGTACTGCAAGACATCTTCGAGTCATTTAAAGTGTGTTAGTAACAATAATCACCAGGAACTTGCGTCACAAATTGTGGTAACCTTCGCTCAGTAATGTAGGAAAGTATAATACAGATGATTTTCCAGGTTTTCTTGTCCGTCAAAGCCTCCTTTTCGAGAAGCTCTGAAGCCATAAATCTGTTTATAAGTAAAACTATTTCCTTTTTCTACTTTATCTTCAGAGTTTGAACTTCTCTTATGTGCTTGTATTCCCGCGATAACTAAGGCCGTTTGGTGCTGCCATCTAGCGGCGGATTCTTCGCAAGTCGTGTTACACATTTGAGTATGGAATGAGCAGGCAGTATAAGCAGCCATCGGGTGCATATCGAGCAGGCAGTGATTTGAACGCACGAGATAGCGTAGATAGTTCACGTTTTATACAACAGATGGCAACAGAATGTCCAGTTCAGTCGCGGCACTCTACTTTTCACTCCTGATCACATAGTTTACATTTCAGTCAATAGATGTCATCAGAATATCCTATTTCGTCTGGAGCTGGAGAGAGTGTCGCTCAACTCTCCGCAATGGAACAACAGATTCTTTCATTAAATAATGCAGCGTAGGGAACATAACTAATTAAATGCGATATTTAACTTAAATAATGGAAAATGCTATCAGCACAAATGTTAAATATAATCGTGCATAACATCTCTTATTATGTACTTTTTCTTTCTGTTTTTGCGTATATCACACACTCGTAATAATATTATTTTTACGACCCGCTAACTTACTTTGACGGTTTTCGGAAACGCCAAGGTGCCAGAATTTTGTCCCGCAGGAGTTCTTTTACGTGCCAGTAAATCTACCGACACAAGGCTGACGTATTTGAGCATCTTCAAATACCACCGCACTGAGCCAGGATGGAACTTGTCAAACTGGGGTCAGAAGGTTAGCGCCTCAACCGTCTGAGCCACTCAGTCCGCCGTGTCACACACTCTTCTAGGTGTTATTTTCTTTCAGAAACGATTACTCCGTAGGAGACGTACCGATATATTTTATTTTACCGGGTCAGTTGGTCGTGCGGTTAGGGGCGGGCAACTGTGAGCGCCCATCCGGGAGATGGTGCGTTCCGATCTCACTGTTGGCAGCCCTGAAGATGGTTTTCCGTGGTTTCCCATTTTTACACGTGGCATATGCTTGGGCTGTATCTTAATGAAGGCCACGGCCACTTTCCTTCCCACTCCTAGCCCTTTCCTAACCCATCGTCGCCATAAGACCTCTCTGTCGGTGTAACGCAAAGCAACTTCAAACAAACAAACAAACAAAAAAAAAGTACGGCATTGAACAAATCTCAAATTACAGTGTGCCGGGCTGAATGGCTCAGACGGTTGAGGCGATGGCCTTCTGACCCCAACTTGGTAGGTTCGATCCTGGCTCAGTCCGGTGGTATTTGAAGATGCTCAAATACTTCAGCCTCGTGTCGGTAGGTTTATTGGTACGTAAAATAATTCATACGGGACTAAATTCTGGCACCTCGGCGTCTCCGAAAACCGTAAAAGTAGTTAGTGGGACGTAAAGCCAATAATATGATAAAATGACAGTGTACTTTGTCTATATACGACGTATATAAAAAAACCATGTCCAGACTGACTGACTGACTGATTCATCATCGCCGAGCCAAAACTACTGGACATAAAGAAATGAAATTTTGAGGATACATTTATATTACAATTTACAATGTAGGTGCTCGCTTAAAAAGGATTTTTGGATGTTCCGTCGCTAAGGGTGTGAAAAGGGGGGAGGGTGAATTTTTAAAATGAGTGTATCTATATCTCAAAACTTTAAAAGTTTACAGATGTAAAAATTGACATTTAGAATCTCCTTTAAAAATAAAGAAAAGCGTATTTTTTCGTTTTCGTAAAATCCCAATAGGAGGGGTCAAAAAGGGTGAAAAAAGGGGTTGAATGAATTTAATGAGGATACTTATATCTCAGAAACTGAAGATATTACAGACCTGAAAAGTGGTATTTGGGATCTCCTTTAAAAATAAAGAGACACGTATTTTTTGTTTTTGGAAAGTTCAATTAATGAGGGTTAAACAGGAGTGACAAATTGGGGTGAATTTTTAGAAAGTCTTTATCTACAGTATATCTCAGAAACGTTACAGGCGTAAAAATTGGTATTTGGAATCTCCTGTAAAAGTAAAGAAAATTAGGTGATTTGTGTTCGGAAACTCCGCTTAAGGGGAACAAAAAAGGGGGTGAAATTTTAAAATGAGCATGTCTACACAGTATATCTCAAAATCTTAACATGTTACAGAAGTGAAAATGGTATTTTTTATTTCTATTAAAAATTAAGAAAAATTTTTTGTTTTCGGAAAACCACTTGGCTGGGGGCTAAAAGTGACTGAAAATGGGATTGAATTCTTTTAATTAGGATACTGATATCTCAAAAACTGAAGATGTTACAGACGTGAAATTTGGTATTTGGAATCTCCTTTAAAAATAAAGAAATACGTATTTTTTTTGTTTTCGGAAATCCACTTAAGGGGGGGGGATTAAAAATTAGTTGAATTATTTGTATGAAGATACTATTATCTCAAAGATTTTGCAGACGTGAAAGTTGATATTTGGAATTTGCTTTAAAAGTAAAGAAACACGTATTCTCGGAAAATCCAATGAAGGAGGGGGGGGGGGGGGGTGAAAGAATTGAAAAATTAATTCAATTATTGTACGAGGATACTTACATCTAATAGAAACTAAAGTTGTTACAGACATGAAAATTGGTATTTGGATCTCCTTTTAAAACAAAGAAAAACGCGTTTTTTGGGGGGAAAATCATCGTGGGGGCGGGGGTTTAAAGGAGTTGAATTTCTTTTACGAGGTAATCAACTTAACGGCGGTGGAGTCAAAAGGGAGTTGAGACCAATTGATTTTACTGTCCATAATGTACTACTTGATTCTGATCATAAACCGATCATTTTTAATCTTTCCGTGGTTCGTTTTCAAGAGCCATATTTTCCTTTGGAGAACTTAACGTTACATTACAGTAGATTATCCTGGCATATAAACAGAAATGTAAACACATTTGAAATAAACGATATGAATTATATTGACCGTGCAATTGTTCACCTCTATAATAAGGTCAATAACGCACGGAAGTACAATCTTGATAATCCGACATTTATGGGACCGGGGAACCGCCGGATTACCGAAAAAATCTGGATTATAGGGAATAAGAAAAACAGTTTTCTAGATAAGTTCAGTACATTTCTATTTCTGAAAAAATAATACTTCATTGATTGTTTTTGTTTCTTTGATTTATACATTTCATAAAAAACGCATTCTTGTAACCGTTTAAGCACCAGGACATCATCACTTGCGATGCCATTTTCTTCTGCCCATTGAGTGCAGACATTGAGAGCATTCAATGCGTCGCTGTTGGTCACAGTTCGCCGAGTCGAAACCTCCAAGTCATCATTAGATTCGTCATCCGGGGATCGAATTTGGCTGAGGATTTCTTCGTCAGACAGGGACTGAAAATTTTCCTCGCTTGCCCCTTGAAGCCAATCGGTGATATTCTTGTTTGTCAGAGTAACATCCACTTCACATTTGTTAGAAAACTGTTGCAAAAATTGGGAAGTCAGTTGTAAAGAAGAGTTATCATCTTCAGAATGGTCAACCACGTTTTCAGTATTGAAAGCAGGGTACGTTGGCCAAACCTTTTTCCACGAACCCTGGATAGTGTTCCAGCTGTGACCTAGATTGGAAACGCCGTCTCTGATGTTTCTTTTTTCTTTCAAAAATATATTACTCAACCACTTTGTTTTATTATATCAGAAAGGAGCGATTTTTTGTAATGAACTTTTATTTGCTGGATTACATTTTGGTCCATGGGCTGCAAGAGTGGTGTCGTGTTCGGAGGCATGTAGAGGACTTGAATTTGCCTGTCTTCGGAATGTAGATCCTCTTCTTTAGGGTGTCCAGGAGCGTTATCCAGAGGTAGCAAAGCTTTAGGAGGTAAATTATGGTCTTTTGAGAATCTTTTTATAGCCGGATAAAATCTTGCTTGAACCATTCTGTAGAAACATCTCGGGTAACCCATCCTTTGGTTTGGTTTTCCTAGGTGACTGGTGAGATACGTTTTGAAATGCTGCCCGAAAATCGTCCTTTTCCGTTATTTTTTCGTAAGCATATTTTGCCTTTTCACGAAGAATGTCACCCGATAATCGCGTGTGCCTGGCGCGCTCTTGCATAAACCAAGTGAATAAAGCATTTTCCATTTCAGGACACTCACCTGTTTTAACTGTCTCTCTTCCCTTCAAGTCTCCCACAGCAGTCCTAATGTACTCCAGGATTTTAACACGGTTGACTTTGATGTCGTAGATTGTAGATCGTCCAACGCCATACGTCCGTGCTAGGTTTGCCGTGGTTTCTCCTTTGTCAAGTTTAATTATTATCTCTTGTTTTTGACACAAACTTAAAGTCACGTGCTTTCTTTTGGTCGACATTGCAGGTAGTACACTAGATAAACACACTACAAAATACAGTACCTAGACATACGTACAGTACGTACTACTGTATACACTAGGTTGAAAACTTGATAACAATGGCGAAAGAGCTAATGGCGGTAAAGCGGCGTACATAATGAGTAGATAGTGAAGGGAAGAGGGAGGGAATACAATATGATACGTGTTTCCCGAGAGCGCCGGATTACCAAACGTGCCCGACTAACTAACCGCCGGATTATCTATATATTGTACTGTATATCATTCGTATCGCCAGAAATCCCGCGCACTTGCCTACGCACGACAATGGTGCTGGTCAGATTGTCAGCAATGACAATGGTAGCAGATGTAATTTACCGCCAAGTAGCGATCTTGCATCTTGCTGCGCGGTCCAGAACATCAATAATAATAATAATAATAATAATAATAATAATAATAATAATAATAATAATAATAATAATAATAATAATAATAATAATAATAACCTAAATTAAACTAATATCACCCACTAATAATATTCTGGACCGTTGTGAAAATGTGCGGACCGCGTTGGAAACGTGTCCTGGCCAGGTAATGACTACGAATGTAGTCCGGCCGCGGGTTCAGTACCACCAAGGCACCCAAGACGACACCATGCCGGATCTCCTAAAGGATTTGATCCATATTAAAAATGTTGATAGGAAAAGATAGCAAAGATTTAGGGACCCAACTGACCGGGCGGAATACCTGGAGCTAGCCCGAGAAGTACGAAATCGATTGCTGGAAAAAAGATTGAAAAATGGGAGGAACTTTGCCGTCAGATCGCGAATTTTACCGGATTATATATAAAATGTTAAGCATTCAGTTATAAGTTTCAGTATAATACCGTAGCGAAGCACGGGTATCTTGCTAGTACATATATATAATAACATGTCTTGACTGAGTGAGACTGATTCATCATCGCCGATCCAAAAGTACTGGACATAAAGAAATTAAATTTTGGCGATACATTTATATTAGAATGTAGGTGCTCACGAAGGGAGGGTTTTTGGATATTCCGTCACTAATTGGGTAAAGGGGGGGGGGGTGAATTTTTAATGAGCATATCTGGACTTAAAAGTTTACAGATGTAAACGTTGGTATGTAGAATCTCCTTTAAAAACAAAGAAACGCGTATTTTTTGTTTGCGGAAAATCCCCTTAACGGAGGTGAAAAATGGTGGAAAAGGTGTTGAATACCTTTTATGAGGGCATTTATATCTCAAAACCTGAAAATGTTACAGACATGAATGTTGGTACTTGGAAGCTCCTTTAAAAATAAAGAAACATGTATTTTTTGTTTTTGGAAAATCCAATTAATGGGGATGAACAGGAGTGACGAAAGGGGGGGGGGGTAAATGTTTAAAAATAATATATTTACAGTATATCTCAGAAACGTAAATTGTTACAGGCGTAAAAATTGGTATTTGGAATCTCCTGTAAAAGGAAAGAAATGTAGATCATTTATTTGTTGAAAAATCCACTTAAGGAAAACTGAAAAAGGGGTGAATTTTTAAAATAAGAATATGTACAGTATATATCATAAACTTTACATGTTGCTGACGTGAAAATTGGTATTTCTAATCTCTTTTAAAAATAAAGAAACATGTATTTTTTGTTTTCGGAAAAAACACTTAAGGGGGGAGTAAAAAGGACTGAAAAAGGGGTTGAATTATTTTTATTAGGACAGTGATATCTCAGAAACTGAAGATATTACAGAGGTGAAAATTGGTATTTGGAATCTCCTTTTAAAATTCAGAAATCATATTTATTTGTTTTCGGAAAATCCACTTGGGGGGTGGGTGCGGTGAATGAATTGAAAAATTACTTGAATTCTTTGTATGAGGGTAGTTATATCTCAAAAACTTGACATGTCGCATGGTGATCTCTACCCCAAAAGGCAAATGCCACAAACGTAATTTACAAAGAGTTTCTGGGGTAAATGGAACTCAATTTTTCGGTGAGTTTTTATACTTTAAGGATTTTCAGATATGTCTGAGTACAGTGTCGAGGAATGACTACTTTTAACAAATTACGAAGCCGAGGGTAACTGCTAGTCTATATATAAAATAACATGTCCTGGCTGACTGACTGATTCACCATCGCCGAACCAAAACTACTGGACATAAAGAAATGAAATTTTGGGGATAAATTTATATTAGAGTGTAGGTGCTTGCTGAGGGAGGATTTTTGGATATCCCATCGATAAGGGAGTGAAAAGGGAGGTAATTTGTTTAAATGAGTATATCCTTATCTCAAAAACTTAAAAGTTTACAGGCGTAAAAATTGGTATTTGGAATGTCCTTTAAAAATAAAGAAACACGTATTTTTGTTGTTTCCGGAAAATCCCCATAAGCGGGGTTAAAAAAGGTGAAAAAAGGGTTGAATACGTATTATGAGGATACTTATATCTCAAAAACTGAAGATGTTACAGACATGAAAATTGGTATTTGGAATCTCCTTTAAAAATACAGGAACACATTTTTTTTGAAAACCCAATTAATGGGGCTGAACAGGAGTGACAAAGGGGGTGAGTATTTACAAATACTATATCTACAGTATATCTCAGAAACGTAACATGCTACAGACATGAAAAATGGTATTTGAAATCTCCTTGTAAAAGTAAAGAAACATAGATAATTTGTTTTCGGAAAATCCACTTAAGGGGGACTGAAATAGGGGTGAATTTTTAAAATGAGAATAACTCAAAACTGAACATGTTACAGACGTGAACATTGGTATTTTTAATCTCTTTGAAAACAAAGGGACATGTATTTTTTATTTTCAGAAAAACACTTAAGGGGTTTTAAAAGAACTGAAAAGCGAGTTGAATTATTTTTATTATACTGATATTTCAAAAACTGAAAATATGCAGACTTAGAAATTGGTATTTGGAATCTAATTTGAAAATAAAGAAACATTTTTTTTTCGGTTTGAGAGGAGACTGTTTTTCACATGTACAGTTCTATGTCGCATGGTAATCTTAGCTCCAAACGGCAATACAAACTCAATTTTTCGGTGAGGTTTTATACTTTAGGGTTATTAAGATACCGGTAATGTCTTAGAACCGTACCGGGGAACGATTACTTTTATGAAATTACGAAATCCAGGCGAGCGAAGCCGCGAGTAACTGCAAGTTTAAAATGTAGCAGTACAATAGTAATTCATTGTATTAATGATGATGATAGCATAGGGTTCATGATGGTGAGAAATGAATAGATGAACATAATGATGACAAGGATAGTAACAACATTGTGTAATAACCACTACTAACTGCCTAAATCATGAGCCTGAGCTTTACGTCCGACCGACAGTGGCAGGTGTTATAGCGACAGTGGGAGAGGTAAGGGCTAGGAGTGGGAAGAAAGTGAATATACAGCCCCAGCATTTGCTTCGTGTGAAAATGCGAAACCACGGAAAACGACCTTCAGGGCTGCGAGTTCATATTGTTCACGGCCTTTCTCTTATACTTAATTAATGTTCTGTGAAGAGGCGAATTATTGTCACTGGTTGCTTCTTTCACATTTTCACAGTAGAACGTAAAGGAAATTCGCCTGTGGGACGTTGAATTTTAATAATGAAAGAAAAGACGAATTATTAAGGATGCTATTTACAACTTTGTACATGAATCTAAACATCTCGTTACGAGCTACGAGTGTCTGCTCGTACACGACCTTTCAGATCTCTTACATCGTTCTCATTTGGGCTTCACTGATAGCCTTGGTAGCGCTCAGTATACGCCACTGACAACTACGTCGTTCATATGAAGATCATTCCTTATATTACAACCAAGGTATTTACATCGTTCCCCACGAGGCACTTTCACACCATCAACACAATATTTAAAACGGAGACGACTTTTCCTCTCGGTATAATTTATAATTTCGTGTGGCTATTTCTAGCCGAGTGCAGCCCTTGTAAGGCAGACCCTCCTATGAGGGTGGGCGGCATCTGCCATGTAGGTAACTGCGTGTTAGTGTGGTGGAGGATAGTGTTATGTGTGGTGTGTGAGTTGCAGGGATGTTGGAGACAGCACAGACAACCAGCCCCCGGGCCATTGGAATTAACCAATGAAGGTTAAAATCCCGACCCGGCCGGGAATCGAACCCGGGACCCTCTGAACCGAAGGCCAGTACGCTGACGAGTCGGACTTTCCTCTTGGTGAGACTTAACTTTTCATCCCATTTACAATCACGAAGAGATATCCGTAACCTTTATTTACAATCCCGTCTATGTGAAGATGTTCCCTTATATTAACACTTGGAGCGATTCCCATGAGTTACT
Source organism: Anabrus simplex (assembly GCF_040414725.1). Lineage (NCBI taxonomy): Eukaryota > Metazoa > Arthropoda > Insecta > Orthoptera > Tettigoniidae > Anabrus > Anabrus simplex. Next base: position 232,193,794 of record NC_090272.1, on the reverse strand, counting down.
ATCACCCCCATCAACATAGTAATTACAAATGAGAGAACCTCACTTTCACTCCGTGTACCATCATATCGTTGTCTGCTCACACTATCGAGTTATCGCTCGCAATTATGTAACATTTATTACTCTATAAACAGTATACATCATCCCTAAAAAGCCTTATCTGTGATTCCATTTTTTAATGAAAATATCATGCATAAAGTACCCACCGGATTTCGTAACATGCTGTATGATTATAGAGGAAAGAAACTGTACAGCGTGGAAATTCACAGGAGGAAGTGTCTGCGCTCTGTTCATCAACTCAGTCTATTTATAGGAACTTCGGTACGGTAAATGTTTAGATTGCTCAGCGCCTCAATAATGGGGATACTGCTGTTACCACATCCTGTTACTGGAGTTCCTTGAGCTTTTAGCTTTCCTGTCGTACGTGGAACATCATCCACTTACTGAGCAGTGTTGCTAGATGTAGGCTACCTACACAGTCGCCAAAATGTCCCTACCTTTTCCCTACTATGTTATATTTTCCCCTACTTTGAATTTTAGTACCGGTAGTACCCGTCATTTTGTTTACGGGCATAAAGTATTGGTTGTAAACTCCAAAGTATCACCTTATCCTAATTTGAAACAACCTGATCCCAATATATTAATATGGTTAAGATTAATGCACATCATGAGCTGTTAAAAAAGAACGGGAGACAACTAGACTTGAACTCTTTAAAATTACCGGTACATAAATAATTACCTTAGCCTAGGCCTACATAAAATTAAATCCATGTCTATATACGAGGATCAAACGGTTGTGAATTGGTGATTACGATTAGTTACCCGCATACTGCTGATGTCACATACCCAACGATATGATAGACACTTTGTTGCTCTCTAATCAGTTCTCAATACTTCACATAAATTATTTGTGGTCATGCCATCTGCATCTATTTCAATAATCCCCAGCAAACATATATTTACATCACCAGGCATAATCTAACTAAAATGCACAAATTCTTGGCCCCTGATATGTCTTCGCACCAGTACAAGTAAATATTTAAGCCTGATCAGAATAACCTTGGCTGTACTCGTTAATTTAGTGCGTTGCATTTCCAAATCAGCGCAAACTTTTTAATTTGGAAAATGTGTCTGAGCCAGTTTAACAGTATGTTACATGGAACTGCAACTGAAATTATGTCCCACAGCTGACAAAGTTAATCTTAATTCAGCAATGGGAATTGAAGGGAAATAGTTGAGTTAATTTTTTTGCAGTTTGCTTTACGTCGCACGGACACATACAGTTCTTATGCGATGATGGAATGGGAAAGGTCTAGGCGTGAGAAGGAAGCGGCCGTGGCCTTATTTCAGGCACAGCCCCAGCATTTGCCTGGTGTAAAAATGGGAAACCACGGAAAACCATCTTCAGGACTGCCGACAGTGGAGTTCGAACCCACTATCTCGCGGATGCAAGCTCACAGCTGCGCGGCCCTAACCGCACGGCCACCTCGCCCGGTATTTGAGTTAATTTATTTATCTTTCAGTTTATTTTTATTTTTATTATTTTCTACGGCGTTCTTGTGCTTCAACTGTTCAGTTTTCCTGACATTTGATATTTTGTCACAACACATGCATGCCCTTAGCTTTAAATTTATCTTCGTGAGGAATCAGCCAACCCTAAAATTCATTTTCTCCAACCATTTATTTGAAAATGCTTGTCTTCTCCATACTTTCTCAGTCTTTATATGTTGTCCCCTATTTTCTCGTACCTTTTTAGTTGCAGACGGGTCTTACTGTTCTTCAAGTGACATTTAGGGCACTAAACTAAATGAAAAGGCAAAGAAGTACAGTCTTTCAACTCATCGAAATCAACTGTAAAACACACACCTGAAGTAGTGATGGGCAACGCTCTCGCTCGAGACTCTCGAGACTGACGTCGTAGATCTCGAGACTCTCGTGAGAATCTCGAGACCGATCCTCCTGTAGCGCAAGCTGTGCGACGTACCAGTAACTACGACTGTAAACTTGATAGTATATCATTGGCAGTTATTGCGTGAAATAATGTTCTCATATGAAAACGTGTGAGCCAATACATTTTGTCAAAAGCCTGAAAAAGTACTGGATGTTCAACTATGAACCCCTCAATACCATTAACGAAAGTGAAGGTCAGTATCTTAAACTATTCACGACTTATCTGGGGTGGACATCTTAGCTGAATAACCATGCATAATTTGTGAATAACTGTAGATAAGATGTACACCTACTTGGATACTAAAGGCGTGCATTATTCGAACCTGAGACGGGGAAGATGTGCTTAGCTACATACGCAACCCCCATTACACATGAGTGGAACGTGTAATCTAAAATGCCTGACTTTGCTCCAATTCTTTCAGAAGGGGTGCTGGGCAACGCTCTCGAGACCGATTATCGTGTGCTGCGAGCTGTGCGACGTCCCAGTAACTACGAGTGTAAGCTTGATAGTTATCATCAGCAGTTTTCACATGGAAACGTGTGTGACGATACATTTTGTCAAAATAATAGGAAAGCACTGCATGTTGAACTATGAGCTCCTTACCATTAACGAAAGTGAATACAGAATGCCAGTATCTTAAACTGTTCACGAGTTATACAGGTGGATTTCTTAGCTGAATAACCCGTGTAATTTGTTAATAAGTGTTATTAGTATGTAAACCTACCTGGAAGCCTCACAATCGTTGTCGGCAGGGTAAGTTTCTTGTGTTTCAGACCGGGCCGGAGGTGTTCTGTGTTCTGTGACGATTCCTCTTAATTGATATTATGCGAAGTATTTCTGCCGATGTATTTTACTTCTTTTGAATAAGCAACACAGTGGGCTGTGCTATGTGACATCTCTTAAAAATAACCGACATCCACGACTTACGTTGCGTTTCGGACATCGTCTTCAAGTTGTCGCGTACAATTAGACACAGTTCACATTGCACCGTCATATATAGAAGTACCTAATTATGACGCGAATAATCTATAACATTGTAAGGAATTATTTTCTTCGTCACCAAAATATCGGTGCGGGGTCTGATAACGATGTACACCTGCCTGTCGGAAGAATTGAGCAAATTGAAGCATTTTAGATTACACATTCCATTCATACGTAATGTGGTTGCATATGCAGCAGGGCGCATCTTGCCTCGTCTCGAGTTCGAATAATGCACGCCTCTAGTATCCAGGTATGTGTAGCTACAGTAGCCGTCGTGTACATACCAGTGCATACAATGCCAGAATGCGTATCCTTTATCATTATGTTGTACTGCGTCAAAATAGACCTCGATAGAAATGAACGCCCTAGTTGTTTGTTGACACGTATTTACGAAAATGAGAAGGCTCGTGGTTGGCTATTCGCATATTCGGAACTACCTGTAGGCCTACGACACGCTGCTCGACGCACAACGTGGGGACAACGCTCTCGAGATTTCTCGAAATTTCTCGCGAGAAATAATGCCTGCGCCAGTCTCGAGAAACCCGAGAAATCTCGAGACCTCATTTCAGACTGTCCATCACTAACCTGAAGTACTAGCGGCGGAGGATACTAGCAGCCAACAGCGGAGCAGTGAAGCGCCTATCGAACTAGAGATATTCACACCCAGCCAGTATAACATGACAGCCTTTCCACACACTATCTAATACGTATACTACTTATATAAAATAAGTATCTAGAAGTTATTAAGAACTTGATTTAATGCTAGAATGTTAATAAATGTACCTCATCCATTAAAACAAATTCAATGCGGAACGTACCTAAGATTTGAACTTTTTGGTTGAAAAACCCGTGGGGAAACAGCCCTACATGTGGCAACACTGATGCTGAACTCGCGATTCCTATGAAGGGAGAGGAGTTGGGTATCACTAGCATCAAGGCCAGGGAGAGCGTAGCGTACTGGTTCTCTAACTGAGTTCCATAGAGCTGGTTTTGGGCAGCTTGGCCTGTCTGTAATTCAGTTAAGAGGAAACGCGTGCAGTTTGCATATAGTTTGTCTCTGCGACACGGAAGTTAAATTATTGCACCTCCTCAAATATTCTTGTCCTGTCAAAATTGCAGCATATCACTGGAAACAAATACATAACTATGCAGTTTAGGGATTCGGTATTATCTATACCCGTTAATAAAAATTAGATGGTTTCTGTTTGTTTGTTCCGGATAGGCTCGATAACTAGCGGACAGAGGATATAGCTTGAAATATTGAGTCACGCAAGGAATACCTCTTATTCTGACATATTTCACCGTTTCGAACTAACGGTGAACTGTACAGGGTTTGTCCCCCTTGCCACGAGTATCGAACACTTAAAAGCATTGTGTGGCCGTGAAATGAACTTTTCAACGATAAACGTCACACGCATTTTCTTCGTAGCTGTAGCGGATTTTTTCTTTTTGTAGGGAAATTTCAGCCTTCTTGTGATTTTGGCTGTCGTCGCCTTCGCTAATAAATAGGCCACTCATTTTGCACGTAAATAGGGGTCGCTGAACATTGACCGAGTCATTCTTCGGAAAGCGTTTGGACGCTACACTTGTCTATTGTTGCGAGTGTAAGCGTGAACCGTTTTCAGTACCATCGTCATCGTTGTATATTCATCTCCGTGTTTCCATCTTTTTAATATGGCGTATGGTTAGGATTCATATTTGAAGGGCGCAGCTGGCAAAACGTTCCATGTGCCATGAAAATGACTTCGATAATGTTGTGACATGGACAGGAGGCAATAGTATGATGACAAATGCGGTTAAGTCCGGTTGTGAGTTTCACTAATAGGAAAAGTCCTCTCAGTTTTAATTACTGCGTTGATGGGGTGAAAGTTCCTTTCGGGGATCATTGTAAGTACCTAGGTGTTAATATATGGTAAGATATTCATTGGGGTAATCGCATAAATTGGATTGTAAATGAAGGGTACAGACCTCTGCACATTATTATGAGGATATTTTGGGGTTGGAGTAAGGATGTAAAGAAGAGGGCATATAAGTCTCTGGTAAGACCCCAATTGGAGCATGGGTCCAGTGTATGGGACCCTCAGCAAGATTACTTGATTGGAGAACAGGAAAAAAAATCCAAAGAAAAGCAGCTCGATTTGTTCTGGATGATTTCCGACAAAAGAGTAGCGTTACAAAAGTGTTGCAAAGTTTGGGTGGGAAGACTTGGGAGAGAGGAGACGAGCTGCTCGGCTATGTTCCAAGCTGTCGGCCGAGAGATGGCGTGGAGTGATATTAGTAGACGAATAAGTTTGAGTGGTGTCTTTAAAAGTACGAAATATCATAATACAAAGATAAAGTAGGAATTTAAGAAGACAAATTGGGGAAAATATTCGTTTATAGCAAGGGGAGTTAGGGATTGGAATAACTGACCAAGGGAGATGTTCAATATATTTCCAGTTTCTTTGCAATCGTTTAAGAAAAGGCTAGGAAAACAACAGATAGGAAATCTGCCACCTGAGCGATTGTCCTAAGTGCAGACCAGTAGTGAGTGAATGAAGGCTAATTTTAGAGGAAAGTGAAAAAGAACTGTGTACAGCTTGAGGAAAAATATCTTAAAATTAATTCCTTGCAGCAAGACTTTGTTCATGGATTTTAGAAAACGTATCTATAGATGTTCACAATACGGATTAAATATACTGCGAAAGAAAATTAAATGTATTGCGGAGGAAAATGAATAAAATATCAAAACATTATATGTCCATTTTAAGTTCACTGCATGAAATCTGCATAATATTGAAATTAAATCACACAAATCGGAATATTATGATAATTCACTAGACGAACATTGTTTAAAGCAGTAGGTAACACAATGGCAAGTAAAAAATAACTTTCTTCAGCTTATTCGAGTTTTTTATTGGGTCACTGGAGCCAGCCAGGCTCAATTTGGTTTTGGTTGTGGGTTTAAGGCCAGATGCCCTTCCTGACACCACTTGATTTTTTAGATCAAGCGGGATTCGAACCTCAGACTTCCGAGTGGCAAGCCGTCAGATAAGCCAGTGAGCTAATCATGTTCCCCGCAAAGAAACAGAATGTAGATATTATTATTATTAAATTATATATTACTTATCAAAATGGGGATGATATACATAGAAAGTAAGTTATGGTCTGTAATGTAAATGAGTTGTACAAAATGAAGTATCAAATCCCTGCTCTAAACATGACGTTGTATAATGTAACTAAATAAATTCAGGCGTAAACTTATGTATACACATTGAGCAGCCCATAGTAATGGGAATGGTGCATCTAAAGAAACAGGAGGGGGTCAAATGAGGTAGGTAGGATTTAGGCTCTGGTCATGGGGGATTCCATTGTTAGACATGTGGGGAAAGTGGGTGGAGGAAAGGGAACCTGGGTAGAGTGTTATCCAGGAATTAGGTTAAGGCAGATGTTGAGGAAAGTAGAAGAGAGAGAGGAGGGGAAGGAGAAGGTGGTAGTGTTTCACGTTGGTACTAGCAACGTAAGACAAGCTGATATAAGTACCAACATAGTTGGAGATGTGTGGGATCTGGTAAATGCAGCACGGATGAGGTTTAAGGAAGAGGAGATAGTTATCAGTGGAATACTGTGTAGGAGGGATACTGACTGGAGGGTGACTGGGGATTTAAATGAGACTATGAGTGGGTATGTGGGAAACTGGGAGTAAATTTCTAGATCCTAATGGGTGGGTAAGAGATAGGGGTCTGCACTCAGATGGCCTTCGCTTAAACCGGGAAATTTGTTTGGAAGGGTACTAGGGAGGTACATTCAGGGAAACGGGGTTGTCTAGGGAGCGGTGATGAGGGTACAGAGATCTGGAAGTCAAGTAGGGATGACATAAAAATGTTAGTGTTGAACTGTAGAAGTATTGTAAAGAAAGGAATAGAATTAAGTAATTTAATAGATATATACTTACCAGATATTGTAATAGGAACTGAATCATGGTTGAGAAATGATATAATGGTTACAGCCATGTTCTCACGGAACTGGAGTGTGTATCTTAAATATAGGATAGGAATGGTAGGAGGGGCAGTATTCATTCTGGTGAAAGAAGAATTTGTAAGATAGGACAATTTTAAAGATGACAAACATGAAATTCTAGGTGTAAGGCTCATCTCTAAAGATAATAGGCAACTCGATGTCTTTGGAGTTTACAGACTGGGAAAGGGTAGCGCTGACGCTAATTTTGGAATTATTTGATAAGATAATCAGCTATGTGGGAAACGATATGGGAAGGAACGTGATTGTAGCGGGTGATGTCAATTTGGCAAACATCAGTTGGGAAGGTAATGCGAACGATATGAAGCATGGCAACAAATGGCAAATAAGTTAATATGGGAAGGACAACTGAATCAGAAAGTGATCGAATCAACTAGCGGGAAGAATATTCTGGGCGTGGTGCTGGTAAAACCAGATGAGCTGTATAGATAATTTGAAGTAATAAATGGTTTTAGTGATCACGAAGCTGTTTTTGTCGTAATTAAAAATAAATGTGATAGAAAGGAAGGTATTACGACTATTAGGCAGTGCCATATGGCTGATAAAACAGGCATATGGGGTTTTTTAAAAAAGCAGCTATGATCGGTGGAAAACGGTAAATAAAAATATAAACAGACTCTGGGATGGGTTTAAAGCAATTGTTGAGGAATTTGAAAACAGGTTTGTACTTTTAAAGGTGGTAAGGAATGGTAAAGACCCACTTTATTATAACAGAAAAGTAAAGAGACTAAGAAGGAGGTGCAGGTTGGAAAGAAATAGAGTTAGAAATTGCTGTGTAAGTAGAATAAATTGAAGGAACTAACTAGGAAATTGATACTAGCACAGGAGTCAGCTAAGGATAATATGACCGCAAGCATAATTGGCAGTCATACAAATTTTAGTGAAAAATGGAAGGGTATGTATAGGCCCTTTAAGGCAGAAATACATTCCAAGAAGGACATTTCAGGAATAATGAATGAACAAGGGGAATGTGTAGGTGAGGATCTTCAAAAGGCACAACTATTCAGTCAGCAGTATGTAAAGATTGTTGGTTACAAGGATAATGTCCGGATAGAGGAGGTGACTAATACTAAAGAAGTATTAACATTTATCTATGAAAAAAAAAGACATTTACAAGAATATAAAAAAAGTTGAAAACAAGAAAAGCAGCTGGAATGAATAAGGTTTCTGGGGATATATTGAAGTCAATAATAAATGAATGGAGAGTTTACTAGCCCCTGTGTATAAAAAATGGGTGATAGTCATAAAGCTGAAAATTACAGGCCAGGCAGTTTGACATGCATTGTGTGTAAGCTATGGGAAAGCATTCTTTCTGATTGTATTAGACATGGTTGGATTTAAGGTTTTTGTAAAGTTGTCCTGTATTACGTTTTAACTGATGCTTTCCACGAAGAGATCCTTGTTTCCGTCCTTTCTTCCTTAAGTTTTCTTTAGGAGTACTATCCATTGAAGATAAACAATAAATACTAAACAGTAAAATTTATTATTATTAAAATGAAGTCACCAACACAATGTGACAATGAACACAGCCTATGAACAGGATACATAAGAGAGCGCGAAAACAAGAACTTGGCACTTGATATTGGTTGGTATTCTACTTCCAGCAGCGCTGGCGACGTAACACTTTGTGTGCAAGTGTATCATGACACATAGAACGTAAATCGCGAAGATAACTGTTTTAGAAGAAAAGGACACCTAGAACGTTTTGCTAGTTGCATCCTTCATTTAGTGGATTTCTAATTCACACGTCATTATGTGTCATTAACTACTTTATCGTCGTTCATAATCGTTGCGAAGAACGGTGCAATGAACAGTATTTTACACGTGACGTCACAGGGTGTTCCTCGCAACTACATTCCATATTCCATATTCTGATGTAGCTAAGTAACTCATAACAATACATGTAGGTCCATGATGCAACCTCTCTTCTGCTTAGAATGCTCGATGTAGACTTCGGAGTGCCGTAGTGAGAAAAATGTGGGTTTGGCTCTCATCTTATCGACAAGTAGACAGGTTAATAACTTAAGTACAGAGTGAGTTGGCTGTACGGTTAGGTGCTTGCTTTAATGGGTTCTAACTCCAGTGTCCTCTATGAACCATGTGACCTTGCCGCGGTGGGGAGGCTTGCGTGTCCCAATGAAGCAGATAGCCGAGCCGCAGGTGCAACCATATCGCATGGGTATCTGTTGAGAGACCAGATTAACGAATGGTTAATCGAAAGGGGGGTAGCAGCCTTTCGGAAGTTGCAAGGGCGGCAGTCCGGATGATTGACTGATATGGCCTTGTAATAATACTCAACATGGCTTAGCTGTGTTGATACTGCTACACGCCTGAAAACAACGGGAAACTACAGGCGTAACTAACTCCTGAGGACATGCAGCTCTCTCTGTATGAATGATGTACTGATGATGGCTTCCTCCCGGGTAAAATATTCCGGAGGTAAACTAGTCCCCCATTCGGATCTCCGCGTGGGGACTACACGAGAGGGGGCGATCATCAGAAAGATGGATATTGACATTCTGCGAGTCGGAGCGTGGAATGTTAGAAGTTTGAATCGTTGTGGTAGGTTAGAGAATCTGAAAATGGAGATGGATAGACTAAAGTTAGATGTAGTTGGTATAATTGAAGTACGTTGGCAGGAAGAACAGGATTTTTCGTCAGGTGACTACCGAATTATCAACACGAAATCAAACAGGGGAAATGCAGGAGTGGTTTAATAATGAATAAGAAAGTAGGGCAGTGGGTAATCTACTACGACCAGCATAGTGAAAGAATTATTGTCGTCAAGATAGACACCAAACCAATGCCCACCACAATAGTGCAGGTCTATATGCCTACTAGTTCAGCGGATGATGAAGAAATCGAAAGAATATATGAGGAGATAGAAGATTTAATACAATATGTAAAAGGTGACGAGAATCTAATTGTGATGAGAGACTGGAATGCAGTGGCAGGCCAAGGAGGAGAAGGTAGTACAGTAGGAGAATTCGGATTGGGACAAAGGAACGAAAGAGAAAGTCGGCTGGTTGAATTCTGCACTGATCATAATTTAGTCCTTGCCAATACTTGGTTGAAACACCACAAACGACGGCTGTATATGTGGACGAGACCTGGAGACACTGGAAGATATCAAATAGACTTCATTATGATTAGGCAGAGATTCAGAAACCAGGTGTTAGATTGCAAAACTTTCCCAGGAGCAGACGCGGACTCTGACCACAACTTGTTGGTAATGAAATTCCATCTGAAGTTGAAGAAATTGAAGAAAGGAAAGAATGCAAAAAGATGGGATCTAGACAAGTTGAAAGAAAAGAGTGTGAGGGATTGTTTCAAGGAACATGTGGCACAAGGGCTAAATGAAAAGGGTGAAGGAAACACAATAGAGGAAGAGTGGATAGTCATGAAAAATGAAGTCAGTAGGGCTGCTGAAGATATGTTAGGAAGGAAGAAAAGATCAACTAAGAATCAGTGGATAACTCAGGAGATACTAGATCTGATTGATGAACGACGAAAATACAAGGATGCTAGAAATGAAGAGGGCAAAAAAGAATACAGGCGATTAAAGAATGAAGTAGATAGAAAGTGCAAGGTAGCTAAGGAAGAATGGCTGAAGGAGAAGTGCAAGGATGTTGAAGGCTGTATGGTCCTGTGAAAGGTAGATGCTGCATACAGAAAAATCAAGGAAACCTTTGGAAAAAGGAAATCTAGGTGTATGAATATTAAGAGCTCAGATGGAAAGCCACTTCTAGGGAAAGACGACAAAGCAGAAACATGGCAAGAACATATCCAACAGTTGTATCAAGGTAAATATGTAGATAATTTGGTTCTGGAACAAGAAGAGGCTGTTGATGCTGATGAAATGGGAGACCCAATTTTGAGGTCAGAGTTTGACAGAGCTGTGAGAGACCTAAATAGGAACAAGGCACCTGGAATTGATGGCATTCCTTCTGAATTACTGTCTGCCTTAGGAGAAACCAGCATGGCAAGGTTATTCCATTTAGTGTGTAAGATATATGAGACAGAAGAAGTCCCATCCGATTTTCGGCAGAATGTTGTTATAACTATTCCCAAGAAAGCCGGTGCTGACCGGTGTGAAAACTACCACACCATTAGTTTAGTATCACATGCCTGCTAAATTTTAACACGTATTATTTACAGAAGAATGGAAAAACAAGTTGAAGCTGAGTTGGGAGAAGATCAATTTGGCTTCAGAAGAAATGTAGGAACACATGAAGTAATCCTGACCTTACGTCTGATCTTAGAGGATCGAATCAAGAAGGACAAGCCCACGTACATGGCATTCGTAGATCTAGAAAAGGCATTCGATGATGTTGATTGGACCAAGCTATTTACGATTCTAAAGGTGATTGGGATCAGATACCGAGAACGAAGAATTATCTACAATGTATAAAAATCAGTCTGTAGTGATAAGAATCGAGGGCTTTGAAAAGAAGCAGCAATCCAGAAAGGAATAGGGCAAGGCTGCAGTTTGCCCCCCCTCCTCTTCAATGTTTACATAGAACAGGCATTAAAGGAAATCAAAGAGGAATTTGGAAAGGGAATTACAATCCAAGGAGAGGAAATCAAAAGCTTGAGATTTGCCTATGATATTGTTATTTTATCTGAGACTGCAAAGGACCTCGAGAAACTGCTGAATTGTATGGACGAAGTCTTGGGTAAGGAGTACAAGATGAATATAAATAATTCCAAAACAAAAGTAATGGAGTGCAGTCGAACGAAGGCAGGTGATGCAGGAAATATTAGATTAGGAAATGAAGTCTTAAAGGAAGTAGATGAATATTGTTACTTGGGTAGTAAAATAACTAACGATGGCAGAAGTAAGGAGGACATAAGATGCAGACTAGCACAAGTAAGAAAAGAAATTTGCTCACTTCAAACATTGATATAGGAATTAGAAAGATGTTTTTGAAGACTTTCGTGTGGAGCTTGACATTGTATGGAAGTGAAACATGGACGATAAGTAGCTCAAAAAGAAAGAGAATAGAAGTTTTTGAAATGTGGTGTTACAGAAGAACGCTGAAGGTGAGATGGATAGATCGAATCACGAATGAAGAGATACTGAATCGAATTGTTGAGAGGAGATGGATTTGGCTAAATTTGACGAGAAGAAGTGATAGAATGATAGGATATATCCTAAGACACCCAGGACTTATGCAGTTGGTTTTTGAAGGAAGTGTAGGTGGTAAGAACAGTAGGGGTAGACCAAGGTTTGAATATGTCAAGCAGATTAGAGCAGATGTAGGATGCAGTAGTTACGTAGAGATGACAAGGTTAGCACAGGATAGGGTGGCATGAACTTAAAGCTTTAAGAATAGCTGTGTTTAAAAATCTTGTGATTATAGCAGAGTTTTAACCACGTAGGCATGGATTTTAGAACTTCGCGTGCTGACGTAGCATACCACGTGACCGTGACGTCACGACCACGTGCTCTTGTTGGTAAGCAAGGCCACATGCGTTTTTGACAGCTGTCTTCTTGACGGAACCTAACCTCACTTTGAAGGAAAATAGAGCATAGCTAACCTCACTGTTGCCATCTTTACGGCGCTAAACCTCAAGGTTGCCACCTTATGCATGTCGTAGCGCAGAATTTGAAACGTTCAGTGTTCCAAACACTAAATCTATCAAGCAGATACTGATTTCTGTTAGGAAAACGCAACTCATTGCACTACTAATAGGTCGGGATTTTATTAGGTAATTCTGATAAGATGTGACCCCTAGGTTTCATTCCTTGTTATGTGTAGCTTTTCTTCTGTTCCGAACACAAAGTAGAAGCGTTCTTGCTAATAACAATCGATGAGGGTGTTACTGCTGTTAAAAATGTACCAACTTCAGCTAAGTCCTTCCGGGAGGAGGAGGGCGTGGTGAGGAGGTGGAGGAGCCCTTTTTCCCATTAGCCCTTTAGCCCATTAACCCTTTAGCCCATTAGCCCCTTAGCCCTTTAGCCTATTAGCCTATTAGCCCTTTAGCCCTACAAGGAATGTGCGAAAATGAGAAGGAAGAGTCCTTTCATCCTTTTTACCCTTCTGGTAAGACGTAACCCCTGGGTTCCATTCCCTATCATGTGTGTAGCACGATTATTTTTTCGGTTCAGCATTTTGCATAGTAGCCCTCGCCTGCACAAGCTACATGCTTGTAACCCATGCCAACAGATTAAAATAATATGTTTCCGAACCGATATTTCATGTTACATGTTTATGCGATAACTTGTTAAATGTAAACAGTGTATTTCTTATAGCACTAAGCGTTCTGTTTAATTTTACTTTCCGCATGAGCTACATGCTTGTAACCCATGCCAACAGATTGAAACAATATGTTTCTGAACTGATATTTCACGTTACATGTTTCTGCGATAACTTGTTCGACTGCTTTTCCCACAAGACAAATAATAGAAGGCAAATTATTTGAAGTTTTACTTTTGTTGTATTCATATTTTAGTTTACCGAGCGAGTTGGCTACGGAGTATGTGCACCGCCTTATGCATAAGATCGCGTTGTATGTTCGATAGAGATATGCCTTAACCGAGCGGGATGTGGAGGAGGACGCTATAACAGCCGCTATCTTGCATAAGCTGTTCAGAATTCTAGTCTTATTATTATCTTTTTTCTCTGTTCGAATCCATCTTCGTAGAACAAAGGTATCCGCTGACATGTTCTGAACACATGTTGTATCGTGTTCTATTCTCTTCTTAATCACTTATTTAGTGTTCTGAACACATCAATCAATGTTCTAATCACATGTTGAAGTTAACGACATCGAGTGCAGTGTTCGATTCTAGTCTTAATTACTTATTTTGTAATGTAATCTTCTTAGAACGAAGGCATCCCCTGACATGTTCTAAACACATGTTGTATCGAGTAAAGTGTTCTATTCTAGTCTTGATCACTTATTTAGTGTTCTGAACACATCAATCAATGTTCTAATCACATGTTGAAGTTAATGACATCGAGTACAGTGTTCGATTCTAGTCTTGTTATGTTTCAATCACTTCTTTTGTAATCTGATCTTCTTAGAACAAAGGTATCCCCTGACATGTTCTAAACACATGTTGTATCGAGTACAGTGTTCTATTCTAGTCTCGATCACTTATTTAGTGTTCTAAACACATCATGCAATGTTCTAAACACATGTTGTATCGAGTACAGCGTTTGATTCTAGTCTTGTTATGTTCCAATCACTTATTTTGTCATCTGCACGTCTAAACATGCATAATGATGTTATCGCTGCACACTCTTGCCTTCGCGATGCAGGTTTAAACTTGTTCGATGGAGCTATGACTTGACATAGGAGGAGGCCTTAACAGCTTATGTATAACTACTGTTGTTTAAAGATGACCGCTGATAGCTGTCAAAAAAGAACGAAGAATTTTTTAAATTACCTACCACCACATTTCAAAGGTATGATATTTAGTGCTGTGAAGATAGCAGCACGATGCTCCGTTGATTAAAGATGAGAGCTGTCACAAATTGCCTGCTAGCACATTTCAAAGGTAGTAGCTAAAGATAGTAGCACGATGCTGTGTTGATTAAAGATGGCCGCTGTCAAAAAAGCACGTGGAATTTTTCAAATTACCCGCTACCACGTACCTAAGGTAGTAGCTATAGATGGCAACACGGTGCTCTGTTAATTAAAGATAGCAGCTGTTACGTAGGCATTGTCGCCACCACATGTCAAAAGTAGTAGCTAAAGATGGCAGCACGATGCTTTGTTGATTAAAGATAGCCGCTGTCAAAAAAAGCACGTGGAATTTCAAATTTCCATCCACCGCATGCATAACAGCAGCCGCCATCTTGCTCAGTATCCTCTAAGGTAGCTTTCTTCATAAGAGTAGCCGCCATCTTGTGCGAGCACCCCTAGGCTGTCTCATAAGGAGCTATGTATAGCCGCCATTTTGTGTCCGTCATCTTGCGCAAGCATCCCTAGGGAGTCTCATATGAGCAGCAGCCATCTTGTGCAAACACCCTTAAGCCGTCTCATAAGAAGTTATATATAGCCGCCATCTTGTAGAATTGGATAGCCGTCCATGCCAAAGGGCCTAAGTAGGAACCGAACCGTTGATCTCATCATTAAACTACTTTTTTATTATGCTATCATGTTCCTGATACTGCGAACCTACGTATTAGGCAGAAAAATTTTGTCCGTTTTGCTCTACGGTGCACGGTTTACGAGATATTTAACATTATGCATTTAAGCCCCAAATTTAATGAATCTAACCGGCATGGCACGTTAGACTCTAAGCTAGCTTTCTTGATAAGAGCAGCAGCCAACTTGCGCAAGCACCCTTAAGGCGTCTAGTAAGGAGCCATATATAGCCGCCATCTTGCACAAGCATCCCAAGGCAGTCTCATAAGAACCTATGTATAGCAGCCATCTTGCAGACACCATCTTGCGTAAGGACCCTTAAGGTGTCTCATAAGGAGCCGTGTATAGTCGCCATCTTGTGTCCGCCATCTTGCGCAAGCGTCCTTAGGGCATCTCAAGCCATCTTGTGCAAGCACCCTTAAGCCGTCTCATAAGAGCAGCCGCCATCTCGCGCAAGCCCCCTTAAGGTGTCTCATAAGGAGCCATGTATAGCCGCCATCTTGCGCAAGCATCCCAAGGGAGTCTCATAAGAACCTATGTTTAGCAGTCATCTTGCGTAAGGACACTTAAGGTGCCTCATAAGGAGCCATGTATAGCCGCCATCTTGTGCAATTAGCGTCGAGAGATGGCTGCTGTAGAATTTTTAAAATTTACGCCACCATATTTCAAAGGTAGTGGCTAAAGGTAGCAGCACTGAGGTTTGCGATACAAGATGGCGGATGACAGCTGACAGAATTTTTCAAATTGCCCTCTACTACGATAAAGATAGCAGCACGGCGCTCTGTTGATTAAAGATGGCGGATGACAGCTGACGGAATTTTTCAAATTGCCCGCTCAATCAATCAATCAATCAATCAATCAATACTGATCTGCATTTAGGGCAGTCACCCAGGTGGCAGATTCCCTATCTGTTGCTTTCCTAGCCTTTTCCGAAATGATTTCAAAGAAATTGGAGATTTATTGAACATCTCCCTTGGTAAGTTATTCCGATCCCTAACTCCCCTTCCTATAAATGAATATTTGCCCCAGTTTGTCCTCTTGAATTCCAACTTTATCTTCATATTGTGATCTTTCCTACTTTTATAAACGCCATTCAAACCTATTCGTCTACTAATGTCATTCCACGCCATCTCTCCGCTGACAGCTCGGAACATACCACTTAGTCGAGCAGCTCTTCTTCTTTCTCTCAATTCTTCCCAACCCAAACATTGCAACATTTTTGTAACGCTACTCTTTTGTCGGAAATCACCCAGAACAAATCGAGCTGCTTTTCTTTGGATTTTTTCCAGTTCTTGAATCAGGTAATCCTGGTGAGGGCCCCAACACTGGAACCATACTCCAGTTGGGGTCTTACCAGAGACTTATATGCACTCTCCTTTACATCCTTACTACAACCCCTAAACACCCTCATAACCATGTGCAGAGATCGGTACCCTTTATTTACAATCCCATTTATGTGATTACCCCAGTGAAGATCTTTCCTTATATTAACACCTAGATACTTACAATGATCCCCAAAAGGAACTTTCACCCCATCAACGCAGTAATTAAAACTGAGAGGACTTTTCCTATTTGTGAAACTCACAACCTGACTTTTAGCCCCGTTTATCAACATACCATTGCCTGCTGTCCATCTCACAATATTTTCGAGGTCACTTTGCAGTTGCTCACAATCTTGTAACTTATTTATCACTCTATAGAGAATAACATCATCCGCAAAAAGCCTTACCTCCGATTCCACTCCTCTACTCATATCATTTATATATATAAGAAAACATAAAGGTCCGATAACACTGCCCTGAGGAACTCCCCTCTCAACTATTACAGGGTCAGACAAAGCTTCACCTACTCTAACTCTCTGAGATCTATTTTCTAGAAATATAGCAACCCATTCAGTCACTCTTTTGTCTAGTCCAATTGCACTCATTTTTGCCAGTAGTCTCCCATGATCCACCCTATCAATTGCTTTAGACATGTCAATCGCGATACAGTCCATTTGACCTCCTGAATCCAAGATATCTGCTATATCTTGCTGGAATCCTACAAGTTGAGCTTCAGTAGAATAACCTTTCCTAAAACCACTACTACGTTAAAGATAGCAGCACGGTGCTCTGTTGATTAAAGATGGCGGATGACAGCTGTCGGAATTTTTCATATTGCCCGCTACTACATTAAAGATAGCAGCATGGTGCTCTGTTGATTAAAGATGGCGGATGACAGCCGTCCAAAAAGCACGAGGGTTTGTTTCCAAACAAGAGCACGTGGAATTTTTCAAATTGCCGCCGCCACATTTCAAAGGTAAGTAGCTAAAGGGTGCAGGACTGAGGTTTGCGATGCAAGATGGCGGATGACGGCTGTCAGAAAAGCACGTGGCTTTGTTTACCAATTCAAATCTCGTGCTAGTAAGGTTTAGTTGGCAACACTGAGGTTTAGGCCCGTCAAGATAGCAGCACTGAGGTTAGCGATGCGTTGTTGTCGATGATAGCTGTCAAAAAGCACGTGGCTATAAAAACAGCACGTGGCTTTGTTTACCAATTCAAATCTCGCGCTAGTGAGGTTTAGTTGGCAGCACAGCACTGAGGTTTAGGGCCGTCAGGATGGCAGCAGTTAGGTCAGCGATGCGTTGTTGTCGATGACAGCTGTCAAAAAGCACGTGGTTTTGTTTACAAATTCAAATCTCGCACCAAAATTAAAATTTCCCGCGGGAGGAGGAAGAAGCCCCTGAGGAGGGCCCCCGGAGGTGGCGCTGGAAGAGGCCCCTGAGGAGGCCTCCAGGAGGTGGCGGTGGAGCCCTCTGCGGAAAGCCGGTGGCGGTGGCGGCCGCCGAATCCCTGACTTTATGTACTCACAAGGACAGGAACACGGCGTATCGTATCCATCCTCGCAACGAGACAGTCAGGTACCGTAGTTCTTTGAGACTGATGACTCCAATTTGCAGCGGTCAGCAGATAACTTCATAAGTTATTTGAAGAGGCAGAGAATCTCATTGATAAACCAAAAGAAGGAATTTTTGAGCAAAGAGACGTACATCTGTTTCTACTGCGGGATGCATTTGGCGCCTCTTAAAATCTCGGTTCCATTTGCTTGCTTGTTGGTTAAAGGGGCCTAACATCTGAGGTCATCGCCCCAGTTCCATTTTGTCCTCACAAGAAAGTTGTCTGGCGACCAAAATTGAGACACCTGTTTATTTACTTTTTTAAAATGTAGATCACCGTCTCATAGCTGTAGTTTCCCTTTGTTAGCGTCCGTTAGCGTCATAACAATTTCCGGTGGCTTCGAGAGACTGAAAACTTAGCTGACGTTAAAAGAGATGCTCAAACACGTTTGGCACTATCGTTCTACCTGTTCTCATAACCACTCAAATGAGTCAGGTCGGCAGACGCAGAGTGGGTCACGGCCCTACGCCTCTGTATTCGAGAGAGAAAGAGGGACTGGTCCCCACCGTCGGCTGTACTGAGAATGGTTTTCCATTCTCATACACTAAGACTTTTGTGAATTTGTACGCTTTTTGCTCAGAAGAAAGCAACACACTAACCTGTATGCAAGACGTGGCAGACATTTAGAGGGGCTTTTTTATCTTAGGACAATTCGTCTCCTACTTTCCTCTTTGTTAAGAATGGACCCGGTAGTGTTAAGCTTCCTCACTATAATACGTACTGTATTCCCATTTGGAAGACAAACGCCAGGAAACCTGCAAATAAATTGAAACTAGCTCTTCTTGACTGAAAATTACACCCCGCAAAGAAAATACTCTTCTAATGTAACTACACGTGTACTGAAGTAACACAGAAACTACACTGCTAGAGTGATAACAACGATAATGGCGTTCTCCTGGAAGACAACAAGGTGACCTCATTACTGTTCCATTGCCCAGCTCAGCTTTCATACACCCACGTTTATACCGACGTTACCAAGTTTACAGAATCGGTTGGTTTTGCATACTTTTACGTGAAAACACAGGAATATGGTCATTTTTTCTATTCCCATTGAAGCATCCATCTACACAGCTGAACTTATCGCCACCCGGGAGGCACTGTATTACTCCCAATCAAAATTTTCGCAAGATACTTACCATTTCATATTCTCAAAGTGCTATTAGGAAATTGGAACACCCTTGGAAAAACATACAAACACACTTCTACATCAAGGAAATTATTATCGTCCGACATGAAACCACTCGGAAAGATATTTTTGGGTGAAAAGACACTGAGGACTTCCATACAACGATGTGGTTGATAGTCTGGCCAAATAAGGCACGCGCACTGGATTATTCCTTTCATTACGCCTCGACTGAGCTCATTTTTATGTAAATAGCAGAAGGAAAACTTACGTTCAATAGACAGCTGCGTTGAACAGCTGGTGTCGGTAGCAAGAAGTCAGATGAGCCAGAGGCCAAGTAACCACCATCATCCGGAATGAGATTCAACCTTGCTTCATGCCCCCATCACCTCAACAGGACTGGAGTCCTCCGATCAGAACAATATTCCTGTTGTTGTCGTTGTTGTCGGGTAATTATATTTTAACTTTATTTTATTGTCACTTGTAATGTTAAGCCAGCAGTAAGCTCAACTTACAGCCGTAGTGTTAAGCACTGGAAATACTTAAGTTGTGTCTGATGATGCTGGATTTAGAATTTGTTGCAGTATTGTCTTTCCATGGAATTGCTTGTTGTTGTTGTTAGGTTTCAGCTTTACCTGACATCAGGGATTTTTACCCGGATGTGAGGGCTGGTTTGAGGTCCACTCAGCCTACGTGATTACAATTGAGGTGCTACCTGACGGTGAGTTAGCGGCCCCGGTCCAGAAAGTCAAGAATAACGGCCGAGAGGTTTCATCGTGGTGACCACACGATACCTCGTAATCTGCAGGCCTCCAGGCTGAGCAGCAGTCGCTTGGTAGACCAAGGCCCTTCAGCGCTGTAGTGCTGTGGAGTTAGTTAGTTAAGTAAATTATAGTATTGTAAGATGTAGTGTTAAGTACTGGAAATACTTAAGTTGTGTGTGAATTTGTATGTAATGATACTAGATTTAGAATATTAAATTAGTAGTATTTCTTGTAATATTTTGTTTCCTTGGAATTGCTTGCTGTACTCTTGTTTTTGGTGTTGTTGTCGATGGGTATTTAGGTTTTAACTTTAATTTACCGAGCTCGATAGCTGCAGTCCCTTAAGTGCGGCCACTGTCCAGTATTCGGGAGATAGTGGGTTCGAGCCCCACTGTCGGCAGCCTGAAGATGGTTTTTCGTGGTTTCCCATTTTCACATCAGGCAAATGCTGGGGCTGTACCTTAATCAAGGCCACGGCCGCTTCCTTCCCACTCCTAGGCCCTTCCTGTCCCATTGTCGCCATAAGACCTATCTGTGTCGAAGCGACGTAAAGCAAATAAAAAAACCACTTTAATTTATTATTACACTACTATAAGTGACCATTGCCTCCGGAATATTTCCCAATTGCGATGTATTTGTTAATAATAATATATAGTGCTAGAAACACAAGAGATGTGAACCGCAACTTCTTTGAGTGCAGAACGATTATCCCCTATCACATAGAATTGATTGATACACTTGTGCACATTCCGGTTCCCTTTCCAACACATGTCCAGCTGTTACCTACGTGTAGGCTATACAGTGCAATTGCCAAGTACTTGACGAAAACTGGTGAAATTATCTAAAGTAACAAGTTTATTTATTTCAAGTGTGTTTCCCTTTTGTTTTGTTTTTTTCTGGTATGCTCTGTTCTAGTCCTTTCTGTCATTTTTGTTTTTACTTTGTTGTCTAAATGTTTTTTCTCTTTTCTGTAACATTTTAATCATTGTACATTGTTGATGGCCAATGTCCTAAGGACAAAGGTCACAGTGAGAGAAGATAAGAAGTCCCCACACAGCTAGCATCGTGCCTAACTTGCACAACATTAAAATAAACACCCTCTACAATTAAATGAAACAGAACGGGAAAACGACTTCTATTAAAACAACGTATTTTACAAAAGATGATTTATTACTTAAATAATGCATACATGATTACCACACAGTGACTGGCCTCTTGGCGATCCAAGCTTTGATGGCGGGCAGGGCGTTCACCTTGTCGTAGAGGCCCTTGAGGTTGGGGTAGTCATCAATTGGGGACTTACCTTGCTTTGCCGCTCCCCAGGTGTCGAGCTGACTGGCGAAGTATAGGTCGGCCCACGTGAGCTGCAAAAAATACAGTGCCAAGCATTAACATTCTGCTTGAAAAAAAAAAAAAATCTCTCTCTATATATTTATATTTATATCTCGGCGAAGACTTTCCAGACAGTAACCATTTCCACAACCCTTCACTGACTGCACACGGGGCGCTGCTAGTGAGTGATTCCTCGCTCGATTTGGAGCGAGTTAAACATGGACAGTGAAATACGCCGCAACTTACATTAATATTAGTTTGCTGAAAACTTAATGTCTGACTGAGCTTAACAGAGAACAGGGAGCGTGCTCCCTTTAAACTGAACTATGGCAGCCACATCAGGTGGCTTTATTGGTTTACTACTAATTTAACATTCTATAATTAACGGGCAAGTTGGCCGTGCGGTTAGATGCGCAGCTGTGAGCTTGCATCCGGGAGATAGTGGGTTCGAACCCCACTGTGGGCAGCCCAGAAGGCAGTCTTCCGTGGTTTCCCATTTTCACATCAGGCAAATGCTGGGGCTGTGCCTTAATTAAGGTCACGGCCGCTTCCTTCCCACTCCTCGGCCTTTCCTATCCCATCGTCGCCATAAGACCAATATATGTCGGTGCGACGTAAAGCAAAATAGCAAAAAAATAAATAAATAAAATAAACCACATTCTAAATCTAGTATCATTACATACAAATTCACACAAACTTAAGTATTTCCAGTGCTTTACACCACGACTTACAATACTATGGATTGCCCCCAAGAATGTCCACCTATATTATCACAGGCCCTTAGCTCTCATCGACCTGTTTCCACTTGGCAAAGAAGTACTACGCCTGTACCCGTTCGAGTTCCATACTCCCCGACATTTCAACGTACAGCTATTCGACCACCACGGCAACCAGTTCATAGTCATTGGAAAACCTTTTATAATGGACAACGCACTCCAGTTGGCTCATCGATAAACCCTTAGAGACCAGTTCCTTCAGCACCATGCATTGCAGTTGTGAACACATTTGTTGAGCTTTTTTCGACTGCTATTATATCGACTGATTCCGGAGTTACTCCTAATAACATTCGTGAGGTAATCACAACTATTTTACTGAAGAAACATAATGGCGGTCCACCGTAATGGACAGTATGTGATGTAGTGGAACTGTCGTTCCATGCAGTCAAATAAGTCTATAAGCAGTCTTACGAGAATACTGTGTGTCAGTCTGTGCTGTACAAGAAATTTGGCTACAATCAGAAACTGACTTTCGACTACCTGGATATAACTTTCTCTGCACTGCGCGTGCAGACGGATATGGCGGAGTTGGTATTCTTATTAAACAATAAAGTACTCGTATGATACTATAGCTCTTGATCTGTCGGGCTGTAGTTTAGAAGCATATGCTATTCAGTTTAGTCTTAACAGTGTACCATTTGCTATCGTGTGCGACTCGGTCAGCGTACTGGCCTTCGGTTCAGAGGGTCCCGGTTCGATTCCCGGCCGGGTCGGGGATTTTAACCTTCATTGGTTAATTCCAGTGGCCCGGGGGCTGGGTGTTTGTGCTGTCCCCAACATCCCTGCAACTCACACATCACACATAACACTATCCTCCACCACAATAACACGCAGTCACCTACACATGGCAGAGGGTCTGCCTTACAAGGGCTGCACTCGGATAGAAATAGCCACATGAAATTACTGCTACCGTGTGGAACAATATCAAACGTCTCACCTCATATCATCCTAAAATCACTAACGGAAGAACTTTTAGAGAAGATCGTTCCTCCTTCAGTCAACCCGACATTCCCAGCTTCTCACGATACATCCGACCATGATCTCGTACATCCGTTCAACATGGACGAACTGTTGAATCCCCTCAAAACAAGCTCAAATATCTCTCCAGGCCCTGAAAATATACACTATCCAATGCTTTTGCACATGCCTCCAGACGGACACCAAAGTCTTTTGAACCTGTTGAACAAAATGTGAACAGAACGTCTCTATCCACATTTATCCGAACAAATCCGTCTCGTCCCTGTCCTGAAACCTGGTAAGAACCCTCGTTTATCATCTTCTTTATCGAACGCTCTCACTATTGCCCTGCATGTTGAAGACATTGGAAAGCATGATAATACATCGAGTGGAATGGTGTTCTGAAACATCATCGCCTCCTGCCGGACCGTCAGTTAGGCTTCACAAACTACAGCCCCCATCATGGGCGCTCTCTGGGCCCTACTAGATGTACCTCTAAACATTTATACAGACAGTTCAGTTGCCGTTTGGGCGTGAGGTTCACACATATTTGCTTCATTAAGTTAATAAAACTAGCAATAGAGAAGGGTGTTACCCTCTCGTGGCGACCTATCACCTCAGAAGCCAACCCGGTTGACGTCCCGTCCAGGGAAGTGCTCGATTCCTTACACGCGCACCCCGAATTATTATAAAAGGTGGCGCCTCCGATGGACGTGACTTCATTCTGAGCCGAACTAGTTGAACTAGTTAATCTTATTAAAGATGTCAAATTGGGCCTAACAAACAACAATTATGAACTTGAGCTTTACATAGACCTCAATGCAGAGTATGACAACATTATTCTACTAGTCTTAGCATCGAAAATGTGTGCTCTTGGAGGCCCTGAGCCTTTTGTTAGAAACTTTACTCGCGATCGGCAGGTCGTCATGACACACAATGGTAAGGCAATTGGCCCCCAATTCACCTCCATTGGCTTCTCTCAAGGCTCTCTTTTGGCACCTTACCTATTTAATGTATACACAGCAAATCTCTCGGAGATGTTCCACCCTACAGTGCGCTGACGATGTCTGTTTCTATACGGAGAGAAGGACTATTGAGCAATGCCAAAAATAAATGACGGATGCAATGGCAACCTTTGAAGTGTGGCTCAACGAACATGGACTCAGGATTTCATTAGGTAAATCGGCTATCTATATCTACTCCTGAGGCAAAGTTCGGGATTTACAGTCGATCGCACTGGATACGTTTATTTTCCCTTATAAGAAATTTGTCAGATATTTAGGTCTCCTAATTGATCATAAACTGTCGTGGTCCAACCATATTAAGCACGTCGTCCGGAAATGTGAACTTGGTATGAATATGCTGCGAGCGATTAACAGCACAGGATGGGGCTCTGGTGTTCGAACTGCACGTTTGCTCTATAAGGCACTGATTCGGCCTCACTTGGACTACAGCAGCGTATGTTTTGGATCGCCCTGTGCTACACTTTTGGCCAATGCCAGTATAAGTCGTTTCGGATATGTATTGGGGCAATGACTTCCACTCCAACCAATGCTTTGTTAGTCGAAACGTTTGAACCTCCACTGTGCCTACGCAGGCACTACCTCACTGCTAAGTATCTCCGTAAATTATAGGAATTAAGATATAATGAACTGACGGCGATTACGCGGCTGGCAACGGTGGTGCAAAAATCAAGATACTGGTTGAAGAATTGAGGATCACAAATGGCTTCATGAAAACTATTAATACGTCCCCATCCTGCCTAATTTCTACACTGCTTATGAGAATACCATCAAACATCTGACGTTAAGTTGAATACTCGCTCTCCACAATGCTATAATACTACAAGAGTTTTTTCACTATCGGAGCGATATACGCCAGATATACACAGATGGCTCCAAAATGTGAATTCAGTCGGTTGTGCCTTCATAGACGTAACAAATAATAGAAGTGCACAGTTTAAATTCCCTGGTGTAGCTTTTATATACACTGCGGAGCTAATTGCTATACTAGCTGCATTACGGCATGCGATAACGGTCCAACAATCTACCGTTATAGTTCTCTCAGATTCAAAAGCAACACTGGAGAAGTTGAGATTATTAACCAACCGTGCCAATGGTTTATGAAATAATACACATAACCCGCCGCATAAACCTTGCAGGTAAACCAGTGACACTCCATCCATCCATCCATCCATCCATCCATCCATCCATCCATCCATCCATCCATCCATCCATCCATCCATCCATCCATCCATCCATCCATCCATCCATCCATCCATCCATCCATCCATCCATCCATCCATCCATCCATCCATCCATCCATCCATCCATCCATCCATCCATCCATCCATCCATCCATCCATCCATCCATCCATCCATCCATCCATCCATCCATCCATCCATCCATCCATCCATCCATCCATCCATCCATCCATCCATCCATCCATCCATCCATCCATCCATCCATCCATCCATCCATCCATCCATCCATCCATCCATCCATCCATCCATCCATCCATCCATCCATCCATCCATCCATCCATCCATCCATCCATCCATCCATCCATCCATCCATCCATCCATCCATCCATCCATCCATCCATCCATCCATCCATCCATCCATCCATCCATCCATCCATCCATCCATCCATCCATCCATCCATCCATCCATCCATCCATCCATCCATCCATCCATCCATCCATCCATCCATCCATCCATCCATCCATCCATCCATCCATCCATCCATCCATCCATCCATCCATCCATCCATCCATCCATCCATCCATCCATCCATCCATCCATCCATCCATCCATCCATCCATCCATCCATCCATCCATCCATCCATCCATCCATCCATCCATCCATCCATCCATCCATCCATCCATCCATCCATCCATCCATCCATCCATCCATCCATCCATCCATCCATCCATCCATCCATCCATCCATCCATCCATCCATCCATCCATCCATCCATCCATCCATCCATCCATCCATCCATCCATCCATCCATCCATCCATCCATCCATCCATCCATCCATCCATCCATCCATCCATCCATCCATCCATCCATCCATCCATCCATCCATCCATCCATCCATCCATCCATCCATCCATCCATCCATCCATCCATCCATCCATCCATCCATCCATCCATCCATCCATCCATCCATCCATCCATCCATCCATCCATCCATCCATCCATCCATCCATCCATCCATCCATCCATCCATCCATCCATCCATCCATCCATCCATCCATCCATCCATCCATCCATCCATCCATCCATCCATCCATCCATCCATCCATCCATCCATCCATCCATCCATCCATCCATCCATCCATCCATCCATCCATCCATCCATCCATCCATCCATCCATCCATCCATCCATCCATCCATCCATCCATCCATCCATCCATCCATCCATCCATCCATCCATCCATCCATCCATCCATCCATCCATCCATCCATCCATCCATCCATCCATCCATCCATCCATCCATCCATCCATCCATCCATCCATCCATCCATCCATCCATCCATCCATCCATCCATCCATCCATCCATCCATCCATCCATCCATCCATCCATCCATCCATCCATCCATCCATCCATCCATCCATCCATCCATCCATCCATCCATCCATCCATCCATCCATCCATCCATCCATCCATCCATCCATCCATCCATCCATCCATCCATCCATCCATCCATCCATCCATCCATCCATCCATCCATCCATCCATCCATCCATCCATCCATCCATCCATCCATCCATCCATCCATCCATCCATCCATCCATCCATCCATCCATCCATCCATCCATCCATCCATCCATCCATCCATCCATCCATCCATCCATCCATCCATCCATCCATCCATCCATCCATCCATCCATCCATCCATCCATCCATCCATCCATCCATCCATCCATCCATCCATCCATCCATCCATCCATCCATCCATCCATCCATCCATCCATCCATCCATCCATCCATCCATCCATCCATCCATCCATCCATCCATCCATCCATCCATCCATCCATCCATCCATCCATCCATCCATCCATCCATCCATCCATCCATCCATCCATCCATCCATCCATCCATCCATCCATCCATCCATCCATCCATCCATCCATCCATCCATCCATCCATCCATCCATCCATCCATCCATCCATCCATCCATCCATCCATCCATCCATCCATCCATCCATCCATCCATCCATCCATCCATCCATCCATCCATCCATCCATCCATCCATCCATCCATCCATCCATCCATCCATCCATCCATCCATCCATCCATCCATCCATCCATCCATCCATCCATCCATCCATCCATCCATCCATCCATCCATCCATCCATCCATCCATCCATCCATCCATCCATCCATCCATCCATCCATCCATCCATCCATCCATCCATCCATCCATCCATCCATCCATCCATCCATCCATCCATCCATCCATCCATCCATCCATCCATCCATCCATCCATCCATCCATCCATCCATCCATCCATCCATCCATCCATCCATCCATCCATCCATCCATCCATCCATCCATCCATCCATCCATCCATCCATCCATCCATCCATCCATCCATCCATCCATCCATCCATCCATCCATCCATCCATCCATCCATCCATCCATCCATCCATCCATCCATCCATCCATCCATCCATCCATCCATCCATCCATCCATCCATCCATCCATCCATCCATCCATCCATCCATCCATCCATCCATCCATCCATCCATCCATCCATCCATCCATCCATCCATCCATCCATCCATCCATCCATCCATATTGATCTGCATTTAGGGCAGACGCCCAGGTGGCAGATTCCCTATCTGTTGTTTTCCTAGCCTTTTCTTAAATGATCGCAAAGAAATTGGAAAATTATTGAACATTTCCCTTGGTAAGTTATTCCAACCCCTAACTCCTCTTCCTATAAACGAATATTTGCCCCAATTGGTCCTCTTGAATTCCAACTTTATCTTCATATTGTGATCTTTCCTACTTTTAAAACACCACTCACACTTATTCGTCTACTGATGTCCTCCCACGCGATCACTCCTCTGACAGCTCGGAACATACCATTTAATCGAGCAGCTCGTCTCCTTTCTCCCAAAATTTCCCAGCCCAAACTTTGCTACATTATTGTAACGCTACTCTCTTGTCGGAAATCACCCAGAACAAATCGAGCTGCTTTTCTTTGGATTTTTTCCAGTTCTTGAATCAAGTAATCCTGGTGAGTGCCCCATACACTGGAACCATACTCTAGTTGGGGTCTTACCAGAGACTTATATGCCCTCTCCTTTACATCCTTACTACAACCCCAAAATACCCTCATAACCATGTGTACCCTTTATTTACAATCATATTTATGTGATTACCCCAATGAAGGTATTTTCTTATATTAACACCTAGGTACTTACAATGATCCCCAAAAGGAACTTTCACCCCATCAACGCAGTAATTAAAACTGAGAGGACTTCTCCTATTTGTGAAACTCACAACCTGACTTTTAACCCCGTTTATCAAGGCTCATATAGGTCTTCGTGGTAACGAGTGTGGAAAATCGGCTTCAATTAGCGGCAGACTGGAATACAGTACAGTTCCCTCAGCTGATTATATACCTCTCCTCAAGAGAAGACTGAGTGGCAGATCACGATTAAGCCACTATTACCAAGTGCACACTGTGGTTCCTTCTGTTCATTGGTATAAGAAATATTCCTGTTCCTGAAAGTGTATAGTTGCTATAGCTCGTCTCATACTCAATCATGGATGATTCCCACATCATCTTCATTGTATACGACTTCTACAGTCGCCTCTTTGTTCCTGCTGTGACTGATCTCAACTATCATGTTTTGTAATCAATAATGGTGGGGTCAAGTCGTTCGCTGGGCGAAAAAGTTATTTTATAATTTGTTTTACGTCGCACCGATATAGATAGGTCTCATGGTGACGACAGGAAAAGAAAAGGCTAGGAGTGGGGAAGAAGGTGCTGTGGCCTTAATTGAGGCCCAGCCCCAGCATTTGCCTTGTGGAAAAATGGTAATCAGGAAAACTATCTCCAGGACTGCCGACAGTGGGGTTCGAACCCGCTATCTCTCGAATGCAAACTCATAGCTGCACGACGCTAACCGCGAGGCCAACTCGCTTGGTCTACAGTTATTCGTTGAGCCTTCACAAACGGACGATATCATAGAGATTATAGATGAAACGTGGCGGGTCAATTTGGAGTGCTTGCTTATATTAACGACAATGAATATAAATCTGTTCTTGCACCTTTTTCTGACTGAAATCATATGATACATTATATTTTGGACACTATACATGTAGGGTCGTACTACGCCATGATCTGGCTAACTCCGCGCATCCATCAATAAACGCTAACATGAGTTCGTGCTCTTGTTTACAGCAGGACTGGTTTTCTCGATATAGCGTACTATGGTGTAACACGGTGCTGAAAACACAGCGTACATTGCTGACGTAAAATACTCTTATTTCGAATTTATCAAGGAAAGCAAGATGTGTGGCTTTGTTATCTCCACCTCATGTATGCTTAACAAAAACGTAAGTCTCACTCCATAGGGCAAGAAATAGACAAATTGACGGCCAATCATTACTCATTCGGCAGGTAAAGGTCCTGTCTCTGGCCCGAATCCAGCATCTTCACCGAAACTGGGAATCTCAGGTACAATTGTGAACAGCCCAGAGTTGAACCTAAAAGAGAGAAGGTAAAACTATGCCTCAGAAAGGGCAGAATGGATCTGTTTTCCTCACCTTCTTACATGACAGCCATGAAAGTACAGTCGCTCCAAATATAATGAGGGCCTGGTATTGTCTAATTTGCTCGCGTTAAGAGCTCTTCTGTTTGTCGAACACACACACATTTAGCTGAGTCGACACTGGGAAGTACGGCTTCCTTCTTAACACGCGACTACACGTTTCTCCCACACATATGTCATGAGTATCCACAGGGTTCGTATATAGGGTGAGTAAGGAATACGGCTATTCCGTATTTACTCGCCTCATTTTTCCTCGCTGATTTTTAGAGCGAAAATTTGGAAAAAAATTTATTGAATCCCATATTTTTGCCCCCTTGTTTTACCTGCGGCTTCCCTATTTACGAACCACAAACTTATGCCGATGTACGGAAATCGGGAACTATTTTGGAAATTCCAGGTCATGTTTCTCATGCTAGGAGAGGAGGAAGTGACTGATTACTCAACATTCCAGCGCCTGGGGCCAGAACACACCTGTGACTGCTAGCGATAACTCAACTGTGACTCGCGCGCGAACAGTAATCGCTTTCAACAGTGTTCTTACGTGTGAATTGTTGTTCGAAGTGATTGTTAGTGACGTAATGGGAAAGAAAAGCAGTAGTTACGACGCACAATTTAAATTGCCAGTAATATAATTTGCCGAAAATAACGGTAATCGTGCTGCATCTCGTGAATTTTCCGTAGCTCCATCACATATGCGTTACTGGCGGAAGCAGGGAAGACCTCGTAGCAGCATTGGTGAGGCATAACCAGACAGGATCATGGCAGCATTCGGGAACAGCTCCGGTAAAACAACACGCTAAGGTGCACGTGAGTCAGACCAATGTGTCTCGTGTTTTGAGATGTGAGAAGAACAGAAGTTTCAAGCCGATTCGTCCTCATGAACTGAGTGAAGATGGCCCTGACAGGCAGTTGCAAATGTGTGAATTTGCGTTAAGGGGATGTGAAATTGAGGAATCTTGGTATAAGAAATTGCATTTTTCAGATGAAGCTGTGTTGCAGGTGAATGAGAATGTTAATCGACACAGCTGTCATTATTCAGCGAGAGAAAATTCTAAAACTATTGTAAAGAATCGTATGAAATGCGGATCAGTGTTAGTTTGGGCGGGAAATTCTCAATGAAGTTGGGGTGCTAGTGATGCAAAGTCTTCAGCACCAACATTAGCAGGATGGTTGCACACCGCTCACTACAGTATTGCGGCGAGGAAAACTTTGAATCACGAATTAGCAAACAGGTGGATTATTGATTGTGGGGGCATTTGAAGGAGAAAGTTTACGCTCGAAAACTACGAGACATCGACATGCTGGAAAAAGCAATTGAATAAATTTGTGCTATACCGTTGTTCATGTATCAGAAGGCAATGAGTGATTTTCCAAAACGCTGTCGACTATGCTGTGATGTTAATGGCGAACAATTTGAGGCAATTACGTGACTCAGTATTGTTGATGTTTTAGTTGTATTGTTGTGTATGTCATCTTTTATCTGTAAGATTTATAATTAAACATAAGCAATCTATCAAACGTATAGCCATATTTCTGACTCACCCTGTAAGTGGGAGATGAATTATATTTTGATAATAACTAAAATAAAGTCTAATAAAAGATCTAAGATGTGCTCATTCTTTTTAATAGACTATACAGTAGAGTGCAGGATACGAAGTCTGTTGGATCTCATAATTATGCAGTGCAGCTAGACGTGGAGTGCGATGATTAGCTCCGTCACTCGCTTCATTTCTCAGTTTTAGCCCAAAACTGCACTTGAGGGTGAAGACTACAGTGGGCCCTCATATATTTAAGTATACAATATGTGTACTCTAAGAACTGAAACGAAAATATCAGTCTGAAAAAAAAAAAGAAAAAAAAAAGAAGCCCCGACAGATGACTGTGTCTATGTACATACCTTTCCTCCGACGAAGTGTCCTCCATTGTCTTTCACCTGTTTGTCCAGCTTGGACAAGTACATCGGAAGCGTTTCCTTCTGCAGGATTTGTATCTTCTTGGCCTTGGCTTCCTCATTCCCCTCGAAGGAGTGCGCCCCTGAAATAGCTGTAGACAAGAACAAGTAATATATCTTCGATCCTCTGGTAGAGGGCAGGACACAACAATATTCAATATATTGGTGTTCTGTGATTCACCACCACCATTCTCTTGATTTGGACCTTAAAAGTACAACACGTTCTTGATGTTGCCTTAAACGGAAGAATTAATGTGTATACCCACTGTCTTCGCAAGATACAGACCGTACTGTAGAAAGCGGGCCAATCAGCTGATCAATTGAGGTAACCTAAGCGAATGTTACAAGTTGTACTTGTGAATGTAATTCATACGGATTGGGAACTTTCTTTGGATAAATATGACTGTAAAAGACATTTAAATTTGAGTGTATTGCTTGTTTGTTCTTTAATTTATCACATTAGGATTTACGTTAAACGGCTGTTATTAAGCGAATGAGACGACATAATTTAGGTTAGGTATGGTATACTCACGTGATGAGTATTATAAATTCAAGGGACGTAATACTTTTCGTGGAATTTATTCATTTAACTGTTATCGTATAACGCGTTTTGTGGGAGTATAATACACTGACTGACAGTGACAATGCAACACCAAGGAGGAGTGGTTCGAAAGGGATGAAAGTTGGGGAAAAAACAGAGACGGCACGGACGAATAATTGATGTTTACTTCAAACCGATATGCAGGTTACACAATGCGCACGGCAGCGACTCAGTAGGATGTAGGACCACCGCGAGCGGCGATGCACGCAGAAACACGTCGAGGTACAGAGTCAATAAGAGTGCGGATGGTGTCCTGAGGGATGGTTCTCCATTCTCTGTCAACCATTTGCCACAGTTGGTCGTCCGTACGAGGCTGGGGCAGAGTTTGCAAACGGCTTCCAATGAGATCCCATACGTGTTCGATTGGTGAGAGATCCGGAGAGTACGCTGGCCACGGAAGCATCTGTACACCTCGTAGAGCCTGTTGGGAGATGCGAGCAGTGTGTGGGCGGGCATTATCCTGCTGAAACAGAGCATTGGGCAGCCCCTGAAGGTACGGGAGTGCCACCGGCCGCAGCACATGCTGCACGTAGCGGTGGGCATTTAACGTGCCTTGAATACGCACTAGAGGTGACGTGGAATCATACGCAATAGCGCCCCAAACCATGATGCCGCGTTGTCTAGCGGTAGGGCGCTCCACAGTTACTGCCGGATTTGACCTTTCTCCACGCCGACGCCACACTCGTCTGCGGTGACTATCACTGACAGAACAGAAGCGTGACTCATCGGAGAACACGACGTTCCGCCATTCCCTCATCCAAGTCGCTCTAGCCCGGCACCATGCCAGGCGTGCACGTCTATGCTGTGGAGTCAATGGTAGTCTTCTGAGCGGACGCCGGGAGTGCAGGCCTCCTTCAACCAATCGACGGGAAATTGTTCTGGTCGATATTGGAACAGCCAGGGTGTCTTGCACATGCTGAAGAATGGCGGTTGACGTGGCGTGCGAGGCTGCCACCGCTTGGCGGCGGATGCGCCGATCCTCGCGTGCTGACGTCACTCGGGCTGCGCCTGGACCCCTCGCACGTGCCACATGTCCCTGCGCCAACCATCTTCGCCACAGGCGCTGCACCGTGGACACATCCCTATGGGTATCGGCTGCCATTTGACGAAGCGACCAACCTGCCCTTCTCAGCCCGATCACCATACCCCTCGTAAAGTCGCCTGTCTGCTGGAAATGCCTCCGTTGACGGCGGCCTGGCATTCTTAGCTATACACGTGTCCTGTGGCACACGACAACACGTTCTACAATGACTGTCGGCTGAGAAATCACGGTACGAAGTGGGCCATTCGCCAACGCCGTGTCCCATTTATCGTTCGCTACGTGCGCAGCACAGCGGCGCATTTCACATCATGAGCATACCTCAGTGACGTCAGTCTACCCTGCAATTGGCATAAAGTTCTGACCACTCCTTCCTGGTGTTGCATTTGCTCTGTCAGTCAGTGTATGTTGCAAATTTAAATATAATGTGTGAAACTTCGAAGTTGCCATAACGCCAAGAACGTTTGCGTACCGCGGCTAAAATACAACTATATAAGTAAATATACATCAATATTTTCATTTTCTTCGTATAAGGGCAGGATACCTTTATGGAAAAAGAAAATCTCAACGAAAATGTACCTGTTACTAAGAATAAAGGAGTAGGTTTCACTCATTTTCCCGAGCTGATGATGAGTTCTGCTTTTGACTTTCTTGTTACACAAATTTAGCAGACGGTTTGTTGTTAATACCGAACAAGCATAAACATGGACAGTCGCCAACTGAACCTACACATGGTAAAAGCAAAACTAAGTGCAATTTATAAAACAACTTTCTGTTAAATGATTTTAGCTCTTTTATGCATTCGTTTTAAAATTAAACTATTGCTTGTATATAACATTTAGATGTTAGAAGCAATTCAACTTAATTATTAAGTAATTAATACTTAAGTAATAATTAAGAAACTATTCCTCGGCAATATCCGTGATTGCGGGAAGTTACGAACCAATCTTGCTGGTCAGAGCATTAATATTTGGGGAAACAGGGCTATTCCTAAACAAAAAGTGGTTAAAATGTTTGTGTGAAAGAAAGAGTCTGGAGAATAGCGCCAGAAGTGTCAAGAAAAAAAAAGGAAAGCCACTATATTTATTGCCATATACAGGTATCGAGGTAAAGTCTATTATTATTGTTACCGTGTTTTTGTGGTAGTTATAGGTGAAAGAAGGTGCGGGTGTGAACGGGTCTCAAGCTACGAAATTAGAGTTCATGTAAAATTAACAAGGTTATATTTTCTTTTCAAAATAAGGAAATAACAAGCATGGCAGGTACAGAGTAGCAAGTCAACAAAATGTAGTTACACAATTTACTGGATTTGGGCTTCGCGCCCCGACTTCACAATGCTTGGGCAATCAGCCCAACCTTACTTCAAAATAAGTTTTAACAGAGGGGCAGAAAACCCCATTCATGCTCAGGAGCACTTGCTCCAAATTACACAGAAAAGCCTCCTCGAGGCATACAACACTCAATTTTCAAGACAGAGCAACTCGCTCTCAAACTTTAAAGCCTATCACAAGGCCACACCTAACTCAACTTTCAAGCTGTCCTCTAAGGACGTAAGCACAGGGGTAACATACCCAACCTACTGAGGTCTATTAAGCGATAAAAGGATAATTACATGACCTCTAAAATACCAAGTTGAGAGGAGGCGAACTGCACTCCTATACATTTGCTTTTAAAACCTAATTTGGCTCTAGGCCACAAATGCAAGGGCTAATCCCATACTAAAGAGGTGACTTTAGAAAGAAACAAATTTACATAATGTTAAGGAAGAATAGGTTGAGAAAATAAGTTCACCTCAAAACAATATGAGTGGGAGCTCGAGAGGGTTAAGCACTCTCTATCCCAATATGTAGTTTAAAAGATAGAATAGGTACAAGTTTCTTTACATTTTAAGGAAGGTTACATAATGGAAAAACTTCGGACCCGCCCCGAGAGTTAAACTGCTGAGCAAGCAAGAAAAGAAGTAATTAATCGGCCATTACCTGGTTGTTGACTGCCGCCGAAGAAAGAGGCGCTTCCCGCCCCCTGCTATGTACTTTACACACGAAAAGATGGAACAGAAGTTGCGCAGAGACCCTAAAATCAGCAGTTTATATACTCTCGCGGAAAGTTCGAGGCGTTTTAGGAAGGAAAACACCCGCCCACAATCTTTTATTGGTGGTTAAAGAAAACCCCTACACAAGATGAAGAAGAAACACATCATTGGTGGAAAATTAATTTAAGAAATTCGGGATTGGCTAAATTCAAAACAAGGGGAAAGAAAGGGTTAATATTGCCAACTTAAACAATGACTGAAAGAAATTTAGCAAAGAACAAACTTTTGAAATTAAATTTTCTCCAAAGAAAACAGTTCTTTCACTCCGCACTAGGGTGCACTATTGTTGATCTTCAGTAGTGTCCTCTAGAAGAGAAAGTTCACACTTCTTACTATAAGCAAAACAAAAATACGTCGAAAATGACACAGTTCAAAAACTCCAAAATTTCCAGGTAGTGACATCTTCTGAGAAGGTAGAAAATTAATACCGTAGATAAAGTTCAGACTTCCTCCAGCAGAGGAGTTTCAACTGGCGCAAATTTTAAATAAGCGGCGTGGAGGTGTACCGCCCGGTACAGACCTCCCCCCCCCCCAAAGGTTCCTCCAGGGGTGACACATGAAATTTGTTTGAAAACAAGGTCCAAGTTATGATGTGGATATGAAGATTGATTGCAGAAGCATTTATCGAAATGGTTGAAATTTAGTTTGATTCAGTTTCAAAAATTCTTGTAGTAACAGCGGAAGTACTGTCTTCATGTTTGTAGAAGGTAGAATTGAGAAAGAAAACTTTAGTTTTAAAGTTGAGGAAAAATTTTCTAAGTCCCCCAGATATTGTTGTTGAATTCTCAGGTGTAGTAATTGCTGATAGTAATTGTCCATGTAGTTAATTAAATTGGATGGCCAGACCGGCCGCTGCAGCTTGTGTCCAGAGGAGGCCGCTCGGACCCCTCAAGTACCCTGAGATACCGCTCGCCCCGCACTATGAGAGGAGTAGAGGTGTTGAAGCACGCCGCGCCCGCGGTGAACATATACAGTCTGCGGGCCAGTAGCAGGTCGTGCGCCGCACATCAGCCTTGGCCGGGAGGAGGGCTCCGGCTCGCCGTGCACATGTCGTCCTCGCTGGGGAAGAGGGGGCCCTTCCTCTATCCCAGTCGCAGCACGGCGCCGCGCGGCTGCGGGGGCACTGAAACATTAAAGCTAGGCGGCAGAATTGTTGGACCATCATCATTTTTTGAGGGCACAGGCTTTGTGGAGAGGTTGAGGGGCCAGCGGCGTGCAGAAATTCATTTCGGATGCGAGCCACTGTGTGTAGTGGAGCAGGAGACGGGAGCGTGGTAATGGCCGTGGCAAGGATAGGATGGCAGTTTAGCTGTGCGGGGAAGGTTTACAAAAAACTTACATATGAAACAAAATATTATAGAAGGGGCAGAATGCCTTAAAAGTGAAAACTCAAAAAAATATAACCTTCATATTCCTTTCACGATTATATGAAGCAAGTTAACCCAGAAATTACACCGGTTTCACCTGTGACAGGTGAACCCTAAATGTCCTCTCGGTGGCTGGATTGCTTAATAATAATGTGACCGGCGTAAGGAAATCTAGAATGATACACGGCCCATGAAATCTGGGGGCAAGCTTGCCCGCGGGAACCAAATTCTTGACCATCACCTGGTCACCTACCTTCAAATGGGTGGGTCTCCGTCCACGATCATATCTTTCCCTAACCTCTTCATGAGAGACTTTAAGATTGGCTTTAGCCTTCTTCCAAAGATCTTTAATATTATCCGGATCTATTGTCTCGGGTAGAATGTCACTCAGAGACCAGAGGTTAGAGAGCGGCGTGTTGGGAACGAACTTGAACATCAAAGAAGCTGGAGTAAACTTGTGAGATTCATGAACCGCCGAATTCAAAGCAAAAGCTAACCAATGCAGGGACGTGTCCCACCTGGAATGATCTTCATGATGATAGGCAATAAGCGCGGACCTGAGATTACGATTAACCCGTTCAGCCAGAGATGGTTGAGGGTAATAAGCAGAAGTAGTTACATGAGAGATGGACAAGTCGAAACAGAATTTACGAAAAAGAATTGATGTGAACGCCTTAGCATTATCAGACACAATATATTGGCACGGACCAAAAGAAGCAAAAATAGAATTTAGGCAAGTAATGGTGGACTGAGCGGTAGCCAGCTTAGTCGGAAATAACCAGGAAAATCTAGTAAAGCCATCTACGCATACAAAGATAAACTTGTTAGCATTTCCCTTAGACTGGGGGAAGGGTCCTACATAATCAATATACAGGCGTTCCATGGGGCGCGACGCTTGATGAGAAGACAAAAGGCCTACCTTGGTGGACATGGTTGGTTTACTAAGCAAACAGGATTTACAAGCCTTCACTAGTTCACGGATTTCACCGTCCATACCTTTCCAGATGAACATTTCACGAATCTTCTCACGAGTTTTAAAGATACCAAGATGCCCTCCTAATGGGGTCTCATGATAATACTTGAAGATCATAGGTACAAGAACAGCTGGAACGACAACTTTCATCATCTTATCATGCCTCGATGGGCAACATAAAACACCATTCCTCAGAACATAAGGGACCACATGTTCCCCAGAAGAAAGGGTTTCCATTATCGGAGCCAGCGTCGGATCTTCACGTTGGTATTTCTCGATATCCCTAAAGAGCATGGGAGCATCTGTTAAGATGGCATTAACATCAGATAGTATGGACTCGGAAGGTGATGAACTGTCGACCGGTTCATGGGTCTCGACGTCGTTGGAAAACATACGGCTGAGTCCATCAGCAACAACATTTTCGGTGCCTCGGATATGCCTGACATCGAATTGGAAGGCAGAAATACGGATGGCCCAACGGGCTATACGGCCAGTACGACGCGGCCTACCTAAGACCCAGCTTAAGGCTTGATTATCTGTCTCCAGGTCGAATTTGACATGTTCAAGATAGAGACGGAACATTTCTAAGGCAAATAAGACTGCCAAACCTTCAAGCTCATAGATAGAATACTTGGCTTCTTGAGCCGACAAGGTCCTAGATGCATAGGCGATGGGTCGCCTCCCTAGTTCAGTCTCTTGAAGAAGGACTGCAGCTACTGCTGACGACGACGCGTCGGTTTGGACAATGAATTTCTTTGAGAAATCAGGCATAGCAAGGACAGGGGCATTACAGAGAGCTAATTTAAGATCTTCAAAAGCGGCTTGTTGAGAAGGTCCCCACTCGAATTTGATGCCTTTCCTACGAAGAAGGTTCAAGGGCGCCGCTCTGTTAGCAAAGTTAGGAATGAACTTCCTGAAGAAATTCACCATTCCAATGAACCTGGCGATACCTTTAATGTCCTTAGGGGGTTTAAAATCACGGATGGCCTGTGTTCTCGAATGATCGACTGCAACACCATCAGGTGACACAATATGCCCTAGGAATGACATAGAGGGCTTAGCAAAGGCAACCTTGGACAACTTGACAGTTAACCCAGCCTTACGAAGGCGATCGAGAACTTCTCGCAGATGATCTAGATGTTCTTCAAAAGTCTCTGAAAATACGACGACATCATCCAAGTAGTGGTACAAGTACTCAAATTTGATGTCGGAGAAGACCCTATCTAGCAGCCTAGTGAGTACAGCTGCTCCCGTGGGGAGCCCGAAAGGCACGCGGTTGTATTCGTATAAATTCCAGCCCGTGGCAAACGCTGTAAGATGTTTAGACTCTTCGGCTAGAGGAATTTGATTGTAGGCCTGATTCAAGTCCAAGATGGTGAAGAACTTGGCCTTACGGAACCATGAAAAACAAGAATGAAGGTCGGGAAGGGGCACAGATTGTAACACCACCTTCCGATTGAGAGCCCTATAATCAATGACAGGCCTGAAACCCCCCTGGGGTTACGGGACTAGAAAAATAGGCGACGAATACGCCGACTTAGAGGGCCTAATAATACCATCCTTCAACATCTGATCGATGATTTCTTTCAGAGCCTTCATTTTAGGTGGAGATAGCCTATAAGGTGGAGAACGGACAGGAATCGAATCCGTGACCTCAATTTTGTATTCGATAAGGTCAGTAACACCAAGAGTATCAGAGAACACCTCTGGAAACGACTGACACAACTTACGAATACTATCAGCCTGCTCCTCAGGTAGATGTCTAAGGTCTAACAACATCTCATCCTGGGTAGGCGAAATAGATGAACATGATACAGAATTACATTTCAATAATGGGATTTTACAATTAAACGCAAATTTGAAAGAGCACGGCCTACTCTGGAGATCGAGCACAAGACCAGTGTAGGAAATGAAGTCAGCTCCCAATATAATGGGGCAAGACAAGTGCTTGGCCACAAACAATTTGATTTTCCATGTAAATTTAAAAATACGAATTTTGACCTGTAAAGAACCTAGAATTTCTAATGGGGATGAATTAGCCGAAACATATTGAACAGGAGATGAGTCATAGTCAGGTAGTTTACAAACAGATTTCAATTTTGCATACCATTCGGCCGAAATAATAGAACAAACACTACCTGAATCTAATAGAGCTGTTATAGGTTCGTTATTTACCTCAATTTTGAGAAAGGGGACCGGTGCGGGGGTATCCGCCGCAATCCTAAGACACTCTTTAGGGCATTCAAAAGATGAATTTGAAGACTGATCGTTCCCTGAATTTTCGACCTGTTTACCAGGGGCTGAGCCTCGGGAAGAAGGATTAGTCGACTCAGCCGAAGCCACTAGTCATTTTTTATTATTGGCATTGGTGGAATTTACACCGGAAGTTGAGCAGGAGGGGGTGCTATTTGAATTTGGGCAATTCTTGGCGATATGTGAGAAAGCCCCACATTTAAAACAGCCTTGTGATGAACCAGCCCCATTCCTTGTCCCACTCGACTTGATCAGTGGAAACTTATTGCGCAGATGGTCGGGCGACCCGCAAGCATAAAATTTACGGGGTGTGACTGATCGGCGAGGTGGAGGCCGAGTATTACTAAAGGAAGGTGGGGGTTCTTTCGCGACATGCAAGGAATAAGCGTATCTAACTCCTTCCGCTGAGACGGCCAATGCTTCAAGTTCAGAGAAGTTTTGCGGGCACGCCGCGAAACACAAATATGACCTATAGGATGGTGAAATTCCTTCTACAATAGCCTGTACAATTTGATCTTCAGGAAAATGAAGTGCAAACACCCTAGTATAGAATTTAATATCTTGGATGAAGTCTGCTAAGTTTTCATCCAAACGCTGTACACGATAATAGTACTTCTGAATAAGGGAGGACCTGGCCCTAGCCGGGATGAAGTTAGCTAGCAAGTGGGCGTGGAAATCCTCAATAGATGATTGCTCGGCAATGGCTCTTACGATTTTGTCTGAGAGAATACCAATAGCATAGGGATAGATGATTTGCAAAATCTGACATGGGGAAAGAGAAAACACAAGGGCATGATCCTGAAATTCAACTAAAAATCTTAAAAATGAAATTACGTCACTGGTGGTATTAACGGAAAACTTAGAGATACCTCTGAGCAACATTGCCAATGGATGAGGCAAACTGCTGAACCCAGGTGACATAGTAGGCAAAGGTTTCAGTGGCAAGGAAGTTAATTCAGAACGTACATTATTTAATGAGTTACGGCGTTCAGACTCGTCCAATGGGGCAGAGGTTGTTTGAGCAGCGATGGTTTTCCTATTTACTTCTCCCATAGGAGGCTCTTCCTCGCTACCTACATTCACTGTGGTGGGTAAATCGCTTTTGGGAGGAACCTCCCCAGTTAACAATTGAGTGACCTTGCTAGATAATTCAGTATTTTCAAGCAGCGTACTAGCTTCCTTCTTCTGAACGTCATTCAACTTTAGAGACAACAGATCGTTAACTCTATTTGAAAAATGAAACAGCCTGGCTTGCACACGCTTAATTTGATTAGGAGAAGGATCATTTTCATCAAAAAAACTAACTACAGATGCTAGCCCAGTAATATTCTCGACGATCGTGGAAAGAGAGTCGTCAATTTCTTTCTCTCCCAAGGTGGGGATGGAAATGGGCAAATCAAGGGACTCTCTAAGCTTATTTGTGTCTACTGCAACCGTGCCTCCAGATTGCACATTTCTGATAGTTAACTCATAGATCAACTCCTCTTTGCGCAAATAGTTAAGATGGAGAACAACGCGAGGGCCGGGCATGATGACAGAACAATTTTGAAAAACTCAAAAAATTCCAGCAACTGAGAAAATGGTTAGAGTTCGGAACAAAACAATGTTTAGCCGTCAAAAGGGGCTAAATTGAGACCCATTCAACCACGCTCTGCTACCACTTGTTACCGTGTTTTTGTGGTAGTTAGAGGTGAAAGAAGGTGCGGGTGTGAACGGGTCTCAAGCTACGAAATTAGAGTTCATGTAAAATTAACAAGGTTATATTTTCTTTTCAAAATAAGGAAATAACAAGCATGGCAGGTACAGAGTAGCAAGTCAACAAAATGTAGTTACACAATTTACTGGATTTGGGCTTCGCGCCCCGACTTCACAATGCTTGGGCAATCAGCCCAACCTTACTTCAAAATAAGTTTTAACAGAGGGGCAGAAAACCCCATTCATGCTCAGGAGCACTTGCTCCAAATTACACAGAAAAGCCTCCTCGAGGCATACAACACTCAATTTTCAAGACAGAGCAACTCGCTCTCAAACTTTAAAGCCTATCACAAGGCCACACCTAACTCAACTTTCAAGCTGTCCTCTAAGGACGTAAGCACAGGGGTAACATACCCAACCTACTGAGGTCTATTAAGCGATAAAAGGATAATTACATGACCTCTAAAATACCAAGTTGAGAGGAGGCGAACTGCACTCCTAATACATTTGCTTTTAAAACCTAATTTGGCTCTAGGCCACAAATGCAAGGGCTAATCCCATACTAAAGAGGTGACTTTAGAAAGAAACAAATTTACATAATGTTAAGGAAGAATAGGTTGAGAAAATAAGTTCACCTCAAAACAATATGAGTGGGAGCTCGAGAGGGTTAAGCACTCTCTATCCCAATATGTAGTTTAAAAGATAGAATAGGTACAAGTTTCTTTACATTTTAAGGAAGGTTACATAATGGAAAAACTTCGGACCCGCCCCGAGAGTTAAACTGCTGAGCAAGCAAGAAAAGAAGTAATTAATCGGCCATTACCTGGTTGTTGACTGCCGCCGAAGAAAGAGGCGCTTCCCGCCCCCTGCTATGTACTTTACACACGAAAAGATGGAACAGAAGTTGCGCAGAGACCCTAAAATCAGCAGTTTATATACTCTCGCGGAAAGTTCGAGGCGTTTTAGGAAGGAAAACACCCGCCCACAATCTTTTATTGGTGGTTAAAGAAAACCCCTACACAAGATGAAGAAGAAACACATCATTGGTGGAAAATTAATTTAAGAAATTCGGGATTGGCTAAATTCAAAACAAGGGGAAAGAAAGGGTTAATATTGCCAACTTAAACAATGACTGAAAGAAATTTAGCAAAGAACAAACTTTTGAAATTAAATTTTCTCCAAAGAAAAGTTCTTTCACTCCGCACTAGGGTGCACTATTGTTGATCTTCAGTAGTGTCCTCTAGAAGAGAAAGTTCACACTTCTTACTATAAGCAAAACAAAAATACTTCGAAAATGACACAGTTCAAAAACTCCAAAATTTCCAGGTAGTGACATCTTCTGAGAAGGTAGAAAATTAATACCGTAGATAAAGTTCAGACTTCCTCCAGCAGAGGAGTTTCAACTGGCGCAAATTTTAAATAAGCGGCGTGGAGGTGTACCTCCCGGTACAATTATTATTATTATTATTATTATTATTATTATTATTATTATTATTATTATTATTATTATTATTATTATTATTATTATTATTATTATACGTTTATTGCCTCCATATTTGTATTAATGCATAATAATTATTTGTTGGCTACATTGACGAGTAAAACCCTCAAAGCTTTCACCTCGTAGATCACACTTCAAACCTACTTCTCCTAAAAT
This sequence comes from Anabrus simplex, assembly GCF_040414725.1. Lineage (NCBI taxonomy): Eukaryota > Metazoa > Arthropoda > Insecta > Orthoptera > Tettigoniidae > Anabrus > Anabrus simplex. Next base: position 232,150,422 of record NC_090272.1, on the reverse strand, counting down.
CACATAGACCTGACTTACGATGCGATTACAAGGTGTAAATGATCACGCCTGTTAGATGAATACAACATTTGAGAATATTTCATAATTTCAAAGTACAGTTGTGTCATGTCCTTGCATTGCACGGGTCGTCATCGGAGCTACAGCACGGCCTGTACCAACGCCGCCTACATCTAGGTGGCGTTGCCTGTACATCATGAAGGCAGTGGTATATAATAGCTGAGCCGGAACAATGTTCTACACTTTGATCCTACTCCATTAAATCCACAACCCTGCCGAATCTCCTGGCCAGAGAGAGGGCGTTACCTTCTTAGGTGGCCCGCCCCTCCTCCTCAGGGAGGGGAATGAAAAACACTTTTCATGATGATGACAATGTTCTAGTTCGCAACGCACGGCTTCACTCGTACCCACCTTGGTTTCAAGTACACTGGATACGATTAAAAAAGTAGAGAATGTGTGGACACACGGGCAGTGTGTGACCAAATGGTCCTTACTTCCACTTTCAAAAAATAAATCAGTATTTCTTACACACGCATTACATTAGTTTGTCATGAGCAATCCAGACCAGAAAGATGAAATTCCTTAAAAGTAGTACCGAATTCGATCATGGGTAGGTTCAATGTGCTTTTTATTTTACGTTCTTGGGCTTTTCTCACAACTTTCTTAAGGTGGAAACAGCACCTTGAACAGACACTCCTCACTTATATGCTCACGGAACTGTAGGGTATATCGTAAAGTTAGGATAGGAATGGTAGGAGGGGGAGTATTCAATCTGCTGAAAGAAGAATTTATAAGCTACGAAAAAGTTGACAAACATGAAATTCTAAGTGTAAGGCTCATTTCTAAATATAATAGGCAATTTGATGTTTTTGGAGTGTACAGACCGGGAAAGGGCAGTGCTGACGCTGATTCAGAATTATTTGATAATATAATCCGCTATGTGGGAAACGATATGGAAAGGAACGTGATAGTGGCGGGTGATCTCAATTTACCAAATGTCAGTTGGGGAAGGTAATGAAAATGACAGGAAGCATGACCAACAAATGGCAAATAAGTTAGTATGGGAAGGGCAGATGATTCAGAAAGTGATTCAACCAACTAGAGGGGAGAATACTCTGGATGTGGTGCTGGTAAAACCAGATGAGCTCTATAGAGAACCCGAAGTAATAGATGTTATTAGTGATCACGAAGCTATTTTTTGTTGTAGTTAAGAATAAATGTGAGAAAAAGGAAGTTATTAAAATTAGGACTATTAGGCAGTATCATATAGCTGATAAAACAGGCATGAGGGTGATTTTAAAAAGTAACTATGATCGGTGGAAAACCGTAAATAAAAATGTAAACAGACTCTGGGATGGGTTTAAAGCAATTGTCGAGTAATTTGAAAAGAAGATTGTACTTTTAAAGGTGGTAAGGAATGGTAAATGTCCACTATATTACAACAGAGGAATAAAGAGTCTAAACAGGTGCAGGTTGGAAAGAAATAGAGTTAGAAATGGCTTTGGAAGTAAGGAGAAATTGAAGGAAATACTAGGAAAATGAATCTAGCAAAGAAGTCAGCTAAGGATAACATGACGGCAAGCATAATGGGGGGTCATACAAATTTTAGTGAAAAATGGAAGTGTATGTGTAGGTACTTTAAGGCAGAAATAAGTTCCAAGAAGGACATTCCAGGAATCATTATTGGACAAGGGGAGTGTGTATGCGAGGATCTTCAAAAAGTAGAAGTACGCAGTCAATAGTACGAGTATGTAAAAATTGTTGGTTACAAGGATAATGTCAAGATGGAGGAGGTGACTAATATTAAAGAAGTATTAAAATTTACCTATGATAACAGTGACATTTACAGTAAGATACAAAAGTTGAAAACTGGAAAAGTGGCTGGAATTGATAAGAGTTCTGGGGATATACTAAAGACAATGAGTTGGTATATAGTACCATATCTGAAGTACCGGTATTTATTTGATTATTGTTTGCATGAAAGAGCTATACCAAATGAATGAAGAGTTGCTGTAGTAGCCCCTGTGTATAAAAGAAAGGGTGATAGACATAAAGCTGAAAATTACAGGCCAGTCAGTCTGACATGCACTGTATGTAAGCTTTGGGAAAGTATTCTTTCCGATTATATTAGACATGTTTGCGAAATTAATAACTGGTTCGATAGAAGGCAGTTCGGATTTAGGAAAGGCTATTTCACTAAACCTCAACTTGTAGGGTTCCAGCAAGATATAGCAGATATCCTAGATTCAGGAGGTCAAATGGACTGTGCCGGAATTTACCTATCTAAGGCATTTGATTGGGTAAATCATGGGTGACTACTGGGAAAAATGAGTGCAGTTGGGTAGATAAGAGAGTGACTGGATGAGATGCTATTTTTTTAGAAAATAGAACTCAGAAATAGAGTTGGCTTTAATTGTCCCTGTAATAATCAAGAGGGGAATTCCTCAAGGCACTATTATTGTACCTTTATCTTATATATATCAATGTTATGTGCAAAGAAGTGGAATTAGAGATAAGGCTTTTTGCAGATGATGTTATTCTGTACAGAGTAATAAATAAGATACAAGATTGTGTGAAACTGCAAAATTACCTTGGTAATATGTTGAAATGGGCAGTAGGCAATGGTATAATGGTAAGCGGCGTCAAAAGTCAGGTTGTGAGTTTCTCAAATAGGAAAAGTCCTCTCAGTTTTAATTACTGGCGTTGATTTGGTGAAAGTTCCCTTTGGGGATCATTCTAAGTCAGGGATGGCGAACCTATGCCACGCGTGCCACTAGGTGACACGCGGACACGATTTCGGTGACACGCCACTTGAACATAATATTGTTTTTAATATATGTCTTGTACCACCGACAATACATATATTTTAGTGTTTCACGTGTAAGAAATCAATATCGAAAACCTAAATACTAGTCCCATCCGGACGTGCAATATTGCAACACTGCTAAACTGATAGGTCCGAAAATCAAATGAGGTAATAGTGTCGTTTTCGGGTGGTTTTGTATTCGGACCTCTCAAACGTGTTTTCTGGTGCCGAAAAGAACAGAAACTTAACAAAGGTAGTGGCCGGATTTTTCAAGAACAGTGGACAAGTGAATTCGGACTGATAGAAAGGTGTTGTCTATGTTCAAAAACAATTGTATCCCTCACATTTAATGTAAAGTGCCATTTCGAGACTAATTATTCAATTATTTCTTCCATGCCAAATAAATAAAGAAGAGAGTTCGTGTCACAAAATATCGAACATTACACAAAATAAACTACAGTAGTTCTTTTGTATCGTCTTTCCGGCCAAGGAATAATATAAGTGCGGCTGTTTCCATCTGTCTCACTGCATAGTACAGCATACATGGGAAACCGCTTTCTGACGATGCGTTCTTGACATAAACTTCTTTATTGATGTCCGACACATTGTTTGAAAACTTCCCTAACAAACAACAAATAATTAACAGAATGAAAGGAATGCCAGCCTGCTGAACTGTTGTCAAGAATAGAATAATAAGAATGAGTGAAGTAGTTTCGGAGCAATTGAAAGCTAATTTGGATAACTCCCAGATGCAAGCAGTATGTTTTGATGAAAGCATGGATGTGACCTTGCAAGCAAGGATAGTTGTTTTTTATTTCCTTGCGGAAATGTGATGAGGTAGAAATGATTGTTGAGCATACGAACTACGACAACATGGGAAGATAATGAAGCGAATGGAGGAAGTGAATTCCATTAGCAATATTAGTAATTTTGATGTTTATATCTAATAATATTTATCTTTTTACTATTTGTTTTACGTCGCACCGACACAGATATAGGTCTCATGGTGACGATGGGATAGGAAAGGCTTACGAGTGGGAAGGAAACCGCCGTGTCCTTAATTGAGATACAGTCCCAGAATTTGATGGTGTGAAAATGGGAAGCCACGGGAAAGCGTCTTCGGTGCTGCCAACAGTAAATATTTAATAAAGAAGTGTGTTACAATGCGAGTTTATTATTTATTTATTTACAAATAATAATAGGTATTCTCAAAACTTACATATTCAAAAATGTACTTTTTGCAGTATTTGCAAAACACGACCACGGAGCATGCAATCAAATGTATATATCTAACAAACAAACAAATAAAAATAATTAATTAATAGCATATTATGAAACATAATTGGTAATTTGGGAAGGAAGTCGTCGGGAGGGGGGGGGACGGTGTTGTAGGTTGTAGCCATTCCTTAAAGGAAAATAACCAGTGGCACAGTCAACAGTTGAGAATAATAAACCAGACTTTAAATGGCACACTTGTTGGAAAAGGTTCGCCATCCCTGTTCTAAGTACTAAGGTCTTAAAATGACTAAACTTCAATGGGGTAATCACATGAATATGATTGTAAATAAGGGGTACAGATGTCTGCACATGGTTATGAGGGTATTTAGGGGTTGAAGTAAGGATGTAAAGGAGAGGGCATATAAGTCTATGGTAAGACCCCAACTAGAGTATGGTTCCAGTGTATGGGACCCTCACCAGGATTACTTGATTCAAGGACTGGAAAAAATGCAGAAAAATCAGTTAGATTTGTTCTGGGTGATTTCTGACTAAAGAGTAGCGTTACAAAAGTGTTACAAAGTTTGGGCTATGAAGACTTGGGTGAAAGGTGAATAGCTGCTTGACTAAGTGGTATGTATTTACAATTCTTGTATTTATTATCCACACCAACTCAATACATAAATTGTTTATTGTCCTAAAGGGACATTACAATACAAATGTTAATTGGTACATGTTTCGCTCGCTGTATCGAGCATCTTCAGCCATCTTTTATACGATTGTCTCAAGGTTAAGTTATTCATTAACTACTATTTGCAATAAAGTTGCATATTAAAAAGTGTTTCACACAATAAAATGTCGTCACACTTAAAGAGTAAACAAGAAAAATTGACAGTTAAAATGTCTCATTAATGGACTAGCCGTTAATTACATAATATTGATAAAATGTCGTCACTACCTAAAAAGTAAACAAGAGAATTTGGCAATTAAAATGTATCATTAATGGACTAGACTTTAATAAAATAATATTGATGTCCAAGTCATAGTAAATATGCCAATTAAATTGGAAAATTTGGCTAATTCTCGTTTGATTCTTGATTTTTCAAACACTGTTAGTGTATTTATCGACGTTTCAATGTTCATACGAAAATAGTAAAAGTTAAAAGGTTAAGCTTGCGGTATTTTTCCTTTGTGTTTTCGGTAAGTGAGATCTACGCCATTATTAAGAGGTGGTTCATTGAATGTTTATACTCTGTTGTATGCATCGCACTTGTAGTCATCACAATCTTCAACTGATTTGAGTCAGCCTGTATTTACTGGTCAGTTTGTTATTAAGCTTGGTCTAAAGGGACGTCAAAATTATTATATAGACATGTGTTGTATACTGCAACGTTAAGGCTGAATCTGTCCCTTTGTTTCACGCTTTTTTGATTAATTGCGCTTCTGTCAGTACTACTATTTACAAGAAGTGAAAACGACGATAGGACAATAAACAATTTATGTATTGAATTGGTGTGGATAATAAATACAAGAATTGTAAATACTAATAGTAAGTTCAATACGGGTAAAAACATGAAATTTTTCTAATGCGATAAGTGGTATGTTCCGAGCTGTCAGTGGAGACATGGCGTAGAATGACATTAGTAGACGAATAAGTTTGAGTGGTGTCTTTAAGAGTAGGAAAGATAACAATATGAAGATAAAGTTGGAATTCAAGAGGACAAATTGGGGCAAGTGTTCCTTTATAAGAAGGGATGTGTTCAATAAACTTCCAATTCCTTTCCAATCGTTTAAGAAAAGGCTAGGAAAGAAACAGATAGGGAATCTGCCACCTGGGCGACTGCTCTAAATGCAGATCAGTAGTGATTGATTGATGGATTGATTGATTGATTGATTGATTGCTTGCTTGCTTGATTGATTGATTAGATTCTTTCGCTGAATGGCCCCCGTAAGAGATAAACCATGACTTAAGTCGTCCTATTGGACAATGTCGTCTCTTGTCGGACAGCAGTAATGATGGCTGTTTCGTGTCTGTACAGTAGAGAACCTCTATGGCCTTAAACTCTTACCTATCCACAGTAACTGTTCTACTTACCAAGCTTCAAGTCTGTGATAGTGTCCACGGTACAGTCAATCTGCAAAGCCTCCCAGTCGTTACTTCCAATGAGCTTGAATTGCTTGGCCAGGTAGCGACATATGGCTGAAGACTGGTAAACCTCCTTACCATCCACCTCCAAGAGGGGCATTTTGCCGTAAGGAGTGCCTGTAACAATCAGATTTCCTCCAGTAAAATATGTTCTCGGTAAGTTACATTATATGTCTGACTCAAATGTGTTAGTCATATTCACATTTGTCAAAACTTTGCTGAAAATATTCAATGTTCACAGTCGCTTATTTACAAAAGTTACTCATATTCTCTATAAAGCCACTTATTTTTGTTAGCTTGCCTATATGTGAACAAAGAGAGACCCGAATCTTTCAAATTGGAATATCAAATGTATCACTTAGTCAGAAACAAACTGTGATAGAAAGGAGTGAGTTGTCACATCAAAAGCAGGTTACTTGAGAAAGTTCTAGACGGGTTTCCACCCAGAAAATGGAAAATATTTAAGATAGAAAATAGAACTGTAGCGATTATGATGTTAATATGCATAATGTATGGATATTGTCTTGCTCTTTGGAAATCGGAATATTTATATTCAACTTCAGTTTATCGAATTTACCTGATTCGGAATAGGAAGTTTTGAATAAACCTTGCCTTCAGTTGAATTTGCTACCCGTTCTTAGAAATATGTCTTATCAGTACTGATAAATTTGGAACGAAACATCTGAAAAATTATACATTAAACATAGAATTAGAAGTAACAGAAGTGGACTTGATGGAAATGATCCTTTCATGTACAGTGTAGTAAGTCTGGGCGTTACAGGTTTCGCTAACACCTTGGTAATCCTAAGGACAGACATGAGTGAAAATTAACTGCAATTCAACCAAAAATGAATTTCTTGGGTTTGTGCCTTGAAGGATTTTCCACACCTTGTAATAAACTAAAATAACTAATCCCTATTAAAAATTCTTATCACCATTATCCTATAATTGGTAATGGATCTGCTCCTAATGGCCCAAAAACCAAAGCCGACCTCTTTGCCGATTATATGAAATACGTTTTTGTCTCCTTCAAGGGATCCCAATTTTTATCTCCCGGAACGTGGTCTTTAAACCTACACATGCTGTCAACTTCGTCTTCATGGGGCATCTAAGCATTAGTCGACCTTTAAGGTCTTTTGCTACATGTTTTTCCTTCATTACCACCTACATATACCTGCTCCCTTCACAAAGCTGCAGGTTGTTCTTATTGGGTCTTCTTGGATTTTTTCTCTCTCTTCACCTGCTAGTCCTAGAGTGGAGAGTCTGATTCTACCCAGCGCCTCACATTCGAAAAGTATGTGTTCAGCTGATTCCTTTGCTTCATTGCATTTCCTACATATATTGTCTCTTATTACTCCAATTCAATGCAGGTGTTTTTTCAGATGGCAGTGTCTTGTCAACAGTCCTACTACCCATCTTATATTTTCTCTCCTGAGTTTCAGCAGTTCTTTAGTATGCTTCTTGTTTGGTTCTTCCATCAGTTCCTTTGCAAGCCTGCATCCTGGAGTACTTTTCCAGTTTTCCATGTGTTTCTTTTGTACCCATTTTCCTATGTAGTATCGGGCTTGTCCATAGGAAATCTCGCATACAGGTTCTTGGCCTACAAAATGTGTTTCTGACCCTTTCCTGACCTGTTTATCTGACTTTTCATTATTTTCTATACCTGCATGCCCTGGTACCCTTATTATTTTAACAATGTTGTACTTTGAGAGCTTCAGGAGAAGTGAGTGGCAATACCAGATAATTCTGGTTATTATCTGGACTGCCTCTAGTGCCTTAATGGCCGCTTGGCTGTCCGTAAAAATGAAAATGTTCTTATTTCTATAGTTCATTTTCAGATTTTCTTCAAGACATGTTGTGATAGCTATAATTTCAGCTTGAAAGACTGTAGTGTGTTCGCCCAGGCTCATCTGGATTGATCTCTTAGGTCAATCAATCAATCAATCAATCAATCAATCAATCAATCAATCAATCAATCAATCAATCAATCAATCAATCAATCAATCAATCAATCAATCAATCAATCAATCAATCAATCAATCAATCAATCAATCAATCAATCAATCAATCAATCAAACAATCAATCAATCAATCAATCAATCAATCAATCAATCAATCAATCAATCAATCAATCAATCAATCAATCAATCAATCAATCAATCAATCAATCAATCAATCAATCAATCCTGATCTGCATTTAGGGCACTCGCTCAGGTGGCAGATTCCCTATCTGTTGTTTTCCTAGTCTTTTCTTAAAATTTTTCGAATAAATTGGAAATTTATTGAACATCTCCCTTGGTAAGTTATTCCAGTCCCTAACTTCCCTTCCTGTAATTGAATATTTGCCCCAATTTGTCCTCTTGAATTCCAACTTTATCTTCATATTGTGATCTTTCCTACTTTTATAGACGCCACTCAAACTTATTCGTCTTCCCCCATTGACCCCTCCTCCTGTGCCATCCACAGTCTTTGAGTCATCAGTCCACTACACTATATATTCTTTTTCAGTATTCCATTTGTTGATATCCCAGTCTTATTTTTTTTATTATCTAGGTCTCAAACGGTTTTTAAAAGTTATACTTTCATATCATATGATTAGAAGGCATGTGTAGAACTTCCTCTGTTATTACTCTGTTAATTTTACAGTGTCCTAGATTGGGTCTTTGTGCATTCCAGCACTTTGTGCCATAGTGATGGGAGGTCTAGTAAAGTTTTCAAGGTTTCTGTCGGCGTAGTTCCCATAGACCCAGTTATGGCTATGCATGCCATTCTCTGTAGGCTATCCAATCTACTGCCGACTTTTCCTTGACTTTCTTTTTGCCCCCAGATGATTGCAGCATAGGTCATCAACGGTCTAATGATCATTGTGTATATCCACATTACCATTGATGGTCTTAGGCGCCATGTCTTCTCGACGTCTCTTTTACATGCATACAGCAAGTTCTTGGCCCGTGTTATGTTCCTTTCTATATTTGGATTCCAGGTTAGATTTTTATCTAACACTACACCTAGGTGCAGTGCCTGTTCTTCCATATATATATCTTGCCCAAAGAGCTTCAGTGATCACTTTCCCTCTAATTTTCTCCTTCTTGTAAAAGGTACCAGAGTTATCTTGTTCGGGTTGACTCATAGTTGTTCTTCCCGACACCAGTTCTTTGCATGAGGTCCTGGATAACACTCATCACCTTACCTCGTACCACAATCACTAGGTAATCTGCGTGTCCTTGTGTATAAAAACCTTGTTCGTTGAGCATAGCTATGATTTTGTTCACCACGAGGTTCCACAGCAGAGGTGAACGACTCCTCCCTGAGCACAACCTCGGGTGGCCCTAACCGTCAGCGTTTATTCAAACTGGGTTGATTTTATCTTCCTTCCGTTTAACATGGATTTAATCCATTTGATGACGGTTTTACTCACCTTGATCTTTTCCAATGCTTTTGTCATAGAGTCATAGGTTGTATTGCTGAAGGCTCCTTCTATATCTCGAAATGCTGCCAGTGCAATTTCTTTATATTCCAGGCTTTCTTCTAGTTTACAAACCAACTGGTGGAGATCTACTTCAGCATGAAGAGTTTAAACGTAATGGTCTGTATGCTTTGGCTTGGGCATAGTTTGCCCTTCCAGGTTTAGGTATGAATACTGCTTTAGCTTCAGACCATGATTTCGGCACGTACCCCAAAACTAGACTAGCTCTGAAGAGGTCCATCAGGGCATTGACGAGTATCTCCCGTCCTTCCTGTAGGAGTATCGGAAGTATCTCATCTGGCCCCAGGGCCTTTTAGGGTGAAACGTGTCGATTGCCCACTTTACATGGTTGTGTTTTATTATTCTTTTGGCACAGTTCCAGTCTGCTCTTCGAGCTCCGATCTCTGTTCCAACCGTTTCTTCTTCTGTCATCTCCTCATTCTCAGGAAAGTGACACGCCATTAGTATCTCCAGCGTATCCTTCCCCGCCTGAGTAAACGACCCATCTGGTTTCTCCGGTATCCCCAGCTGATTTATAAGGGTTACTGTAAGAAACTTCTGGAGCCTTCCTGTTTCAGTGTGTGATTCCACTTTCTCACAGAACAGTCTCCAGTTTTTTTTGCTTTCCGTATCTCTACGTTATGCTCAGTGAGTTTCCTATGATATACGTCCCACATACCATTTCTAGATGATATGAATACTGCTTTAGCTTCAGACCATGATTTCGGCACGTACCCCAAAGCTAGACTAGCTGTGAAGAGGTCCATCAGGGCATTGACGAATATCTCCCGTCCTTCCTGTAGGAGTATCGGAAGTATCTCATCTGGCCCCGGGGCCTTTTAGGGTGAAACGTGTGGATTGCCCATTTTACATGGTTGTGTTTTATTATTCTTTTGGCACAGTTCCAGTCTGCTCTTCGAGCATTCATTTTGGCTAGTTTGTTGTTCCACCACCTTACTGTTTTGGTGTTTTTCTTTTCTTTGAGATAAATGTTGTCATGAGTCTATAATGGCCCCTTCTAATAGTTCCACTGCCTCATCCAATTCTTTCTGTCCTCTCATGTTAGTTGGAATTTTTTGTACAGCCTTCCCTAGAACTTCTCTGTATCTATCCCAGTTAGTTCTTTTCGGGTCTCTGTACATCTCAATCCCACTTAATCTCGCATCTATTGCAAATTGGATGTGCTGGTGCTCTACCAATTATGGTTCCTCCAGCACCTTCCAGGCTTTAATAAAGTTTGCAATATGCGTAGTGCTTAGTGTAATGACTATTACCTCCCTACGATTTTTATTTATAAATGCAGGTTTGTTTCCTAGGTTTAGTATCGTCAACTCAGTTCCAATAGTAAACTCCAGTAAACACTGACCTCGTGCATTGCAGTTCGTGCTGCCCCATGCCGTGACGTGTGAATTTGCATCTGCTCCCAGGACTAGGTGTTCGCCTTTCCTCTTCGCGTTGCAAATTAGGTTCTCAACTTCTTCTGATGGGGGGCAGATTAGTTGAGTCATATGGGAGGTATGCAGAGCCTATGGTTATTTCTCTCTTACCTTACCAATTTCCAAGTTTTATCTTGGCCACCACTAAGTCCTTTGAACAGTGTTCCTGCAACAGAAGGCATTTTAGTTTTCTGCTCACCAGTAAACATGTTCTAGGCATATTCGATGTAGTATCGTATATTAGCTTACCTCCAGATTCCTCCAGTCCTACTCTACCTTTAACTACCCATGGCTCTTGCATAAGAGCCACCTCGATATTATCGGACTTGAACTTCCTGACGAAATTTTTTATGTTGTAGGTTGGCCTGTAGAATTTTCAGTACTATCCTTGCCAACGCTAGGTTTTTATTTTCCCTTAATTTCTTGAAATTTGATCTGCCCAAGTCCAAGCTTGGTCTTAAGGTCTCTCTTCTTGAGCTCTTCAAAATCTCTTTCATTAAGGGAGAAAACAATTTTCCTTCCTGTGTCATCAGTAGTTGTTGCATTCATCAATCTCCACTCTTTCGTTAGAAGTTTGGTGTCATACTGCTGTATCCTGACAAGCACATCATCAACCTTCATCTTGTCAAATGGAGGAGGAAACTTGGTGATGACCTTTGTAGTGCTCAGCACCTTCTTGGCTTCTGCTACCTCCAAATTCTCCCCTTTCCAAGGGATGCACTTGGCCACTGTCCGTTCCAGCCAGGTTTTAGTTTCTAGATTTGCACAGATCAGTACCATTGCTCCACTTTCCAGCCTTGGAGACTCTAGGAAGCCTGGAATGCGTCCGTCCGACAGAGGTTTCATTTGCGCTATCAGAGCAGATTAATGTTCCTTCACGTCTTCCTCCTTCAGCTTCCTATCTGGAAAGGTTTTAGGTATTAATGCTACCTTTATTGAAGTTAGTCTTTCCGAAAACGACATGACCATACTTCTTTCTGTTTCTTGGCGGGCAGTTTTGTAGGCGAACTTGATGCCGTACTATCCCCCGACCTTGGCCTTTTGGGCGTTGTCGGAGGGATAGTCTCTTGCCGATCCCTGTCCCTTGGCTTCTTCTCCGTCCAAGTTCCAGCCGCTATTTTGGCTTCCTTCCTCGCTCTCTTCCTTTCCTTGTAAAATGCACTGTTGCGAGGTGGTCTGTCGATATGAAATCTGTTGATTTTCTATGCAGAAATCTTCAGTTCTGTCTCTACGGACGTTCCTGGTTTGCTTGTGACAGCAGTCTGCTCTACTAGAGCGTCTGTTGCCATTTCTTGTTTTGAGCCGGCGACAGCCTGTCCAATAGGGACTTCTGTCTCCATTTTTTCATCTTGGGCTTGCTCCCGGATCTGCTCTACTGGAGCTTCAGCGGCTTCCCTTGATGTCGAAGTTTTTGAAATTGGTTCATCATAAGCATCCACATTTCAATCAATCATCGGGTTTTTGCCCCTTCTAGGGTCCTAAGCGTCGTTCTCACCATCCGTGGTGAGGCATACAGCCAGACATTGTTCTCCTGCAACTCAGGCTCTCCGTAGCAAAGACCACGCCCCTCAGTCGTCCACCCAGCGGTCCGCCCCTGGCCCGAACCTAGCCAGGTTTGTTCCCCCTTCAGTAGGTCTACTCACGTGGTCTGCACTTGGCATTATCATGACTGAATTCACAGCCTTGACTTTCTCCCTAGGTTGGGATCACCTCTTTCACAACCCGCGGCTCGTCCAGGCTACGTAGAGCAAAGTGACGTGGTTCCAGCAGCCCGCAGTGGACCTTCACCTCAATCACCATCCCCACTTCACCTGAACCACCATATCACCCATGTGGAGGGACCATGGATGCCTCTTTAGCATGTGCGGGCGAGGCCTCCACTTCCAAGCCTTGACTTGGGCTAGTAACAATCCCAATGCCTCAAGACGTTTTCTGCCAATACCAGTTTTTTCATCCGCGAGAGGGTATTTTATTTCCCTCAGACCCTCCGTGCTCTTAACTTGCAACACCCTCTAAACAAATCCATTACACTTCAAAATATTAAGAAACAGAATGAACATAGATCCTGGAAAATATCAAATCACTTGTAGACATATTAAAAAGACCCTCACGTATTTTACAACGATTAAGTACTATTTATAGTACAATCCGAACCGACACCATCTCTCCTCAAAAGCCACCGTCCCAAACAACTTCGTACTACCCGATTTTCCTTCTCTCAGTTCTTTCCAAAATCTTAGAGACCATGCTACCCCATCGTATACACACCTGTCTAGACACCCTTCAATTCATTCCCTTATTCCAAGCAGGTTTCCGCACCCAGTACACAACCCATGACCGCGTCTTCCACGCCTTTGCATCCCTAACAAAATATCGACCACCGAGCTCGATAGCTGCAGTCGCTTAAGTGGGGCCAGTATCCAGTATTCGAGAGATAGTAGGTTCGAACCTCACTGTCGGCAGCCTTGAAAATGGTTTTCCGTGGTTTCCCATTTTCACACCAGGAAAATGCTGGGGCTGTACCTTAATTAAGGACACGGCCGCTTCCTTCCCACTCTTAGCCCTTTCCTGTCCCATCGTCTCCATAAGACCTATCTGTGTCGGTGCGACGTAAAGCAACTAGCAAAAAAAACTACCTCCGAACAAACGAGCAGCTATCATTAGCGCAGATGTAGAAGAGGCTTTTCATAAAGAATTGGTCTCAGGTCTAATATTCAAACTGTGCCATCTCTGGTTCCCTAAAACAATAATCCGTCTCCTTGCCATTTTTCCTACTCCCGCTCTGCCAAGATTACAATATATCATACCCTATCCTACACTTTTCGCATGAAGGGCGCCGTACCACAAGGCAGCCCTCTGTCTCCCCTTCTCTACACCATCTATTGTACAAACATCCCCAACCCTCCCCACCTCTCAGACTATAGCAATTTGCAGACGATATCGCAAACCTCGCCCTAGATACAGATAATCCCTCCCTCCCAAAGTCATTTCCAAGCCCACCTCAGAAATTTCCAAAAAAAAAAAAAAAAAAAAAAAAAAGCAAAAGAATTGGCAAATCAAAATTAATGTAAACAAAGCACCAATTATAATATTTAAAAACCGTAAACACAGATACCGCCCCACTAACCAAATATACCTCGTTACAAACAACCAACCTCTCACAGAAATCGTCACCCCACTTACTTAGGTAGGGTATCACGTTCAAAAGTAATCTTTGATGGCATATACGTACTGTACTGACGAAATTAAAAAAAGACATATTGCAAGTTTCATGTCCTCCACTGGTTTGTAGGTAATAATAATAATCGTATGGCCTCAGCTACCGTTTGCAGACATTTCGATTTGACGCCATCTGGCTGTCTGCTCGTCAATTTCGACGTTCCGGTTTACTCTGTCTGCCATCTAGCGGACCTAGAGTAAACCGGATCTCTCTTGGGCGTCTATGGCTGAGATTTAATTAATTTTGTCGGTAAATACCAAATGTATCACCAGAGATCTTTTACATGCCGACATCGTACGACATGGAGTGTCGATTGGACTTTTTTCCGCCCTTCAAAAATCCGACTACCTCTGCCGGGTTTGAACCCGCTATCTTGGGATCCGGAGGCCGACACTCTACCACGGATCCACAGAGGCAGCTGGTTTGTAGGTCAATACTGGGAACAAAGAGGCGTCCAAGTCAGTACACAGAAAGCTATTGTTTGAAGTATCATAATCATAAACTATGCATCCTTGAATGGATTGTGCCTCCCCATTCACTACCTCGAAATCCTTAAACTCAACCGAAATGCTATGCACATTGCCAATCTACTTCGACAATAAAGAAGAACTGAAACTGTTACCGACTTATATACTGTACTTTCCCAACAATTCTCTTTCACCTTCGATCTCTCCGCTACACTTCCCTGCAACTGCAACTTCCCGCAACCTTCCCGTACTTGTCGAAGTCACTGACCTCTCTCACTCGCCTGCTGTTGTGTACATAAGAAGCAAAGCGCCACTACCATCTCCTATTAACCAACATGGCCTTTGTCCGTAGACAACATTGATTATCTGTTAAATAGGCTGCACGTCCCTGGGAAAAGAATCATCCTCGTCCATTGATAGTCATGGATACAAGACTTTGTTCTGGTATAAGGTGATACTACCTCTATCAGTGGAAAAGGATAATTACTAAAACAGTGTGCTATCCTGGAAGAACTATGATGACCTGGCTGTGAAATAGGAGATTATTTTTAAAGAATCCGAATTGTTTCGGAGCAGATTATTCCAGTATTGGATAGCAGCTTCAGTCAGTTGCTAAGTGTTAACAGGAGGATCAGAAGGGTTGCAACTGACCTCTTCAGTTCAGGCCGTGCATGTTCAACAGAGTTCATTCCAACAGAATATTCCGGCCTCACCTTCGCTGTATGACACGCGTCTCGAGAAACTGTTCGACCACCGTGGATGGATGCTCAAGAGACTATTCATACACTAATGTAAATCTCTCAACCACGGTGGTAGCAAATTCTGTAACTACAGGTTGGAGGACGTTGTCTCTGTATAACAGATCGGTTGGCCAACTTCGACTTCACTGGACTGGGATCTCAGCATTTACATAGCTATTTTCACCACTAAGCTGGAATTCCACAGGTCCGAACTGCACAACATTTGCATATCTATTTATAATTCACCCATGCGTGAAAACAATGACTACTTGTGCACTATCAGAGTAATTTTATTTGAATCGAAAGACGTTGGCTGAATGAGAGTCCGTTACTGACAGCCGGGGATTCGCCTGCCGCCACAAAGGGACAGTGAGTTTATTTAAACACCCGTGGTGGAGGAAGCATTTCCATTCTTCTGTTACAGGGATGGGTCCAGTCAGTTCATTTGCTTGAACTAGTTCATTCGATACCGTTCATCGCCTTGAATCGTTCAAATGAACTAGTTCAAATGAACGAGGTAGTTCATGAGCAGATGAGAAATGTGCTGTCACGTGACCATTATCATGGCACGCCATTGACCATTTTTGTGCAAGCTTATTTTGTCGTTCAAATGAACGAGTAGTTCATTTGTGCTCTCGCGGCATTTCGTTCAAATGAACGAAGTCGTTCAAATGAACGAGGTAGTTGATTGTGCTGTCTTCATGGAAACAGCTCTCGTGGTACGTCGTTCAAATGAACGAGGTAGTTTATTATGAGCTCTCTTGGCAACAGCACTAGCGACGTGAGCAGAGGTAGTTTTCCCTACCGCACGCGAGCTAGTACGTAAGTTTTACAACAGATGGTACTTGCGTACGTCTTCGTATTCCTTTATTTGAATGGCAAACCATACAGCCTTGACCCCACCCCACCTCCTACGTTGTTTAAAGCTCGGCGGTTTTAAGGGGAGTATGAACCAGCTGTTTGAGAGAGAAGAAGCTATTTACTGCCTTTATCCACGGGAAAAATTTGCTCTAAGATGATAATTGTCCTTTTTATCTATTAAAGAGCTGGGAGGACGAACCCTAGGAAACGTCCTGTTTGTTTGGATTCCAAAACGGGTTCTGTCTCGTTATTTGTCATCGGAGTCATTGTGATGTGGGTTCGATTTCTGGACCCAACATCAGTCAAATCTTACTTTGATGATTATGATTTTATCCACTAGTGTTCGCTTATTCTTTTGTTTATTTATTTAGTAGTATAATTAATTAGGCGACCACTCCAAGTTGTCTCCAATTTTTCGCATAGATAATTGTTTCTTCTAATAGTGAAGAAGGCTTGTAATAAGAACTGTCGCATTTACAAGGATATTTCTGTTCTTAAAAAGAATTTTGTACCGATTATTTAATGTAACACTTATTGTCATGTCAAAAAGGGAATGGAACCAACAACTTCGACATTTAATCTATAAATATTAACAAACATGAATTATTAAATTTTCTTAATGAAAGGAGTGACATCTCCAAATTTGTATTTAGTCCATCGGATAATGTATATTTTATTTTCATTGTAGTATAATTATTCAGGGTTAAGTTCAATTATTCGTGATTTTATCAAAGAATAATAAATAGGTTTTTAAACTTTTCTTTGCTTGTCATTTAGCCGGAAAAATATTGCATCCTAAATTTCCCTCTGCCTTTAAGTTAGTTAAGTGTCATATTATGATCTTTTGTCGCGAAAGCACCATGGCCCTGGGAGGCCATTGGTTTGATTCTTTGGAACGGAGGAATTTAGTTGATCCTTGCACGGTCGAAAGAGCTTTTGCTCACCCATCACTTTGAAGTTTATTTTTCTTCGTTTCCTAGATGAGGTGGCATTTGACTCTAGACTAAAAAGGCGTGGGTGGTATGATTGCAGTATCTTGCGGACTCGAACCAACATGCGCTCAGTTACAAAGCTAGGCGGCTAGTACTACATTCTATGAACATGGTACTTCATCGTCTTGCGGAGCGCCTAGCACGAGCAGAAAACAGCTGCCCAGTGCCCAGCGGCGCCGCCAGCCTGCTAGGTGGAGAAAAGGCATCTACGAGAGACAGATAAACTTTCTAATTTTTTATAACTCTTGTTCCTGCTCCATCACTAGTTGAGAAATGTGCTGTCATGTGATCATTAACACGGCACGCCATTGGCCATTTGCGTGCGTGCTTATGTCTCGTTCAAACGAACGAGGTAGTTCATTTGTGCTTTCGCGGCATTTCGTTCAAATGAACGAGGTAGTCCATTTGTGCTGGCTTCATGGAAGCAGCCCTCGCGGCATTTCGTTCAAATGAACTAGGCAAAGCTATCTTAGCAACAGTACCAGCGGCGCAAGAGAGATAGTATTCCGTGCCGGACTTGAGCTATTACGTAAGTTTTACAATAGATGGTGCTTGCTTACATCTTCATCCTCCTTTAATATGCTGAATGCTCGCGTGAACGACTCGTTCAAAATATTTGAACGAACTCGTACTAGTTCAAATAAACGAGTCGTTCAAATGAACTAGTTAGTTCATGAACGACCCAACTCTACTTCTGTAGTACTTGGTAAGAACTGCACGTTGTGCGCGAGTGGTGAGAGTTCTTTTTACTGACTAAAAACGGTAACACGCTATGTGCGCGTTGATATTTAATATATTATCTCGAGCCGAACTTTTATAGGGTAATAATTACCGGTATATCCTAAGATTTTGTTTCGAGTACAATTGAAAGATCAAGTGTGGTTTGGTACCGCGGATATAATAACTTTATTAATCTGAGAGTAATGTTTGCTCGAGACCCGCGGATGAGATAAATGTACATTCCGAACAGTGACCAGTATCTCATATCGGCACGCGATCGCGAGACATATATGCATCGTGTGCGCTCCGCTTATTTATTACCGCTGAGAAAGACTTATGTTGATTAGGCCTAGACCCTTGATGTAATGACGCCCAAGTCGGACCAAATACTTGAGCGTAGGCTGCGCAAATTATAGTCTATCATTAGAGTCAACATTGTGTACTCGTACACGCAAAGCGGTGAAGAAGTGATTGTAATCCACAAATTCTACAGAGTTTTCCAGGTACGTGGAGTCGACGCCAGGATCAATCAACCTCGGCTCACTGTTGTCATGATGAGCTAAGCAGCGGAGACACTGCGGCCACGTTGGCCGTGGTGAATGGCACCTAAATGCAAAAGATAAGTACGAAAATCCATTTCTAGGCATGTTCCGGTAAAGCTAATACATTAGGTTCGGGAATTTTTCATTATGCCTCATAAACTTAAATTTCAGTCACTTTGGCTGGAAATTTGTCTTAATTCCGTTAAAGGTAAATGTTTGGCTGAGGCTGGGATGCATGTACAGTATTTAGCCCAGGCTATTTGTACATATATATTATAGTTAGATATGATCGAGGGAAATGTTAGGAGTTACGTAGTCATTGAATTTGCTAGTGTAGTGTTTTCTGTGTTATTTCATGTCATTATATTTTTAGAGATATTCGGCTAAAAGTCCTTATTTTCAAGCAGGCTAGACGCCTTCTGCGTTGGTTATATTTACGTGAGTTTACAGCATAAAATTATTCAGGTTTCTGTCTATGAATGCGGAATGTATTATTTCAGCTACTACTAGAGCTGCAGTGACAATATGTACATCGTTGGGACATAAGAGGCTCATTTAATGTAGTAATAAGGCGAGTACGTGAAACTAGCAGGGGATTGAACGAATGATACGTAAAGTGAAAGGCTTGAAAT
Organism: Anabrus simplex; assembly: GCF_040414725.1. NCBI lineage: Eukaryota > Metazoa > Arthropoda > Insecta > Orthoptera > Tettigoniidae > Anabrus > Anabrus simplex. The sequence goes on along the minus strand of NC_090272.1, from coordinate 232,131,182 downwards.
GCCAGAGGGATGATTTTGGGGACAAGTATATGTAATTAGGCAAGATATGCCTTGTTTTTAATGAGAGCTGTGTCTGAATATGATATAATTAGTCGACTGTGGAGTTGCAAAGAATGCACTGGTCGAGCGGAGAAAGAAATGAATATTTGTTACCTCCTGGGGAGGTGTTGTACAGGCACTGGCCTGCCTCATTGAGCTCCATAGATAGTGAAAATGTCCAGCTGACAGAACTGTTTGTTCCCCTTGTGGCCAGAGATTATGTAAGGAAAATCTCGTTAAGTCTCCCAGGCTACAACCTCTCCTGCCTGCGAATATTTGTTTTCTTTTATTACAACTGACTGACTGAAGGCACGGAAATATGGGAGACCATTTGTGTCTGCTTGCAGACGCATAACCAACGTAGCCTGCTGATGTCGGGTTCGATCCCTGATATCTCTGATTTACTCGTGTGTTGTATATATGTACGTTTTTCCCACATATGTGATTTTGTTGTGTTCTTTGTGATTTTGTTGTCATGTATTGTTTAATTTGGGTTTATCAGCTCGTTAGCTGAGTTTTATTGATAACCAGTTCTGCATGAGCTCATAGTAGATTCAGTGCTAATTTTAAGTTAGATTAGAGAACCGCCTTATGCCAAAGTGATTACTCATGTATATCCGCAATAGCCGGAATGTAAATATAGTTTTATAGCAATTGTACCAATGTATTAGCACTTCCCGGTTCATAACATGAACGATTTACTTCTTCGATGCCCACGGGCAATATGGATATCCGTACTTATCTAGCGCGATTACCTTTTAATACATGTTTTTCCCTTGTAAATTGACATTGTAATTTAAATTGATTCGGGGTCGTTGCGCACATTTGTTTACCTTTTGTTATTTTTCTATGTAATCTGATCATTCATGCGTATATCGCAATTTTACGACTATTTACGGTCGATTTGTTCTATTTTATTTCAATGTTTCAAGTTACCATGGACCACTTTTTATGTTTTTTTTATGGATACAATAAATGCACCCTATCCCTTATTTTATGTTCTCATTTCAAGCTATATCACCATTTTCCTGTCAATATACTCTTTAGTATAAGTTTAGTCAGAAATTGTTTTGGCCCATTTTTATCGGACGTTTACTACGCGCTCTCCACCCCCTGAGTTAGTCGGATCGAAAGACAGGATATGGTGCAATATGATATGATCCCACCCCACAACACGATGGAACGCTCTTACTGCTGGTGGGATTCCACGATGAAGAGGAAGAAGATGATGATGAAGGATGAGAAGAAGAAGAGGAAGAAGAATATATATTTTTAGCTGAATATGAGTCAACACTTATTAACATTCTGAACCACAAATGAAACTGAATTTTTTACCGAGACAGTCATAAGTCACTTAAGGTGAAGTTAATCCAGGTAAGTTCAGAATTATTCTATCTTTTCACATTCCGAATGTGATTCACTGTATCAGGTTTCCACGAAATTATCCTGTTAGTGAAATCACCATTATCATTTTCTACTAAAGCTTGAACAAAATCTTGAGAGTAGAACGAAAGTTTTCGTTTCACTGCCGCCATTTTCTGGTGGTTGTATCTTCCGGAGATTTGCGAGACGATGGCAACCCAATAGCCAGTTCCAAGATGGGTGAGGCCGAGACCGTAATTTATCAGACCGTAATATCGAAACCAATATGGTGGACGTCGTGGGCGCAGCAGGTGCCGACTGATGAAGGTTAGGTAGCACGTAATAACTTCATTTCAACGATAAACCCCCGCATATCCATAAAATAATAATAATAATAATAATAATAATAATAATAATAATAATAATAATAATAATAATGTTTTACGTCCCACTAACTACTGTTCACGTTTTCAAGATGACAGAATTTTATCCCGCAGGAGTTCTTTTACGTGCGTAAAACTACCTATACGAGGCTGACGTATTTGAACACCTCCATTTCAAGATTTATGTTAAAGCGTACTTAGAAGAAAATAATTGAAATGATGTACATTAAAGGACAAGTACCTAAGAGGATACTGAAGATAAACACATACATACATGTAGTTACGTCAAATCAATTCCTTTAGCATCAGGTACATTACGAATAACACAACACTGACATACTGAAATGTGCAAGTAAATAAATAGCAGACGCAATAGACTTCTTTGTGATGAACAACTTTGACTAAATAAATAGGAACAAGCCTACTTAAGAGAGAACAGGTAGAAAATAGAAAGTAATATTATGTAAATAGCAGTTTACCTGGTAAGTTTGCATGCTGTTGAGCTTAAGACCCTTGCGGATATTCTGCTTCGCTCCTAAGTTGTCAGTTTTGCTCATCTTTATCTGTTGAATGTGAATATTTTTATCAATGTCCTTGGAGACTTTTTGTCATGCAGAAGTTCTGAGTAGTTTTTGACATAAATGATGGTCAGGACTTTAATGCACTTCTTCAAAAATTTTATTGATGGCATGCAACACTTGCAGACATAGTCAGCATTACTTAAGGTATTTTCATCCATTTGGAGACCTCGTTTCACTTCAGCATCTCACTGTCTGTCTAATTTCAAAAACTGTGGCTCATATTCAACACTGATAAGGGCTTGGAAAAGGCAATACACATCAAAATTCAGGGATAGAAGGAAAGCTGAAGGATGCTTCAATCCACCTCTGTTTAGCTGAGTGAAGTAGGCCTATGAATAAAATTCCATATTATCGCAATCAACACTTTCATATATGCACGTTGTCAAAGAGAAAAAACAGAGACTTGGAAGGATCAGCTGGATTACGGACACAAGTTTTAGGATCCCGCCGCTTAATAGCTCAAACATGTTTCTATTTGTTCGATGATTATCAGAGACTAAGCACACTACATCAAAGTTTCACGTGAAACCTGGAACCAACTTCGAGCTATGAGAGTTGGAAAATGCAAAGAGTCATATGTGCCAACTATATCTCGATACACTTAACTCTCACTTCGTAACTCACCCAATATACAGTAGGAGTCTCAACCTCAAAATCATATCCATCTAAATAAAAGAATCAGTGACCCTACAGAAAACGAACATAATTTCTCTTTTCACCCTGTGAGTGAAAATGATGTAAAGCCTACTTTGAATTAAGTTAAGTCACAAGCTAAAGGAGCAGATAACATCCCAATAGGCTTTATAAACAGATTATTGGCGGGGTCCTACCAATTATTACCCAAATTGTAAACTAGTGTCTCACCACAGGGACGTTTCCAACTGCATGGAAGGATGCTCTAGTAACCCCAATATTAAAGCATACCACAGCAAATGCGCCATCGGATTACCGGCCTATTTCGATTCTTCCCCCTCTCTCGAAAGTTCTTGAACGAGTTGTACACGAGCAGCTAATAGAATTCTTAACCAGACATTCTCTTTTTGACCGATTGCAATCTGGCTTCAGAAAGGGACACAGTACTACGACTGCACTTCCTCGGGTAACAGATGACATGTGACTAGCAATGGACAAACGGCAGATGACGATACTGACACTCCTAGATTTTACTGGTGCATTCGACACGGTAAATATGAACAGAGACCGAGCTCGATAGCTGCAGTCGCTTAAGTGCGGCCAGTATCCAGTATTCGGGAGACAGTAGGTTCGAACCCCACTGTCGGCAGCCCTGAAGATAGTTTTCCGTGGTTTCCCATTTTCACACCAGGCAAATGCTGGGGCTGTACCTTAATTAAAGCCACAGCCGCTTCCTTCCCGCTCCTAGCCCTTCCCTGTCCCATCGTCGTCATAAGACCTATCTGTGTCGGTGCGACGTAAAGCAACTAGCAATATATATATTCTTCAGAAACTTCAATTAAAATTAATCCAAGCACTACTATTCCAAATTTTTGACTACTGTGATACGGTACTAGTCAATATAAATGCGGAACAAGCTTTGAGGCTTCAACGAGCACAAAACTCACGCCCTTCCAACTGCGACATGACGCTCATGTTACACCATATTTCAAAACATTGGGATGGTTACGCATAAGTGAACGAAGGAATTTTCACCTAATGACACTTGTTTACAAAGTGCTCTTGACGAACCCTCCTACTTACCTATCTTCTAATTTTCGTTTCCTTTCCTCATTCCATGAAATTAGTACCCGTTCTGGTTCCCTACTTGAAATTCCAATAAATCGAACGAGTTACTACAATAATTCCATTTTAGTTACTACATCGAGACTCTGGAATACACTCCCAATGGACATTTGGCACGTTACTTCATTTCATAAATTCAAATCTGCTTGCCGAAAGTTTTTCCTGGGAATATATAAATGAGTTGTGTGAGTCATTGTGTGTATGTTGTGTGAATGGGTTTTCTTCATCTATTATGCACATTAGCCATTATTCTTATTACTACATTTCCTCTTTATAGTATTGTTATTAGTATTTTCACACTAATTGCCGTACTGATATGTAAGTTAGAATTATCTGTCCGTAGTATTATTTCTTTGTAGAATTTCTATGTCTTACTTTTATGTTTACATTTTTAAATTTTATTGCTTGTAGTGGTTAAGTGTAAGAGAGGGTCATGAGCCCTAACTTCGCCACAAATTTAAGTCAGGAATAAATAAATAATAAATAAGTGAAACTCTCAAAACTATGCGGCCGTTACATAGTGACACAAAACTCTCCTCTTCATGTTGAGACTAGCAACGACCATCCTTCCACATAGGGCATCCGGCCGTAAAACAGGGCCAAACCCACATGCATATTCTCACAATATATTCTCACGTCCGCACAGGCGTGGATGAGCGGTAGAATGAGAGAATGGGAGAATTTCCAGACTAAAATAATCGAAACGGCGAAGGACCTAATCCCTCTTCGCAAGAAACCATCCTTGGTGGAATCAAGAATGTGAGACCGCACTAGAAGAAAGGAAAAAGGCATTTCAAAACTACAATTGTAACAAATCAGAAGAAACACAGAAGAAATTCTTCGAAGTTCGCAAGCATGTATCCAAGATTTTAAGACAAAATAAACGGAAATACGTCAATGTCCAACTGAAGTCAATTGAAGACAACTTCAAAAATTACAACACACACGATTTCTACAAGACCTTTGCGAACCAAATTAAAGGATATTCCCCACAGAACCTTTGCTTTCGGAAGCAAGAAGGTAAACTAGCCTTGACAAATAAGGGAAACTGCCAAGAATTAGCTACATATTTTTCACAGCTTTTAAATTGTCCAGAACCCAAAAAGAGATTCCCGAAAGTACAGCCAGAAATCATACCGGAAAATTCGTCACCACCAACTCAAGAAGAAATTTATTCACATATCAAGAAACTTAAAGACAACAAAGCATCAGGGGAAGACGGAATTGTAGCTGGACTTCTGAAAAATTTAGGCCCAAAATCACTCAGAGAAATTACACAAATAATCCAAAACATTTGGCAAACCGAAAAGCTCCCGGATGACTGGAAGATTGCTCTAATCCATCCACTACATAAAAAAAGGCAGCAAGTTAGACGTAAACAATTACAGAGGAATCTCACTTGTATCAGTCACATACAAAATACTATCAGCCTGTCTCTTGCATAGAACACAACAACAATTAGAACCCAAATTAACAGAATTTCAAGCAGGATTCAGACCAAACAGGTCATGCCCAGAACAAATTTTCAACCTCAAAACCATACTTAAACTACGAGCCCTCAGACAAAAGCCTACAGTATGCACATTTGTAGATTTCAAAAAGGCATATGATTCGATAGACAGACCCTCACTATTCCAAATTCTAGAAGAGAGAGGACTAGATCCCAAAACCCTAGAACTCATAAAACAAACACTAACGGGCACAAAATCTAAAGTGAAATTTATGGGAGAAATTTCAGAACCCTTCGACATTCAAACAGGTGTGAGACAAGGTGATGGACTCTCTCCTATTCTGTTCAACGTCGTCCTAGACAAGGTTATGGAAGAATGGGAGAAGGAACTCAAGAAACGTGAATCTTGGAAACCGATCCGATTGGGCTTTCCCCAAAACAACCTCTACGTACCATACCTCGCATTTGCGGACGATCTGGCGATTTTAACAGAGGACGAGGAGACTGCCATCAAGCAGCTTGAGATACTTAAGGAATCTGCAGAAAAAGTGGGACTACAGATTTCATTTGAGAAAACTAAATTCTTCTGTTCAAAGACAGATATCACGAGCCTGAGAACAAAATACGGTAAAATCGACCGGGTCTCGTACTTTAAATACCTCGGAGAATTCATCGAACCGACAGGCCTTGAGAAGATCTCACAGCAAAACCGTCTCCAAAAAGTCAAGAAGGCATTAGGGTTAGTTCAAGACATCTACAACAAAAAATGCATGTCAAGACAGACAAAAATTCGGCATTACAACACAGTCATAAAACCAACAGTCCTTTACGCAAGTGAAACATTGTCACTTAACAGTAAACAAGAATTAGAAGAAATAAAAAAGCAAGAGAGGAAGATCATCAGGAAAATCCTGGGAGCAAGATATACCCAAGATGGTTACAGGCTACAATCAATCAAAATAACAGAAAAAGTTTCAAACATTGAAATAGACATTAAGAAAAGATGAATGAAATTCTTTGGACACCTCACAAGATTACCAGAAAATCGACTGTCAAAAAGAATATTAAATTATGTTAGCTCACTTAAGAATTCAACGCCTTGGCTGGACGAACTTCGAAAGGACCTCAAAAACGCAAACATATGTGCAACAGACATTTTAGAAAGAGATACCTTCAGACACAAAGTCAACAAGTGGGAAGTTACATCAGAGCAACCAAAGCGAAAACAGTGCAGACCGAAATGGTCGGAAGAACGTAAACAAGCCTTCTCAGAGAGAATGAAAGCCTATTGGAAAAACAAGAAAAACCCAAAGAAAGCTTGATTGAGTTGTTTGCTTAACGTCTTCTATTATTGGGAGAATACGCTAATAATAATAATAATAATAATAATAATAATAATAATAATAATAATAATAATAATAATAATAATAATAATAATAATAATAATTGTACCGGGAGGTACACCTCAACGACGCGCATTCAAAATAAGCGTCTTAATGAATTCTTCTATCGGTCGAAAGGTGAAACTGAAACTACACGCACTTGGAACTTTAATCAGATGTCACCGCTGAAATATTAAGTAATTGTTTTGTTGTGAAGTTTCCTAAACTGACTGAATTTCTCCTTGTTTTGTTTTGCTATACATCAAGAAGTTTGGACATTTTTCTACAGATGACACTACCAAAAAACTATGATCATGCACCCTGGTGCAAGGTGAAAGAACTTATAACTTTAAAAAATTTCATATTTCTAGTTTTTCCATAACTGATCTATGTACATTTATTTTTGGGTTGGCAATTCTTCCTATTCTTTCCGCCAGTTTTGAATATAGCCAATCACTAATTTTTGTAATTAATTTTCAACCAATCCAGGATTTCTTGTTCACGTTGATTCTGCCAATAAAAATTAAGTGTGTGTGTCCTGATTAGCCTTGAATGATCTCGAACCTTCTCTGAGGGTTTATAAACTGCAGCTTTTCACGTTTCCTTGTCATTTGATCACCGTCTTGTTGTCCGGCTCCATGGCTAAATGGTTAGCGTGCTGGCCTTTGGTCACAGGGGTCCCGGGTTCGATTCCCGGCAGGGTCGGGAATTTTAACCTTAATTGGTTAATTTCGCTGGCACGGGGGCTGGGTGTATGTGTCGTCTTCATCATCATCATTTCATCCTCATCACGACGCGCAGGTCACCTACGGGTGTCAAATAAAAAGACCTGCATCTGGCGAGCCGAACTTGTCCTCGGACACTCCCGGCACTAAAAGCCATACGCCATTTCATTTCACCGTCTTGTTAAGTGTGTATGCGTTGAGGCAGGAGGCGGGGCCGCCTCTTTCGTCGGTCAGCAGAACATCTACGAGGGCAGATCAGAAAATAAGGTGCACTTCCCAGTTATGGCCATTTATTACACCACCTATACAACAGCAACACGACTATAACGACATACACTGTAACGTCACTTTTCCACATAGTTTCCAAGAGACTCCAAACATTTCTGCGAACGCACAACCAACTTGTCGATGCCGAATGCATATAAATTTCCTCCAGCGTTCTGCAACCACTCGGAGACAGCGGCCTTCACCTCCTCATCGGTCTGGAAACGTCGACCACCGAGCTCCGTTTTGAGCTTACCGAACAGATGAAAGTCACATGGCGCTAGGTCGGTAATATAGGGTGGATGTTGCCAGACCTCCCACTTGAAACGCTGCAGCAGTTCTCTCGTTTGGTGGGCCTTGTGAGGTATTGCGTTATCGTGCAACAAAATCACACCGGCGCTCAATTTCCCCCCGGCGCAGCTCTTTAATCGCTTTACGCAACCGGTGCAACGTTTGACAATACGACACCGCGTTGATCGTCGTTCCTTTCGGCATGAATTCCACGTGCAGCAAACCCTCCATGTCAAAGAACACTGTCGCCATAACCTTATCGGCTGGCCTTCTTTTGTTGTGGTGATAAGGGGTGCACCCATTCCATTGATGTTCGCTTCGTTTCGGGGGTGAAGTGGTGGACCCACGTTTCGTCGCCTGTGACGATTCGCCGCAGAAACCCGTTGCCGTCTGCGGTATAGCGTTGCAAAAATGCCAGGGAGGATTGGAAATGTTGTCCCTTGTGCTCATCGGTGAGAAGACGTGGGACCCATCTTTGACACAGCTTACGATATCCAAGGTCCTCGTGAACAATGGCAAACACACTGCCATACGACATGTTCCGCTGCGTCGTGATTTCTCTCATTTTAATGCGCCGGTTCTGTCTAATGATCGCATTCACAGTGTTGACCTTTGCACGGGTCCTGGACGTTGCGGGCCTGCCTTCGCGATGGTTGTCCGTGATATCCGTGCGTCCGACTTCGAATTGCTGACACCACTTTACGATACAGATGATACCTTGCCGGGAAATGGCCCGCTCCCCATACACAGAACTAATTTCACGATGAATGTCCGTGCAATTCTTCCTTTTGGCCCATAGGAATCGGATTGTCGCACGCACCTCATATTGGGAGTGAACGTCCAGTTGACGCGCCATTGCATTTGGCCGCTATTCACACAATACTAGACGAGACACCACAGCGACCTTCCTAACAGACGTGTGGGCAGTGTCTGTCCCTTTCTCAACTGTGGCCACTTTTGCGACACACAGCGCGCTGCTGCGGTGCGTTAGTGCAACTAACCTTTTGATCCACCTACGTATAAGGTAATGGCCACAGAACTTCATTCTTTCTTGCTACCTCCGCAGCTTTAGTCGAGGGGAAGGTCCGAATCTTTAGTTATGTAACCAATTTTTCAAAAATGTAAATCTTCTTTTGGCTAATGTAAAAATTTCATAAAGCTTTAACTGTAAATCTGGGATAGAGAGTGAGTTACCCTCTCGAGCTCCCCTTCATCTTGGTTTGAAGTGACTACGTGTTTGTAACTGGTTTTCTTCCTTTCCTTAATGCATTAATTTAACCTTTATTCGTGTCACCTCAGTAGCTTGGGATTAACCCCTGTATCTCTGGGCCAAGAGCCCCGTTAGGATTTTATTCTTCATTATCTAGGAGTGCAAGTGTACGCCTCCATTCATTTTGTGTTTGGGGCCAGTTATCTAACCTGTTCTTTTTCCACGAAGGCCCAGTAGGTTGGGTAATAAATACTTCTGTAAAAGTAATTTCAATGGTAAATTGTGCCTAGATAGGCCAGAGAGAGTAAAAGATGTGTGTAATGTTGCCTTAAGTGGGCGGTTAAAATTGGAGGAATGTTGGAGAGCCTGTAAGCTCTTTTCTAAGTTTACTGTAATTTTGAGGAGTGCCTCTGGAAGGCGGTAGATTTGTTGGAGCAAAGTGCTCTTGAATTGGGGGATTTCTACCTTGAAATTGTAAATTTGTAAACTAGAGGCTCAAAGCCCGGAATCTGTAAAATTCGCTAATCTTGGATTTTCCTAGTCTTGTTTCAAGATTGATATTTGTACCTGTCATGTTGTTACGTTCACTAAGTGAAAAATGTTAAATTTGTTTTCGGAGAAGAAATATAACCTTTTAAAGTCTTAATTCAATTTTGATGTCGTAGTTAGACCCATTTAAGCCCGCACCTTCTTTGACCTCTTTGTGCTCTACGGGTAACCCCATAATAATAATAATAATAATAATAATAATAATAATAATAATAATAATAATAATAATAATAATAATAATAATAATAATAATAATAATGATAATAATAATAATAATTCTGTGACCGTTAAACAAAGTGATAATGTGTATTTTTATTGGACGAACAAACAGTGAAAATTGTATACCCCTATGTTGTGTAGTTTCTGTGATGAATGTTATTTTACGTGAGAAACCGTAGTTTGGAGGTGACTATTGCTGAAGTTTAACGTTACGCTTCACTGACCTCATAACAAATGATAGGCACCACAGAATTCACACTTAATAAAAATTACGAACACCTTCTGATAGTAGATCACTTACAACGTATCAGTTCAAATATATTTTTTCAAGATGTTCCACGGAGAACAGTTTTAAGGCGTGGTAACGACTGCTCAAGGATATTTAACTTGCCCTAAGCCTCTGGATATGACTTTCAAACAAAATACTGCTTAATCCAATAAATTAGAGTACAAACTATCATAAAATACAAACATGTGAAATTCGGCATACTTGATCTAAACTGCCACTGCCCGACAGCATCTTCACGAATCGGACTGTCAATAGAAACTGTAATAGATGTTGTAATTCACTTACTTGACTTGAATTTAGGCCAGTCTTCCAGCTTGATGCGGTTGTCTTCGAAGTCGGCACCTCCATACGAGAGGAGGTAACGGATGGGCTCGCCCACCCCCCTGAAGTCGAAGTATGTGAGCTTGTACTTGGGGGCCATGACTGCTGTTAGCTCTGCTAGCAGCTGACTGAAGCCACCTCCTCGCCAACACCCAGCTGATAAAGCTGCCGCTAGCACCAACGTTATTCAGCAACTTCTCGCGAAGTTCACCTACCTGAAGGAGCAGAAGCAGATAACAGTTGCTGGGGGGATTTTCTGCTAAGTAACTGCAGGTGCATTATGCAAGCTTATGTAAAAATCCGTCATGGACGGAGGATGGTTGTTATTATCTTAATCACATACGGGTGACTCAGTGAATACAGATACATCATCAACAACAAACACATGCCACACCCGCCTGACCTTGGATATGTCTTTATTTCTCGAGGAGATAACCAAGAATACGACTCTTGTTTTATTTTCTTTACGTCGCACCGGTACATATATGTTATCAATCAATCAATCAATCAATCAATCAATCAATCAATCAATCAATCAATCAATCAATCAATCAATCAATCAATCAATCAATCAATCAATCAATCAATCAATCAATCAATACTGATCTGCATTTAGGGCAGAAACCCAGGTGGCAGATGCCTATCTGTTGTTTTCCTAGCTTTTTCTTAAATGATTGCAAAGAAATTGGAAATTACTGAACATCTCCCTTGGTAAGTTATTCCAACCCCTAACTCCCCTTCCTATAAACGAATATTTGCCCCAATTTGTCCTCTTGAATTCCAACTTTATCTTCATATCGTGATCTTTCCTACTTTTAAAGACACCACTCAAACTTATTCGTCTACTGATGTCCTCCCACGTCATCTCTCCACTGACAGCTCGGAACATACCACTTAATCGATCAGCTCGTCTCCTTTCTCCCAAGTCTTCCCAGCCCAAACTTTGCAACATTTTTGTAACGCTACTCTTTTGTCGGAAATCGCCCAGAACAAATCGAGCTGATTTTCTTTGGATTGTTTCCAGTTCATGAATCAAGTAATCCTGGTGAGTGTCCCATACACTGGAACCATACTCTAGTTGGGGTCTTACCAGAGACTTATATGCTCTCTCCTTTACATCCTTACTACAACCTAGGTATTTACAATGATCCCCAAATGGAACTTTCACCCCATCAACGCAATAAATTAAAACTGAGAGGACTTTCCCTATTTGTGAAACTCACAACCTGACTTTTAACTCTGTTTATCATCATATCATTACCTCCCGCCCATCTCACAATATTATCGAGGTCATTTTGCAGTTGCTTACAATCCTGTAACTTACTTATAACTCTGCACAGAATAACGTCATCTGCAAAAAGCCTAATCTCCGATTCCACTTTTTTACACATATCATTGGTATATATAAGTAAACAGAAAGGTCCAACAATACTGCCCTGGGGAATTCCCTCTTAATTATTACAGTTACAGATAAAGGTTCGCCTACTCTAATTCTCTGAGTTCTATTTTCTAGGAACAGAGCCACTCATTCATTCGCAATTTTGTCTAGTCCAATTGCACTCATTTTTGCCAGTAGTCTCCCATGATCTATCCTATCAAATGCCTTAGACAGGTCAATCGCAATCCAATTCAATTTATCTCCTGAATCCAGGATATCTACTATATCTTGCTGGAAAACTACAAGTTGAGCTTCAGTGAAGTAACGTTTCCTAAACCCAAACTGCCTTCTATCAAACCAGTTATTAATTTCTCAAACATGTGTACTATAATCAGAAAGAATGCTTCCCCAAAGGTTACATGCAATGCATGTCAAACTGATTGGCCTGTAATTTTCAGCTTTATGCATATCACCCTCTCTCTTTATACACAGGGACTACTATAGCAACTCTCCATTCATTTGGTATTGTTTATTCATGCAAACAATAATCAAATATGGTTCAGATATGGTACTATATCCCAATCCATTGTCTTTAATGTATCCCCCGAAACCTCATCAATTCCAGCTGTTTTTCTAGTTTCCAAAATTTGTATCTTACTGTAAATGTCATTGCTGTCATAGGTAAATTTTAATACTTCTTTAGTATTAGTCACCTCCTCTATCTGGACATTATCCCTGTAACCAACAATCTTACATACTGCTGACTGAATACTTCTGCCTTTCGAAGATCCTCACATACACACTCCCGTTGTTCTTTAACCTTCGCCTGTTATCTAGTCGCAGGAAAGTAGCCGACCTTAGATTCCTTTATAACGCTGTTAACGGTTTATTTCGTTCTCCTGAACCTGCATCCTTCTTTTCCTTACATATTGCAACTCGCAAAACCAGGACTAATCCGCCTCTTCATATTCCGTATTCCCGCCTCTCTCTCGTTCAAGGAAGTTTACTTATCCGTATACCAACCCTCCTTAACTCTTTATCTTCTGACAGGAACTTGGACGTTTTTTCTTCTATGCCTCCTTTAATCGATTCTTCCTTAACTTAACCTAGTTCATTTTCATCATGTTCCTTTTTTTTTCTTTTCTCATTGCTGTCTTCTCTTTTGTACATAATGTAATATTTATTTATTTATTTACTGTACTTTACCATTACTTACGTGTTATATCTGTATTTATCTTACTGTGCCTAGCTATAAGTTCTCCTCTTCGTTTTACGTTCAATCTTCAATTCTCCTCGTTGTTTCTTTTGCCTTTATATTTTGTTCTTAATTGTTGTGTCTCTATTGTTGTTTTGTTAGTTTTTAATTTTTTCCTCTATTTTTATCATTATATGTTTTTTCCTCATTTTTCTTCCACTTATTTTTTTATGTTTGGCTTGCGATACTCCACTGTAAATATATTTTTCCTTTGCAGAACTCTGTAATTCGGATTATCGCTGTTTTGTTTCCAAAATAAATAAATAAATAAATAAATAAATAAATAAATAAATAAATAAATAAATAAATAAATAAATAAATAAATAATGATTCCTGGAATATCCTTCTTGGAAACATTTTCTGCCTTAAAGTACCTATACATACGTTTCTAGTTTTCACTAAAATTTGTACGGCCGCCAATTATGCTTCACTGCATGCTATTCTTAGCTGACTTCTTTGCTAGAATCAATTTCCTAGTAAGTTCCTCCAATTTCTCCTTATTTCCACCGTCATTTGTAACTCTAATCCTTTCCAGCCTGGACCTCCTTCTTAGTCTCTTTACTTCTCTGTAATAATATAGTGGATCTTCACCATTCCTTACCACCTTTAAAGGTACAAACCTATTTTCACATTCCTCAACAATTGCTTTAAACCCATCCCAGAGCCTGTTTACATTTTTATTTACATTTTTCCAACGATCATAGTTACTTATTAAAAACTCCCTCATGCCTATTTTATGAGCCATATGGTACTGCCTGATAGTCCTGAGTTTAATATCTTCTTTCCTTTCACATTTATTTTTAACTACCACAAAAACAGTTTCGGTCTTATGGCGACGATGGGATAGGAAAGAGTGTGAGTGGGAATGAAGCGGCCGTGGCCTTAATTATGGTACAACCCCAGAATTTGTCTTGCATGAAAGTGGGAAACCACGGAAAACCATCTTGAGGACTACCAACAGTAGCGTTCGAACCCAGTATCTCCCGGATGCAAGCTCACACCTGCGCGCCCTAAATCGCACGGCCGACTCGCCCGGTCCAAGAAGACGACGACAGTGGTTTTCTCGGGTAGGGGTGGGGAAGCCCGCACAGTCCGCGTTGTCATCAACACAAGCCACATCGCCTCCGACAGACTTTTATGAGAAAGTGACAGTGGTGCAATATTGGGGGCGCGGGTGAAAATACTAAAGTAAGTATCGGCGTGTCTCCTACTAGGCAGAGATAATGTGATGAGGTATCATAGCGGTGGAGTCAGGAAAAAACACACAGGCAGAAATAGAAAGATGCCTACACGTGAAACCTAGCAACGACGACAGGGCAATTGAGCAGTGCTTTCATAGGCAGCGAGCAGGCTGCTGATTGGTCACAGTAGGTGCCAACTTAGGAATTCAAGAAAGGGTTCCCACATCTAAATCAATATTACTCCACAATACTTAGGGAATTAGCAACTAGGTGACACAGGGAACGTAGAGCAAAGCGTTACCTATTAGAACAGAAAGTGGAGCCGAGTTCAACGAACTCCCGCTAGATGGCATTGAAGGAGATGACTGAGTGGTCAACTAAATTATTATTATTATTATTATTATTATTATTATTATTATTATTATTATTATTATTATTATTATTATTATTATCATTATTTATAAATAAGGAGCGTGATTGAAATTATTTAGCAGATGAATTTGCTTTCTTCTCTTCCTAGAATCTCTCCATCCTATCGTTGTTAATTTTCTTCCGTCCATGCAGTTGGGTTTTTCATCAAAATTATGTTTGTTCACCAACGTTCTAAATCTGGGCCTGTCACATGTAATTTCACCTCTTATGCTGATTTCTTGATGGTCTTTTTATGTTTCTATTATCTACTTATTATTGACTTTTAGTGAGGAGGCATAATTAAATACCTTGTTAGTCCATTTGTAGTGAAGTACACGACACACTGAATCCGCTTTAGCTACACTTTTATTCTACACGACAATTATCGTTACACAAATATACAAAAACAGCTCACTCCATCTTTACTTTTTTCTGCTGCTGCTCTCTCGGCAAAGAAAGGTTATCTACGGCTTTTTAGTTTGGTCAAAGTCCACTAGGGGCGCTCAACACGTTCTTTAAATATGGTCATAAAATTTCAGTCGTCTATTTTCTAATGGTGTCTGATATTTACTCAGAATGCTGATATAATTTAGGAACTCTTCTTTTCATTCACACTCCTACTTTCCTAACGATTTTCCTTTCTTGTTTTATTCCGCCCCCATTGACCAATGTTTCTGATGCGTAGAAAGTTTCAGGCTTAATTACGCGTTTTAATTTAGCGTTCCAAGATATTGATTTTTATTGTAACCTGTTTCATATGATTCTATAGGATTTTTGTAATTTAGTATTCTCTCTCTTTGCTTCACGATTTAATCCGGATGTTTGGATAATTTTCCCCAAATATTAGAAATTATTTACCTGAGGAATTTTACCAAAATGAATTACCAGAGGTTATTTTGTGTGTAAGTATCGACGAGATCCTTTCATGTATCGGGTTTTCTCAGATGAGATTTGGAGTCCAGTTTTAGGTGCAATTGGATGAATTTTTTGCAGGGATTGTATTGCTTCTTGCCTATTGGTGGATAGAATTACCAGCTCCTCTGCGAAGGCCAAACATTTGATGTCGATTTTATCTCTATCTTGGCGATATTAATCCCTTTTGTTTCCTTTTCCCAGGTACGGACTATTTTCTCTAGCATAAGTGTTAAGCTAATCCTGAAAACACAGAAGTGCCACAAGAAATGGTGCACGTGTGGAGAGGCGGGATGGCCACGACTCTACATCTCGACGTTCAGGAGACGGAGAGGGGCTGGTTCCCACTGTCGTCCGTCCTGAGAATGGTTTTCCGTGGTTTACCATTCTTCTGCTCTAAGGCGAATGCCTGGATAGATCCTTTTGTAGTCCTCAGACGCTTTCCCCCTTTTTTCTCCTTCGCATCAGCTTCAAATCTCCTAGCCAGAGAGAGGGAGCCATTCTCTATACCTACAGGGTACTGTAACCGTTCAATACCATGCTAATATTCATATCACGAGGCCCAACAAGTAATATATGCCATTTTCCGCGTTATTCTACGACATATGTGGTCGTAATAAGCACGAGCAGCGCGGCGCTGCGCTAGCTCAGAGGGCGAAGCTCTAACTACGCGCACAGAGGGAGATAGATCTCAGTACAGCGGAACCTTGAAATTATGCTGTCTGTTCACCGAGCCAGATGGACAGAGCATGCCACGCGCAAAGAACGCCCTGGTCAAGAGTATTACGATCGCCGAATCTACTCTACATATTCCTACCTTGTTTACTGCTGCTCGCTTCTACTTCCTTCTCGCCGCACCATGCACCTCACTCACCTGTCGTCTACTTGACTGATTACACCATCTTCGCTGCACTCCGCTGTGCCTATGCGCTGTGTAACCATGTGACATTATGTTTCTAGAACTCACTGGCTTGTAGCCTGCGTTCTTTTTCTGGAATCTTCCTCTCTACTATATATTGCTCTCTCCGCCATTCCACCGTTGGGTCGGGCTTCGTGGCGGAGTGGTGGACCACACACTAAAACAGTGCTTATTGTAATTATGTCAATTTCATCTGGACTCTATCTACGGCGACTCGGTGAGCAAGACTTATAATATTTATCTGCATTTGAACTCAAAACTTTCATTCGGGCTATTGCCTGCTGTAATACTTTCTTCTGTCGAGTGGTTATGCTTCCCTTTAAAAACTCATAACTTAGACCGCTTCTATTCACGCACTGCGCTACGGACGATTGTAAATTATTTTCAGATGTCATCCTAGATCTATGCTATTTCTAAACTTCAGCAATACCCGGTGAAGAAAATCCTTTCCCCGTCCTAATACTCATCCTACTTCCCTTCCCCCTCCCTTTCACGCTTTTTCTCTTTCAGGGTTCTGTTTCGATGTATATTGTACACTTCCAATTTGTTCAACAGGCTTTCCTTTCATGTACCATTGGATAATTATTTTTCTTCTACTTGCAATTATTTATCTTGTTGTTAAATTATAGTTGTTAAATATATATTCTATTTCGCATTGTTATTGGCCTAGCTTCTTCCTTACTGCGCGATTTTCCTTGATTTATACTACTCCTCATCATCATTTATTATTATTATTATTATTATTATTATTATTATTATTATTATTATTATTATTATTATTATTCTAGTACGCTGAGCTCTCTACTGTATCGCCATATATCTTTGCATATTCCTCTGCGTACTTCTGATTATTTATCGTTACTTGTACTTTTGTCTAAACACGCTACCACCCCGACTGTTATGGTAGCGCTATATTATAGTATGATAGCAGAGGTCCTCCCTCACTACAAGAGGTAGAGTTTGTTTTACTGGATTTGACTTGAGAACTGGAGATTCTCAGCGATTTCACTGTATATTCAGGGATGCCAACTCACTATGTTCGCGCCTGAATAATAATAATACAAATTTTGGTACAAGCTTTAGAAATTTACGAGTAAGGACTCTTTAGAATCAGCGTAATTGACACTATTTAATGATGTCAGAAGATATACTACTTAATGAACGTGTGGGGATCACTACACTTACTGCGTTGCCAGATACACAAAAACACAACATTAAAAAGAACTGCATTTTTATTCTGCACAGAAATTTACACTGTTTTTCCTACAATACCGTCCATAGATTACATTAAGTAGTAAGGCACTCGATGTATTTGTTTACTACCTATCTTTATCATAAGTGTCAGCCATCTTCTTATAATCATGCTGCCATGGAAAGCATAAAGAAGACGGCAGCTTACACGCTTTCACCGGCGTTGCCTAGTGTGGCGAGGTGCAGCTGCTGCCCTTTAGGTTCCTCTGGCGGAGGGATGGCGTGGTTTCGCCAGACCGGTCCCGCACGGAGTCGAGATAGTCACGGTTGAAAATAGTCCGGGAACCTAACTCTTTGGCCTAAGCGAGTTCTAGGTGCCAAGTCGCGGGATAGTGGAGCACTTTTAGGTGACGGTGATGTTGCGGCTGTGTCACTGTGGAGAGTGTTCTCTGGGCTGTTGCGATAATCCTGAGTGGTATTTTGTCCAGGTAAGGGTGTGTTATCAGCCAAGAGGAAACCAGGTTTTATCAGATCAATGCTGTCGCGGACAGGCTTGCCTCTTATCTACACAGTCAGTGTCCTATCACTTCGATCTAACACTCGATGTGGGCCAGTGTATGGCGGCGGTAGTGCGCCGCGGACCGTGTCATCACGTAGGTAGACATGAGTACAAGTGTTCAAGACCCTGAAGATGAAGGTGGAGTGTTGATCATGTCGTGATGCTGACAAGGGACGCAATCGACTCATTTGTTGGCGGAGTCTGACTACGAAGTTTGAAGTGTCATCGAGGCAGTTGTTTGTCATGGCACAGAGCATTTCTCCTGGAAGTCGAATTTGTTCTCCGTAGACTAGCTCTGCAGAGGAAGTACCAAGATCTTTATGTACACTTCGGATAACAAACAAGGCACTTTGTAAGGCTTGCAACCAAGACATATCAGGATGGCACATGATGGCTGCCTTAAATTGACGGTGGAAACGTTCTACCATGCCATTGGCGCAAGGATGCCAGCTGGTTGTTCGAGAGCGTGAGGTTCTGGTGAGAATCCCCAGGTTTCGGAACAACTGAGATTCGAACTGTCTGCTTTGGTCGGTCGTGATACTGTGTGGTGATCCAAAGTGAGAGATCCACAAAAGTTTCGGCTGTGATACGTTCCATTGGTCAGACTTCTGGCCAGCGGGTGAATCGGTCCACTGCTGTCAGACAGTATCGGTAATTTCGAGCAGGAGGGAATGGGCCGATGATGTCCAGATGGACGTGATGGAAGCGAGCAGACACTGGGGTAAAGTTGCCAATTGGAGCGTTGTTATGGCGCGTGACATTCGAGCGTTGACATGCCTGACAAGCTCGTGCCCATGTACGGCAGTCTTTTTGCATGTGGGGCCTTACGAAGCGTTCTGATGCTAAACGGTTGGTCGCTCTGGCACCAGGATGACCTAGACCGTGAAGACAGTCAAAAGCTTGTCTGCGATAAGGTGCAGTGATAAATGGTTTGGGTAAACGCCTTGAAGTGCCGCAGAATAAAGTGATGTTGGTTGCTGGTATCCGGACTTGCTGAAACCGAAGTGCTGATTCGCGGTTCAACAGATCACGGAGTTCTGCGTCCCCTTCCTGTGATCGCGCCAAAGTGCAGAAGTCCAAGGTACTGCTAGCAATTCCGTTGATGCGAGACAGTGCATCTGCGACTACGTTGGAGGAGCCTTCAGTATGCTGAATGTCCGTTGTGAACTGAGCGATGAACGATAACCGGTTCAGCTGCACGGGTGAAAGTTTGTCCTGACGTTGCTGGAAAGCGTAAGTCAGGCTCTTGTGGTGTGTATAGATTGTAAGCTGCTGGGCTTCCAAAATGTATCTGAAGTGCTGCACTGCTTCATAAACTGCAAGCAACTCTCGCTAGTAGGCTGGCCGTTCGGTTTGCTTCGGAAATAGTTCCCTAGGGAAGAAGGCTAGAGGCTGCCAGGCATCGTCCACGTATTGCTGGAGGCTAGCTCCAATAGCGTTGCTGGATGCATCTCTGAACAATCCCAATGGTGCTTCCGGATCGGGATGTGCTAGGAGGGTAGCTTGAGCGAGGCTTTATTTTACTTCGCATCCGGGAGATAGTGGGTTCGAATCCCACTGTCGACAGCCCTGAAGCCCTAAATAAGGCCACAACCGCTTCCTTCCCATTCCTAGACATTTCCTGTCCCATCGTCGCCATAAGACCTATCTGTGTCGGTGCGACGTAAAGCAAATAGTAAAAAATAGCTTACTTTACAGGCGGCAAAGGTGCGTCCCATTTCTGGTGTGCAGGGTATCTGTTGAGAGCCCCGAAAACTGGATACAGCTGTGTGCAGTGGAGCCTGGTACTCCGATGCTGAGGGAAGGAACTGGTGATATAAATTGTTCATTCCCAGGAAACATCTGAGATTACGTGCAGTTTTTGAGAGAGGAAAATTCTGCAGAGATGTGATGCGTTCTGGCAATGGTCGTGTCCCTGTGTCGGAGACTTCGTATCCGAGGAAGGTGACTCTCGGATATACACTCTTGGTAGCGTTAATGAGGATGCCATACTCAGAGAGGCGGTGGAAGAGAGCTCTCAGTTGGCGCCTGTGTTCTTCGGGACTCTTAGAGAAAACCAAGATATCGTCGACGTACGTAAATGTGAAATCCAAACAAGATAGTACTTAGTCTGAAAGATTGGACGAGCATTGCGTAGTTTGAAGGTCATGAAAAGAAACTAAAAGAGTCCAAAGGGCGTTATGATTGTGATCTGTGGAATGTCGCTTGGGTTCACGGGAATCTGGGTGTAGGCCTTCACTAGGTTGATAATGAAGAAAATAATGCATCCGCGGAGCTGATGGCTGAAATCATGGAGATGCCGAGGTGGATACTTGTCAGGAATGGTCCGTGAGTTTAAGGCACGATAATCTCCGCAGGACCACCAGCCTTTTCCTTCTTCGGTACCAAATGGAGCGGTGACGACCAAGGACCCTCAGACCGTCGTGCTATACCTTCCAGAAGCATGGCATCAAACGCCTTCTTAGCGATCTGGAGGCGTTCCGGGGCGAGACGACGAGCTCTGCACGAGACAGGTGGTCCTGGTGTAGTGCGGATGAAATGTACCGTAGAATGGCGTACTTGTCGCAGGGCTCCAGATGGACGAGTGAGGCCAGGAAATTCCTTTAAAATTTCATGAAACGTAGTCGTACATTGAGAGCCTTCGCACTGGGCTGTAGAGAGTTAGCAGTTTGGACGTTCACTGATAAGCCTGTGATGCCGCCGACACGCGTCTGGCAGAAGATGGTAATAGGCGAGGAAGTCTCGTCCTATGATGGGATGTGCGACGTCGGCAACAACACATTTCCATAAAAGCTTTCGTCGGAGTTCGAGGTTCAGTTTCAAGTGCAGAGTCCCGTATGTGCGGATTGTGGAATTATTGGCGGCTGCAAGTTCATAACTGGTCTGGTGTGACACCCCTTCAGGTATTTATGCGGGAAGCAACACAAATTTGACCCTGTGTCGATCAGAAATTGGTGTTTACTGCTCTTATCCGTGATAAAGAGGCGGTTCCATCTGTTGGGCAACCATATAACGCCGTCACTGGTTGCCGTTGGAGTTTGACGGGAATCTACAAAGTGATTTACATTTCTGTGCCTTTTCGCGGAAGTGGCGTTGGTACCAGCAGATACCTAGTGCACTGGCTGTCAGAGAAGACCAGCGGCTGTTGCTAGGACGGCTTTGCCGTTTCCGGGAACGAGAACGTGCGCGGAAGGAAGTTTGCAGTGCTGCCATCTTGTGTGAGAGTTCATTTATCCTCTTCGTGAGCTGGCTTACCTCACTAACTGGTGGTGTGCTTACGGCGTGAACAGTGGCGGGACGTGACACGGGTGAAACCTCAAGAATTTTGTCGGCCAGGACGGCAACCTTATCTAGCGGCATCTCACTCTGTGTTTGTAAATTGGCCTGTACTTGTGACGGCAAGCATTCTATCCATAATTGTCTTAGGAGGTTGTCTTAACTTGTGTGCTGCCCGTGAGAGACCTAAGGTGTCGTAAGAACTGGGATGGCTTTTGGTCACCGAGCTCCTCTTCCATGAGCAGTTGACGAACGCGTTGCTCTTCTGATAGGGAAAGATGCCGAATGAGTTCGGTACGCAAATACGCGTTTGCATTTTGCGCCGGAGTGTTGATAATAATATCTTCAACTTCCGCGGATAGCGACTGTGCAGCCGGGAAACAACGCACGCGTACTTTGTTGCGTCTTGTGTGATGCCGGACACACTGAACTGCGCTTCCGCCTGAGCGAACCACAGCGCTGACTTGTCCGGCCATAAAACAGGTAATTTAATTCCAACACGGTTCACTACAGTACTAACCTGTGAGAGTGGTGATTGCTGTGTTTGCTGTTGAATTTGCTGTTGTAGGAGGCGATTTTGCTCTTGTAATTGGTGTAGCTGCTGTTGTGATTGTTCTATAGCCAAGGCGGTAACTAGCGTGTGAATAGGACTGACTTTATGTAGAAAACTGTATCACACGATGTCAGTCACGTCGGAGTCACCAAATGTGGGGATCACTACACTTACTGACTTGGTAGCTACAGTAAGCACAACATTAGAAATAACTGCATTTTTATTCTGCACAGAAATTTACACGGTTTTTCCTACAATACCGTCCAAAGATAACATTACATGTAAGGCACTCGATGTATTTGTTTACTATCTTTGTCATAAGTGCCAGCCATCTTGTTATAATTATGCTGGCATGGAAATCATAAAGAAGACGGCAGCTTACACGCTTTCACCGGCATTGCCTAGTGTGGCGAGGTCCAGCTGCTGCCCTCTAGGTTCCTGCGGTGGAGGGATGACGTGGTTTCTCCACAAACGTATTGGTAATGACGTACATTAGACAGATGTCCTTAATGGGAATCAGATGTCAAGAGCATATCGTGACGGAAAGAAGGGAATCCCCAGCTTATACTGGCACGCGCGCAAATTCCTAAGAGGAAGCTTGTAAGATTATTAGAGATTCAGAGATGCGATTGACATGAAATTGGATCAGTGGAAAGAAGAATTTAAGACCTACAAAATGAATATTCTCATGACTCTGAAAGATCATTGCTAACGGAGCGGTTTGTCACAAGTGGGCGGAGCTTACCCTCTCTCCAGCCGGCGACCCGGATTACTACAAAGAGAATGCAGACTAACCCTGTGTATTCCATTCTTTACACATTCGTTGATGAGACTTTGTCATTCATTGTGAACCAGTGTTGCTCAAGTAATACTCTGTGTTATTTAGTGTTTAAAAACGCGTGTTAGACAGGTGGTCTGTTCCAGTTCAGACCGATATACATTTAACATAATCAGATATTTCTTGCATGAAAGAAATAATTGTGGTTTGTGAATATAAGCGCTTCTAATCCCAATATGTGTTATGGGAATACAAACTAGTAAAGTTAGTATCGGCTCACATGAATAATAGTCAGAGAACGGATGGGAATTCGAATGTTCGCCATGGTGGTAGTGAGTTAGTGACTACATTCTACAAATAATTATTGGCCGTAATTAAGGACTCTGCAGTAGTAGGAAACCAGTGGAAAGTGTTAGATTACCCAAGAAGTGATGTGTAATTGAACCAGTGACGCTCACGTACGAATATTAGAATTCAATAATCGTATCAGGTTACGATAAAAAGGGAATCGAGTTGTGATGTCCAAGGACTGCAACCGCTAATCGGATAGTCCATTCGAGCTTATGAGTGGGTCTAGCCATATTATGTTATCTGAAGGTACCGAGCTCGATAGCTGCAGTCGCTTAAGTGCGGTCAGTATCCAGTATTCGGGAGATATTAGGTTCGAACCCCACTGTCGGCAGCCCTGAAAATGGTTTTCCGTGGTTTCCCATTTTCACACCAGGCAAATGCTGGGGCTGTACCTTAATTAATGCCACTGCTGCTTCCTTCCCACTCCTAGCCCTTCCCTGTCCCATCGTCGCCGTAAGACCTATCTGTGTCGGTGCGACGTAAAACAACTAGCAAAAAAAATATCTGAAGGTATATAAACAATACTTCAGTGACCAGTTTCCCATTTGTACATATGTATGTGAGTGCTCGTCAAACCCTGGAGTCTACTCTACCAGAGCGCCCCTTGTGCCTGCAGTGGTGGATTGGAGACAACCAGAACGCGTTATTGTGTCTGCAGTATTTCATCTAGGGATCATCCGGAACTTCCGACCGAGGTGATTGCAGATAAGACATCATGCACGTGACCCCGAAGAAGATTACTCAAGGACTCTCAGATAACGGGCCGTCAGGGATGGAGGCTAAACCCATAGGTATACCCTCATATGACAGCACGGCTACGCGCAGCAATGATAAGTACAAATCCATCATATTTCTAGGTATGAGAATCATGAGGGTCGCGTAAGATGTTAACTATGTAAAATATGTTTGTACATATATTTCCTGCGTGTAATTTAATAATGTATAGGTGACGCAATATGCGTGTATCAGTGGGGTAAAGTTTTATTTTTATTAGTGATTTTATGGGCTTCATCTGTGATTCTGGATAATCACGAATTTATTCCGGATTTTTTTTTGCATGAATTAGTATGTAAGGCTCCCATAGTGTTCGTGCTTGAGTGAATCACTTTCAAGGGTGGAATTTATACGTCAGCAAACTTCATAGTTCATTTCAAATTTGATTATTTGTGATGGATCTTCATAAATTTCCAAACTTATATTATTTCAATGCTTCACGACGTAATGCATGTATCCAGCTATTCTCCTTTAGATCTTAAGGAAGCTGATACATGGAAGAAAGAGATAATGGCTCGAGGTGCAATAATGATTTACATAGTTACGGGAGTGTATGCGAATTAAATTGCCTGTCGAATTAGAACCGCCTTAAGACGTATGTAACGTGGGTATGAGATAGATGTGTGTAAAGTGAAGGGTGAAACGATATGTGTGTGGAAGTGTTTAAGACGACAGAGTGAAAGATAATAATAATAATAATAATAATAATATTAATAATAATAATAACAATAATAATAATAGTAATAATAATAATAATAATAATAATAGTAATAATCATAGTGATGAGATGAATATGACTGAATATGGTCGAAATATTGATAAAGTATATTTGAATTCAGCCAGGAATGATTATTTGCCTGGAGAATTGTAAAAATATTATTATTGTTAGTTTCCGGACATCTAAGGAATTAGCAAAATATATTACATAGCCTCATCTTGAACACTTTTCTCTAGTGTTTCACTAATCTGCATCTACCCCAAGATAAAGGAAACCTTTCATAAACACAAGCTGATTTTCGTTAATCCACTATAGTTTCTCCATTTTCCCCCTAGGTATTCCGAGAAAATTTTTCCATCCGTTTACATGAAATGTATGCTAGAAAAACGGTCGTATAGTTGTCCGGTATTTGTCATTCCTTCCTTTAAAATCTGTACTGCAGTAACTTCCTTCCTGTTCCTTTCTTTCCAGTGGTTAAACGTCGCATAAACACATCGAAGACTTTTAACTACCCAAGGATTAAATAAATAAATAAATAAATGAATAAATAAATAAATAAATAAATAAATAAATAAATAAATAAATAAATAAATAAATAAATAAAGTCCGCCTCTGTGGTGTAGTGTGATTAGCTGCCATCCCCGCAGGCCCGGGTTCGATTCGCGGCTCTGCCACGAAATTTGAAACGTGATACGAAGGCTGGAACGGGGTCCACTCAGCGTCGGGAGGTCAACAGAGTAGAAGGGAGTCCGATTCCCTATTCAGCCTTCCTCGAATTGGTTTTCCGTGGTTTTCCAATTCTCCTCCAGGCAAATGCCCAGATGGTACCTAAGTTAAGGCTACGGCCACTTCCTCCCCTCTTTCGTACCCGTCCCTTCCAATTTTCCCATCCCCCACGAGGCTCCTGTTCAACATTGCAGGTGAGGCAGCCCGGACGTTGTACTGGTCGTTCTTCCCAGTTGTATCTACCTGACCGAAAGTCTCACGGTCCAGGACACTGCCGTTGAGGCAGTAGAGGTGGAATCCCTCGCTGAGTCCGAGGGTAAAGAACAACCCTGGACGGTAAACGTATTAAGAAAGAAAGAAAGAAAGAAAGAAAGAAAGAAAGAAAGAAAGAAAGAAAGAAAGAAAGAAAGAAAGGAGATCGTTGAAAGTGTGATCGCTGATGACTATGACCAGGATGAAGCAGGTGATATTATTACTCCTCAGCCAAAACTTCGTGAAATTAAAGGCCATTCAAACATTGTCATTAAATGCGTTGAAGATAACAAGGATGAAAACATCAGCGCGAGTTAATTATTAAAGAAATGTATGTTAAAAATTAAATAATTGAAAAGGAGGTTCAACCTATTCAATACATAAACGAAAGAAATGTAGTAATTACATTCTTATTTAAATGGGACCGGTTTCGACCTTAGTCCAGGTCATCATCAGCCGTAAAAATATGTACAATGTTTATGAATATTGGAGAACAGTTAAATACCGTAGGTCAGTTTCACACTCTGTAATGCACAAAGTCACAATACTATCAACTAATATACGAAGATCATAAATAACTTGAAGTCGCAGACGAATAGATTTGTAGTAGAAAGCCGCCAGCTCCTGGTGATCAGCGCGGCACATTCAAGGTCATGCGCTGCGGTCGAACGCCAAAGTAGAGTGGAGAATGTTTTGAAGGTCCAGAATTTGTCACGGTTGCGGGAAGTTAAGTACGTATATAAAAAAGAAATGTATGTCAAAGGAAGATCAGCAGTAAGCGTGTCTAATAAATGTGCGCCTTGATTCCCATGTTCTAATTCCGTACTGCACTAGGTGTTCTGTACTTTGTAGGGTCCTATATCGCATTGCATTATATCTTGTTTGCTAAATAAACTTTGTATTTCTTAATTTTTAAATACTGCACTGTACACGATCTTTTTACTGAACATAGTGTTTAACCTCGGCTCACAACGTAGAGCCTCCATTAGTCCGTATTAGTGAGATTCTACTGACTGGAAGTCTCAGGAATTAGTCCCAACTAATTTGCACGAAATATACAAAACATTTCTGTGAGCATTTTTCAGTGTTAACCGCCACATTTGGCTGCATGGCGGTGTTTCAGGGCAAGGCCGGTCAGCCATGAAAGCAGTCTGTTTCACTGAAGAAAGAAGTAGAGCAGTGGTACATTTTAACTCATCCTTGGTGCTCTCCCCTGTCGATGACATCCACGGTATCCCCTGCCTGGCCGAGGGAGTTGGCCATGCGTAGTTGTGAGCTTGCATTTGGTAGACGATCGGTTCGAATAGCCCCCTAATGATGGTTTTCGTGGTTTCCCATTTTCACAGCAGACAAATGCTCGGGCTGTACCTTATTTAAGTCCACGGCCGCTTCCTTTCCATAAAACCTGTCTGTGTGAGTGCAACGTAAAGCAGATTGTAAAAAAAAAAAAAAATCCTGATTGGAGCTTAGATGATGACATCAGCTAACAGTGAGACATCGAGTGACGAACGAGAGTCTACTTACAACAGACCAAGCGAGTTCTCTGCGAAACGTAAATAATATCACCTTGATTTCTTGAAAGATTGGCAAGATACCCGTGCTTCGCTACGGTATTATACTGAAATTTATAATTGAATGCTTAACATTTTATATATAATCCGCCAAAATTCGCGATCTGACGGCAAAGTTCCTCCCATTTTTCAATCTTTCTTTCCAACAATCGATTTCGTACTTCCCGGTCTAGCTCCAGGTATTCCGCCTGGTCAGTTGGGTCCCTAAATCTTTGCTATCTTTTCCTATAAGCATTCTTAATATGGATCAAATCCTTGAAGAGATCCGATGTGGTGTCGTCTTGGGTGCCTTGGCGATACTGAACCCGCAGCCGGACTGCATTCGTAGTCAATACCGGCCATTACCCGTTTCCTGCGCGATCCGCACATTTTGACGACGGTCCAGAACATTGTTTTATTATTATTATTATTATTATTATTATTATTATTATTATTATTATTAATTTTATGTGAACCCCGTAGCGAGATGCAAGATCGTTACTTGGCGGTAAATTACATCCGCTGTCATTGTCATTTGCTGACAATGTGACCAGCACCATTTTCGCGCGTAGGCAAGTGCGCAGGATTTCGGGCGATACGAATGTTTACCGGCGTCTCAATCCTATATACTGCCTGCTCTATGCTATGCGGTTAACATGCTTCTCAGCGTGAGCTCTTAGTTTCACGAACCTCCGCTAAGGGCGCCAGCTAACGCACCCAACTTATCTGCGTACCCACGTTATTGTGTTCTAGTGCGTTTGCATCTATCATTTATGTGTGTGTGTCTCGGGTTTGAAATAATTAATAATTGTTATGTTCCTTTCTGTAGCCTATATCAATGCAGGAAATCCAAATTCTTCAGGCGTGAGGATTCCTGTTATCCCACCAAGTAAAGAACTTTGGGAAAATTGGCTTAACGCTATATCAAGGCAAGGATCAACCAAGGGTAATCAGTGGATTTCATGCGATTATTCTCGTGTTTGTAGCCTGAATTTTAGAGATGGAGATAGAAGATAAAACTAAAAGAAAAATATATTTCAGCTAGAGAGCGTGCCTAGTCGGTCTTCGAATTATCCCTATTACCTTCAAACCAGAAAAATAGCTCCACGAAAGACCAGACAGCGACAAGATATTTCTTCAGAAGAAATCTGTGATGAAACAAGCTCTTCAACAGCAGGAAATGCATTGGATGACGAGTACGAAATTCATTCGAACAACGATGTATCAACCCAAGTTAATATTCCAACGAGTAAGAATGACAGCAGTGATCGGAAAATGAGACATTAGAGGCTCCGATCAAGAATTCTAAGACTGCGATAACAGCTGATGACTAACCATAATGAGGTTAAAAGACTACAGAGACAATTCGAAGGCAACCCAGAAATTGATCGTCTGATTAAAGTAAAGGAAGCAGCCAAATATAAAGGAAAAATCAAATCCATAATTTTCGCAAGACAAAATCCGGGCAATCAGAACAAATCACGCGATACTACGTGGCATGGAGAATAGTATCCCAAACGGTTACCAATATGGCAGGACGTCTGGTCGAGTGTCAGCTCCGTCACAAAGTACTCTGGACAGGTAGCCTAAATGGAAATTGTTGATAGTGTTTGTCGAGATTTCCCAGTTAGTGAAGGAAAGACTTAGAGCTGAATGTAAAACTCTTAGACCAACAGAGAGGAGTGTAACAGTGATCGCCGATTAAATGGCTGATTAGGTACGGCTCCTCTACAACCTAACCAGTGACAAGTTCGTTTGCGTGGTAAATGTTGAAGGTGTATGCGGCACTAATATTGTA
Organism: Anabrus simplex; assembly: GCF_040414725.1. NCBI lineage: Eukaryota > Metazoa > Arthropoda > Insecta > Orthoptera > Tettigoniidae > Anabrus > Anabrus simplex. Next base: position 232,101,777 of record NC_090272.1, on the reverse strand, counting down.
AAATCTCCTGCTCTCGCGAATAGACTGTTGTGTTTTCTTGTAATCCAACTTTCAAAGAAGTTCTCTAGTCCTGCTGCCTACTTCCTCATTAAAGGCTTAGAAGTCTCCGATCTATCCCTTTTAGATCAGAAATGATTACTGTAATGCCTTTCGGCAAAACAATCAAGACTGTGTGCATTTCTATTCACCAGCAGATAAAATACTTACAATGGCTGAATGATGATTTCATCGAGTACGTTGAAATAATTCCGTGGGAATCAAAACGTGACAAACTGAAGTGTCTGACTAATGAGACGGCAGATGCTGTCTCGCTAACTATGAAATTTATAGTGGAATGTTTGTCTTATCTGTTAAAATATTGGTTATTTTATGTTCTCACTGGATGATTTTCTGGAGAAGTGATAGAAACTCTACTTAGTTCAGTGAGATTGGGTGGTGGATTTAATGACATGACGAACGCACGCACTGAATTATGTGCTTTAAAACGTATCCTGAAATCTGGCCATGAACAAAGGGTCAGCGAAATAGTGATAGACATTTTTCTTGCGTCCACTGCTAGTAAATGACATTAAGAAAAGGACTGAAAACGTTCTCCTTTACTCGTGTCGAGAAAATTCTGAAATTTGTATGTACCATGCAGCAGTGGGATGATCTTAATGTATCTACTGTAACTGGTAAGATTTATGTATTTTACGTTTCTATATCTTAAGCCAAGCTCAAATGTGAAATGTTAGTTTCTGTATGTGCATTATCTTCTCAATTAGTAACATGCCAAGGATTATTTTTCATTTTATATTGGTGTTACGGACCAAGTCTCATTTAACCAACATGTGCTCTGGGTGCGGTAAGTGCTGCCATCTGCAATGTCGCTGTAAACGCAATTCTCGCGGCACAGAGCAGGCAGTAGGCCTATATAGAGACTGAGATGGCGTTGCGAATGATATCCAGTACTTCCGTCTTCCGTGCATTATTGACCTTATTATAGAGGTGAACAATTGTACGGACAATATCATTCCTATCGTTTATTTCAAATGTGTGAACATTTTTATTTATATGCCAGGAGAATCTACTGTAATCTAACTTTAAGTTCTCCAAAGGAAAAAAAGGCTCTTGAAAACGAACCAAGGAAAGATTAAAAATGATCGGTTTATGATCAGAATTAAGTACAGTATGAACAATAACATCAATTGGTCTCAACTCCTTTTTCACCCCACGGCCATTAAGTTGATACCCCCCCCCCCCCAAATAAGACGTGTTTCTTTATGTTTAAAGGAGATTCCAAATACCAGTGTTGACGTCTGTTACCTTCAGTTTAGAGATATAATTATCCCATAAAAATAATTCACTTCTTTCACTTCCTTTCACACTCCCTCCCCCGTGTATTTTCTGGAAAAATACTTGTTTCTTTATTAGTAAAGGATCTTATAAATACCAATTATCACGACTGTAACATCTTCAGTTTTTGAGATATGTGTCCTGATAAAAGGAATTCAACTCGTTTTCACCTCCCCCCAAATGCGTTTTTCTTTGTTTTTAAAGGAGATACAAATATCAAATTTCACGTCTGTAACAACTTTAGTTTATGTTAGATGTAAGTATCCTCATACAATAAATTCAATTAACTTCTCAATTCTTTCACCCCCCTTCATTGGATTTTCCGAAATCAAAGAAATACGTGTTTCTTTACTTTTAAAGCAGATTCCAAATACCAATTTTCACGTCTGCAACATCTTTCGTTTTTGAGATAATAGTATCTTCATACAAATATTTCAACAAATTCTTCAATTCTCCTCCCTCCACCTTCAAGGGATTTACGAAAACAAATAATACGTATTTCTTTATTTTAAAAGGAGATTCCAAATAACAAACTTCACGTCTGTAACACCTTCGGTTTTTGAGATATCAGTATCCTAATAAAAATAATTGAACACCATTTTCAGTAATTTTTACCCCCACCCCCACCTAAGTGTTTTTTCCGAAGACAAAAATACACGTTTCTTTATTTTTAATAGAGATAAAATACCACTTTCCACTTTTGTAGCATGTTGAGTTTTTGAAATGTACTGTAGACATGCTCGTTTTAAAATTTCACCCCATTTTAGTTCCCTTTACGTGGAGTTTCCGAAAACAAATTACCTATTGAACCATTCTGTTCATGGTCAAAGAATGTTGATTTTATAATAATTATGGGAATTTTATGAGACTACAAAGAAAGCGCCTTGGTGGCATTTTATTGTGTAGAGTATATAAGATTGCGCGTTTTTCGTGAGAACGTAGCGTCAGAAGCGAGCTGAAGTTTCTAGATTCTCATTAAAATTTAGTACCCCAGCGAACCTCTTCACTTGCAGCTTGGGACGCACGCAGCTCCGTGAGATATCGCGGGAATTTTACATTGGAGGGGAAGGATTTTATTCAATATCTTCGATTACAAGATGAATGCAGAGGATTGGATACAAGAACTGCAATCAGGATATTTTTCTGAAAATGTTGATACGCGGCATGGCTCTAGTTGTAATCACAATAAAAGTATGAGTACTTAATATGCATATCGCGGGAGAAATTTTCCACACCGCGGGCGCGCGCATGAAGCCCACACACGTAGAGCGTGGTGGCGTGGATGCGAGACTGCTAATATATACGACTGCCGAGTGCGCGAGAATCATTTCTCTGTGTGCATCGCCGTCACGTAAGCGTCTGTCACGTCGCTGCTCAGCGAAGAGAAGACCACTTTCATCTACAAGCAACGCAGTCAGAGTTCACCTTACTTGGGAGGTTTTCTCCCACATCACGAGTGGATTGGACACTGCTCATCCATCACGGTGAAGCGGTAATTGGACCGAAGCTGTCGGGTATTCTTCACGGCATCGAGGTGCGAACCAGGACCATCGGCGACGTCCAATCAACACGATATCGAGAAGACGATCATCAAGTCACCTGAACGAGCTGCAGAGAACATCACAGCCGACCAGGATGTCACCAGTCATCGAACCACAAGTGCTGTCACCAGCTTCTAACGTCAACATGATGGCGTAAATTCGCAGTGTCCATAAGGGGGACTGTACAGTTATATCATCAGACACAGGTCAGATAATTCCATTGTTTAAGCATGCAGTAATACGATAACGGCTAAGTCAATTGTAGATAGATTTGGCCTTCTGCCAATATGTAAATAGGTTAGTATATGAATGTCCATGTACATAGAAGCTATGCCCAGGACTCAAGCTTGGTTAAATTGTTAATATTTGCATGTTGTTAGTCTTGTTTGTTTCGTTAGTGTCATTATTGCAAATATTATATCCAAGGTAGAGAATTTGAGCTCGTGTATTTCATTTCACCGGGACCTATACGGTCTTATATGAGTGTAACCAAGACAAGCAGTTTAGGTACTAACAAGGTGCATGTGCAGTGTAGACTGTAATGTTAGTTGTCGAATGGAGAAAGCCTAAGATCTTCTATATCCCTTAAATACACTCGGGTTGGCGTATCAAGCTGAGCAAGTCATATCGTAAGAAGCCTATAAGAATTGAGGAAAAATATTATTGTGCCCAGAGTATTGAGTTGAGGCCATAAAGAGAATAAGAAATAATACTTAAGTAATAATCTGTGAAGGTGAGTGCCAATAAGAAGGCCAGGGTATGTATAGGAATGTGCCGCTGAGAGCACCAATGCTAAATGATGAACGGGCCTGTCGTATTTGCGTTTATCTGCGGTAGAGTGTTGAATTTGTAATGTAAGGAATAAAATGGCCTGTAGTAATTATATTATAATGAGGGCAATAGGTATGTCAGATTCATGGGCCGAGAAGAAGAGAGAGAGTCGCTCCCCTGTCTCTGTTTTCGTGCTGTCAGCTGAGGGAGATATTTATGAGAGAAAGGAATGGCTGCTCAGTTTGTACAAAAAAACCGAGGTGTTGAGAGGCTAATATGGGTCGTTTCTGACGTCAGGACACGAAAGTATGAAAGTAGAAACTGTGTGTTTGTCTGTCAAGAATATGGGAGAGCAGTGACCTTTTTATATTATGGTCCGGAAGACGAAATTTTATACGCGATTGTCGATGTCATTCATAGAGGCACATAACTAGTTAGATGTATCTGCATGAAGTAAAATATAATATGTTCTTCTCATTTATGTGTTGTCATATGGTTGTTGTTTTTTGGGAGGGTCTCGCGATCGATTCCCAGACAATAGAGTGTATATTGGATGCTTGTTTAGAACTTGTAGGATAATTAGGAGCACTGAGGCATAGATTCATGTTAGAAATAAATTAGGTTCTTTGTAGATATGAGTTGCCTATGAGCAGATTTATGTTTAAATTAATTTTATTTGACGTAACCATTATGGTGGTTGTTGCAGTGACTGATGTTTACGTGATGCAAGTCATCATTGTTTATATGTCAATCGAGATACCCGTTTTTGTCAAGAAACCAACTAAATTTGTTTATGACTATCATGTCAGTTATATAAAATTCCTTTGATATTTGTTAATTATCAGAATTTTTAGATGATTGTAATAAACCAGTTTGTTAAAATCTAAAATGCAGCTCAACCGTTGTGTATTTTTGGCTAGTGTTAGTTAACATCTTGCACATTTTTATTCCTCTTCATTTATTTTATTTTATTACGTTAACGCTTTCCTTACCCGATACCCCTGAAGAATGCTGTTACGACGGAGCTGATGAAGAGGATAGTCATGCAAGGTAAGCTATGGGCCATAATGATTCACTTGGCGGTGAGTGTATTGTTCACTATAATGCACTTGGTCCGATCTCAGCACTGGCTTGACGTTGACTAAGTCATTATAGCGCACACTATGTTTCTTTACTTTTACAGGAGATTCCAAATACCATATTTTACGTCTGTAACATTTTACGTTTCTGAGATATACTGTAGATATAGTCTTTCTAAAAATCCGCCCTACTTTTCACTCCTGTTTAATCCGCATTAATTGGATTTTCCAAAAACAAAAAACGTGTTTCTTTATTTTTAAAGGTGATTCCAAATACCAATACCAATTTTCAGGTCTGTAATATCTTCAGTTTCTGAGATATAAGATATAAGTAAGGCATTTAACCCATTTTCATCCTTTTTCACCCCTCCTAGAGGGATTTTCTGAAAACAAAATAATACGTGTTTCTTTATTTTTAAAGGAGATCCCAAATACCAATTTTTTTATTCGTCTGTAAACTTTTAGTTTTGAGATATAGATACACTCATTTTAAAAATTCACCCCCCTTTTCATCCCCTTAGGCGGAAGAGTCAGTCAGTCAGTCAGTCAGGACATGTTATTTTATATATGTAGATGAGAATTATAGACACTAAAACGATAAAAATAGGCAAGCAAATAGCCAAAATAGTCATGTAATTAGGCACTCACGTGTAAAATAGGCATGTAGAAAGTTACTTCTAATTCAATAACACACTCAATTACTATAAAAAGAATTTACAACACGCAACTTTGAATTGTTTTTCGATAACAAACTTGTTCTCCTGTCAAGCAGAGTGTTTTTGTAGAGAGAAAGATTTCTCAACATCACATGAAGGGATCGGCAAAACGGCAATGAAGCCATTTCATCTGGTTGTAGTTCCATTGTTTCATCTACCACACCTCGTAGGACCCTGGCTACTTTTACCATCGCTTTGAATTCTGGATTCTGTTGCAAGATCCTACCGAACTTTTGCTGACAGCGCCTACGTTTTCAGAGGTTCGGTCAAAACTGCCACAACCCTAAATGTCTCCACCTGGGGCATGCCATTCTTTTCCAACTCGGTGATCGCTCCCGGAAGCTTCTTGAAGTTTGCCTTCAGAAATGCCAAATCGGATGGAACTGATGGGCAGCTTCTCTTATGCAGACAGCATTCTCTCCATGCATGGCCTGAATGAAACTGGGCAACTGTCAGGGCAGTGAAATAAAATCTTGAAAATTTGAACAGTAGTGTGCCCACTTCTCATTCACAGAGAAGATTAAAACATAGGTTGGATCTAACTTCGTGTTTACTGCTATAAAATGACTTTTTAAGTACGATGACTGCAGGTAATTCTTCCGTACCGTTGAGGGACATGGTATTACTTTGCTCGTGTATCTTCTTAAAAATTATTTGAATGTTGGATGCTCCCGTTTATGCGGGACGGGGTATTAGCTCCCATCATTGCAGTGCATAGGTCTGAAGAAAAGTCTTGTTGGTCACTGTTCACAGTGGACTGATAGACATGCTAATTTCATACAGCTGCCTGTACTTATGTCAGATGCATCGCAGTATTTCTATGTTGATCTATATGGTATTTTTTCACACTTGATCTGAAAAGTAATTAAACTGACTTAAATTACAGTGCTCCTATAACTTAAATCATTACAGTTGGGCTTAGTATATATCGTACATTTGTTTCATAAAAAAACTATTAGAGGTGATGTTTCCAGAAGTAAAAAACTTTAAAGTAGGAACAAAGGAATTTTTATTTTACGTCGAAATATGTCCTTAACGACTTTTTAGTTATAGGTTGGCAGTAACATGTCGAGTTCACCGGGTGAAAAAAAAAATTACGTAAAACGATACCTCAGTAGCGCAGAGGAGAGATCCTTAATTTATGCTTGCCCAGAGACCCACCAAGCTGACCTAGTGGTATTCTTACTTATGTAAAAGAATTAAAACGGAGCCACTATAAATCTCAGATTTGTGAACATTTTGTTTGTTGCTGTTCGCCGGCTTTGGGCAGTCAGGTCAGCTGTCATGAAGACTATATTCTGTTGCCTGCATCATGTGTGCGCACAAGGCTGCCACCCTCGTTGAAAATTAGAAAACCGTGTGATTTGAAATTGTCATAACAAGCGACTATAACCTTACTTTTTATCACAATTTAGAAAGACTCTACGGGATTCTAGAGGCATATTTCCCAGTTGCGATGTACTTGTTAATAATAAAAATAAATAGTGCTAGACACACAAGAGATGTAAACCACATCATCTTCGAGTGCAATAGAACTATCCCCTATCACATAGAATTGTTTTATACCCTTGAGCACATTCCGGTTCCCTTTCCAACACGAATCCAGCTGCTACCTACGTGTATACAGTGCAATTGACAAGTACTTGGCGAAAACTGGTGTAAATAAATAACAAGTTCATTTAATTCAAGTTTTTTTCTTTTGTTGATTTTCTTTTCTCTGGCATGCTCTGTTCTAGTCCTTTCTGTCATTTTTGTATTTTACTTTGTTGTCCAAATGTTTTTTCTCTTTTCTGTAACATTTTAATCATTGTACATTGTTGATAGCCAAATGTCCTAAGGACGAAGATCACAGTGAAGGAAGAAAGAAGTCCCCACACAGCTAGCATCGTGCCCAACTTGCACAACCACCTTCTACAATTAAATGGAACAGAACGGGAATACGATTTTTATTAAAACAAAGTCCGGCTCTACGGCTAAATGGTTAGCGTGCTGGCCTCTGGTCAAAGGGGTCCCGGGTTCGATTCCCGGCAGGATCTGGAATTTTAACCAAAATTTGTTAATTTCACTGGCACGGGGGCTGCGTGTATGTGTCGTCTTCATAATCATTTCATCCTCATCATGGCGCGCAGGTCGCCTACGGGACTCAAATCAAAAGACTTGCATCTGGCGAGCTGAACTTGTCCTCGGACACTCCCGGCACTAAAAGCCATACGCCATTTCATTAAAACAAAGTATTTTACAAAAGATAATTTATTACGTAAATAATGTACACATGACTACCACTCAGTGACTGGCCTCTTGGCGATCCAAGCTTTGATGGCGGGCAGGGCGTTCACCTTGTCGTAGACAACCTTGAGGTTGGGGTAGTCATCAGTCACGGGCTTGCCGAAAAGCACTCCCCAGGTGTCGAGGTGACTGGAGAAGTATAGGTCGGCCCACGTGAGCTGCAAAAAAAAAAAAAAAAAAAAAAAAAGTGCCACAAAGCATTAACATTCTGCTTGACACAAACACAAAAAATATCGGCGAAGAATTTGGGATCTAATGGGAACAAATACCAGACAGGGACCACTTCCACAACCCTTCACTGACTACACACGGGGCGCTGCTAATGAGTGATACCTCGCTCGACTTGGAGCGAGTTAAACATGGACAGTGAAATACGCCGCAACTTACATTAATATTACTTTGCTGAAAACTTAATGTCTGACTGTGCTTAACAGAGGAACAGGGAGCGTGCTCCCTTTAAACTGAACTATGGCAGCCACATCAGGTGGCTTTATTGATTTACTACTAATTTAACATTATAAATCTGGCATCATTTCGCACACAACTTAAGTATTTCCAGTGCTTAACACCAGGGCTTCCAGTACTATGGATTGCCCCCAAGAATGTCCACCTATATTATCACAGGCCCTTAGCTCTCATCAACCTGTTTCCACTTCGCAAAGAAGTACTACGCCTGTACCCGTTCGAGTTCCATACTCCCAGACATTTCGACGTACAGCTGTCCGACCGCTACGGCAACCAGTTCATAGTCCTTGGAAGAACTTTTATAATGGACAACGCACTCCAGTTGGTTCATCGATATCATTTAACCCTTACAGACCAGTTCCTTCAGCACCAAGCATTGCATGTGTGAACAAATTTGTTGAGCATTTTCCGACAGCCATTTATATCGACTGATTCCGGAGTTACTCCTAATAACATTCGCGAGGTGATCACAACTATATTATTGCAGGAACATAGTGGCGGTTCACCGTAATGGACAGTATGTGATGCAGTTGAACTGTCGTTCCATTCAGTCAAATAAATACAGTCTACAAGCAGTCTTACGAGAATACTGTGTGTCAGTCTGTGCGGTACAAGAAAACTGGCTACATTTAGAAACAGATTTTCGACTACCTGGATACAACTTTCTCTGCACTGCCCGTGCGGAAGGATATGGCGGAGTTGGTGTTCTTATTAAACAATAATTAAAGTATGATACCATAGCTCTTGATCTGTCGGGCTGAAGTTTAGAAGCATATGCTATTCAAATTACTCTTAACAGTGTATCACTTGCCATCGTGTCCGTCTACCGCCCCCCCCCCCCCCTCCGGATGTTAGTACCGCCAAGCAAGATTTTCTAAACTTTTATCACAACTTGATCTTGGATGACTTCAACGTTCATCATGCCAGTTGGGAATGCATCTCCTGTGATTCTTTTGCTACCGGTACCGTAATTATTTGTTGGAAGTACTGCATGAAGAAAATTTCGTTTTTTAGTATGATGGATCAGGCACTCGTGTGACGTTCCCATCTCAGGCACCTTCTGCTGTTGATCTCTCTCTCTTGTCTCTGGATATTGGCTGGCAAGCCCTAGATGACACTCTGCGTTGTTGTTATCTGTTAAAAGCACGCCTCTCCTATCACTCAAGATATTTACCACCCCTCGCTGGAACACTCGGAAATAAACTGCGAAAGTTATCGTGACTGTATACTGGACATTTCAACCCAAAAGAAACACCTAGATCAAGAGTATACTTCCTTTTGTGATTTTTGAGTCTTGCTGCTAGTCTTACGGTCCCACAAAATAAACCATTTATTCCTGGAGGAAAACATAAGGCTACTCGCTGGTGGAACGCAGAGTGCCCGGCTGTAAGTAAATGAGAGATATAAAGCTCTCCGCACTTTGCTTCAACTGAAGCTAATTTTCTACTCGTCCGTCAAGCCCAAGCTAGAACCAAGCAGTTGTTGAAGTACAAAAAACGTCAGAGCTGGAGACAGTTTCGTAGATCTATTTCTCAATCGACACCTACGGCTACCGTGTGGAACAATATCAAACGTCTTCGAGGATCCCTCACCTTAAGTCATCTTAAAACAGCGTGCTCCCTGCCACTATAGGAAGAACTTTTAGAGAAGATCGCTCCCCCTTCAGTCAAACCGACATTCGCGGCTTCTCACGATTCATCCGACCATGATCTCCTACATCCGCTCAACATGGACGAACTGTTCAATACCCTCAAAACAAGGTCGAATATCTCTCCAATGCTTCTGTCATGCCTCCAGTTGGACACAAAGGCTTCTGAACCTGTTGAACCGAACGTGGACAAAACGTCTCTATCCACATTTATCCAAACAAATCCGTCTCGTCCCCATCCTGAAACCTGGTAAGAACCCTCATTTATCATCTTCTTATCAACAGCTCTCACTATTGCCCTGCAATTTGAAGACATTGGAAAGATGATAAAACATTGACTAGAATGGTGGCTGGAACATCATCGCCTCCTGCCGGACCGTCAATATTAGGCTTCAGACGAGGGAAAGGAACAACGCACACCCAAGTTAATCTTATTACAGATGTCAAATTGGGCCTCACAAACAACAATTATATACGTGTGCTTTCCAGTCCTTTCATCGAAAATGTGTGCTCTTGGAGGCCCTGAACCTTTTGTTGGAAACCTTTACTCGCGACCGGCAGGTCGTCATGACACACAATGGCAAGACAATTGGTCCCCGATTCTCCTCCTTTGGCTTCCCTCAAGGCTCTATTTTGGCACCTTTCTTATTTAATGTATATACAGGAAATCTCTCGTGGGTATTCCACCCTACAGTGGGTACTCTCCAGTGTGCTGGTGATGTCTGTTTCTATACGGTGAGAAGGACTATTGATCAATGCCAAGAAGAAATAACGGATGCAACCGTATTAACCAAGTCGTCCGGAAATTTGAACTTGGTATGAATATGCTGGGAGCGATTAACAGCACATGATGGGGCTCGGATCTTCGAACTGCACTTTTGCTCTATAGGCACTAATTTGGATCGTCCTCTGCTACAGTTTTGGCCAAACTTGGTAAATGCCAGTATAAGGCGCTTCGGATATGTATTGGGGCGATGAATTCCACTCCAACCAATGCTTTGTTAGTGGAAACTTTGGAGCCTCCACTCCGTCTACGCTGGCACTAACTCACTGCTACGTATCTCCTTCAATTATACCAATTAAGGGATAATCAACTCCTGACGGCGATTACGCGGTCTGGCATCGGTGGTACAAACACCAAGATATTGGTTGAAGATTTGAGGATCACAAATGGATTCATGGAAATTAGTACGTCCCCATCCTGCCTAATTTCTACACTGCTTATGAGAGTACTATCAAACATCTGACGTTAAGCTGAATATTCCATTCCAGTGTCGACAGTGCTGTAATACTACAAGAGTTTTTTTTTACTATCGGACCGACATACGCCAAATATACACAGATGGCTCCAAATCTCTGAATTCAGACGGTTGTGCCTTCATAGACATAATAAATAACAGAAGTGCACAGTTTAAATTGCCTGGTGTCCCCTCTATATACACAGCGGAGCTAACTGCTATACTAGCTGCATTACAACATGCGATAGCAGTCCAACAATCTGCCGTTATATTTCTCTCAAGCAGCACTGGAGAAGTTGAAAGTATCAACCAACAGTGCCAATAATACTTTACTGATTTACACAACCCGTCGCCTAAAACTTGCAGGTAAATCAACAGGTCTTCCTGGTAACGAGCGTGCAGATCAGTTAGCGGCAGACTGGAATTCAGTACAGTTCCCTCTCCTCAAGAGAAGATTGAGTGGCAGATCACGAGGAAACCACTATCACCAAGTTCCTTCTGCTCGTTGCTACAAGAAATATTACTGTTCCAGAAAGTTTATAGGTGGCATGGCTCGTCTCAAATTCAATCATGGACGATTCCCACACAGTCGCCTCTTTGTTCATACTGTGACTGTTGTGTTTTGTAATCAACAATGGCGGGGTCAAGTCGTTCGCTGGGCAAAGGAGAATGTTTTTTAATTTTTTTTTTTTTTTTTTTTTTACGATTTGCTTTTACGTCGCAACGTAGGTCTCATGACGACGACAGGAAAGGAAAGGGCTAGGACTGGGAACTGAGCGTGGCCCTAATTAAGGTACAGTCCGAGCATTTGCCTTGTGTGAAAATGGTAAACACGGAAAATCATCTTCAGGACTTCCGACAGTGGGGTTCGAACCCACTATCTTCCGAATGTTAACTGACAGTTGTGCGACGCTAACCACACAGCCAACTCGCTCGGTCGACGTCATAGAGATTATGGCGTGATTGGATGATGTCATAGAGGTTATAGATACAACATGGCGGGTCAAGCATGTGGTCGTGCATTCCCGGCATTCTTCAATTTGAAGTGCTTGCTTATATTAACGACAATGGATATACATCTGTTTTTGCAACTTTTCCTGACTTAAATTATTTGATAAATTATATTTTGGACACTTTACATGTACGGTCGCCGTCGCATTATGTCATGATCTGGCTAACTCCGCGCAAGTGTTTTGAGGTAGCAGCCATCAATAAACGCTAACATGAGTTCGTGCTCTTGTTTACAACAAGAATGGTTTTCTCGATATAGCGTACTATGGTGTAACATGTAACATGGTGCTGGAAACACAGCGTACATTGCTGACGTAAAATACCCTTATTTCGAATTTATCAAGCAAAGCAAGATGTGCAGCTTTATTATCCCACCTCATGTATGCTTAACAAAAACGTCTCACTCCATAGAGCAAGAAACAGGCAAATTCACGGCCGATCACTACTCATTCCCCCGAGATAATTCGGCAGGTAAAAGTCCAGTCTCTGACCCGAATCCAGCAACACAGAAATCCACTTCAGGGAAACTGGGGATCTCAGGTACAATTGTGAATTGCCAAGAGTTGAACCTAAAAGAGAGAGGGTAAAACCATGCCTCAGAATGGGCAGAATGGATCTGTTTTCCCCACCTTCTTATATGACAGCCATGAAAGTACAGTCGCTCCGAATAGAATGAGCGCAAGGTATTCTTTTAAGTTCCTCGCGTTCAAAAAATTAAAAAATTTGGTATCAAAATCATTAAAGCATACAACACTATTAGGCTTATAATTTGTTCCAAGTTTTCGCTATGAATGTACTTAAACAATGTTTACCATAATACTGGGTTTTATGGAAATGAGAACACTGAAGCTTGTTCACTACCCCTATAACTGGACTTACATCCAGGCACACAGCACATTAAACTATAAACAGAATGCACACGTATCTGAAAATATAAAGAAAGTACTTTCAGATAAGAACATGAAAACATACAATAATACTAATCACCACGGACGTTATCAGAATAAATAAGTTATTTAAGAACAAACAGCTTCTTATTGCACTCAAAGAGACTCTATAGCTTTTTAAGAAAATAAATACATATAATTTACGATTATAATATTAAAATTTTCCGTAAATGTTTGGTAAAATCACGACTTACATAAATTAAAACAAACACATGCTAGCACTCCAACTGCCGCCATTATGGACAGTTAGGTCGGTTAAGGTCTGAGGTACTGTAGTTGGCCTTGATTAAACATAAGCAATCGATCAAACATATACCCATATTTCTGACTCCTCTGTACATGGGAGGTGAATTATAATTTGATAACAACTAAAATAACAGATCAACATATAATACTGTACTATGCAATCATTCTTTTTAAGATACTATACACTACAGTGCAGGATACCAAACCTGTTGGATCCCATAATTATGCAGTGGAGCTAGACGTGGAGTGTGTTGATTAGCTCCGCCACTCGCTTAATATCCCACCGTTTGCTCAGAAGTGCATTTGAGGGCGAAGACTACGTAGGTATACAATATGTCTACTCCAATGAGCTACAATAACATCAGCGCTCCCTGCGGAAGCAAGTTGATAAAGGGCAGCCATGTTAACGGTTGTCAAAACAAAGAGAGTTGGAGACAGTGAAATGGTGCGTGGCGATTGATCATCGTACATTTTAAGAAATGGAAAGTTAGATTTTCGCTTTCGAGAAAGCCAGTCATATGCTTGCGTATGTATGGTGATTCACAATGTTCCCCTTTTCCGACTTATCGTAAATTATTATTTCTTGGTAGCCTGTTTAACTGTTCCTGAGAGTCCTGTTTTGCCATCCTTTTTTGGTGTGTGATTCACTGAAGTTCTTTCTTTGTTTTCTCCACAATGGTCTTGCAGGCTATGTGTCACTCTCTATGTCTTGTGCGTGGGCATTGGTTTGATGTAGGCCTATTTCAATCAAACGTTCACCAAGCATAGTAAAACAGTATTTTACAGCTGTTTGTGAAAGTTATGAAGTGTTTATTGTAGATGTAGATGGAGAGGGTATGTAAGTCTCTGGTAAGTCCCCAACTAGAGAATGGTTCCAGTGTATGGGACCCTCACCAGGATTACTGATCCAAGAACTGGAAAAAATCCAAAGAAAAGCAGCTCGATTTGTTCTGGGTGATTTCCGACAAAAGAGCAGCGCACAAAAAAGGTTGCAAAATTTGAGCTGGGGAGATTTGGAAGAAAGGAGACGAGCTGCTCGACTAAGTGTTATGTTCCGAGCTGTCAGTGGAGAGATGGCGTGGAACGACATTAGCAGACGAAAAAAATTGAGTGATGTCTTTAAAAATAGGAAAGATCACAATATGAAAGCAAAGCTGGAATTCAAGAGGACGAATTGGGACAAATATTCGTTTATAGGAAGGGGAGTTAGGTATTGGAATAACTTACCAAGGGAGATGTTCAATAAATTTCCAATTTCTTTGAAATCATTTAATAGGCTAGGAAAACAACAGATAGGGACTCTGCCACCTGGGTGACTGCCCTAAATGCAAATCAGTAATGACTGATTTATTGATTAATTGACTGATGTCAGTCGCATTAAGGGAATGTTCTAAGTCCTATCTCCGCCATGTTAAATTTGTCAACTTCATGTTCCTTTTTCTCATTAAGTGTGTAACCTATTGAAACAAAACCTCACAGATATTTATATATATATTTTATTTTTAAATGGTTGTTTTTGGAAACGTGTGTGTTTGTAAATAATATTTTAATATGTATTTTTCAAATGTTAAAATTTCAACTTATTTCTCTACGAAAACATAAAATATTATTTTTTCTATTTATGATAAAATCGCAAGACAACATACAATCCTTTAGTTGGTCATTATGAATTACAGAAAAAAATTCAGAGCGCCATTCTTAATACTTCCTGAGAAAAAGGAACATTTGCCTCGAAAAAAAAGCAAAAGTGAAGAAAAATGCTGTTAAAGATAAGTGTTGCCTTAATGTGCACCAGGCCCATATTCAGGATCATCTGGGTTGTCTTCTTCTATGCCCCTTTTCTGTTTTTTTTAACTGCCTAGCTTCTTTAGAAATTGCTTGAAATTTGATATCAGACTTTTTCATACGGAATTGTCCATCTCACAGCACGCGCCAATCATGTTCACTTGTGGTTCTGTACCCAGTTTTTCAATACTTTAATCCTACCATTGTTCCCCTCATTGAATGCCAGCACAGCATCATATATTTTCAGTACGTCTCCGGCTTTTATTTTCCTCTTCTTGAATATTTTCTTAGATCTTGCCATTGTTTTAGCACACGAAACATAACTTCTAGACACGAGGAAAAGAAATTGAATTTGGTTGTTTCCAAGCCAACAAATGAATGTTACAAGGCGTCATCCATTCTTATCAACACACAAAACTCCCCTGCAAACCACAAACCCCTGAAATAGAAAGGAGCTAGCCCAAGAAATCGAAAATATGCCGGAGCTCACGAATAGATCTTAAAAGGGGGCGTGGCTTTCAGGACACATCGAATTTAAATGACCTAAAAATGGCGTTCAACAAACATTGTCAGCAAAGAAGCATATGCACATTGTAAATTGGACTTCAGGCTATCAAAATAACATAAAATCTAAAATTATATTATTTTTTTACACAAAGCAGCTTACAACCACCCCTTAATGCTACAGTTCATAATGGAAAACTTTCAAGGTTACCTTTCACCTAGTAAACCAAGCTCCGAGCGAGATGACCTTGTTGTTAGGGTCGCATATCTGTAAGGTTGGTTGTGGTGGTTGTGGTTATTATTTTAAGACGAAGTACAACAGTTAATACTAATCAAACGGAAAATAATGGAAAGGGTCCGTTGTTTCGTAAACTGAAGGTCTCTGCCATAAAGAGACAAATGCCACGAAGGGCATGAAAATGAAAGATTCCCTGGTATTCGCAAACCTAATTCTGTCGGGATCGAAGAAAGAACAAGAGTTGACCAAGGGAGGTCGTATACGATAGATGAAATTGAGGAGCGTGGCACAACTAAGTGGAAGCAATGCCTGCACCCAGCTAAAGGCCCTGTGGTCGCCAACCCACGCTCCCAAGTAAAGAGCATGTGGTGCCCCCTTTTAGTCACCTCTTACGACAGGCAGGGGACACCGTGGTTGTTATTCTAACGCCTCAACCCACAGAGGGTGCTACGAGCTGGCATTCGGGAGGTAGTGTGTTCGATTCCCACCGCGCCAGTCCTGAAGATAAGTTTGCGTGGTTCCCCATTGTCATGATAGGCTTTACCTTAATTGAGGCCATTCTCGCCACCTTCCCAATCCTAGCCCCTTTCCGTCTCTTCGTCGCCGGAAACCTTCGATGTCCTAGCGTGATGTTAAACAAGTAATTTCGGTATGATACCGTATTGAGAAATAATGATGTGTCCCCTACACTAAACCATTATAGTACTAGTAATGGGGATGCAATACGTTTAAAAATATTATCAGAATGAGGTTGTAACCTATCGTAAGTCCCTTTCGTTTTAAGGATTTCCGTCAAAAATACTAATTTATATCTACGGTTTTTATTGTAATTTCCGCTTAACCACAACAACCAAGCAGGGTTTCTATTTCGTGGCCAGTTCGTATGTCACTGTATGACGATTCTCTGTACATTCTTTTCGAACTACCCTGCAATCATGCTGGCCTCACATCGCAACGAGGATGAAGTGAACTCTATGATTATAATGCTCTACGCTTTCGACTAACGGTCTTTAATATTGCACCAGTGATTCTATAGTGCGTATTTTCAACATATTTCGTCATTCGAGAACCACGTCCCCTACTGGAAACATGGCGGACGTATGTTAAATTAGCTTCAGCCAGGCAGCGCTTCCTCCTCTCTATGTTATTCTAGCTTGTCGATCTACTCTGAGAATTGAAACGAAATTATCAGTGTGTAAAAAAAACGACAGATGACAGTGTCTACATACCTTTCCTCCGACGAAGTGTCCTCCATTGTCTTTCACCTGTTTGTCCAGCTTGGACAAGTACATCGGAAGCGTTTCCTTCCGCAGGGTTTGTATCTTCTTAGCCTTGGCTTCCTCATTCTCCTCGTAGATGTACGCCCCCAAAATAGCTGTAGACAAGAAGAAGTAATATATATTCGGTCGTCTGGTAGAGGGCAGGACACAACAATAACCATCACCACCATTCTCTTGATTTGGGCCTTAAAAGTAGAACACTTTCTTGATGCTGTCTTAAACGGAAGAATAATATGTATAAGCGCTGTCTTCGCAAGATACAGGCCGTACTGTAGAAAGCGGGCCAAGCCAATCAGCTGATCAACTGAGGCGTGCTCAGTGAATGGTAAAAGTTGTACTTGTGAATGTAATTCATAAGGATTGAGGCATTCTTTGGATAATTGTAACTGTAAAAGACAGAATTTCAAACATGAGTATATTGCATGTTAGCTCTTTTATTTTATCACATCAGGATTTACGTAAACAGCAGTTATTAAGCTAATGAGACCTCATAGTTTAGGTTAGGCATGGTATCTTCCTGTGATAAGTATTATAAATCCAAGGGACGTAATACTTCTCGTGAAATTTATTCATTTAATTGTTATCGTATAACGCGTTTTTGTGGGAATATCATGCGTTGCGAATTTAAATACAATGTGTGAAACTTAGAACTTGCCACAATGCTAAGAACGTGTGCGTACCGCGACTAAATACAGATGTAAATATACATTGATATATTCATTGCCATCGTATGAGGGCAGAATACCTTTATGAAAAGAGAAAATCCCAAAGAAAATGTACCTGTTACGAAGAATAAAGGAGAATGTTTCACGCGTTTTCCCGAGCTGATGATGAGTTCTGCTTTTGACTTTCTTTTTACACAGATTTAGTAGGCGTTTTGTTGTTGATACAGAACCAGCATAACAATGGACAGTAACCAATTGAACCTACATATGGTAAAAGCAAAACTAAGCGCAATTTATAAAACATAACCTTCTGTTAAATGATTTTAGCACTTTTATGCATTCATTTTAAAATTAAACTATTGCTGGTAGCAGAATCCTGTAGCCAGACCCATCGCGCAGCACTTCAAGCCCACGGGCTCCGGCAGCCCAGTCCGTGCAGTGCCGTTCTCTTCTGACGCGGCAGCGTACTGGCCCACAGCACTGGGCTCATACGGTCCACCGCAGCCCACCGCACTGGGCGGGCTCAGTAGAATAACCTTAAGTACTTCTCCACAATAACATGTGCGCCGTGCACAACGAAATGTTCATGTCACACAACTATTCAGATCATTCACTCTATGAATTCCCGGGCGCTAATAACATATTTTAAAGTAGGCTAATCGCATTTGGAAATTAAACGGTAGAGATTTCTCCTGCACTGTAATAATAATAATTGAAAACAAACAGAAACTTTATTATAAACTAATATTCGTTTGCAATTGACACCAAGTTAACTGAAAATGAATCTAAATAACACGAAGCATATTCATAGGACTTCATTCGCTTTTACCTCAAAATAAAATGTAAACAGAAATGACGTGCAATATGCCAACGATAAAAACAAACCTGAACATAGCTTTTACTTAGTGTGCGTAGTTTATTGGTCATTGTTAATGGTGGTGGAATGGAATTACTGTGAATGAAAAGAGCATCAGCAATTGTCTGGTTGTAGAAGAGATTGAAGCCTACTGAACTGAAATTTCTCTCTGAAGCTGAACTTGATGCTTGCATACATATTACTTTCTTACCAATCTGGTGAAATTTTGAATAGTTTTGTCCTTTTGTTCTCCAATAGGACGCTATATCCATCTTCTTCCATTCCACAATTTTACTTTAAATATCTTTCCAGCTCATCTGTTGGAATAGGAGCATCATGAACGTCAATCCACGAAGAAAACTTCATTACTTTGGCAGATTATGGCATAGTCATGGAGTCTAATGACACGAAAACATTAGAATGCTCGTCATTCAAGCACAAGTCGTTCATCGTTCTATATCTAATCATAAAAAGACCAAATCAGTCCGACTAATATAATAGTGTGAGAGCAGGAATTGTGTTAGTTTGTGTATATCTGGAGGGTAATCTCAGAAACTTCTGAACCAATTCTAAAAATCCTCTTACTAATGTAAATATACGTTATCCCTGAGAGACATGGGCTGTATTTTATTTTCAAAACAATTCGAGGTGGGGGGGGGGAGACGGGGAAGATGCACTGACTGACAGAGCAAATGTAACACCAAGAAGGAGTGGTCAGAACTTTATGCCAATTGCAGGGTAGACTGACGTCACTGAGGTATGCTCATGATGTGAAATGCGCCGCTGTGCTGCGCACGTAGCGAACGATAAATGGGACACGGCGTTGGCGAATGGCCCACTTCGTACCATGATTTCTCAGCCGACAGTCATTGTAGAATGTGTTGTCGTGTGCCACAGGACACGTGTATAGCTAAGAATGCCAGGCCGCCGTCAACGGAGGCATTTCCAGCAGACAGACGACTTTACGAGGGGTATGGTGATCGGGCTGAGAAGGGCAGGTTGGTCGCTTCGTCAAATCGCAGCCGATACCCATAGGAATGTGTCCACGGTGCAGCGCCTGTGGCGAAGATGGTTGGCGCAGGGATATGTGGCACGTGCGAGGGGTCCAGGCGCAGCCCGAGTGACGTCAGCACGCGAGGATCGGCGCATCCGCCGCCAAGCGGTGGCAGCCCCGCACGCCACGTCAACCGCCATTCTTCAGCATGTGCAAGACACCCTGGCTGTTCCAATATCGACCAGAACAATTTCCCGTCGATTGGTTGAAGGAGGCCTGCACTCCCGGCGTCCGCTCAGAAGACTACCATTGACTCCACAGCATAGACGTGCACGCCTGGCATGGTGCCGGGCTAGAGCGACTTGGATGAGGGAATGGCGGAACGTCGTGTTCTCCGATGAGTCACGCTTCTGTTCTGTCAGTGATAGTCACCGCAGACGAGTGTGGCGTCGGCGTGGAGAAAGGTCAAATCCGGCAGTAACTGTGGAGCGCCCTACCGCTAGACAACGCGGCATCATGGTTTGGGGCGCTATTGCGTATGATTCCACGTCACCTCCAGTGCGTATTCAAGGCACGTTAAATGCCCACTGCTACGTGCAGCATGTGCTGCGGCCGGTGGTACTCCCGTACCTTCAGGGGCTGCCCAATGCTCTGTTTCAGCAGGATAATGCCCGCCCACACACTGCTCGCATCTCCCAACAGGCTCTACGAGGTGTACAGATGCTTCCGTGGCCAGCGTACTCTCCGGATCTCTCACCAATCGAACACGTGTGGGATCTCATTGGACGCCGTTTGCAAACTCTGCCCCAGCCTCGTACGGACGACCAACTGTGGCAAATGGTTGACAGAGAATGGAGAACCATCCCACAGGATACCATCCGCACTCTTATTGACTCTGTACCTCGACGTGTTTCTGCGTGCATCGCCGCTCGCGGTGGTCCTACATTCTACTGAGTCGATGCCGTGCGCATTGTGTAACCTGCATATCGGTTTGAAATAAACATCAATTATTCATCCGTGCCGTCTCTGTTTTTTCCCCAACTTTCATCCCTTTCGAACCACTCCTCCTTGGTGTTGCATTGTCACTGTCAGTCAGTGTATAAAAATAATAGGCTAATATAGGCGAAATAATGAATTTGTCATGCAAGGACGAGACTAAGCTCATTTTAAGCCCCTTGACCCAAAAAACAAATCTCGGTAAGCCCTACGGGCCCGAAAACTATGTTTTAAGTCCCTAAAACCGACCGTTATGGAGATATTGGTACCACACTACCCCTGCTCTCGGAATCGGATAAGGAAATGAACTGCCGTAACCATGGCAACGCCAGCTCCAGGATTCTACAGCAGCGAGATTATGCGTGTACGTTTGGGCATAGCTGCCAACCAAAATTTGTACACATAATCCCTGAGCATATGTACAATATATCTCGAAAACTTAACATGTTACAGACGTGAAGTGGTATTTATAATCATAGACATGTATTATTTTGTTTTCGGAAAAGACACTTAAGGAGGAGGAGGGGAGGACTGAAATGTGGGCTGGCGAGAATTCTTAAGATGAGCATATCTACAGTATGTCTCAAACACTTAACACGTTACAGAAGTGAAAATTGATATTTTTAATATTTAAAAAATAAAAGACAGGTATTATTTTGTTTTTTGAAAATCACTTAACGTGGGGGGAATGGACTGAAAAGGGGGGTTCAATTAATTTGATTAGGGTACTGATATCTCAAAAACTGAAGTTGTTACAGACGTAAAAATTGGTATTTAGAGTCTTCGTTAAGGGGAAAGAAATACGTATTCTTTTGGTTCTGGAAAATCCACTTAAGGGGGATGAAAGGACTGAAATATTAGTTGAATTATTTGCATGAGTATACGTATATAAAAAACCTAAAGATGTTGCAGACGTCAAAATGGGTATTTGAAATCACCTTTAAAAATAAAGAACTCCTTTTTGGGGGTAAAATTAACTTCGGAGTGGGGGAGCGTTGAAATAGGTGTTTAATTCTTTTCATGAGGATACAAATATCTCAAGAACTGAAGATGTTACAGTCGTGATAATCGGTATTTGGAAGCTCCTTTATCAATAAACACGTATTTTTTGTTTTCGGGAAAACCACTTAAGGGACTGAAAAGAATTGAAAAAGCAGGTGCATTTTTAAAATGAGTACCGGTATATCTACAGTGTATGTAAAAAACTTTACATATTACAGACATGGAACTTGGTATTTGGAATGTCCTTTAAAAATAAATAAACATGTCACTCTTTTTTGTTTACGGGAAATCCACGTAGGTGGGGGTTGTAGTGTGCTCCCAAAATATGTTTTCTTACCTTGTGTATATTCATCGCTTCCGGGTAGTGACATTGGACTGCCGCGCTTACCATCCGTCAGTAGTATAATGCAGGGATTCTGCGGCACCTCCTCCGCCGCCCGCCTCCTCCGCCGCCTCCTCCGCCGCCTCCTCCGCCGCCGCCGCCCGCGGGAAATTTGAATTTTGGCGGGAAATTTGAATTTTGGCGCGAGATTTGAATTTGTAAACAAAGCCACGTGCTTTTTGACAGCTGTCATCGACAACAACGCATCGCTAACCTCACTGCTGCCATCTTGACGGGCCTAAACCTCACTAGTGCCAACTTAACCTAACTAGCATGAGGTAAACAAAGCCACGTGTTTTTTGACAGCCACATGCTTTTTGACAGACAACAACGCACCGCTAACCTCAGTACTGCCATCTTGACGGGCCTAAACCTCAGTAGTGCCAACTTAACCTAACTAGCATGAGGTAAACAAAGCTACGTGTTTTTTGACAGCCACGTGCTTTTTGACAGATTTGTAAACAAAGCCACGTGCTTTTTGACAGACAACAACGCATCGCTAACCTCAGTACTGCCATCTTGACGGGTCTAAACCTCAGTAGTGCCAACTTAACCTAACTAGCGCGAGGTAAACAAAGCCACGTGCTTTTTGACAGCCACGTGCTTTTCGACAGATTTGTAAACAAAGCCACGTGCTTTTTGACAGCTGTCATCGACAACAACGCATCGCTAACCTCAGTACTGCCATCTTGACGGACCTAAACCTTAGTGGTACCAACTTAACCTAACTAGCGCGAGGTAAACAAAGCCACGTGCTTTTTTGACAGCTGTCATCCGCCATCTTTAAACCACAGAGCACTGTGCTGCCCTCTTTATCGTAGTAGCTGCAAATTCGTCACCTGTCATCCGCAGTGCTGCCATCTTGACGGGTCTAAACCTTAGTGGTACCAACTTAACTTAACTAGCGCGTGGTAAACAAATCCACGTGCTTTTTTGACAGTTGTCATCCGCCATCTTTAATCTATAGAGCACAGTGCTGCCCTCTTTAGCTACTTACCTTTGAAATGTGGTGGCGGATAATTTGAAAAATGCTTTTTGACAGCAGCCATCTTTGTGCACCGTGCTGCCCTCTTTAGCTAGATACCTTTGAAATGTCGTGGCAGACAATTCCACGTGACAGCAGCCATCTTTAATCAAGACAGCACCGTGCTGCCCTCTATGTGGTGGTGGCAATTTGAAAAATTCTACATTCTCTTGTTTGGAAACAAACCCATGCGCTTTTTTTGACAGCTGTCATCCGCCATCTTTAATCCAGAGAGCACCGTGCTGCCCTCTTTAGCTACTTACCTTTGAAATGTGGTGGCGGCAAATTCCACGTGCTCTTGTTTGGAAACAAAGCCATGTGCTTTCTTGACAGCTGACACCCGCCATCTTTAATCTATAGAGCACAGTGCTGCCCTCTTTATCGTAGTAGATGTAAATTCGTCACAGCTGTCATCCGCAGTGCTGCCATCTTAACGGGCTTAAACCTTAGTGCTACCAACTTAACCTTACTAGCGCGAGATAAACAAATCCACGTGCTTTTTTGACAGCTGTCATCCACCATCTTTAATCCATAGAGCACAGTGCTGCCCTCTTTAGCTACTTACCTTTGAAATGTGGTGGCGGATAATTTGAAAAATGCTTTTTGATAGCAGCCATCTTTGAGCACCGTGCTGCCCTCTTTGTGGTGGCAGGCAATTCCACGTGACAGCAGCCATCTTTAATCATGAGAGCACCGTGCTGCCCTCTATGTGGTGGCGGCAATTTGAAAAATTCTACATGCTCTTGTTTGGAAACAAACTCACGTGCTTTTTTCTGACAGCTGTCATCCGCCATCTTGCATCACAAACCTCAGTGCTGCGCTCTTTAGCTAGATACCTTTGAAATGTGGTGGCGGCAATTTGAAAAAATCTATGAGCTCTTGTTTAGTAAACAAAGCCACGTGCTTTTTATGACAGCTGTCATCCACCATCTTTAATCAATAGAGCACTGTGCTGCTATCATGCGGGCAATTTCATCACCTGTCATCCGCCATCTTTAATCTACAGAGCACCGTGCTGCTCTCTGTAGTAGCGGGCAATTTGAAAAGTTCTGTTAGCTGTCATCCGCCATCTTTAATCAAGAGAGCACCGTGCTGCCATCTATGTGGTGGCGGCAAATTCTACGTGCTCTTGTTTAGTAAACAAACTCACGTGCTTTTTTGTCAGCTGTCATCCGCCATCTTTAATCTATAGAGCTCAGTGCTACACTCTTTAGTTGAAATATGGTGGCGGATAATTTAAAAAGAAAAATTCTACATCAGCCATCTCTCGACGCTAATTGCACAAGATGGTGGCTATACATGACTCCTTAAAGGTGCTTATGCAAGATGGCCGCTATACATAGACTCCCTTGGGATGCTTGCGTAAGATGGCGGTTATACATGGCTCCTTATGAGACGCCCTAGAGATGCTTACGCAAGATGGCGGTTGCTCTTATGAGGCGGCTTAAGGGTCCTTGCACAAGATGACTAGAGACGCCCTAAGGATGCTTGCGCAAAATGGCGGACGCAAGATGGCGGCTATACACGACTCCTTAAGAGACGCCTTAAGGGTGCTTGCGCAAGATAGCTGCTGCTCTTAGCTTAGAGGCTAACGTGTCGTGCTAGTTCGATTCATTAAATTTGGGGCTTAAATGCAAAATGTTAAATATCTCAAAAACGGTGCATCGTAGAGCAAAGCGGACAAAATTTTTCTGACCAATACCTCGGTTCGCAGTACGAGGAACATGATAGCATAAGTCTAATGATGAGATCGACGGTTCGGTTCCTACTTAGGCCCTTTGGCATTCACTCTGTTTTAGCTTGTATTGAAGTAAGTCTTCGTAACATGATCAGGTCTACCTATGGTAGAGAGTATAACGTGCCGTGCAGGTTCGATTCATTAAATTTAGGGCTTAAATGCAAAATGTTAAATATCTCGAAAACGGATAAAATTTTTCTACCTGATACCTAGGTTTGCAGTATCAGGAGCATAAGAAAAACATAGTCTAATGATGAGATCGACGGTTCGATCCTTACTTAGGCCCTTTGGCATTGACAGCTATCTAATTCTACAAGATGGCGGCTATACATAGCTTCTTATGAGACAGCTTAAGAGCGCTTGCACAAGATGGCTGCTGCTCTTATGAGACGCCCTAGGGGTGCTTGCGCAAGGTAGCAGCGACAAGACGGTGACTATACACAGCTGCTTATGATACGGCCTAGAGGTGCTCACACAAGATGGTGGCTGCTCTGATGAAGAAAGCTAGCTTTGCATCGCGCAGGTATTTTTACAGCACTAAACCTCATACCTTTGAAATTTGGTGGCGGGCAATTTGAAAAATTCGACGTGCTTTTTCTTCACAGCAGCTATCTTTAGACAATAGCGACTATACATAAGCTGTTAAGGCCTCCTCTTATGTCAAGGCATAGCTCTATCGAACAAGTTTAAACCTGCATCGGAATAGCTAGAGTAAGCACGTGCTGCAGTGATGACGTCATTATGCATGTTTAGACTTGCAAATCACTAAAGAAACATAACAAGGCTAGAATCGAACACTGCACTCTATACCGTGATCATGTGATCGGAACATTGATTGAAGTGTTTAGAACACTCAATAAGTGATCAAGACTATAATAGAACACTGTACTCGATACAACATGTGTTTAGAACATGTCAGGGGATACCTTTGTTCTAAGAAGATTAGATTACCGCACATTCCTTGTAGGGCTAATAGGCTAAAGGGCTAATGGGCTAATGGGCTAATGGGCTAAAGGGCTAAAGGGCTAATGGGCTAAAGGGCTAAAGGGCTAAAGGTGCAACAACCTCATCGATCGCTATCAGCAAGAACGCTTGTACTTTGTTAAGTGTAGAAAATTAATCTTTATTGGTAAATGGTTTTATGTTCAGAACAAGGAATGGAACCTAGGGGTTACGTCTTACCTAATAAAATCCCCGAGGTGCGATGAGTTACGTTTTTTGAACTAGTGTTTGGAACACTGAACTTTTCAAGATGATAGCAGAGAGTTTAGCAATGTTCTGTTGTTGGATTTTAAATTCTACGCTATAACATGCATAAGGTGGCAGCCTTGAGGTTTACCGCCGTAAAGATGGCAAGAGTGAGGTTAGCAATGTTCTGTTGATGGATTTTAAATTCCCCGCTATAACATGCATAAGGTGGCAGCCTTGAGGTTTACCGCCGTAAAGATGGCAGCAGTGAGGTTAGCGACGCTCTATTGTCCATCAAAGTGAGGTTAGGTTTCGTCAAGAAGACAGCTGTCAAAAAAGCACGTGGCTATGTTTACCAAGCAAGAGCACGTGGCTGTGACGTCACGGTCACGTAGTATGCCGCCTCAGCATGCAAAGTTTAATGTCTACAACTACGTAGTAAACATTCTGCTATGTTCAGAAGATTTTTTACACATAACTATTCTTTATGCTTTAAGTTCATTCACATTGGCTATGCTAAGATAGCAGCACAAACACATGCGAACTTTGTACATTCTAATGGAATAAGTTTAGTACTGTGTGCATCATGGATACATGATGTATGCACGCATTTAAACTTGACTATACGTAATGCTGCTGCTTTGTTTACAAGATTTTTATACATTGCTATTCTTTATGCTTTAAGTTCGTGCACACACAAGCGATAGTCGTACGCTCTGGCAGAAGAAGTTTAGTACGATAGTCGATGCATACATTATCGATAGGTGATGTGTACACGCTTTAGAACATAGCTCTTCTTTATGTTTTATGTTCGTGCACATGGGTTAGGGATACACAGAAGCGATTGCTACATGCTCTAGCGGAAGGTCTAGTACGATAGTCGAGTCATGTAAAATCGATAGGTTAAGCTAAGATAGCAGTACACTTACACGATTTTAGCCCAATCTAGTGGTAAAAGTTTAGTATGATAGTCGTTTCACGCAAAATCATTAGGTAATGTGTACACGCTTTGAAACAAGGCTATTCTTTGTACTCTAAGTTCATGCGTACAGGTTATGCTAAGATAGCAGCACAATCTAGCGCAAGAAGTTTAGTACGATATTTGATGCATGCAAAATCGATAGGTGACGTGTACACGCTTTAAATCATGGTTATTCATCGTACTTTAAGTTCATGCGTATAGGTTAGACTAAGATAGCAGCACAGTCTAGCGTAAGAAGTTTAGTATGAGAGTCGATACATGCAAAATCGATAGGTGATGTGTACACGCTTTGAAACATAGCTATTCTTTGCACTTTAAGTTCATGCGTCTTAGTTATGCTAAGATAGCAGCACAATCTACCTGAAGAAGTTTTGTACGAGAGTCGATACATGCAAAATCGATAGTTGATGCGTACACGCCTTGAAACATGACTATTCATTGTACTTTAAGTTCATGGGTATAGGTTATGCTATGATAGCAGCACAATCTAGCGGAAGAAATTTAGTACGATATTTGATGCATGCAAAATCAATAAGTAATGTGTACACACTTTGAAACATGGCTATTCTTCGTACTTTAAGTTCATGTGTATAAGTTATGCTAAGATAGCAGCACAATCTAGCGGAAGAAGTTTAGTACGATATTTGTTGCATGCAAAATCGATAGGTGATGTGTACACACTTTGAAACATGGCTATTCTTTTTACTTTAAGGTCATGCGTATAGGTTATGCTAAGATAGCAGCACAATCTAGCGGAAGGAGTTTAGTACGAGAGTCAATGCATGCAAAATCGATAGGTAATATGTACACGCTTTGAAACATGGCTATTCTTTGTACCTTAAGGCCATGCGTATAGGTTATGCTAAGATACCAGCACAATCTAGCGGAAGAAGTTCAGTACGAGATTCGATGAATGTAAATTCAATAAGTAATGTGTACACGCTTTGAGACATAGCTATTCTTTGTACTTTAAGTTCATGTGTCTTAGTTATGCTAAGATAGCAGCACAATCTACCTGCAGAAGTTTAGTACGAGAGGCGATAATGCAAATTCGATAGTTGATGTGCACACGCTTTGAAACATGACTATTCATTTTACTTTAAGTTCATTGGTATAGGTTATGCTAAGATAGCAGCACAATCTAGCGGAATAAATTCAGTACGAGATTCGATGAATGCAAAATCAATAAGTAATGTGTACACGCTTTGAAACATGGCTATTCTTTGTACTTTAAGTTCATGTGTATAAGTTATGCTAAGATAGCAGCACAACCTAGCGGAAGAAGTCTAGTACGATATTTGATGCATGCAAAGTCGATAGTTAATGTGTACACGCTTTGAAACATAGCTATTCATTGTACTTTAAGGTCATGCGTATAGGTTATGCTAAGATAGCAGCACAATCTAGCGGAAGAAGTTTAGTACGAGAGTCGATGCATGCAAAAACGATAGGTAATGTGTACACGCTTTGAAACATGGCTATTCATTGTACTTTAATTTTATGGGTATAGGTTATGCTAAGATAGCAGCATGATCAAGCGGATGAAGTTTAGTTCGATGGTCGATGCATGTAAAATCGATAGGTGATGTGTACACGCTTTGAAACATGACTGTTCATTGTACTTTAATTTTATGGGTATAGGTTATGCTAAGATAGCAGCACTATCTAGCGGATGAAGTTTAGTACGATGGTCGATGCATGTAAAATCGATAGGCGATGTGTACACGCTTTGAAACATGGCAATTCATACTGCTGCTCTGTTCCCAAGACTTTTAAGCATAAGTTATCCTAATGCTGCTCTTAACGACGTCGAGCTAAGGATTGATTACGTGACCGTGACGTCACGACCACGTGCTCTTGTTTGGTAAACATAGCCACGTGCTTTTTTGACAGCTGTCTTCTTGACGAACCCTAACCTCACTTTGAAGGACAATAGAGCGTCGCTAACCTCACTGCTGCCATCTTTACGGCGGTAAACCTCAAGGCTGCCACCTTATGCATGTTATAGCGGGGAATTTAAAATCCAACAACAGAACATTGCTAAACTCTCTGCTATCATCTTGAAAAGTTCAGTGTTCCAAACACTAGTTCGAAAAACGTAACTCATCGCACCTCGGGGATTTTATTAGGTAAGACGTAACCCCTAGGTTCCATTCCTTGTTCTGAACATAAAACCATTTACCAATAAAGATTAATTTTCTACACTTAACAAAGTACAAGCGTTCTTGCTGATAGCGATCGATGAGGTTGTTGCTCCTTTAGCCCTTTAGCCCTTTAGCCCATTACCCCTTTAGCCCTTTAGCCCTTTTACCCATTAGCCCTTTTGCCTTCCATTCCTTGTTCTGAACATGAAACCATTTACAAATAAAGATTAATTTTCTACACTTAACAAAGTACAAGCGTTCTTGCTGATAGCGATCGATGAGGTTGTTGCACCTTTAGCCCTTTAGCCCTTTAGCCCATTAGCCCTTTAGCCCTTTAGCCCATTAGCCCATTAGCCCATTAGCCCTTTAGCCTATTAGCCCTACAAGGAATGTGCGGTAATCTAATCTTCTTAGAACAAAGGTATCCCCTGACATGTTCTAAACACATGTTGTATCGAGTACAGTGTTCTATTATAGTCTTGATCACTTATTGAGTGTTCTAAACACTTCAATCAATGTTCCGATCACATGATCACGGTATAGAGTGCAGTGTTCGATTCTAGTCTTGTTATGTTTCTTTAGTGATTTGCAAGTCTAAACATGCATAATGACGTCATCACTGCAGCACGTGCTTAATCTAGCTATTCCGATGCAGGTTTAAACTTGTTCGATAGAGCTATGCCTTGACATAAGAGGAGGCCTTAACAGCTTATGTATAGTCGCTATTGTCTAAAGATAGCTGCTGTGAAGAAAAAGCACGTCGAATTTTTCAAATTGCCCGCCACCAAATTTCAAAGGTATGAGGTTTAGTGCTGTAAAAATACCTGCGCGATGCAAAGCTAGCTTTCTTCATCAGAGCAGCCACCATCTTGTGTGAGCACCTCTAGGCCGTATCATAAGCAGCTGTGTATAGTCACCGTCTTGTCGCTGCTACCTTGCGCAAGCACCCCTAGGGCGTCTCATAAGAGCAGCAGCCATCTTGTGCAAGCGCTCTTAAGCTGTCTCATAAGAAGCTATGTATAGCCGCCATCTTGTAGAATTAGATAGCTGTCAATGCCAAAGGGCCTAAGTAAGGATCGAACCGTCGATCTCATCATTAGACTATGTTTTTCTTATGCTCCTGATACTGCAAACCTAGGTATCAGGTAGAAAAATTTTATCCGTTTTCGAGATATTTAACATTTTGCATTTAAGCCCTAAATTTAATGAATCGAACCTGCACGGCACGTTATACTCTCTACCATAGGTAGACCTGATCATGTTACGAAGACTTACTTCAATACAAGCTAAAACAGAGTGAATGCCAAAGGGCCTAAGTAGGAACCGAACCGTCGATCTCATCATTAGACTTATGCTATCATGTTCCTCGTACTGCGAACCGAGGTATTGGTCAGAAAAATTTTGTCCGCTTTGCTCTACGATGCACCGTTTTCGAGATATTTAACATTTTGCATTTAAGCCCCAAATTTAATGAATCGAACTAGCACGACACGTTAGCCTCTAAGCTAAGAGCAGCAGCTATCTTGCGCAAGCTCCCTTAAGGCGTCTCATAAGGAGTCGTGTATAGCCGCCATCTTGCGTCCGCCATTTTGCGCAAGCATCCTTAGGGCGTCTCTAGTCATCTTGTGCAAGGACCCTTAAGCCGCCTCATAAGAGCAACCGCCATCTTGCGTAAGCATCTCTAGGGCGTCTCATAAGGAGCCATGTATAACCGCCATCTTACGCAAGCATCCCAAGGGAGTCTATGTATAGCGGCCATCTTGCATAAGCACCTTTAAGGAGTCATGTATAGCCACCATCTTGTGCAATTAGCGTCGAGAGATGGCTGATGTAGAATTTTTCTTTTTAAATTATCCGCCACCATATTTCAACTAAAGAGTGTAGCACTGAGCTCTATAGATTAAAGATGGCGGATGACAGCTGACAAAAAAGCACGTGAGTTTGTTTACTAAACAAGAGCACGTAGAATTTGCCGCCACCACATAGATGGCAGCACGGTGCTCTCTTGATTAAAGATGGCGGATGACAGCTAACAGAACTTTTCAAATTGCCCGCTACTACAGAGAGCAGCACGGTGCTCTGTAGATTAAAGATGGCGGATGACAGGTGATGAAATTGCCCGCATGATAGCAGCACAGTGCTCTATTGATTAAAGATGGTGGATGACAGCTGTCATAAAAAGCACGTGGCTTTGTTTACTAAACAAGAGCACATAGATTTTTTTCAAATTGCCGCCACCACATTTCAAAGGTATCTAGCTAAAGAGCGCAGCACTGAGGTTTGTGATGCAAGATGGCGGATGACAGCTGTCAGAAAAAAGCACGTGAGTTTGTTTCCAAACAAGAGCATGTAGAATTTTTCATATTGCCGCCACCACATAGAGGGCAGCACGGTGCTCTCATGATTAAAGATGGCTGCTGTCACGTGGAATTGCCTGCCACCACAAAGAGGGCAGCACGGTGCTCAAAGATGGCTGCTATCAAAAAGCATTTTTCAAATTATCCGCCACCACATTTCAAAGGTAAGTAGCTAAAGAGGGCACCACTGTGCTCTATGGATTAAAGATGGTGGATGACAGCTGTCAAAAAAGCACGTGGATTTGTTTATCTCGCGCTAGTAAGGTTAAGTTGGTAGCACTAAGGTTTAAGCCCGTTAAGATGGCAGCACTGCGGATGACAGCTGTGACGAATTTACATCTACTACGATAAAGAGGGCAGCACTGTGCTCTATAGATTAAAGATGGCGGGTGTCAGCTGTCAAGAAAGCACATGGCTTTGTTTCCAAACAAGAGCACGTGGAATTTGCCGCCACCACATTTCAAAGGTAAGTAGCTAAAGAGGGCAGCACGGTGCATTCTGGATTAAAGATGGCGGATGACAGCTGTCAAAAAAAGCGCATGGGTTTGTTTCCAAACAAGAGAATGTAGAATTTTTCAAATTGCCACCACCACATAGAGGGCAGCACGGTGCTGTCTTGATTAAAGATGGCTGCTGTCACGTGGAATTGTCTGCCACGACATTTCAATGGTATCTAGCTAAAGAGGGCAGCACGGTGCACAAAGATGGCTGCTGTCAAAAAGCATTTTTCAAATTATTCGCCACCACATTTCAAAGGTAAGTAGCTAAAGAGGGCAGCACTGTGCTCTATAGATTAAAGATGGCGGATGACAGCTGTCAAAAAAGCACGTGGATTTGTTTACCACGCGCTAGTTAGGTTAAGTTGGTACCACTAAGGTTTAGACCCGTCAAGATGGCAGCACTGCGGATGACAGGTGACGAATTTGCAGCTACTACGATAAAGAGGGCAGCACAGTGCTCTGTGGTTTAAAGATGGCGGATGACAGCTGTCAAAAAAGCACGTGGCTTTGTTTACCTCGCGCTAGTTAGGTTAAGTTGGTACCACTAAGGTTTAGGTCCGTCAAGATGGCAGTACTGAGGTTAGCGATGCGTTGTTGTCGATGACAGCTGTCAAAAAGCACGTGGCTTTGTTTACAAATCTGTCGAAAAGCACGTGGCTGTCAAAAAGCACGTGGCTTTGTTTACCTCGCGCTAGTTAGGTTAAGTTGGCACTACTGAGGTTTAGACCCGTCAAGATGGCAGTACTGAGGTTAGCGATGCGTTGTTGTCTGTCAAAAAGCACGTGGCTGTCAAAAAACACGTGGCTTTGTTTACCTCATGCTAGTTAGGTTAAGTTGGCA
This sequence comes from Anabrus simplex, assembly GCF_040414725.1. Lineage (NCBI taxonomy): Eukaryota > Metazoa > Arthropoda > Insecta > Orthoptera > Tettigoniidae > Anabrus > Anabrus simplex. The sequence continues at coordinate 232,069,019 of NC_090272.1, read as the reverse complement.
CTAGTGAGATTTAGGCCCGTCAAGATGGCAGCAGTGAGGTTAGCGATGCGTTGTTGTCGATGACAGCTGTCAAAAAGCACGTGGCTTTGTTTACAAATTCAAATCTCGCGCCAAAATTCAAATTTCCCGCCAAAATTCAAATTTCCCGCGGGCGGCGGCGGCGGCGGAGGAGGCGGCGGAGGAGGCGGCGGAGGAGGCGGGCGGCGGAGGAGGTGCCGTAGAATCCCTGCATTATACTACTTCCGTCTGTTGTCTTCGCTGTTTCACGACTGTGTGTGTGCCTGCCTTCCTCTCCCCGCCACCCCCTGACGTTATCATTGTTCCCGTATGTTCCACGGCTTGCTCCCCGGCCTATATAAACCTGCCATCTCGCCTCAATCTTTGATCAGGTGTGTGGATTATGTCAATGTAAGCAGTGGGAGTCATATTGTCCGCGGCTGGTCCGTGTTGACCTTTTCAACCTGTGTGGAAACTGTCCTCGTCTTGCTGGGTGAGCAGATTCATGTTTATTTCACTTGTTCATGTTGATATTCTTGTAGCTCCACAGAGACTTTGTTTACGAACATCAGCTTTTAAAATTTCGGCTCCTCATGGACCTTATTTTACACTATGGAGCTCTTTTTTTTCATTTCTGTGAACACTGACAACTGATTGGGGAGTTAACCTTGGCGGACCTATAAGCGAGCTAAAACTTCATGTCGTGTGTAATATGGACTTAACCTCATGCGGGACTTTGCAGCCTGATCCTTGCCTGTTCTCTTAATGTCCTTACCTGGTTTGTTCTCTTTTCTATTTATCTATTATCCCTACCTTTCCTTCTACCGGTGTATGCCCTCGTTATTTCCTTCTTCTTCTATGGGAAATTAAAATACACAAAAAGCATTTGTAAATGGTCTGCGAATTTTCATAGGTGTCCTTACTATTTAGAGGTTTCTAAAATTGTTGTCAACTTGTTCTTTTACCTTAACGAAATTTGTATCCGGGGGATTAAATATTGTCAAGTATTAATGTGGAGATTTGTACGCATTGCTGTCTCTATGTTTACTGAATACATCATTCTACCAGTAGTGTTTCTTTTTTTTCAAGCATATTCGAGGTGACACCCTGTCGCAATGTTGGTACTATTGTAACTATTTAAATCTAGTTGTCTGTCTTTAATTCTCACAAAGCGCTTGCGCTTACCCATTAATTTCTTAACTTCATTATCTAAGATGTCTATTGTATCCAGTACCTGACCTATACCAAAGATTTGTGAAATACTATTACTATGTATGATGTTTATAAGCCTTCTTTGATGTTGTCACAATATGCGTCATGATTCTAAAAACCTGATCCCTTTGGGCTATTTATTTGTTGCTATCCCCCTTCATTCCTATGTATCTACCACGGAATACCTTTCGGGAAGGGCCCTGATTTGTGTTCGGTGCGACAAGCTGCGCGCTGCCTCGTGCACGCCCCCAGTTTACTCTGCTTCGCCTGACACGCAAACACTGCGCTCTGATGATTGAGGGAGACTATTTCCTACTTTCTTTGAGAAATTGCGTAGCAGGGTCGAGGATGGGCTGATAAAGGGGTTGAATTCTTTTTATGCGCATACATATATATCTCAAAACCTGAAGATGTTACAGATGTGGAAATATGCATTTGTAATCTCCTTTAAAAATAAAGAAACCTTTTACTTGAGAGAAGAAGTTCTCACGTGTACAGTTCTATGTCGTATGGTCATCTCAGCCCCAAAAGGCAATACCACACATTTGTTTACAAAGAGTTTCTGGGGTAAATGAAACTATGTTTCAGAGAGGTTTTATACTTCAGGGATTTTCAGATAATGTCTTAGTACAGTACCGAGGAACGATTACTTTTATCAAATTACAAAATCCACGCGAGAAGTCGCGGGTAACTGCTAGTGTGTACATAAAGTTCACTGCAGATCGTACAGCACACAAAATTAACGTCTTTCCCATCACCGTCAGGTGCAAGCTTGAATACCAACCAAATACGACTTTTAAGTTTAGGATCCGGTTCAGAAGTCTTGTATTGTGCGATTTTTAGTTCGTTTGTTCCTTCTTTTTTTTTATTTTTAACTTCACGATTTCTTGCCACGGTTTCCTTTCTTTTGGAACTACAGTCCACATTTGTTTCCGATAACAGGATAGACAGAGGAGTCAAACTGAAAACCACAGCAAATTTGATCGGCTCCACTCGACCGTGACACGCAGTAGACCAGAGTCGGCCAACTGGCTGGCGTGTGGTGTAAGAGGGACCGTGTGACGTATGAGCGCAGAAGGTGGGGAGTCGCTGTCGTAGAGTGAGACGAAGAGACAGTAGTAGGAAACACGTTCAGTGCTTTACGAAGTGGTGGTGGTATTGGTACAGTACAGTACATAAGTATGGATGAACCGGGCACATCACGGTGCGACAAGCTACCTACCCCTCCGATCTTTTTATCTTTGTGGGAAGATCTATATTTATTTGTTGAAAATGATAGGAATGCTACAGCTAAATGTTTAGTTTGTAGAAAAGAGCTACAGTATGTAAAAAGATATAATTTACAACAACACTACAGTTTGTGTCACGCTGCAGATTATGATCGATATCAAGGCGAGGAAAGGGTACGTGTAATTACAGAACTAAAAGGTAAATTACATACCCCTGTCGAGCATTCGATCAGTGAGTCAGCAGTTCGACTGAGTTATAAAATTTCATATTTAATTGGAAAGAAACTTAAACCGTTCAGTGATGGTGAATTCGTAAAGGAATGTTTAATTCTAGCAGCTGAGGAGTTTTGTCCAAATATCATTGAAGAGTTCGAAGCTACCAGCTTGTCCGCGCATACAGTGTCGAGAAGAATTCAAGACCTATCTGATGATGTCCACCTACAATTATTAGAACTGACAAAAAGCTTCCGGGCATACTCCTTAGCAATTGACGTGGGCACAGATATTTCTGACACGGCCCAACTAGCCGTGTTCATCCGAGGGGTTAACGAAAATCTTACAATTTGGGAGGAACTACTGGATTTAGTGCCTATGAAGAATACGACGAAAGGCATTAATATTTTCAACTGCATTGTAAGTGTTGTTGAAAATGCTTCCTCGCCATGGAACAAACTATTTTCAATAGCAACAGATGGTGCACCTTCTATGGTAGGACGCAATTCTGGAGTAGTTGGGCTCATAATACAAAAAATGAAGACTCTCAATATAGCTCACACACTTGTTCCAATTCACTGTATCATACATTTAGAAAATCTGTGTGCGAAAAGCATTGAACTGAACAATGTAATGACTGCAGTGGTTAGAATTACTAACCTCATAAGATCAAGGGCCTTACGTCATCGGCAGTTCAAGGAATTTCTAGCAGAAAGTGACAGTGAACTTGGTGATTTGCCTTATCATTGTGCTGTTCGCTGGCTTAGTCGAGGCAAAGTACTCGATGCGTTTTTTCAACTACGACAAGATATAGCTACATTTATGGAGCAACAAAATGTGCCAGTCCCCGAACTACAAGATCGCGGGTGGATTTGTGACCTCGCATTTCTTGCAGATTTAACAGGTCATTTGAACATTCTGAATGTTTCTCTCCAGGGAAAGGGTTTAATAATTACAGAAATGTTTGATAGAGTGAAATCGTTGAAATTAAAATTGTGTCTGTGGGAGCGTCAGTTCATGAACAGTATTCCACATTTTCAAAAACTGCTTACAGTGTTTGAATGTGCTACGGCTGAGGATATTGATAGGTATGTCAAAATCATAAAAAAACCTTTATTTGGAATTTTATTCTAGATTTAATAATTTGGAGTGTCTGGAAACTGATTTTCAACTTTTAGCCACGCCATATTCCGTTGTTGCAGATAACGTTGATTCAGACCTACAATTAGAGTTAATAGATTTACAGTGTGATAGAGAACTAAGAGATAAATTTGTAAATAAGAAAGATTTGTGTGACTTTTATAGAAATTTGTCACAAAAAAGGTTTCCCCGATTTCATAGGTTTGCAGCAAGAATATTGAGTATTTTCGGTTCTACGTATGCCTGTGAACAACTCTTTTCTACTTTAAAAACAACTAAACCTAAACAGAGAAGCCAGTTGTCAGATCACAATTTGAAGTGTGCTCTTACACTTAGTGTTTCTCAAACATTAATTCCTAATATTGAAAAACTAGTCCACGAAAAAAGACTACAAAAATCACGGAAACCCACGAGTGGCAACTGATTATCGACATCATGAGGTAAAACATATGTTTTGAGTTTACAGATTAATCTTTGTACTATTTTTGTTGTAAAACTGTACTATTTCTTACTATTAGCACTCTTTCTACAGTGCATGATATTGTAAAACACAGCAATTTTTTGTTCAATATTGGTTCCGAAGATACACCGACAGAAAACAAGTTTAGTTTGTATATATAGAAATAAACTTGCTTTATAACTCTGAAGTTACGTTACAATAAAATATGTAGAGAGAAATATGTACTACACATACGGCATTGTACCTGCAGTCCTTGGACCTCCTCCTACGAATGACGTTGTGTTTCCCCTCGCCCCTCCAGCCTTCACTTCTCAGTTACAGTACTAAGTACATCGTTTCGCTGCCCGAGCAGAGTGTGTGACGTGTTACCTGACATCACACGTACACGCAGTTGGCTGCCCCTGCAGTACACTGTACACATTGAAGCAGTCAGCCCATACAAGGTCTGTCTAGGGAGGTCTGGTCACGCTACCACAATCCTTTGCGGTGGCGGCCATATTGGGTCTTAAATATCGTTGTTACGTGGGCGTGCTCGATGTAATGATGCGAGTTATTACTTGTATTTTGAAGGAAAATGGGATACTGTGCCGCACCAAATTGGCAAAATAAGATAACTGACGGAATTAGAGTGTTTCGCTTCCCGAACGATAAGCAAAGGAGAGCTCAGTGGGTACAAAACTGTAGGCGTGACAAATGACAATCTACAGATAATTCCGTCTAGTGCGCGGTTAGTGAAGTTATACACTCGTATTATTCCTGAATAATAATAATATGTTTATATGAACGATGTTTTATATTTATAGGTCTTATTATGTATTTTCTTCTAGCATAATTTTGAAGAATCGCAATTTGAACTAAAGAGGGCAGATGGACGGAAACTACTCGTGAGGAATTCCATCCCAACAATTTTCAACGCCCCTAATCCACCCAAGTCTTTGACATATGGTAGGAAACCTCCCTAAAGAAAGGGAATTGTCTTTCAAAACAAGCAAGAAAAGTAACAGGACATGTGTAATAGTAGTATTGATGTTTATGAAGATTTCCTGTTCATGTGTCCGGCTCCATGGCTAAATGGTTAGCGTGCTGGCCTTTGGTCATAGGGGTCCCGGGTTCGATTCCCGGAAAGGTCAGGAATTTTAACCGTAATTGGTTAATTTCGCTGGCCTCTCTCTTCAAATCCCCCTGTGGGTGGGGGCGGTAGAATAACACCCACGGTATCCCCTGCCTGTCGTAAGAGGCGACTAAAAGGGGCCCCAGGGGCTCTGAACTTTGGAGCGTGGGTTGGCGACCATGCGGCCCTCAGCTGAGTCCTGGCATTTCTTCCACTTACTTGTGCCAGGCTCCTAACTTTCATCCATCCTGTCTGACCTCTCTTGGTCAACTCTTGTTCTTTTCTGACCCCGACGCTATTAGGTTTGCGAGGACTAGGGAGTCTTTCATATTCACGCCCTTCGTGGCCCTTGTTTTCCTTTGGCCGATATCTTCATTTTTCGAAGTGTCGGACCCCTTCAATAATTTCCCTCTGATTAGTGTTATATAGAGGATGGTTGCCTAGTTGTACTTCTTCTTAAAACAGTGATCACCACCATCACCTATCTCTTCAAACCAACAATTTGTGTCCAGCTTGCCATCATTACAACAATAATTGTTAATAGCAGTCTTATACGGTACTGTAGTTATTATTTACAGCTATATTTGATTAATCTTAAATGCTCTATAAAATACATTATATGGCTGGACAAATACTTAAAGATCACAACACTCGCACTTACCAACTACTGTAATTTAACGTACCGTAGCCTAACGTAATATCCTAACCTAGGTTAACTCAACTTAATATTGACTGAATTTCTATTTCTTAAGGAATCGTGTCTACCAATGGCATTTATTTTCTTAACCATTATTATTATTATTATTATTATTATTATTATTATTATTATTATTATTATTATTATTATTATTATTATATGCATGGATGTTAGGACTCAGTTAAGAGCCCCGTGGTCGCCAACTTACGCTCCCTAGTTAGGAGCTCCTGACGCCCCTTTCAGTCACCTCTTATGACAGGCAGGGGATACCGTGGGTGTTATTCTATTGCCCCCACCCACGGGGGGAAATCAATTTTGGTTGTGACTACGAGCCCCTTAGCTGAGTCTTTACATTGCTTTCACTTACTTGTGTTAGGCTCTCACGTATTCTAGCCCATCCGACCTTTCCTGGTAAACACTTGTTCTTTTCCGACCGCGACGGCATTAATGCATTCAAGGCCTAGGAAGTTTTTCATTTCCACGCACTTTGTGGCCTTAATCTTTCTTTTGCCGATATCTTCATTTTTCGAAGTGTTGGACCCCTTCCATTTGTTTTCTTCTGATTAGTTTTTATAGAGGATGGTTCCTCTTAAAACAATAATCACCACCAACACTTGGTACTATAAAGCTGCATGGGTTATCAGTAAACTAGTTAAGAGTAGCTAAGAACATCACTCTTGTTGCACATGTGCAGGGTATTTTTGCCTTCGAACCCAAAGAAATACCACATGAATGTATAACAACAGTTACCATACATAATTTAATGCACTCAACTCAAGAGGCATTCAGTGTTTGTCAACATACTGGGGTAACCTTTTAGAAACGCAGTATCGGCAATTACTTTCTTAATAAAGAAAACGCTGAAGGTAATTTATTACAACTGTCTTTTAGTACTTTAAGTACAATACTTCAAGTTCAGTATTTCATGTACCGGTAATCAATATGACACACGCACTGTACAGATTTCTATGTTTCTGTCAATAAGATTACGTATTTGACAGGTGATAATAAGAAACACAGTAAGACAAAGTTGTAAGGAAGTAAAAGAGTAGGACATAAGCTTTTACGTTGATATTTGTTTCTCAAAAAAAAAAAAAAAAAAAAAAAAAAAAAAAAAAAAAAATCAGGCTCTGTTAATTATCTTCCTATTCAAATAGCTGTGAATGTATTCATATCATTTAAGTGTTATACAGTTATATACACATGAACAGTAGATGTCCAATTAAATTCTTTATGAAAAATAGTTGGTATTTTGTTTTTATTCCAAAGTACGGCACCGAAATCCTCTAAATTCGAATGCACTTGCCTTTGGTTACGCTCGCTTCAAGACCCAATATGGCGGCTCCATAAGAAGCATTCGTGACTTGACCTCCCTAGACAGACCTTGGCCCATAGAACTACCACAGCGCTGTCCTTGGCTCACCGCGTATGAATGACATAGCGCTCGTCCAGACCGGCCAACACCTCCTAGATAATAAGGCCTCACAACAGCGCTGTGACGTCACGCTACGGAGGCGATCGCAATCCAAAGAAACGCAAAGCATGGTCACACACAAACATGATTTTAATGCTTTTAGCTTGTGGAATAACTTATTTACCAACAAATAAAGTTTAAATTTTAGAGGACATTGAATTATATTGCCGTTATTACCGTATCTTAGAGAGACTGTCATTAAAGATAAACAACACACTGTTTTAAATCACGGCAGCATTTACAATGTTAACTTACTCCAGGCTGACACAGAACTGAAATTCACAAACATATTTCAATTGGCATAGGCACTGAATAGACAGTAACTGATTTTAAAATAAAAAGAGAACGCATAAAATTAGTTTAGGCCTAACATTTAGACTGTACTACAAAAATATGATACACTAACTTCACATTTATTTACAAACTTCCATTTTGGGAAAATTTAGAAAGACACTGAGTTCATAATATTAAGGAAGAGGAGCATAACATTCACCTGGTCTGTAGGTAGGCCTAGGTCCAAATTATAACATATTGGCATTAAAGTTAATAAGATATATATCATCATATATCAAGCATGCTAGTAATGCAAAATGACTTCGATACTTTTGCCTATTACATGAGTACTGTACACACCTATTTTGAGAAAATTACAGACTTTCTTGAATTTGTACAATATTTTGTGGATTCATTAGTTTTGTTCCTGCAGTAGTTATTTATTAGAATAGTTGTACACTTCCAAATAATGTTGTAATACAAATATTCTGAAGTGTGCTCCGTACATTCATTCCTGTCGTCTATACATTCATCAGCTGAGAGAACAATTTGCAGGGTCACATCACTTACATACTTCTTATGGTTATTTCAGCTAAGGAATTTTCTCTCACTTTCTGGCCTCAACATCTTTTTTATGATGACATATGTGTATGTAACTAAGTGTACAGCTGTTTCTGCAGGATATTTCAAATTGCCCCTATTGAGGCTGTCAATAACATTATGATGACTGTTTCTAACAGGTTAACATCTTTCAAAACTAAGAAATCTGCACAGTAATTACAATTTAATTTCTTGAGAAGAGAATGACAACAATAACCTGCTATGTATGTTAAAACACTTGCAACACCAGATGTGCTGTCACGATCTGAGTCTGTTACATTGAGCTCGCCTGTAAATGTTTGAAATGAGGAAACTGCACAATAATCATGATCTAACAGTATATCTTCATCAACAATATCATTTACAACAATTTTCCTACCATTAGAAATGGGAAGTTCAATTGAATTCAAGATTCTTATTTTTTTCTCAATTTCAAACACCTGTCGAACAGAAACATGGTATTGGCCACCTGCAAGTTGCCTGTATTCACCAAATCGTGCCTCTAATGCATCTGTCTGAAACTTTCCAGGAAGAAAGTATGACCATTTCAGTACTTCAGAACAAAACTCTGTTAGCTGTATAAGGCAGTGAGTTGTTTGAGTAAGAGCCCTATGCGTTTGACTAGACAATTTGCCACATTTCAGACCTAGATTATCCCAGTGATCTAACCACTGAACAAACTTCATTAAAAAACCCTTCCGTTCATCACCAGGTTTGTTGGTGAGAGGCTGTTGAAATTTATCATTAAGTCTTACACCTTTGAAAGGGGTCTTTACATTAACAATCTGCCACCAGGTAGTGATTACTTTTACAAATTCAGCTGTGCCCTCATATGATGTTAAATTGTGCTTTTCTCCTACAACTAGTAAAGCATTTACTATATGGTCATTAAACAACTGACACACACATTTCACATTTTGTCTTTCAAAACTTGAAGGCCATAGAGCTTTGACAGTCAAACCATACCCATGCTTTACAAGGTCATTCCCTTCAGCCTCAAACAAGTCCCTTATAGCTTTGAAAGATGCAACTTTAACTTTAGAAAAATCATCAAAGTCAGGATACACAAATTCCAAACCATTAGTTTTCTGGTTGAGCCAATTATTTCTGATGCATTTAAATAAATGTACAGTGTCAATGAGATAAAAAAGAGACTTGTTAGGATTTCCAGGATTACAATACTCAGTTTTAAGTTGAGGTGGATTTGAAAATTTTGACATTGCTTTGGTGTTGAGAGCATTATTATCGGTCACAACAGCCAGAAGATTAAATCCCATAGATTCCAAACCAACAATAACCTTTGACATGATACTGTGTAAATCATCATCTGTTAACTTGGACACAGGGAGAATATGAACTACTTCCTTCTTTGATGATAAAATGCTCTGAATCATAAATACATGTGCTGATGTAGCAACATTGGTAGTGTTAGCACATGAGCCTACAATGTTCCCTCCCTTGAAGTCCATGTATGGTTTAAATGTGAATTTCATCTACCATCAATGTTACAAATTTGTCGTTCTGTTGAAAACCTTGAACTTTCTGTTTTATATATTCCAGAAAATATGTAGGGTTCTGTTCTAATATTGGGCTACCATTCAGACTGGAACATACTCTTTTCAAAGTATTAACATGTGGCAAAATTAAATTACTTCTATGTCTCATAAATTTGTAAGCATGAGGAGAAATCAGTTGGAAGATTGAACAAATAACAAGAAAATCATTATCATACTCCCTTTTGTGTTTAGGAACTAAGGAAAGTTTTAACTGTGATTTTATTAAATTAAACGTGGGGTCATCTTCCTCAGTGATCAATTCACCCACTAGGCCTAGAATTAACTTATTTGTTGTATCTTTCTGCACACTGTTACTCATTCCCTGTAATGTACCTATGGAATTTTGTAACTAAAGAATGTACTTCATTTGTGTTGGTAATTTTGTCTACATTAGAAAATTTACACTGCAATAAAACCCCTTTAGAATACACTTTTGAGGTCATGTCCTCTTCAATTATTATATATGCTATGCAATGTGGTTGCTTTAATGTATCCATGTACAGAAAAATTACTTGCATTTCCTTCACAACAGTACACCAACCATCAGGTAACATCAACATGTTTATTTTACTTTTCAGTTGTGTTAGATTGTGGACTGAAATTCTGTCTGTGTATGAGGCATGACTGTTGATACTATCTTCAATTGCTCTGTTTATTGATTCCCTCTCTATTCTACTTCTCTTTTTGTCCGGTTCTTCTCTTGAACTGGTAGAATGTGAAGATAAATATGATGGACAGTTGGGAAAGATACAGGGGGGTGCATTCTCTGACAGTCGTGGACTTGGAAGAGGAGCAGTTAAAGTTTTTCCTGTCTTTGAATCAGTAGCAGTTACTTCCCACAAGACATCACTGGCTTTGAAATGTCTGTGGCATACCTATAAAATAAGATACCACTGTGAGCCAACTTCATGCATTTACAGAGTGAATAGGCCTACATATGTAGGCATGTAGTTTAATGTGTATAATAAATCTAATTTGGGTAATAATAATAATAATGTATCCCTTGATTGTAAGCTAACATAACCTCATATCTTACGAGAGTAAACATACCTACATATCACCAGTTGCTGCGTGTAGTTTAATACCTAATACGCCTATGTGCATTATGATTATGTGAGAATGTAAAAGTAACAGTTACTCACCACCGAGTATTTAGTAACTCTGTAATCTTGTCTTTGAATTGCACGTAACCATCTCTGCTGCATAACCTCATCTTTCGGGAACTTAAACACATGGACTTTGTTATCATTATCGTAATTTCCCTTGCAGTTGGGCACACAACACTTTAGCACCATTGTACACAACGATTCGCAACTGGTACAATTAAAATAATTAAAACACTTCTACATAATTGCACCAACACGTTGCCACACTCATTGCTTTCTTAACACTGAGAAGGTTCAAGTTTGCCTCCCGGTGGTGACGTCACGGTAGACATGCCGAACAGTTGTGAGGCCTTATTATCTAGGAGGTGTTGGACCGGCCCGTGCGATGACGTCACGGGCTTCTTATGTTCGAGCCTTTCAAAGCCCATTGCAGCCTACTGCCGAAGCAGCTCATGGGCTGGGCCTCTCTGCAGGACTCTGGTTGGTAGATAACATTTAGATGTTAGAAGCAATGCAACTTAATAATTGAGCGATACTTAAGTAATAATTAAGAAACTATTTCTCTGCAAGTTCCGTGAATTGAGGAAGTAACGAACAGATCTTGGCGGTCAGTGCATCAATATTTGGGAAAATACGGACTATTACTAAACAAAAAATGATACAAATGATTGTGAGCAAGAAAGGGTCTGAAGATTAGCGCCATAAGTGTCAAGAAAAAACAGAAAAGCTATTGTATTTATGGCAATCTACAGGTATCGAGGTAATGTTTATTATGATTATGATTATTATTATTATTATTATTATTATTATTATTATTATTATTATTATTATTATTGCACTTTTGTTGTATCCATATTTGTATTAATGCATAGTAATTATTTGTTGGGTACATTCACGAGTACAACCCTCAAGATTTCACCGCGTATATCACACTTCAAACCTACTTCTTCTAAAATCACATAGACCTAACTTACGAGTTACGATGCGATTACAGGTGTTAATAATCTCACCTGTAATATTAATACAACATTTGTGAATATTTCATCATTTCAACGTACAGTCGTGTCATATTCTTGTATTGCACGGGTCGGACAGAGGAAACAGTTCGCTTCTTTGCGTGACGTCATCGGAACTACAGTACGGCCTGTACATCATGAAGGCAGTGGTATAGCTGACCGAGAACAATGTTCCAGTTCGCAACGCACGGCTTCACCCGTACACACTTTGGTTTCAAGTACACTGGATAGGATAAAAATGTGGAGGAATTGCGGACAAATGAAGCGTGTCTGACCAAAGGGTCGTACCTTCACTTCCAACAAGTAAATCATTATTTCGTCCACGCATCACAGTAGTTTGTCATGAGCAATCCAGACTAGAAAGATGTAATTCCTTAAAAGGTGCACCGAATCCGATCATGGGAAGTTCCATGTGCCTTATATATTACGTTCTTGGGTTTTCCTACAACTTTCTTAGGGTGGAAACAGTACCTTGAACAGACACTCCTTGCTTACGTTGCGGACGACGTAAGAACCGCTTTAAATAACGAAACAATATCACGTCCTTTATACTGTACATGGATAGGGGTGGTCAAAAATACTTTAGTAGACTTTGAATTGTATGAGAATATAGGACGACCACAATATTGTGATGCCAAATTAACAACGTGCGCTCTCGAGTGAGTACTAAATTAATCCGTCGAATCCTTTTAGTCCGCCTCTGTGGTGTAGTGGTTACTCTGATTAGCTGCCACCCCCGGAGGATCGGGTTCGATTCTCGGCTCTGCCACGAAATTTGAAAAGTGGTACGAAGGCTGGAACGGGGTCCACTCGGCCTCGGGAGGTCAACTGAGTAGAGGTGTGTTCGATTCCCACCTCAGCTATCCTCGAAGTGGTTTTCCGTGTTTCCCCACTTCTCCTCTATGCAAATACCGTGATGGTACCTAACTTAAGGCCACGGCCGCTTCCTTCCCTCTTCCTTGTCTATCCTTTCCAATCATCCCATCCCCATCCAAGGCCCCTGTTGAGCATAGCAGGTGGGGCCGCCTGGGCGAAGTACTGATCATCCTCCCAAGTTGTATCCCCGACCCAATGTCTCACGCTCCAGGACACTGCCCTTGAGGCGGTAGAGGTGGGATCCATCGCTGAGGGTAAACAGATTAAGAAGAAGAAGATTCCCGTTAATTTGATGGATAATGTGTTCCAAGTCCTTTACTTGTTTTCCTTCAAAGCAACAGTCTGCCCTTTATTTTGGATCTCATCGGGTGAAACATGCGGTAAAACATATAAAAAATTCTTGAAGAGGCGAAAATGCAAATTAAACTTTCGGCGGGAAGTTCTCTTAGTGCTGCATTTTAATAGGAATACTCATTTAGGCAGAGTATTCACGTTTAAAAAGTGTCCGACTCGTTGGCTGAATGGTCAGCGTACTGGCCTTGGGTTCAGAGGGTCCCGGGTTCAATTCCCGGGCGAATCGGGGATTTTAATCGCTTCTGATTAATACTTATAATTCGGAGACTGGGTGTATGTGTCCGTCCCAACACTCTCCTCATCATATTCAGACAATATACCACACTAACAACCACCACAGAAACACGCAATAGTGATTACATCCCTCTACATAGGATTAGCGTCAGGAGGGCATCCGGCCGCGAAACAGAGCCAAATCCATATGTGCGACACAGTTCGCACCCGCGACCCCACAGGTGTGGGAAAAAGCGGTAGCAAAAGAAGAAGATTTATTTTTAAAAAGTCTTCTTTCGCTGAATGGCCCGCGAAAGAGATAAACTATGACTCAAGTCGTCCTATTGGACAATGTCGTCTCCTGTGGGACAGCCGTAACGACGGCTGTTTCGTGTCTGTACAATAGAGAACATCTATGACCTTGAACTCTTACTTATCCACTGTAGCTGCCATACTTACCAAGCCTCAAGTCTGTGATAGTGTCCACGGTACAGTCAATCTGCAAAGCCTCCCAGTCGTTACTTCCGAGGAGATTGAACTGCTTGGCCAGGTAGCGACCGATGGCTGCAGACTGGTAAACCTCCTTACCATCCACCTCCAAGAGGGGCAGTTTGCCGTAAGGAGTGCCTGTAACAGTAAAATATGTCCTCGGTAAGTTACAACAAATATCTGATTAAACCATGTCAGCCGCATTCACATTTGTCAAAACGTTGGCGGACATTCTCAATGTTCACAGTCGCTTATTTACAAACTGTACTTATATTCTCCATAAAGCCATAAAGGTTGAATATTTGTGAACAAAGAGTGACCAGAATCTTTCAAATTGGATTATTAAATGTATAACTTAGCCAGAAACAATCTGTGATAGACAGGAGTGAGTTGTCAAGTCAAAAGCAGGTTTCTTGAGAAAGTTCTAGACGGGTATCCACTCAAAAAATTGAAAATATTTAAGATAGAAAATAGAACTATAACGATTATGATGTTAATATGCATAATCTATGGATGTTGTCATGCACTTCGATGTTCGGAATACCGTAATTATATTCAACTTCAGTTTATGAATTTTATCTGATTCTGAATAGGGAATTTTGAATAAACCTTGCCTTCAGTTGAATTTATTACCCGTTCTTAGAAATATGTTTTATCAATACTAATAAATTTGAAACGAAACATCTCAAAAATTATAAATTAAACATAGAATTAGAGGTAACAGAAAGTGGACTTGATGAAAATGATCCTTTTATGTACAGTGTAGTAAGTCTGGGCGTTACAGGTTTCACTAACACATCATTATAGAACTTTAGTAATCTGAAGGATAGACATGAGTGAAAATTAACTGCAATTCGACCAAACATGAATTTCTTGGGTTTGTGCCTTGAGGGATTTTCCACAGCTTAGAATAAACTAAAACAACTAACCGCTATTAAAATGTCTTATCTCCATTACCTCATAATCCGTAATGAATCAGCTCCTAATGATCCTAAAACCAAAGCCAAATTCTTTGCCGATTATTTGAAATAAATTTTATCTCCTTCAAGAGATCCCAATTTTTATCTCCCGGAACGTGGTCTTTAAACCCGCACATGTTCTCAACTTACAACACCCTCTCAACAAATCCATTACAGTTCAAGATATTAAGAAACAAAATGAACATAGATCCTGGAAAAGATCAAATCACTTGTGGATATATTAAAAAGACCCTTACCTTATTTTACAACTATTAAGTACTATTTGTAGTATAATCCGAACCGGCACCATCCCTCCTCAAAAGCCACCATCCCAATCAACTTCCTACTACCCGATTTGCCTTCTCCCAGTTCTTTCCAAAATCTTAGAGACCGTCCTACCCCATCGTATATACACCTGTCTAGACTCCCTTCAAGTCATTCCCTAATCCCAAGCCGGTTTCCGCATCCAATACGCCACCCATGGCCGCGTCTTCCACGCCTTCGCATCCCTAACAAAATATCTCCCTCCGAACAATCGAGCAGCTATCATTAACACAGATATAGAAGGGGCATTTGATAAATAGTGGATCTCTTGTCTAATATTCAAACTGCGCCATCACTAGCTCCCTAAAATAATCATCCACATCCTTGCCAATTTTCCAACTCCCGCTCTGCCAAGATTACAATTTATCATATCCTATCCTACTCTTTCTCCGTCAAGGCTGCCGGACCGCAAGGGAGCCCTCTGTCTCCCCTTCCTTTCACCATCTATGCTGCAAACATCCCCAACCCTCCCCACCACTCGTACTAGAGCAATTTTCAGGCGATATAGCAAATCTCACCCTAGATTCAGATAACCCCCTCCCTTCAAAAATAATCTCCAAACCCACTTCAGAAATTTCCAAAAATGGCAAAATCATTGGCAGATCAAATTAATGAAAACAAAGCACAATTTATAATATTTAAAAACCGTATACACAGGTACCGCCCCACTAACCAAATCCACCTCTTACTAAGAACCATCCTCTCACATAAATCGTCACCCCACTTACCTAGGTATCACGTTCAAAAGTAATCTTCGATGGCATATGCATACGGTATTGACGAAATTTAAACAAGACATACCGCAAGTTTCACGTCCTCCACTGGTTTTTAAGTCAATCCTGGGGACAAAGAGGCGTCTAAATCAGTTCACAGAAAGCTATCATTGGAAGTTTCATAACCTATGCATCCTTGTCCTGGATTTCTGCCTTCGCCATTCGCTAGCTCGAAATCCTTAAACTCAACCGTACACATTGGCAATCTACTTCGGCAAGAAAGAAGAACTGAAACTGTTACCGACTTATACAGCGTGATTCAGCCGCCCTTCCAATGTAATTTTATGCAACCGACAATATTAATTCCGTCCTGAAAACATCTGCCCTGCCGGTATGCTCAGACCTCACCATGATAGGACGCCGTAATGTTATACTCGTATTAAACACTGGAAGACATGCGTGTGCCTTCAATCAATCAATCAATCAATCAATCAATCAATCAATCAATCAATCAATCAATCAATCAATCAATGAATACTGATCTGCATTTAGGGCAGTCGCCCAGGTGGCGGATTCCCTGTGTGTTATTTCCCTAGCCTTTTCTTAAACAATTGCAAAGAAATTTGAAATTTATCGAACATCTCCCTTGGTAAGTCATTCCAATCCCTAACTCGCCTTCCTATAAATGAATATTTGCCCCAATTTGTCCTCTTGAATTCCAACTTTATCTTCATATTATGAGCTTTCCTGCTCATAAAAACACCACTCAAACTCATTCGTCTACTGATGTCATTCCACGCCATCTCTCCACTGACAGCTCAGAACATACCACTTAGTCGAGCAGCTCGTCTCCTTTCTCCCAAGTCTTCCCAGCCCAAACCTTGCAATATTTTTGTAACGCTACTCTTTTGTCGAAAATCACCCAGAACAAATCGAGCTTGTTCTCTTTGGATTTTTTCCAGGTCTTGAATCATGTAATCCTGGTGAGGGTCCCATACACTGGAACCATACTCTAGTTGGGATTAAACCAGAGACTTATATGCCCTCTCCTTTACATCGTTACTACAACCCCTAAACACCCTCACAAACATGTGCAGAGATCTGTACCCTTTATTTACAATCATATTTATGTGGTTACCCCAACGAAGATCTTTCATTATATTAACACTTAGGTACTTACAATGATCCCCAAAAGGAACTTTCACACCATCAACGCAGTGATTAAAACTGAGAGGACTTTTCCTACTTGTACAACTAACAACCTGACTTTTATCCCCGTTTATCATCATACCATTGCCTGCTGTCCGTCTCACAACATTATCTAGGTCATGTTGCAGTTGCTCACAATCTTGTAACTTATTTATTACTCTGTACAGAATCACATCTTCTGCGAAAAACCTTATCGCTGATTCCACTTCTTTACACATATCATTGATATATATATAAGAAAATATAATACTACCTTGAGGAATTCCCCTCTTAATTATCACAGGGCCAGATAAAGCTTCGCCTACTCTAAATCTCTGAGTTCTCTTTTCTAGAAAAATAGCCATCCAATCAGTCACTCTTTTTTCCAGTCCAATTGCATTCATTTTTGCCAGTAGTCTCCCATGATCCACCCTATCAAATGCCTTAGATAGGTCAATCGCGATAAAGTCCATTTGACCTCCTGAATCCAGGATATCTGCTATATCTTGCTGGAATCCTACAAGTTGAGCTTCAGTGGAATAACGTTTCCTAAACCCAAACTGCCTTCTATCAAACCAGCTATTAATTTCGCAGACGTCTAATATAATCAGAAAGAATGCTTTCCCAAAGCTTACATGCAACGCATGACAAATTGACTGGCGTGTAATTTTCAGCTATATGCCTATCACCCTTTCCTTTATATACAGGGGCTACTATAGCAACTCTCCATTCATTTGGTATAGCTCCTTCATGCAAAAATAATCAAATAATACCGGTACTTCATATATAGTACTATATTCCAAACCATTGTCTTTAGTATATCCCCCGAAACCTTATCAATAGGGAACATGCATGATCCGGGGTTTTAATTAAAAATATGCCAATCTGATTCAAAATTTCATGCAGAATTCAAAAATGTGATCAGAATGTACAAATAATAACTCCAAACATGATAAAAATCTACGAAAATGTCACGTCACGCAAGTACGCGATCTCATTGGTCTGACGTCACCGTACAGGTTGACTGAATTAGCAGACGAAATAACACATAGTGTGCTGTGAGAAGCAGGATACACTTCGCGTATTTCTACTTTACGTTAGTGTCTAGTATGGTTAAATTCGAGGTCTATACATCGGATAATAATCTGAGTGGTATATTTTAGACTGAAAATGAATCCTGCGCAGACAGTGAGGCAGAAAACTTATAAATGGTGTAGAGTTCCGATGTGCAATAGCACATCGCATACCATACCAAACAAATTGTTTATAAATGTTCCAAAGACGCTAAAACTAGGCAGAAATGGATTTTGGCGAGCCGGAGAAATGCTGGTGATATATCGGAAAAGTCTACAGTTTATTTTTTTTAAAGATTTTAACGTAAGATGAATTTGTTTGAATTTTCAAATCACTTTTCCATGTCAGCTGTTCTAGTAGTAAAACAAATTTTAATGTATGATGCTTTATTTAAATGCTTCAATTACATCTTGGAATATGAAAGTAATAAACAGTGCATTAAATAATGCTGATTATTAAAGTATTCTCCAAACCTAACCTATGTTTTGGGTGATCCATGTCAAGATAATAAATCAAAGGGGTTATGAACCATTTTGACAGCTCTAATTCTACCAATATATCTTGGCATGGGACAGTTATGTATGTCTTTATTGAAGAGCTTAATTGGTAAAGAAATTTAGGCTATATCTAAATACTCTGTAATGTAACAAAGAATAGGCGTGTACATCATGAAAGGAAACAACGTGAATTTAACAAATGTGTAACTCTACACAAAAGCAATGCTTGTCTGTTGGGGTCTTATAAGTTAACAATGCTCAATTATAATAATTATCATAATATTAATGAAATAAATAACATAATTGCACACAGGTGAAAATAGTGATGTAGGTGTTTAAAATATTATCCATCATAGCCTAAGTTTTAGGTTATTCAAGCCAAGTCAATAAACCGAAGGGTAAAAATACCGAGCGAGTTGGCCGTGCGGTTAGGAGCGCGCAGCTGTGAGCTCGCATCCGGGAGATAGAAGGTTTTGAACCCCACTGCTGGCAGCCCTGAAGATGGTTTTCCGTGGTTTCCCCATTTTCACACCAGGCAAATGCTGAGGCTGTACCTAAGGCCACGGCCGCTTTGTTCCCATTCCTAGGCCTTTCCTGTCCCATCGTCGCCATAAGACCTAGATGTGACGGTGTGACGTATAGCAAACAGAAAAAAAAAATAAAAAGTAAAAGTCACAGCACCCAAAGACATTCCTGTATTGAGCGATTAAAATGTCACCAGGACACTTTTCTTTCCTGATATGCTCAGCTTGTTAAAAGCCAAATGTAATTAATGTTATTGGCTTCACGCCCCGCTAACTACTTCTACGATTTTCGGAGACGCCGATGTGCAGGAATTTAGTCCTGCAGGAGTTCTTTCACGTGCCAGTAAATCTACCGACACGAGGCTGACGTATTTGAGCACCTTCAACTACCACCGGACTGAACCAGGATCGAACCTGCCAAGTTGGGGTCAGAAGGCCAGCACCTCAACCGTCTGAACCACTCAGCCCAACTTGTGGAAACTAGATGAAGTCATATTTATCTTTATCATGTTTAACTTTTTCCCTCCACAAAGATATTTAATTCTCTTTCATGGGCCCCGGAAGTGGGTAGGCCAGTTACCCCAACCATAAATATATATTTTTTCAGAAATGATAGGTTATAGACCTACAGTACTATGATCTTTCTTTCTTTACTTCTTTCTTTCTTTCTTAATCAGTTTATCCTTCAGGGTTCGTTTTCTCTCGGACTCAGCGAGGGATTTCACCTCTACCACTTCAAGGGCAGTGTCCTGGAACGTGAGACTTTGAGTATGGTGATGAAACTGGTGAGGAGGGCCATTACCTCGCCCAGGCGGCCTCACCTGTTATGCTCAACAGGGGCCTTGTTGGAGGATGGGAGGATCGGAAGGGATAGACAAGGAAGAGGGAAGGAAACGGCCGTGGCCTTAGGTGCCTGGAGGAGAAGTAGGAAAATACGAAAAACCACTTCGAGGATGGCTGAGGTGGGATTCGAAACCCTTCTACTCAGTCGACCTCCTGAGGCTGAGTAGACCCCGTTCCAGCCCTCGTACTATTTGTTTTCAACTTTCATAGCAGAGCCGGGAATCGAAACCGGGCCTCCGGGAGTGGCACACATTAACCACTACACCACAGAAGCGGACTAGTACTATAATGCTACCTATATGTTTATGTTAGTGCTGAAATCCGATTTCTTACTTTACTAATGCTGAAAGCCCGAAAATGTAATGTTATTCTTTAATAGGGGAATCAGTCTAGAAGGAAATGTTGAAAGTGATGTGATATCTATCCAGGTTCGTTGTTATCCTAATACTATGGGTTACAGTACATTGCACGTATATAAAAGACGCCACTTACAAACTTGCTTGTTATCCGCTAATTTCTGCGGCCACAAAAGTCACATTTTTCAAGAATAATGACATCTATACATGGTAGATTGTCTGACTGTGCTGTTTTGAACCTTTCTTCTGTCATTTCGAAGTTATTCGCGATCACGAATAATAAACAATCGGCTTTTAGCAACGGCTGATGCACAACGGCTGGTAGAGGTGCATGCGGTACTGGATCGTGACGTCACAGCGCGCCGCTTGCGTCAGAGGCTGTTTCACTCGCCATGCGGAAAGGCACTATTAAATATTTTTTTAATGGTAGAAAACAAGGCAACATACCACAATGTAATACGTTTACGTACTATTTCATTAGTGTACTTTTCAAAAAAAATATTTTTGAAAATGATGCACGTTCCCAATTCCAGCTGCTTTTCTAGTTTTCAACTTTTGGTTCTTACTGTAAATGTCACTGTTCTAATAGGTAAATTTTAATACTTCTTTAGTATTAGTCACCTCCTCTAACTGGACATTATCCCCGTAACCAACAATCTTTACATACTGCAGACTGTATACTTCTGCCTTTTGAAGATCCTCGCATACACACTTCCTTGTTAATTAATGATTCCTTGAATGTCCTTCTTGGAACCTGTTTCTGCCTTAAACTACCTATACATACTCTTCAATTTTTCACTAAATTTTTTTGTATGACTGCCAATTATGCTTGCCATCATGATATCCTTAGCTGACTTCTTTTCTAGATTCAATTTCGTAGTAAGTTCCTTCAATTTCTCCTTACTTCCACAGCCATTTCTAACTCTTTCTTCCGGGCCGATGACCTTAGACGTTAGGCCCCTTTAAACAACAAGCATCATCATCAAGCATAACTCTTTCTTTCCAACCTGCACCTCCTTCTTTGTCTCTTTACTTCTCTGTTATAATATAGTGGATCTTTACCATTCCTTACCACCTTTAAAGGTACAAACCTATTAGATCATATGAACCTTACAAGCCGGCGAAACACTAAATTGATATTGTGAACGCAGTAAACCTAATTCTTGCTATAGTGGGCCGTACGGAACCGCAGTGTAGTTGGTAGTTGGAGTGGGCTTGCATATCATGTGGGAGCTTCGAGTCTGGGCCGAAGATTACAAATTTTTGAAATATTTGTTTAATACGTACCGCACGCAATTTAAGTTAAATGCCCGCTTTCATGCAAATTGTGTGTGAATGAATGTGTCTGTGGCCCTCAGAAGGGCCGAATAGTTAGCAGGCCGGACTCATACAGACCGGAAATAATAGGAACACAACGCCCTGACTACGTTTTATCGCAGCAAATGCTCGTTGTGATTACCGTTTTGGTTTATGCACATTCGGGCCGGTGTCCAGGTGACATTGCTCGGCAGGCGTCCGTGATGAGTTGCCGGAGCTGATCGGGGTTTTCCGGCGCTTGAATTTAAATGACATTCTTCGAATGTCTCCACTAGAAGATGTCTAACAGCGTTAAATCCGGTGATCTGGCGGGCCAAGAAACAGGGCCTCCTCGTCCTATCCATTTGCCTGGCAGTTCCTCGTTCAGATGGTTACGAACGGACAAAGTCGAAACTGTTCGACCACCGCGGATGGATGGTGAAGAGACTCATCACCCACAGTGGTAGCAAATTCCGTAACTATAAGGACGTTGTCTCTGTATAACAGATCAGCCATGTTACCCTCGATAGGAATTAGAAGCGGATATGATATGATATGATATGATATGATATGATATGATATGATATGATATGATATGATATGATATGATATGATATGATATGATATGATATGATATGATATGATATGATATGATATGATATGATATGATATGATATGATATGATATGATATGATATGATATGATATGATATGATATGATATGATATGATATGATATTGCCCCCATTTTTCCCGAGCTAAGCCCAGCCATCGAGCGAGGAATCCCAAGGTGGACCGTTCGATCGTTGGCTATCACTTTCTAGAGGCATTTAAGGGTTGTTAAGGATTGATGACCAAGCAGGATAAAAGAAATATTAAAACAACACTCTGACATTTATTCACATAAGCAGATAAATAACAAAATATTCTTGATGATATTTTTCTTTTAACATAACAGAGCTTTCATAATATCGGATTTCTTCCTCGATTTAGAGTGACACGTGTTCATATCTCCAGCTCTACTGTGCTGTAAATGAAACCAAAGAAGTAATTAGGCCACTTGCCTTTTTAAACCAAACATTTGACTGAAAAAACTAAATAAATTAACATGTGTTCAAAGTTTCACCAATTTAAAGTCGTCTCAACACGTGGTTTTTGCGATATACACAACTGAATTAGTCATTTACAGTATTTAATATTGATCAATGACACCAACATGAACTTCAGTAGTAAAGAAAAACTGTTTCCAAAACTCTCAAAATTAATTAATTATTATCTTGATTATTATTATTATTATTTTATCATTCAGTTAACCTGTTTCATTGTCACACGATCGTGTTCTTATTAATTCTCCACCGCATCATTTACCTAATGTTCATCATTAGCATTTCAGAGTAATGATTTTTAATTAATTATTAATGACTTACTTTCACAATGTTTCAAAGCAATCATGCGGCTGACAAAATTTCTACCTTTGATCTTTGCATTTCATTTCTATTCAAATTAATCTTAAAGTATTTCAGATTTTTAGAAATTTACATTACCAACGTGTGAGCTAGTTAAATAAATTCTGTTTACAAATCGAGTGCCTTCTCAAAGTAACGAGATGATCTTTCCTTTTAAATCTCGCTAATTAAAAAGATAAATTAAATTCCTTCCTAGTCTTCCTTGACTTAATTTAATTAAACTTTCCCTTAAGGGCATGAAATTATTTCTTAAGGCAACACACAACGATGAATGTGATCCGCGTCACAGCGAGTGCGCGACCAGATCAAAATTAAATGAAATCAACACGGCACAAGAGAAATATACACATTTACACACACACATTCACACTAGGGAAACACGTTTTTATGTACACTATTTACATCGAATCCTGATTTGGCAATTTTATTTATGATTTTTATCGATGGTCGGGACGCGTAATGTCTCGCAGAAATAATTCGTGTACAGAAATTCTCTTACATTAATGGTGGCTAGTGATCGAAGTCATGGGTATCACTTGGTAGAAATACATTTCACATATCAGCGCAAGTTCATCTAATTCATGAGATTATAATGGAAGATTCTAGTAAAATCCATAAGCACTACCATCATGTGGGCTACAGGGTGAATTTACCGCAAGCGTGAGCCTTACTCGCATTATTTTTACTTCCTACCTGTGAAATACACTCGCAAACACGTGCTCCACTAATTATAATCTATCTTGCGCTCCAAATACACAAGAATAAATCAATATCACCACTAATTCATCATTTACTCAATTATGCAACAAATATCCCTCAGGATAGGCCATATTCCAGACCCTTCATGAACAGAGCACATTCTATCTCACATTTAGGAACTCTACAGTAGTTTTATGGCTCACGAGCGTTTACTTCTGTTTTACCCGATCTTTAGTCGATATTATTATTATTTAAGTGATTATTACATCTACTGATTCTCCTGGAATGTCGTAAAATTAGATGACTTCATCAAAAAAAACAACAAGTGATTTTAAAGACACTAAGTTCGACCCTATTCACTCAAGATGTACACGCAAATTTTCCGTCCGGTAACTTTCAATATTACAAAGAAAGTAGATTTATCGTGTGGTCAGTGATTATTAAACTTAAGCTCCTTAAGCATGGGAAGTCAGTCAAAGACAACCTACATGTCTACTCTAATAGATTCCAAAATTTCATTCACACGTACCTAGTCTACCATGACACCTTAAGAAGTAGGAAAATGAAATATTTCTAACTACAGCAAACTGATAGATCTACGACTTAAGAAGAAAGACCTCTAGTTGTACAAAAGATAGGACAGATAAATTAAATTAAAAAGGTACTCAAGTTTTGTAGAGTTCGATTCCCGTCGACAGTCAGTTATTTCAGCATACTCCGGCCAGTCTCCTTCCAATTACCAGAGACGCCTTACATTTTTACAGCTCCATGGAGGCTCTGCGATGGATGTCCCTCGATGAAATGATGTTGGTAGTTGCGGAATTCTTCATCTTGAGATCCTCAATTCCAAGACGTCTTCGTTGATTGCTGGTCACAAGCTGTAACTGAGATGACAAAATTGAGTATTTTGCACAAGCACACGCAGAATATAAACAGCTCGTCTACACTGTCACACTTAACTTGGCTCCTAGACGTTTTTATTCCACAGAATTCACTAATTATCAGACTAAATTCTGGTAGAACGGGCGTCGACTTGACTTGAAATTTCTCCTTCCACGTGGTCCGGTAATGTGATGTCTCTCACAGCGAACAAGCATTAAGAAGAGCATAAAGCATCAAGAGAGAAGAGAACGGTTCACTCGAAGCAAGGCCTTTTATCTAATTAGCCCAGGGAGGCGTGTTCTTTAGCGAGAACGGTAATTGGCTGATGATCTCCTTTAATTTGCGCAGACTATTCCAGAAACAAGCTGAGTCGCGCGTGCGAAGGCAGTCACGTGGTTAGCTATAACCTTGGCACAGTCTCGCCGATGACGTATCGCACCCCTCTGAACGACAAAAAAAACTCGTTCACGGCTCGCCACAAGTTCCCAAGTGATGTGTTGCGGCTTCAAGCAGACAATAAAATTTTTGCTTTCCACTTGTTAAAATATTCGTAAGATCGCCAATTTTCACGGGGACATCTCTCCCTTGGTTGGAATATAATTTCATTTGCAGATGAAATTATTACATAACAGTGTCCATTACTATTGTTCCGGAAAATTGGTTGTTGAATCACCTGGTAATAACTTGGTTGAGCTCGCGACAGGTGTGAGACTCGGAGTTCTTCGTTCCGCTCCTGGCATCCAGTAGCCTAGTCTCTCCATACAGGGTGTTTCTCAAGTTTTATTTCCATCTTCAGTAACTTATTTTTCCCTTTTAACAGATGGTTACACGGTGTCAGCTAGTGGTGTAGATGTTCGGTAGAGTCCATGCGTCGACCTGTATCGCACTTCCTTCTTGAAGTTTGCTGATTTTGCCATCAGGATTCGTTCTATCTCTTCTCATTGAAGATGAGGTCTTTTCTTAATGGCACCTTGGCTGTGCTCCTGACTCGAGTTGTTATGTTGGCTTCCCCGAGCCTTGGCCTCTTGATATTGAAGGCTTTCC
Organism: Anabrus simplex; assembly: GCF_040414725.1. NCBI lineage: Eukaryota > Metazoa > Arthropoda > Insecta > Orthoptera > Tettigoniidae > Anabrus > Anabrus simplex. The sequence continues at coordinate 232,043,140 of NC_090272.1, read as the reverse complement.
GCCCCCACGATATCAGGGTTGGTATCCTGGGTTTGGATTGCTCTTCGCCATCGTTCGTTTTCCTGTGTCGAGTTTTGAAGGTCCTTTAGATATTTCTCCTTTTCTTCTTCTCGCCAGTCTCTCCTTCCTCTTGAGTGGCGGAAGTCCTGGTTTCGTTTCCAGCTCCTTCGGTAATCTGAGTATGGACGCTTCCTCTCGTTACGTCTGGAATATTCCCAGTTTCTAATGGGTCTATTTCTGCGTACGGGCGATCGATCACGAGGTGAATCTTGCCCTCCAGGGTTACGTTTCCACGTTCTCCCTTGGTTGACTGATTTCGATTCTTCCTCCTTATTCGTTGTTACCTGATGGATCTGAGGTTCCGAGTTTCGTCCCTGACGAACTGGTTCTTTGGACGTCATGTCTAATTGTCTTAATAACGCCTCAGCCTGGATTGCAGATTGTGTATTTGAGGCTATCATGATCCTCTGCACATCTGGTGGTAACTGTCGTGTGATCAACTTAACCAACTCAGGTTCTGATGGTGGTGAGTCTAGTTCCCTTAATTTTCTTAATTGGCTGGACAGGAAGTCCGCATATCTCGTGGGCGTAGATGATGCATATTTCCTGGCGTATAACTCCGTCCTAAGGTTGTATTGGACGTCGCTATTCCCGTACTTCTCCAGGAATGCTTTCTTGAAACTTTCGAAATCGTCAAACGAGAATCGAAATGCGACAAACCAGGTATGAACTGAGTCTTCCAGGAATTTTTCGGTGACTCTTAGCTGCCTTTCTGGTGGAATTTTCGCATCGCGAAAGTAATCCTGCAGTTCCCGAATAAAGCCTTTCGGAGTCACGTTTCCTCTAACGTTATTGAATTTCTTGGGTTGGTCTTCGTGAAGACGAATTATATTTACTATTTGCGTCTGGCCGGTTGTATTCATTTGAGACGCATTTACTGTCGGCTCTGAAGAAATGTCAATTGTATTCGCAGCGCCTGTCCCTGCAGTTGCAAGCGGAGTTGACGTCAGACCCGTGCCGGTTACACGTTGCTCCAGTAATGCCTGCTTCTCTAGCAATGAGTTGGTGACCTTGCTAGTGTTCTCGTTCTGGATTTTCAGGAGATGCATTTCATGTACAAGCTCCTTAATTCCATCCGTGTACTCCTTTCGAATCCCTTCGGTTTCAGTTTTTGACTCAGTCGTGACCTTGTGTATGGCATTCATCAGGGTGGTTTTGATCGTTTTTATTTCGCCCCAACTATCCTCCAGTGACTCGTGGATATAATCCATCCGTTCTGAGCTATCGACTTGGGATGTCTCGATTTTGTCGAGAATGCCCTTTTCGACTTGTTGCAGTTTCTCGTTTAATCCAATGAATTTCTTCGCCCAAGCCGTTTTCGTAACCTTAAGGTCCTCTGAATTTGTGTCAATCTTTTCCTCAATATTCAGGAATGATTGTTCAACTTCGCCCTTGTATTTGTCGATTCCAGTTTATATGTCCTGCTGAACGTTCGCCAGTCGTTCACTGAATTCATTGGACATGCCCGCCATAGACTTGGCAATGTTTTCGTTTACCTCCTTTTTCATAGTAGCGAAATCATTTTTGACTATTACGAGCTCGCTCTGCATTGAGGCTAGCTTGCCGTTAAAAAGTTTAATGTCCGAACATATTTTTCCTAAACCTTCTTCAGTTTGGTTTTTAATGTCCGTCAACTTTTCTTCAATAGCTTCCCCGAGAGATTTTTCGAGGTTTATTTGTGCGTCACTGAGATCACTAAGTCCTTTTTCTAAGTGTACCTGAGTGTCACTAAGTTTTCTCTCTAAATGCAATTGATTTTCATTAAGTTTTTCCTCTAAGGTTTTCTCTAGGTTGGCCTGATTTCCGCTAAGTTTTTCCTCTAAGTTAGCATTGATCCTCTCCTCCATTGCCAACAACATCTGCCTTAAGTCCTCCATAGTTACAATTATTCATTAAATGGCTATTCTGGTATTGGAAGGATTCTAACCGGACTACTGAAATATTGGGAATCGAACTCCATCAAATTTGTGAAGGCACCGATTTGTCGATATCATGAAAGTTCCAAATTTTCACCAATATCGGTCGCAATTATGAATCTAACTTTAATTAATTATCATCGCAGCAAATTCAAATTTCTAATTACCAGCAAGAATTTGTTTTTAACAATATTCATACAAGTTACATTTAACATGTGCTTATGTTAGCCACAAGAATTTGGGCGAATAAATGTGTCAGAGTCAGCCTAATTTACTTGGTCATCTGATCTTGTCAATGTCATAAACACTGGACAGCACAAGATCATTTTCGAGCTTGGATAAGCCAATCTCGAGCCCCACGCTTGGATTAAGCCATCTTAAATGCCCCCATTTTTCCCGAGCTAAGCCCAGCCATCGAGCGAGGAATCCCAAGGTGGACCGTTCGATCGTTGGCTATCACTTTCTAGAGGCATTTAAGGGTTGTTAAGGATTGATGACCAAGCAGGATAAAAGAAATATTAAAACAACACTCTGACATTTATTCACATAAGCAGATAAATAACAAAATATTCTTGATGATATTTTTCTTTTAACATAACAGAGCTTTCATAATATCGGATTTCTTCCTCGATTTAGAGTGACACGTGTTCATATCTCCAGCTCTACTGTGCTGTAAATGAAACCAAAGAAGTAATTAGGCCACTTGCCTTTTTAAACCAAACATTTGACTGAAAAAACTAAATAAATTAACATGTGTTCAAAGTTTCACCAATTTAAAGTCGTCTCAACACGTGGTTTTTGCGATATACACAACTGAATTAGTCATTTACAGTATTTAATATTGATCAATGACACCAACATGAACTTCAGTAGTAAAGAAAAACTGTTTCCAAAACTCTCAAAATTAATTAATTATTATCTTGATTATTATTATTATTATTTTATCATTCAGTTAACCTGTTTCATTGTCACACGATCGTGTTCTTATTAATTCTCCACCGCATCATTTACCTAATGTTCATCATTAGCATTTCAGAGTAATGATTTTTAATTAATTATTAATGACTTACTTTCACAATGTTTCAAAGCAATCATGCGGCTGACAAAATTTCTACCTTTGATCTTTGCATTTCATTTCTATTCAAATTAATCTTAAAGTATTTCAGATTTTTAGAAATTTACATTACCAACGTGTGAGCTAGTTAAATAAATTCTGTTTACAAATCGAGTGCCTTCTCAAAGTAACGAGATGATCTTTCCTTTTAAATCTCGCTAATTAAAAAGATAAATTAAATTCCTTCCTAGTCTTCCTTGACTTAATTTAATTAAACTTTCCCTTAAGGGCATGAAATTATTTCTTAAGGCAACACACAACGATGAATGTGATCCGCGTCACAGCGAGTGCGCGACCAGATCAAAATTAAATGAAATCAACACGGCACAAGAGAAATATACACATTTACACACACACATTCACACTAGGGAAACACGTTTTTATGTACACTATTTACATCGAATCCTGATTTGGCAATTTTATTTATGATTTTTATCGATGGTCGGGACGCGTAATGTCTCGCAGAAATAATTCGTGTACAGAAATTCTCTTACATTAATGGTGGCTAGTGATCGAAGTCATGGGTATCACTTGGTAGAAATACATTTCACATATCAGCGCAAGTTCATCTAATTCATGAGATTATAATGGAAGATTCTAGTAAAATCCATAAGCACTACCATCATGTGGGCTACAGGGTGAATTTACCGCAAGCGTGAGCCTTACTCGCATTATTTTTACTTCCTACCTGTGAAATACACTCGCAAACACGTGCTCCACTAATTATAATCTATCTTGCGCTCCAAATACACAAGAATAAATCAATATCACCACTAATTCATCATTTACTCAATTATGCAACAAATATCCCTCAGGATAGGCCATATTCCAGACCCTTCATGAACAGAGCACATTCTATCTCACATTTAGGAACTCTACAGTAGTTTTATGGCTCACGAGCGTTTACTTCTGTTTTACCCGATCTTTAGTCGATATTATTATTATTTAAGTGATTATTACATCTACTGATTCTCCTGGAATGTCGTAAAATTAGATGACTTCATCAAAAAAAACAACAAGTGATTTTAAAGACACTAAGTTCGACCCTATTCACTCAAGATGTACACGCAAATTTTCCGTCCGGTAACTTTCAATATTACAAAGAAAGTAGATTTATCGTGTGGTCAGTGATTATTAAACTTAAGCTCCTTAAGCATGGGAAGTCAGTCAAAGACAACCTACATGTCTACTCTAATAGATTCCAAAATTTCATTCACACGTACCTAGTCTACCATGACACCTTAAGAAGTAGGAAAATGAAATATTTCTAACTACAGCAAACTGATAGATCTACGACTTAAGAAGAAAGACCTCTAGTTGTACAAAAGATAGGACAGATAAATTAAATTAAAAAGGTACTCAAGTTTTGTAGAGTTCGATTCCCGTCGACAGTCAGTTATTTCAGCATACTCCGGCCAGTCTCCTTCCAATTACCAGAGACGCCTTACATTTTTACAGCTCCATGGAGGCTCTGCGATGGATGTCCCTCGATGAAATGATGTTGGTAGTTGCGGAATTCTTCATCTTGAGATCCTCAATTCCAAGACGTCTTCGTTGATTGCTGGTCACAAGCTGTAACTGAGATGACAAAATTGAGTATTTTGCACAAGCACACGCAGAATATAAACAGCTCGTCTACACTGTCACACTTAACTTGGCTCCTAGACGTTTTTATTCCACAGAATTCACTAATTATCAGACTAAATTCTGGTAGAACGGGCGTCGACTTGACTTGAAATTTCTCCTTCCACATGGTCCGGTAATGTGATGTCCCTCACAGCGAACAAGCATTAAGAAGAGCATAAAGCATCAAGAGAGAAGAGAACGGTTCACTCGAAGCAAGGCCTTTTATCTAATTAGCCCAGGGAGGCGTGTTCTTTAGCGAGAACGGTAATTGGCTGATGATCTCCTTTAATTTGCGCAGACTATTCCAGAAACAAGCTGAGTCGCGCGTGCGAAGGCAGTCACGTGGTTAGCTATAACCTTGGCACAGTCTCGCCGATGACGTATCGCACCCCTCTGAACGACAAAAAAAACTCGTTCACGGCTCGCCACAAGTTCCCAAGTGATGTGTTGCGGCTTCAAGCAGACAATAAAATTTTTGCTTTCCACTTGTTAAAATATTCGTAAGATCGCCAATTTTCACGGGGACAATATGATATGATATGATTCCACCCCACAACACGACGGGACACTCTTGCTGCTGATGGGATTCCAGGATGAAGAGGAACGAAGAGATGATGATGATGAACGAGGAGGAGAAGGAGAAGGAGAAGGAGAAGGAGAAGGAGAAGGAGAAGGAGAAGGAGAAGGAGAAGGAGAAGGAGAGAAGAAGAGGAAGAAACACTTATTAACATTCTGAAATAGTTAAATAAAACTGAATTTATTTACAGAGACAGTCATAAGCCACTTAAGGTGAGGTTAATCAAAATAAGTTTAGAATTATCCTATCCGTTCATAATCCGAGTGTGATTCATTGTATCAGGTTCCACGAACTTCTCCTGTCAGTGAAATCACCATTATCAGTTTCTACTAAAGCTAGAACATAATCTTGAGAGTGAAACGAAAGTTTTCGTTTCACTGCCGCCATTTTCTGGTGGGTTGTGGTTGGATCTTCCGGAGATTTGGGAGACCATGGCCAACCCGATAGCCTGTTCCAAGGTGAGTGAGGCGAGACAAGCATGATAGAGATAACATTGGCTTATAATAATATCTTATCTTGTCACCAGATGTCATCCAATGATAAGTGTATGGACACACCTCTCGAAAAACAACACAGCCATTAATAATGCTTGAAATCGCGTAGAGTGTGACTTGTTACTATCTCTGAACATTAACATGCACTTCAGCTCTGATTTCGTAGTAGTCCTACTAATATGTATGTACTTGTAAAGTAATTTTCCCTGGCCTCCGCATTATATGAACACATGATCTGCTCCTGTTTACTTCGTATCGAATGAATTCGGGCCCGTGATGTTTCTATCATTGAATAGAGGTCCTTACGCCTGACATAACGGTACATGTCTAGTAGATTTAGGACAAGTAGATCTGTTTTTCGACTCACATAATCACACTGGTCGGCAGGAACACAATGATGCTGCAGCTATCCGTGTTGCTAGGTGACAAGCCAGGTAAGTAAGTTCGCAATAAATAAATAAATAAATAAATAAATAAATAAATAAATAAATAAATAAATAAATAAATAAATAAATAAAAAATCAGATAATGATCGGAGCAATTCTAGAGTCAATTTAGGGCCTCCGTGGCTCAGGCGGCAACGCGCCGGCTTCTCACTGCTGGCTTCCGTGGTTCAAATCCCAGTCAATCCGTATGAGGCTTGTGCTGGAAAAAGCGGAGGCGGGACAGGTTTTTCACCGGAGATACTCCGGAAACACTCTCCAATATAATTTCATTTCATCTGTGAGTCATTAACCATTGCCCCAGAGGAGTGCGACAGGCTTCGGCAGCCGGCACAATTCCTGTCCTCGCCGCTAGATGGGGCTTCATTGATTCCATTCCTGACCCTGTCGAATAAATAGAAACAGGCTGTGGATTTTCATTTTATGAGTGAATTTATGTGTCAATGAACAGACTGACTACTGCAATAACCAAGAAACTCGCATAGTGACTTCAGGACCATTAAAGGTTTTACTTGTAGGTTACAAGCTAAAAGGCTCTAAATCTAGGGTTCCGTGAAAAGGAAACTGATCATGTTAACAACTTGAAGAGAACTATAATCTAGCCGCTGGCTGTCAGGCCCTGACGTTTCTCAGTGTTCCCGATTATGAACAAACACAAACTCCAAAAATATTTCACGCATACGTAGATCAGATTCTGTGTTAATGCGTAAGGAAATATACGAAAATTACCAAGAATAGTGCAATCATAATAATAAAACGTTCCAATTAAAATTAACAACTCTACAAGCACAGCGTAAATATAATAACAAAACATTCCAGTCAAAATTAATCACACTCCAAAAACAGCGTAAAACATTCCAGTTAAAAGTAAGCTCACTCAGAGAATAGAATAACCGTAACTCATTAATAGTAGACTATAAACTTAATATAAAATAATAGCATTAAAACCCGAACTCTATTTTTTTCCTATTTGTTTTACGTCGCACCGACACAGGTAGGTTTTATGGCGACGATGGGAAAGGAAAGGCCTAGGAATAGGAAGGAAGCGGCCGTGGCCTTAATTAAGGTACAGCCCCAGCACTTTCCTGGTGTGAAAATGGGAAACTAAGGAAAACCATCTTCAGGGTTGCCGACAGTGGGGTTCGAACCCACTATCTCCCGAATACTGGATACTGGCCGCACTTAAGCGACTAAACCCGAACTCTCTAAATATTATCACCGTAATTAAAATACGTCAGGATAAAAAAAATAAAACCCTGAAAATAGTAGCACCATGACAATAAATACGTTGTCGTTACAACAAAACTTCAACATAGTACCGAAATAATAAAATATTGCAATGAAGTACTCACATTAACTAATCCAAAGAGAATATGCCAGAGTCTCCGTAAATATCGGTGTCTTCGTCCTTGTTACTAATGTCGCTACTAATGTCATCCTTACCCATGGAAATAATAAGTTCTTCCACTCGACGTTTATTATATTTTGTTCCTTGCCAGTAACGACCGTTTACAAGTTATAAACAAATCCCTTTATTATTGTTAGTAGGTACAAACTCTCTGGTTTTACAGACAGACAACTCCCTGTAGTCTCTGTCATAGAATGCTACACTGATAGAGGACATAGAGGGCGTCTCAATCCCTGACATCCTCCCCACCCTGGTCTATCTCCAGGGGGATGACCAGCTGCACTGGACGAGTTATCACAGTCCCCTTTGAATCGTTAAGGATCACAGTTCTGATCACTCCGTCTCTTCCAGCTCGGATTTCCACTATGCGGGCCTTCTTCCACATGTGTCGTGGTTGGTTGTCTTCTTGAAGGAGTGCTACGTCTCCAACTCTCAGATGTGGTCTGTTACCTCGAGGACGTCGAACTTCGTGAAAGCTCCTCAGCTCCATAAGGTATTCCTTAGTCCAGCGCTTCCAGAAGTCGTCTGAGATCTTTTGTCGTACTGCTAACTCCTTTATCAGGTTTGTCCTTAATGCTGGTTCTGGTCCAGTTGGTATGGCCGTTAATCTTTGTCCGGAATTCTTCTCACAATACACGCAGAAAGGCTGTAGTGTGGAATTGACCCCTTTCTTACTCTTATTGGTCTTCGTATTTACTTGAAGAGCGGCTGCCGTTGGCATGTAGTTCAGTGGTTGAGTAGCATCACCACGTATCGTTTGAGCGGCTAGAGCTCCTTGAATTTCTTCATTTAAAAATTCCATTAAACGTGTAAGGTTGCCTTCTTGTAAGCCATTTCTTTTTGCATGAATTAGCCAGCGGCGGCAAAGGTCTTCTGGGAATGCTCTCAACAGTTTGGGTGCTAATATCCGTCCGAACGCGTCTATGTTTTCTCCTAGTGCTCTTAGTGCTTCTAATCGTCGATGGCACTCAATGTAGGTAGCGTTTAACATCGCTGGGCTATCCGAGGTGGCAGGTTCTAAATTTTCCAAGAAATCTAGGTGGCTTTGTATGATTCGGTCCGTGTCGCCGTATCTCGAGTGAAGAATCCGCTTCGTTCGGTCGTAGTTATCTGCCGTGACCGCTATTCCGTCAACCAGGAGCTTAGGTTCACCCTCTAGGTAACCTCGGAGAAACACGTGTTTATTTATGGTTGAAAGACGCGCGTTGTTTTCCACAGAAGACTGGAATTGTTCCCAGAACCTGGGCCATGTCTCGATATCGCCTGTGAAAGGTTCAAGTCTGATAGTAGGTAGTTTAACGTCTTGAGTGATTGGAGGTTGTGTAATTGAATCAGCGGTGGCTTGAGATGTCCTCACGCTTCTCTTTAATGAGATTAGTGGCCTTCCGTATTGCACGCTTGGAGCGGTCAATATATTGCTCGCAATCCTGTGCGTCCGTCTCGTACTCATCATCATTCAACAAATCGTGTACTTGTTCGTCTAGGATTAATAGTTTTTGTAGAGTGTCTTGTAAGCGGTCAAGAGCGTGAGCTATTTCATCCTGTTCCGTCGAGTCGTTAACTTCATTCAGGTACGTTGAGAAACGTGTAACATTCGACCGGCGGGTCTTTCGTGTCCTTTTAAGTTTTTAAGAAGCTGTTCATTTTCCGTCATCGTGAAACTCAAGGAAAAGTTGACCTGAGGTGGGCTAGTATGGCAGTGATGCAGACGTTTGTGAGTGTGCGCTGACATATTTTTTGGATCTTCTGTAATTGTATTGCTTGGCGACAGATGGCAGCACCTGTACCTTACTGATTCGTGGATGACCTTCGTATAACAGCAGATTACGTATGTATTAATATTCAAGATGGCTGCTCTCTGCTTCTAAGATATCATGCACTTATAAACTTCTATTGCGATGTAAGCTTGACCATTTCTCAATAGGCATGCTTCCCTTTACTACAACCCTTTTCATTCAACATTATTTCCTTTACAACAACTTTCCTAATTAACTATTACAGAATAAATAGAATGCGATCTACTCATCTGCCGTCTGTCGTGATGTTGATTCTCTTGTGATATTAATACTCGCGGCGTGAAGGAAAGGAAAATCTCTTACAGATATCCGTTCATTGTAGTCTTCTTTAATGCCAGTGTTGATGATTCTTCGTTCCCGGGGTTTTCGGCACCAGTATTATATTTTGTTCCTCGCGAGTAACGACCGTTTACAAGTTATAAACAAATCCCTTTATTATTGTTAGTAGGTACAAACTCTCTGGTTTTACAGATAGACAACTCGCTGTAGTCTCTGTCATAGAATGCTACACTGATAGAGGACATAGAGGGCGTCTCAATCCCTGACAAAGTTCAACAGTTCCATCAGCTCCCTTTACCTTATGTAAATCTTCCCAGGTGTGACTCACAACACTTTTCCACTTATCCGCTATAACAAGTTCGACTGCCTGGTGCACTAAGCTTTCGACATCAATGAGACGCAAAGATTTGTTATTTTCGGCAGCATATCCTTTCACTTGTGCCCAAATTAACTAGATTGCATTGAAGTGGCAGTGGTAAGGAGGAAGTCTAATTACCCTATGACCCTGATCCGTAGCGACGGAGTCTACTTCGTAGGTGCAAAATCTAGGCTTATGGAGTTTTAAACTTTGTACTAGCTCCGCCTCTGTTATATCCACAGATATCCCCGGTACTGTATTTCCCACCAACCACTGAAGAATGATAAATTTTCTGTCTTTCATTGTCGGTGCTTTGTTTAGTTCAGGGAGTAAAGAATACAGGGAGATGCCTTGGATAGGCCTCGCAGTACGATTCGTGACGTCACAGCGCTGAGGCCGAGAACGGGCCATGGGCGTATGTCATGCCATTCGCAACTTAAACACTTAGACCGGATTATTTCAATTCGAATCTATAGTTCAATCTTTATTTTTACCGAGCAGTTACCGTACCAAAACATGTAAGATGTATTACTGATTATTTCTAACGTAAGGACTATTCGGCAAAAACAACCAATTTTTAAATAACGAAATTTTACGCAAACAGGTACCCGGCTATCCCCATACTTCGTTTGGTAGTTTCCAAAATATTCATACTCTGTTCAAGAGAAAAGTGAAATAATTAGTAACCCACAGATTTTACAGTAGGTACTGAAGAATTCATAGGCTAAGATATTATACAAAGCAATTTCTAAACAAGAAGAGCAGCATCTTAAAACACACCAATGCACAATAAATGACTCTACAGATTTGCCTTAATAACAAAATACAGTACATGACACACCCGCTTACCACTAAAACATGAACAACTTAAAACACACCAACTAAAAACTCGCATGCACACTCAATCATACTATAATTACTTCATCAATGAATAAAGTCCAGTAGGGGCCTACATGGCTTTGACATCAATGTAGAATTTAAAAAAAAAACAATTATTGACAGTTGCGTACAGCATTTACAGAAACATATAAGATAATTTAATTTACAAACTAGTTGTCGGCTTTTAAGTTTAGTCATAGTTCTTACAGTAAAAACAGTCTGTAGTCTATTTACAAAATGATTGTCATAATCAGCACTGAACACTATAATTCACTTCATTAATTTTCTTCTTTTATGTTGGGCGAGAGTTTTAGATTTAGCATTATCATTGAGGTCCTTTACAAAATTATTAATCAATATATTGCTAGCTGTATGAAGAATGTTCCGTTGAATGAGATCTGTCGTATGGCTGGGGCACTTGTGACCCATAAAATGTCAGAGGGCAAACATTTCATAGTTACTTGTAACAACACATTCAAGTGACTGGAATGATATAAAAACTGTGTTTTGAAATTCTTCTGTAATAGTTTATTCATAATTATGAAACAGTATGATGTGCTCAGTACCACATCACTGTGCGGATGACACAATCCTCCCCTGTCATTTGCATTTATTAAGCTTGAATGGGCAACAGCACTATCACCTGTTTCACTGCAGATGAAAACTTCACAGTAATCGCAGCTGTATCTTTTCATTATACCACAGGAACAGTATCCACTGATGTGATGTAACAGAGGCCAATATTCTTCTTCAATCCCATCCACATCATTTTCATATGCTGTACATTTCACAAATACACCAACGTCACACTCCTTGTCTTCTACACAGTCAGCAATAGCAGCATCCAATTCCATAAGACTGAAGATGCAATTTATTTTGAAATTCATATATTTGTCTGAGAGATGTATTGTACTGACTACCTGCAAGCTGCCGATATTTACTAAACTGAGCTTCCAAGTTATCCGTCTGTAATTTTCCAGGCAAGAAAAAGCTGTGGCCTTTATCAATAATAAAGTAATTTGCCATTTCTGATAAACCCTTTGTAGAGAGAGTCAATGCAGTGTGTCTCTCTTTACTGAGTCTTCCATAAGAATTACTCCACTTCCAATTATCTAACCATTGCACTAACTTCTCCAAATACTCAATATGACACGAGACTGTGGTTATAGGCTCCTGAAAAGGATTCCTGAGACGTTTACCTTTCCATAGGGTTTCGACAATTACTATGTCCCACCACGTAGAGATTATTTCTATGAAATTTGCTGTACTTTCCCAGAATTCCAAGTTCTTCTTAGGTCCTATTTCCTTCAGGGCAATAGCTAGTGGATGATTACAAATTTTTAATGCCAAAGAAACATTTTCACGTTCCAAATTTGTTTGTTTGTTTGTTTGTTACAGTTAATCGCCGTGTTATTTTGAAACGATTCTACTTAATTGAGCGATTCAAAGTTTCCCTACTCCGGAGAAAATGTCTTAGTTTGTATATATCCACAACGTAAGAACTGCCATGTTTTGGTAACCATGGGGGGCGTGGCCTTTGGCTTCAAGCGATAGCCACAGAGAGTAGTGTAGCGGGCAGCTCCCTGTATTCTTTACTCCCTGGTTTAGTTGCAAAGAGTGATAGGGGGCATTGTCCATAACAATCACGGAATTGGGACAAATGTTTGGTAGCAAAGCATTTTAAAACCACATTGTGTAAGTAACCCCATTCGTTTCTTCGTGATAATCGCGAGTGCTCTTTGATCTGAAAAGAAGCATAGTTTCCGGAACAAATCCATTAACGCCACCTGCCTACTTCTCTTCCCAATAGGTGCTTTTAAGTCCCTGCTACAGTTTCACCTGTCCAGGCCACCGTTTTAGAATGTCCGGCATTTAGCCACGTTTCATCTAACCACACCACTCTATCAGGACTACAGAATTTCTCTCAAAAATCTACCATGCCATGCTACAATTTCACTTCTCTCCATCACAGCTTTTCTTCCTGAAAATTTCTTCCAACAAAAGCCAAGTTCTCTCATTATTTTACTTAAACTGGTTTTTACTCCACTGAATAAGCGAGATTCTTCCATAAAGGAAAGTAGTTAACCACGTGTGGGAAATTCCCTCCCTCATGTAATAACTAAAAGTATGTCGCCTATTGCATCCTTTTGAAATGCATCTAGTGATGTGTTGAGACAAGATCTTGGTCTTCGTTTTCCAGGAGTACGCAGCACTTCATAAGGTGTGTTAAGATCCACTGGACACTTTTCTTTTGTTACACTGTCCACAGTTGTCGTACCTACTTTAAAAGCGTCATAAACTCGACCCACTACCAGGAAGAAGAGGCCCACTGTTATCACGCTCTTTCTCAAGATATTCACATAGCCGGTATAGAAATTCACAGCTTTGGGTATTATAACAACTGGTTTTTTCTTAGTCGTTTCCTGTGATCCACTGGCCATATCACATTAACAAAAACAAATGGCTTACACACACCGTGAACATGTGCACTTCATGCAGGCTAAAGAGCAACTGAGGGCACGCATTTCTCTTCAAAAAGTGGCAACAGCGCACCAAGAGTACACGGGACTCATGGCGACATGAACGGTGATTGGTGTTTACTGTTAAATCTTAAATTTGGCGCGCCTGTGACTCCAGGCATTGAAAAGCGTGACAATTATTCTGCCACTAGCAGAACTCTTGGTATTCTTTACAGTAAAGTAACTTTAATTAAAACAATAACGACGACGGGTGTTGGTTTCAGTGATTTAATATAAAAATCATATGGCACAATGTAAATTCACAATAACGGGACGAGTTGGCCATGCGATTAGGAGCGAGCAGCTGTGAGCTCGCATCCGTGAGATAGTGGGTTCGAATCCCTGAAGATGGTTTTCCGTGGTTTCCCATTTTCACACCACGCAAATGTTGGGGCTGTACCTTAATTAAGGCCACGGCCGCTCTCTTCCAATTCCTAAGGCCTTTCCTGTCCCATCGTCGCCATAATACCTGTCTGTGACCGTGCGACGTTAAGCAAATAGCAAAATATATATATCGCAATAGTGTTTTCAAGGTTATATCTAGTTTCAAATCGCCACAGGTTGGCAATATTGTTCTCTCCTCTCTTTTTTCTTTACATCACAATCTGCCAGGGCTGGACTGTAGAGCAGATTGACGTGAAAATTGCTCACTACGATGATATTCGTCTCTCTCTCTCTCTCTCTCTCTCTCTCTCTCTCTGGAGTGCCCGCCACTAGTAAATACAATTGTATTTATTGAATGCCTAGTGCAGCGAACCTATGCCACGCGTGTCACGTATCTCATGGATCGTATAGTTACAGTGTTTCACGTGTAAGAAATAAATCGAAAACCTGGCCGTCAGTCAGTCATTGAGTGAAGTTTGACTAGTGTGAGATAGCCAGTAGCGCGTCATTATTCGTTGTGTGTAACTGTTTATTGAATGTCGTTTGTATACGGACCTCACAAACATGTTTTCGGTGTCGAAAAAAACAGAAACTTAACGAAGGTAGTGATCGGATTCTTCAAGAACTGTGGACAAGGGAATTCGGAGAAAGAAGCAATAAAGCTTTGTGTTGCCTGTGCTTGAAAGCCGTCGTGTCCCGCACATTTATAGTAGGTCTAAAGCCCATTTCGAGACGAATCATTTAAATATTCGTTCGATGCCAAATGAAGAGGCCGTTTCACTAGTTGTTGTGTATCAGACTAAGGAACAATATCAGTGCGTTTGTTTCCATCTGTCTCAGTGCATATTAGAGCATGGAAAACCGATTTCTGACGGTGAGTTCTCCTAAGGGACTTTCTTATTGACGTCCGATACATTAATTGAAGACTTTCCTAACAAGCAACAGATAATTAACAGAATGAAAGAAATGCTAGCCAGCCGAAATACTGTCAACGGTAGAATAATAAGAATGAGTGAACATGTTTGGGAGCAATTCAAAGCTGATTCGGATAACTCTCAGATGTATTCAGTATGTCTTGATGAAAGCACGTATGTGACCTTACAAGAAAGGATTGCTGTTTTTCTCTGATTTCCTTGTGAAAATGTGATGAGGAAGGAATTAGGTAAATTGCCGAGTTTATGAAATACGACAATAGGTAAAGATATAATGAAGGATGTGAAGCAAGAACATGTAGCCTATTAAAATGGGGTTTGACTTACAGAATATTGCCGCAAGTATGGTGGGTATTCATAATGGGTTTGTGCAATTTCTTAAAGAAAAAGTTAAACACCCTATTTTACAGTTCCGTCGTGTGTTACACGAAAGAAGGTATGCAGTCATTTGCTTTCGGTGGTAAGTAAAATTGTGAACTTCATACCTTCACGTGCTCCAAATAATCGCCAGTTCTTGAAAATGTTACACGAAGTGGAATCTCACTGTGTCTTACTTCTAATG
The DNA here is from genome assembly GCF_040414725.1 of Anabrus simplex. Lineage (NCBI taxonomy): Eukaryota > Metazoa > Arthropoda > Insecta > Orthoptera > Tettigoniidae > Anabrus > Anabrus simplex. Next base: position 232,027,793 of record NC_090272.1, on the reverse strand, counting down.
TACAATAATGTTCGCTAGCTAAGTCGTGGGCAAGTACTCCAGAGGCTTCTCGAGCTCTTGGACGAAATTCGCTTCTTCAGGATAGAAAAGCACGAAGAATTCCCAGAACTCACGGACCCTATTTGGCTGTGCGAATGAATGTTTCTCCGTGATTTTACCGCAGTGTACAATGACATGAATAGGAACTGTAAGGAAAGGGATACATTGCAGGTAGATTGCTTGAGATCATAAAATCATTCCAGAGAAAACGTGTATTTTAAGTAATTTCCTTCACTTAAAGTACAACTTGAACTGGTGTCAAATTTTGCAAATCATTTAACTTTTGAAGGCACAAAAAGTATTTGCAAGAAGTATGTGGACATCTCACAAAATTCAAAACAAATAATTTGCAAGAGATTTTTCCAATTTCGATATTTGGAGAAAAGATTGCACTTCTTTATTACAAAACTTCATATTGCACAAATGTGTGACATTAAGTTCGATTTTTTGCTGGCCACTTAGAAATGGAATTGATTGAATGTGAAGAAAGCAGTACATGGATGAACAAATTCGTACAACTTGGTGAATCATGGGTGAAAATAGACTGTGATGTTGATGGTGAATACTCTCTCCAGAAGCCAGATAACTTAATACGTTAACAATGGGACAGCCTCCCACTAAAGTTTTATGTGATGAAGGAACTTGCTACAGCATTACTTGCTTTGTTTGGATCATCATATGCCTACGGACAGCTATTTTCTGCAATGAAGTCAACAGTTAGAAGCCGTCTTGGCTGAGACCTAAGTGCTTCTTGTGTGTTATTGACTACAAGAAGTTATGGAAGTAATACAAATGACACGAGTACTAAATATGAGAAAGATATTTCACTTCAAGTCCATTAGCAATCTTCGTATTTTTAATTGTTATATCTAATAATATTTAATGACGAAGTGTGTTACATTGGGAGCTTATTGTATATATTTGTACAAGTAATGTTAGGTATTCTCCAAACTTACACACGTAAAATGCATTTTTGATGTATTTGCAAAATACAACCATGAAACATGTAATCAAATGTATTTAAAAGATATGTTAAATAAATAAGTAAATAAATCAATAAATGAATAAATAACATATTATGAAACATAATTGGGAAAAAGAAAGGAAGCTGGTGGACGGAGGGGGGGGGGGCTTGTAGCCATTCCTTAGAAGAAAATAAGAAGTGCACAGTAAACAGTTGTTGATAATAAACCAGACTTAAAATAGCACAGTAGCTGGAAAAGGTTCGCCAGCCCTGGTCTAGTGTGTCGAGCTATAGCTTACTTCAAGTTTAAATAACATTCTGCATAGAAAAGTATAGATAATAGGAAAATGCGAATTTTTGCTTCGTAATGTTGTACCGCCGCTCCCTCACCTCCTTATTGGGTGACTGTAGTCTCTATACGTACAATGTTTTTTTTGTTAGTTGTTTAACGTCGCACTTACACAGAATGGTCTTACGGCGACGATGGGATGGGAAAGGGCTAGGAGTGGGAAGGATGTGGGCGTGGCCTTAATTAAGGTACAGCCCCAGCATTTGCCTGGTGCTAAAATGGGGAACTACGGAAAACCGTCTTCAGGGCTACCGACAGTGGGGTTCGAAACCACAATCTCCCGCATGCAAGCTCACAGCTATGCGACCCTAAACGCACGACCAATTCGCTCCATTCCTTACACTTTTCTCAGAGGTTAAGCACATGATTGTCTCTTTGTCTTGTTCTATTATTTTATGAATCTGAAATTGAAAGTATAATTATTACGCACTTCTGTAACCTTTGTGGAAATTTTTCATGTTTTTTCTAACAGAACACATCATGTACAATTATCTGTAGTTAATGTGGCTCTTAAAACTCTCCTTGACAGAATGGTTAGCGTTGGTTCCCTCGGGTGAGAGGACCTCAGGACCGATTCTCGGGTGGGACGGAAATTCTAATCGCGTCTGGTTAATTCTTCTGGCTTCGGGGCTGGGTGTTTTAACGTAGACTTAGGTTCTTTGACAACGGCTACATGGAAATAAAAAGTTTAAAACGCTAGTCTTTGGGTAGAACTCGCGTATCACCGAGAGTTTTTAACTTACGATCATGTTTAATGTCTCAACTGACAGAAAATAGACGAAGCTATCTGTTGCAAATTGATGATAATAATAATAATAATTGAAAATCTGGAACGTAGTTTCCATGAAATAGCTCTTCAATGTAACGCAACATTTGTGTTAAATATGTGACGTCACAAGCATACTCTGTTATAAGATGGCGCTATGTTGACTCGCGCGCTCGGTTGGAGGTTAGCTGTCGCTGTGAATACATCGTTGTCAGTTGTATAGAACAACACATTTAATAACGAAAAAGACATTACTTTAATGTGAATCTTGTGCCGAGCAACGTCCCCAGCACATTGAGAATTCATTATTTATTGATCTTACTTTTACTCGTAATATTATTCCCGAACTCTTAAATTACAGTATGTTTCTTATTTATTATATCACAGACAGAGTTATTACCCACATCCAAGTGTACCACGTTTTATTGAATGCAATAGATTATCCTCTTAATCAAAAAGTGAAAACCTACAACCTGTTTTCCAGTCAGTGGCCAGGTCAGGGATATAATGAATGAAGCATATATAGGCTATTAGTGCGATGGGGTCGCCACTCCCAAAGTGATTTATTAATGACTGATAGAGGCTATAAAATGAGAATGGAGAATGGAGAGTGTTGCTGGAATTAAAGATGACAGGGAAAACCGGAGTACCCAGAGAAATCTCAATCAATACTGATCTGCATTTAGGGCAGTCGCCCAGATGGCAGATTCCCTATCTGTTGCTTTCCTAGCCTTTTCCGAAATGATTTCAAAGAAATTGGAAATTTATTGAACATCTCCCTTGGTAAGTTATTCCAATCCCTAACTCCCCTTCCTATAAATGAATATTTGCCCCAGTTTGTCCTCTTGAATTCCAACTTTATCTTCATATTGTGATCTTTCCTACTTTTATAGACGCCATTCAAACCTATTCGTCTACTAATGTCATTCCACGCCATAAAACCTGTCCCGTCTCCGCTTTGTCCAGCACAAATCTCACATGGAGTGACCGGGATTTGAACCACTGTATTCAGCGTGGAGAGGCCGACGCACTGCCGTCTGAGCCACGGAGACATTTTATCCTCATTATATTTGTCTTTTTATTTCTAACTAGCAAGGTACCCGTGCTTCGCTACGGTTTTAAACTGAAAGTCATTATTCAACGTTTTACATTTTGGAGAGTCCACAGTCAGCTGAGCCTGTATAATACACCCTGAGTTCGTACGTCAAACGATTTTGGGGAAATGATTATTTATTTTCTGATCTAACACTCATTTGAACCTCATACGGAACAATTTGAATGTTTAAAACCCTATCTTATTTAAATTCTAGGATGTAAAATGGACCAACCTGTCAAATTTTGATTGTATACGTCGCACAGTAATGGGGGAATGAATACTTTATTAGGAAGTGAATATTTTTTAAATATTTATTAACGTCCAGGATATAGATGACCACCCTTCATTAACAAAAATAAGTTCGTGCCTGGAACGGTTTCGGTGTTTGTAAGCGTCAACCACCACCTAAACACCTTAAGGGGAAATATTTTTAAGTATACGGTATTTTACACCTAGGACATAAAAGAAATTAATCACAACTTTGTACGTCAAACGGTTTTGGAGCGATGAATAATTATGTTTACGAAGCTAACCTAATTTAAACGTTACGGGTGGAACGTTAAAAAAATGTTTCCTATTTCACACATAGGATTTAAAAGATATACCGGTATTCGGAATTTTGTCTTCATACGTTAAACCGTTTCGGAGGAAGGAATTAATATATTTATTTTCGATCTTAACCCCCATTTAACTCTCCGAGCGGTTCAGTTTGTTTCAAATCTTCTGTTATTTAACACCTGAGATATCATTTGACATTTAACTTCATAATTCAAACGGTTTTCTATAAATGCATATTTTTGTCATTATTCCTCACACCTCCAGTCAAAATCCCCTTAGGGATCTATTGTATTAAGTCCACTTCTTATTTGTATGCTCATAAAGAGAATTCAACTCCTTTTACACCCACTTAAGTGTAACGTGTCATGGTGGCGTAGTATGCGGCTCGTAATTCCAGGTGTATTGAAGGTGTATAGCACGGTCTTGTGTGCAAGCACTGATTTAGTGAATTGAAACTGACCTGTGAAAGTGTTCGAGCAGTGTACCTCATTGTAGAAATAGCGTTTATTTCTTCTAAGTCCATAAGAAGTTTCAAAGTTAGGTTAGGTATGGCCGGAAGTAAGAAAAACAGAAAAAATGTGGCGCGATCTTCAGCTGTCCAGGGTGAGGGTGCAGCTATGACTCCCACATCACGCTTGTCAGCTGTTTCTAGACAGCGTTCATAAACATGGTCAACCCTCCACCCTTCTGCTACTGTGCTTTCGGCTGATCGCAAGCGCTCTCGCACCACCTCGCAGGAAGCAGCGCCATCCCTTCCATCTGGCTTGACCCGGGCCTCACGATCATCAACTGTGAACAGCAACACCAACGTGCCGAACACAGAGCCCTCCTACACTGCAGGTAACACTAATTTAACTGAGGACAGGATTGTGACCCTGGTGCAAGGTATGGTGGGGAACTTATTACAAAATAGGGACTTCCTTCATCCCTTGGTAACAGTTCTTGCACATAAAGTTGGTGTAGAACTAAAAGAAACAATAGACTTCAATTCTAATGTTATCAGCGATTTAAGAAATGAGTTAAAAGCTCTTGAAAATGAAATTCTGGAGTTAAAGTCTTTATCAAATCATAAAATGGACGAAATTGAACAATACGAAAGGCGAAACAGTATTCCAATTTTAGGGTTGCCCGAAGAATCTGTTGAGTATACAACTCACTTAGTGCTCAATGTGGCCCAAAAATTGAAGGCTCCCTTAAGCGCGGAAGATATTAACCGCTCGCATAGGGTTGGAGCCCCTAGGTCAGGGACATCAAGGGCTAATATATGTCAATTTGTCTCCTACACCAAGAGATAAGCAGTTTTCCGTGCGAAGAGGCTGTCACGTGGATCCAAGGTGACGATTTGTGAAGATCTCACCTCCACCAGACATCACCTTTTGAAACAGGAAATTTCCATCTTCGGAGAAAAGCAGGTGTGTACTTCTGATGGTACAATTATCGTACTACAAGGGGGTGTTAAACACCGTGTGAAAAATACTGCTGAACTTAAAAAGATCTCTCCTTCTTGAAGTTAAATTAGTATGCTCTATTCACTACTCTCTCCTCTACTTTCGCTTCCAAACCAAACCAAAAAACCAAACCTCATGGCACTACAGCCCTTGAAGGGCCTTGGCCTACCAAGCGACCGCTGCTCAGCCCGAAGGCTGGACGACGAACCCTCTCGGCCGTTATTCTTGGCTTTCTAGACCGGGGCCGCCATCTCACCGTCAGATAGCTCCTCAATTCTAATCACGTAGGCTGAGTGGACCTCGAACCAGCCCTCAGGTCCAGGTAAAAATCACTGACCTGGCCGGGAATCGAACCCGGGGCCTCCGGGTAAGAGGCAGGCACGCTACCCCTACACCACGGGGCCGGCCTACTTTCGCTTCATGTAATCTAAAATTGTATGTAATGTTATTAGGACCTATAATTCAGTATTAATTTTATGGAATTTTGTAACCATCCAAATGCATGTCTTCTAAACTTAAGTCTTCTGAAATTCGCAAAAGCATTGAAAATCTGTCAGAAATCTATCCCTCTGATTTGAAAATAATTCACTTAAATGCACAGTCATTAGTTCATCATCATCATCTGTTTACCCTCCAGGTTCGGTTTTTCCCTCGGACTTAGCGAGGGATCCCACCTCTACCGCCTCAAGGGCAGTGTCCTGGAGCTTCAGACTCTTGGTCGGGGCATACAACTGGGGAGTATGACCAGTACCTCGCCCAGGCGGCCTCACCTGCTATGCTGAACACGGGTCTTGTGCAGGGATGGGAAGATTGGAAGGGATAGGCAAGGAAGAGGGAAGGAAGCGGCCGTGGCCGGAAGTTAGGTACCATCCCGGCATTCGCCTGGAGGAGAAGTGGGAAACCACGGAAAACCACTTCCAGGATGGCCGAGGTGGGAATCGAACCCACCTCTACTCAGTTGACCTCCCGAGGCTGAGTGGACCCCGTTCCAGCCCTCGTACCACTTTTCAAATTTTCGTGGCAGAGCCGGGAATCGAACCCGGGCCTCCGGGGGTGGCAGCTAATCACGCTAACCACTACACCACAGAGGCGGACACAGTCATTAGTTGATAAAGTATATTTCGATGAGTTTTTTGACTGCTTTGTTGATTCAAATATTAATGTTATTGCTGTAAGTGAGACTTTTTCAAGGAGTCCATACCGGACTCAGATATTAACATTCCTGGCTTTAATTTATATAGAAACGATAGATTTGGCAAGAGAGGAGGAGGAGGAGGAGTAGCTATGTACGTGAAGAGCAACATAAAATGTAAAATAGTTCACATCTTCCCTGCAGAATATTGTCGTAAGCCAGAGTATGTTTTCCTCGAACTTGAATTACCTGTGGGTAAAGTATTATTTTCATGCATCCACCGTCCTCCCAAAATTGGTTTCATGGAGTCGTTTGTAGAGGTGATGTATAGTTACGTTTTTCATTATAAGTATGTTATACTTGCAGGTTATATGAATGGGCATTTTGGGTCAGGGTCCTCGAGAATTTATGCACTTCACTCATGCAATTTGACTAGAATACCATTTCATGACACATACCGCACTGCATATTGTCATTCTAATCTCGATACCATAGCTTCAAATTGTTATGATACCCTTCTGAAATTTGGGTAGACCCCAGCGAGTGAATTTTCTGGACATGATATGCTCTATGCTGTCTTCTCGATATCAACACCCAAATATGAAAGAAAATGGAACACATTTAGAGATTTCCGCAGTTTTAATCCTGAATATTTTCGAAAAGACGTAATTTCTGATCCCTGGTATGAAGTATTTTCTCAGCGCGATATCAATGATAAAGTCATCAAACTTAATAGTTTAATTTTTGCGTTGTACGACAAGCATGCCATATTAAAAGTAATTCGAGTTAAACACCCGCTAAACCCGTGGATAACATCTACAAGTAAGAAATTAATATCTGCGCGGCACAAGGCAAAAAGAAAGCACATCAAAACCAGGAAACCTTTCACACTTTGCGTAATAAAACCAAACTCGCGATCCGAGATGCCAAAGTCAAACACATGCATTCTTTGTTCAGTAAGAGATCAATTTCTTCTGCTCTATGGGGAACTATAAAATCACTAGGTATTACTAAGAAAAATTCACAACTTACTTCCACATTCATACCAGCAGAATTGCAAAACGATTATTTCTTAAAAACTTCACCAGTGAACAATTCTCACAGAATATCCGAAATTATTCATAGTTACATGAACACAAATGAACCTCAACATGATCTCTATCACTTTTCGTACATTTGCCCAGAGGATGTAGTCAAAGTATTTAAGAGCATGAATACCAAGGCTGTTGGACCAGATGGTATCTCACATTCTCTCCTAACGAACTGTTTGGATATAATCACTCCGGTTATAGCTCACCTGTATAATTTCTGTTTACAATCAGGAGTCTTTCCAGCTGTATGGAAAATGGTCAATATCCGACCTGTTCCTAAAGTTCCTTCTCCTCAAAAATTTGAAGATTTCAGACCAATCAGTATTTTGTCAATATTAGGTAACGGATTAGAAAGGATTGTTTACCAAAAACTCATATCGTTTTTTTCTTTTTTTTTTTTTTTTTTTGCTAGTTGCTTTACGTCGCGCCGACACAGATAGGTCTTATGGCGACGATGGAACAGGGACGGGCTGGGAGTGGGAAGGAAGCGGCCGTGGCCTTAATTAAGGTACAGCTCCAGCATTTGCCTGGTGTGAAAATGGGAAACCACGGAAAACCATTTTCACGGCTGCCTACAGTGGGGTTCGAACCTACTATCTCCCGAATAGCATCGTTTTTAAAATACTCATTCTATAATTAACACGTTTCAGTCTGGTTTTCGAACAGGCCATAGCACTGTGACGGCACTTCTCAAAGTGATATCGAGTTTGCAATGGACAGAAAGGAACTAACACTTCTGGTAGTATTCGATTTAAGCAAGGCATTTGATAGAGTTCAGCATGACCTCCTACTGACTAAATTATATAAAATGGGCATATCTCTATCAGCTCTCTCGTGGTTTGAAGCGTTCTTGAAAAAGAGGTCTCAGCGTGTAGTATTTAACAAACTAAATTTCTCTAAATGGTCTAGTGTACATTATGGTGTCCCTCAGGGTTCCGTGATGGGCCCCCTTTTGTTTTTGTTGTATATAAGCGATCTGCCTGGAGTTTTACGCCACATGAGACATCATATGTATGCCGCTGATTTACAGATCTATTACCATTTTCCTGTGAATCGTGTTGACGAATGTATTAGTAAATTAGATCTAGATATAGAAAGACTACGTCAGTATACACTGTCATAATTTACTATTAAATGGAAAGAAAACCTTAGCTATTTTTCTAGGATATCGAGGAAATTTATCAAATCTTTTCAACAAGGACATTTCTCCAGCAATTGTAAACTGTTCTGTAGTCAAGTATCAGGGATGTGTTAAGAATTTAGTAATTATTTGGATAACACTCTGTCCTGGACCTTTCATGCCAAGCATTTGGTCAACAAAGTGTCTGGCAGATTGCATCAGTTTCGACGAAACTTGCCGTATCTTCCTTTTCCGGTGAGAAAGATGTTGATCCAAACTATGGTATTTCCTATTTTAGATTACGGTGCTGTAATGTACAGCGATATCTCAGAGAAATATAATAGCAAACTCCAGCGTATTCAGAACGCCTGTGTGCGATTCGTCTTCAATATTCGTACAGACTGTCACGTAACATCTTACTACAAAGCCGCAGAGAGGTTGAAACTCAGGGATAGACGATCGCACTCAGCTGCGTTTTTACTCCTGACAATTTTAAAATCTAATGCTCAATCATATTTGACCAAGTCCTTTGTTCAGATGACTCAAGTGCATGATCGGGACAATGGGTTTACAGCTAACACCCTTCAGGTTCCACAGCATCGTACGGTAAAGTGAGTAAATCGTTCATTGTCATTGACTCTCAATTATACAACGATCTTAAACTATATGAAATACAGAAAAGTAGTGTCGGAACTCAGAAAAATGTTTTAAATACCGCTACCTTTCCAATTATAAACCCATGTAAGTGAATTTTCACCAAATTACTTAAATAGTACGAAATATCATAATCTCCTAGATACATTTCAGATGCTCAGTTTTATTCTTAACTAGCAAATGTACCCGTGCTTCGCTACGGTATTCTACATTGTATGCAGATATCGAAGTAAACACTGTGCGTGCAGTAAATAAGATTGTTTTAAAATTGAATGTCTCCAAGCGTCATCCGAGAAATAGCATGGGGAGGACCCCATGAGTTGTTTCCAATATAAAGTGTGGGTTGCGGAGTTGTGATGATAACGGCAGGCTCACTTGTTTACTGCCATTCACAATCGAGTTGAGAAGTTTACGTTATAATTGCAGGCCCCATTGCCTACTGCGCAGTCACAATTGATTTGGGGAGTTTTCGTTACAATGGCAGCCCCCTTTCCTACTTCCAGACAGATAACAGTTGAGGAGTTTTTATTATAATGGCAAGTAACTTCACTATTACCAGTCAAAATTGAGTTATGCAGTTATCATTATAATTACAGGCCATTTTTCCTTCTTCCAGCCAGCTTACTGCCAGTCACACAGAGTTGGTGAATTTCAATTAAAACAGCAGGCCGCTATGCATAATGCTAGTCACATTTTAGGTATGTACATTTGTTTATGGTGGCGAGCACCCTTACCTTCAGCCAAACACAATCGGGTAGGGGAGTTTTGAACAAAATTGTATAATCCCTTGCCTTCTGCAAGTCAAATCGAGAAGTGATTTATTCATTACAATGGTAGTCCCTCCTTACTAATGCCAGTTACACAGGAGTTGGAGAAGGACCTCGTTCCTACCGCCAGTCAAAGTCGGTGTGGGAAGTACTGATTACAATAGCAGAAACACCATTTCTCGATCGCTACAAATCGACATCAATGAATATATATAGATCGACATACGAAAGTATATGCATGTTTACAATATTGCAGACCTTCATTTACAGATTAACTGCTGCTAAACGGTACGTCATATCCACAAAGGATTGTAGCATAAGACGCAGTATTTAGCGGCTAAATGGCTGGTCCTATGATATTTCCTCGCATCTCATCTATTCATGGATAAGATTGAGTTAGAAACGTTGAATAGGTTGAAATTTGTGTAAGATTATCTTACATTGCATTACTTTTCGGATAATTATGTGACATAGCATTTGGTTCACATATGGGTACTGGGTGAGCCAATGTTCGTGTAGAGTTTGATGATTCTATCTTTCCTGTAAGTGATTAAAAGTATGAATTATGCAGATAAAATGTCCAAATTTACTTAAAATCGAGAAATGGAGACGAATCTAACGTATAAGGGATACAGATACGATAAAAAGTCGTAAGACCAAGGCTGAAGATCATTCCAAATTCAACGGAGATTGTGCCATCCGTTATGTCATAGGACTTCCCGTTTATCCCACGAAATACCTCGAAATGAAAGTCTGCACCGTCATTAAAATTGACTCCATATTTCGATATTCTTCGGGGATAAAAAGTGAAAATTTTAAAGATCTTGGAAGTTTTCCGTCCATTACAGGCTAAAACGTATAATTTTGCCAAATTTCCATATTCTGGCTCGTCTGGTAGATTATGCAGCAATATGGATTTTGGGTGAGGGGAGTAAAAATTAGGACTTTCAGGAAACTACACCAAAAATATGCAGATGGTCATTATTGCCCCCTCAAACGGATAGCTGTACGAAAATTTCACCAAAATGGTCAATGTACAGGCACACACAGTCGTTACGATTTTATTTATATAGATAGATAAGGAATCGGCTCCACGTAAAACACCTTTTTGGCTACGTCCGCTGGACTTAGCCTGCAAAACCGACCGTTCATGATACCTCACTTATTAATCCTTCTGTCGAAAAATTCACATGAGAAAGAAAGTTTTAGAAATGGATTTCCATTAAGGATTGCAGATTTCCATTAATGTCGGATGTGCGTATTTTCAGGGAGTACAAAATCATGGTTCCGGTTTCGGATAAACCCCCAGTAAATTTAGGTATTCAGAAATAATATTGGCCCAAAAACCTACTCAAGGACAGTTGGATTCTAAATATCAAGTTTGGTAGAAATATATTCAGTCGTTTTCAAGTTATAAGAACTCATACAATCAAGCAGACAAACAGACACCAAAGCTAAGAGATATGCAGATGGTCGTTATTACACCTGAAACGGATAACTGTTCGGAAATTCTGCCAAAATAGTCAATGTACAGACAGGCAGTCGTTACGATTATATTTATATAGACGACAGATAAGCATGGGCACATTTGTAAGTGCAAACCTTCATTTCGAGATTTATCGCTCCTTAACGGTACATCATACCAACAAACGGTTGCACCCTCAGACGTCCCTTTAATCGCTCTACATGTTTGGTCTTAAAACATTTTCTCGTTTCTCCCATATTCATGGGTTCGATTCAGGTACTATATTTGAATGGGGTAAAATTTGGGTACATTTTTAATATTTTACATTATTTTTCACATACTTATGTGGAAGATAGAATCATGAAATTTGTTTCGCATATAGCCATTGGTCGTGTAAATGTGCATGCCAAATTCGATAACTCTGTCTTTCCTATATGCGCGTCAATCTAAGTAACATACATGTAAAAAGCACAAAATTTGCGAACAATCGAAATATACAGCCAAATCTACCCTATAAGGGAGAGAGAGAGACTACAAAATGTCACAGGACCAAAGTTGTAGATCACTCCAAATTGAACGGAGATTGTGCCATCCGTTTTGTGATAGGACTTGCCGTTTAGCCACGAAATACCTCGAAACGAATGTTGAAAAATGCACATAAGTAAAACAATTAGAATTGTATTTCCATCAAGTTTGGTCGATTTCCAGTCAGGTTGGTCTTGTACTTTGTATATATATTTCTAGTGGTTTTTACGTCACACCGACACAGATAGGTCTTATGGCGGCGATGGGAGAGGAAAGGCCTAGGAGTTGGAAGGAAGCGGCCGTGGCCTTAATTAAAGTACAGCCCGAACATTTGCCTGGTGTGAAAATGGGAAACCAGGGCTGCCGACAGTGGGATTCGAACCCACTATCTCCCGGATGCAAGCTCACAGCCGCGCGCCTCTACCCGCACGGCCAACTCACCCGGTACTTTATATATTGTGGAAGAGTAAAATCACCATTTCGTTTCTCTATAAAACCCCAGTCCATTCCGGGAATTTGAAATGGTATTGACCTTAAAACCTACCCTTGGACAGGTGGATGCTAAATATAAAGTTTGGTTCAAATATCTTCAGTAGTTTTCAAGTTGTAAGAAATACGCTTTACACACACCCGCACTTGCGTCAAGTCCGGTGGGACTTGTACCGTAAAACGGTCCGTTAATGATATCTCCCTTGTTAATCCTGTTATCGAAATGATGCACATGAGAAGAAAGGTTAAGAAATTAATTTTCATTAAGGCAGGTAGATTTCCATTAAGTTTGCTTGTGTATATTTTGAGGGAGTGCAAAATCACGGTTTCGGTTTCGTATAAATCCCCAGTCAGTTCAGGGATTTAGAAACAATATTTGCGCTAAAACGTACCCAAGGATAGGTGGATTCTAAATATGAAGTTTGGTGGAAATATATCCAGTAGTTTTCAAGTTATAGAAGGACAGACAAACAAACAGAAAAACCGACAAACAGACAAAACGACAAACAGACAGACACCAAAGCTAAAAATTATGCAGATGCTCATTATTACACCTAAAACGGATAACTGTACGGAAATTTCGCCAAAATAGTCAATGTACAGACACACGGTCGTTACGATTTTATTTATATAGAAGATTCATCCTCGGCATTGAAATTCTTAGGTTTCTCTTATGTCTTATCTTCCTTGTTAGTATAGTCGATGTTTATTAAATGGTAAAAGTATTATTGTAATTTATTAGATGTTTAGTTTTTAATCACATTCTTATAATCTCAGTAGGAAAATGTATGTTACGCTTTTTATGTATTATTTTTATTAGATTCTGTATATTAGTGGCAATTAGTTACAGCCAAAGGGACCTCTGGTCCTACTTGTAATTAAATTTAAATAAATGTGTTTCTAAAGTTGATTCCACCCACTCCCACCCCTGCCACAAAATACGCGTGTCTATTTTTAAAGGAGTTTCCAAATACCAATTTTCTCGTCCGTAACATCCTTCATTTTTGAGGTATAAGCATCCTCAAACAAAGAATTCAACTAATTTTTTCAATTCTTTATCCCTCCTCCCCTTAATTGGATTTTCCAAAACCAAAGAATACGTGTTCATTTTTAAAGGAGATTCCAAATACAAATTTTCATGTCTGTAACATCTTCAGTTTTTGAGGTGTAAGTATCCTCATAAAAAGAATTCAACCCATTTTTATTCCTTTATTTTCAACCCCTTCAGTGAATTATCCGAAAACAAAAAATACGTGTTTCTTTATTTTTAAAGGAGATTGCACATACGAATTTTCACGTTTGTAAAATCTTCAGTTTTGGAGATACCAGTATCATAATAAAAATAATTCAACCCCATTTTTCGGTCATATCACCCCTTAATTGTTTTTTCCGAAAACAAAAAATACGTGTTTCATTATTTTAAAAGATTAAAAACACCCGCTTTCACGCCTGTAATATGTTACGTTTTGAATTATACTGTAGATATGCTAATTTTATAAATTCACCCCCTTTAACACTTCCCCTTAAGTGGATTTTCAGAAAGTAAATTATGCGTGTCCCTTTACTTTTACAAATACCAGTCTGTAATGTGTTACATTTTTGGAATATATTGTAGATATACTCATTTTAAAAATTCATTAGTAGTATAATTGGACAGTTCGGCCGCCTCCTCCTCCTCCCGCCGCCTCCTCCGCCGCCTCCTCCGCCGCCTCCTCCGCCTCCGCCGCCCGCGGGAAATTTGAATTTTGGCGGGAAATTTGAATTTTGGCGCGAGATTTGAATTTGTAAACAAAGCCACGTGCTTTTTGACAGCTGTCATCGACAACAACGCATCGCTAACCTCACTGCTGCCATCTTGATGGGCCTAAACCTCACTAGTGCCAACTTAACCTAACTAGCATGAGGTAAACAAAGCCACGTGTTTTTTGACAGCCACGTGCTTTTTGACAGACAACAACGCATCGCTAACCTCAGTACTGCCATCTTGACGGGCCTAAACCTCAGTAGTGCCAACTTAACCTAACTAGTGCGAGATAAACAAATCCACGTGCTTTTTGACAGCCACGTGCTTTTTGACAGATTTGTAAACAAAGCCACGTGCTTTTTGACAGCTGTCATCGACAACAACGCATCGCTAACCTCAGTACTGCCATCTTGACGGGCCTAAACCTCAGTAGTACCAACTTAACCTAACTAGCGTGTGGTAAACAAAGCCACGTGCTTTTGACAGCCACGTGCTTTTTTGACAGCTGTCATCCGCCATCTTTAAACTACAGAGCACCGTGCTGCCCTCTTTCATCACCTATCATCGGCAGTGCTGCCATCTTGACAGACCTAAACCTTAGTGCTACCAACTTAACCTCACTAGCTCGAGATAAACAAATCCACGTGCTTTTTGACAGCCACGTGCTTTTTTGATAGCTGTCATCCGCCATCTTTGAGCACAGTGCTGCCCTCTTTAGCTACTTACCTTTGAAATGTGGTGGCGGATAATTTGAAAAATGCTTTTCGACAAGCAGCCATCTTTAATCCAGAGAGAACAGTGCTACCCTCTATGTGGTGGCGGCAAATTGAAAAATTCCACGTGCTCTTGTTTGGAAACAAACTCACGTGCTTTTTCGACAGCTACCATCTGCCATCTTTAATCTATAGAGCACAGTGCTGCCCTCTTTAGCTACTTACCTTTGAAATGTGGTGGCGACAAATTCCACGTGCTCTTGTTTAGTAAACAAACTCACGTGCTTTTTGTCAGCTGTCATCCGCCATCTTTAATCTATAGAGCACAGTGCTGCCCTCTTTATCGTAGTAGATGTAAATTCGTCACAGCTGTCATCCGCAGTGCTGCCATCTTAACGGGCTTAAACCTTAGTGCTACCAACTTAACCTTACTAGCGCGAGATAAACAAATCCACGTGCTTTTTGACAGCTGTCATCCACCATCTTTAATCTATAGAGCACAGTGGTGCCCTCTTTAGCTACTTACCTTTGAAATGTGGTGGCGGATAATTTGAAAAATGCTTTTTGATAGCAGCCATCTTTGAGCACCGTGCTACCCTCTTTTGTGGTGGCAGGCAATTCCACGTGACAGCAGCCATCTTTAATCATGAGAGCACCGTGCTGCCCTCTATGTGGTGGCGGCAAATTCTACATGCTCTTGTTTGGAAACAAACTCACGTGCTTTTTTCTGACAGCTGTCATCCGCCATCTTGCATCACAAACCTCAGTGCTGCGCTCTTTAGCTAGATACCTTTGAAATGTGGTGGCGGCAATTTGAAAAAAATCTATGTGCTCTTGTTTAGTAAACAAAGCCACGTGCTTTTTATGACAGCTATCATCCACCATCTTTAATCAATAGAGCACGGTGCTGCTATCATGCAGGCAATTTCATCACCTGTCATCCGCCATCTTTTAATGAACAGAGCACCGTGCTGCTCTCTGTAGTAGCGGGCAATTTGAAAAGTTCTGTTAGCTGTCATCCGCCATCTTTAACCAAGAGAGCACCGTGCTGCCATCTATGTGGTGGCGGCAAATTCTACGTGCTACGCGCAGCTGTCATCCACCATCTTACATCGCAAACCTCAGTGCTACACTCTATGTGGTGGCGGATAATTTAAAAAGAAAAATTCTACATCAGTCCTCTCTCGACGCTAATTGCACAAGATGGTGACTATACATGACTCCTTAAAGGTGCTTATGCAAGATGATCGCTATACATAGACGCCCTTGGGATGCTTGCGCAAGATGGCGGTTATACAAGGCTCCTTATGAGGGATGCTTGCGCGAGATGGTGGTTGCTCTTATGAGGCGGCTTAAGGATCCATGACTAGAGACGCCCTAAGGATGCTTGCGCAAGATGGCGGATGCAAGATGGCGGCTATACATAGATCCTTATGAGACAGCCAGTACTCGATACAACATGTGATCAGAACATTGATTGATGTGTTCAGAACACTGTACTCGATACAACATGTGATTAAAACATTGTGTGGTGTGTTCAGAACACTACATAAGTAGAATCGAACGCTGTATTAGGGGATACCTTTGTTTAGATTGAAACATAACAAGACTAGAATTGAACACTGCACATTGATTGATTGATGTGTTCAGAACACAAAATAAGTAGAATCGAACACTGTACTCGATGTCGTTAACTTCAACATGTGATTAAAACATTGTCTGGTGTGTTCAGAACACTACATAAGTAGAATCGAACGCTGTACAACATGTTAGGGGATACCTTTGTTTAGATTGAAACATAACAAGACTAGAATTGAACACTGCACTCGATGTCGTTACATGCGATCAGAACAATGATTGATGTGTTCAGATCACGAAACAAGTAGAACCGAACACTGTACAACATGTTAGGGGATACCTTTGTTCTAAGAAGATCAGCTTGAAACATAACAAGACTAGAATTGAACACTGCACTCGATACAACATGTAATCAGAACATTGATTGATGCGTTCAGATCACGAAACAAGTAGAACCGAACACTGTACAACATGTTAAGGGATACCTTTGTTTAGATTGAAACTAACAAGACTAACACTTCAAATGATTTGCTTAGTACGAAAATAAAAAAATATATACCGCGTAGCTAACTCGTTCATCACACTGCTAAGACGCTTAGTAATTGTGAATACACTCATACGAAAATCAAGAAAGCACACTGCGTAGCCAACTCGCTCGGCTCACTCGCTTAGTATTTGCAACACACACGGATAAGAATGTTCCGAGATACTTACATGTTTTTTAAGGGAGGGTGAAAGATCATAAATTATATGTACACATGTTGTCTCCTCCAAGTTGTAAGATGAAATAGACGCAGTACTGCGAGTTTCCGCTCTAGCTGGCGAACGGAAGTAGCATGATATCTCAGCAAAAAATAATACGCGTGAGCTTGCAAGTCAGACACAATGATGGATACCGCGATTCAAATCCTGGTAACTTATGCCGTCGGGAAGGGTATCCGGCGAGCATCTAGCTGTAAATCCTCGATTCTCGACAGATTCTTAATCCGAGTTCTTTGACGTCAGGAAGGGCAACTAGTTGAAAACAATTATCGAACACGCATCGTGAAGGCAAGAGTGTGCAGCGATATGCTTGTTTAGACTTGCAGATTACGAAAAGAAACATAACAAGACTTGAGTCTTAAAACAAATTCTTGCGATTTAAAATCTTAGTCAGGAAGGGCATCCAGCAGTAAAACAATAGTTCGTGATACTACGATTTAAAATCTAGCAGTAAAACCCCCGATTCTCGACAGATTCTTAATCCGAGTTCTTTGACGTCAGGAAGGGCAACTAGTTGAAAACAATTATCGAACACGCATCGCGAAGGCAAGAGTGTGCAGCGATATGCTTGTTTAGACTTGCAGATTACGAAAAGAAACATAACAAGACTTGAGTCTTAAAACAAATTCTTGCGATTTAAAATCTTAGTCAGGAAGGGCATCCAGCAGTAAAACAATAGTTCGTGATACTACGATTTAAAATCTAGCAGTAAAACCCCCGATTCTCGACAGATTCTTAATCCGAGTTCTTTGACGTCAGGAAGGGCAACTAGTTGAAAACAATTATCGAACACGCATCGCGAAGGCAAGAGTGTGCAGCGATATGCTTGTTTAGACTTGCAGATTACGAAAAGAAACATAACAAGACTTGAGTCTTAAAACAAATTCTTGCGATTTAAAATCTTAGTCAGGAAGGGCATCCAGCAGTAAAACAATAGTTCGTGATACTACGATTTAAAATCTAGCAGTAAAACCCCCGATTCTCGACAGATTCTTAATCCGAGTTCTTTGACGTCAGGAAGGGCAACTGGTTGAAAACAATTATCGAACACGCATCGCGAAGGCAAGAGTGTGCAGCGATATGCTTGTTTAGACTTGCAGATTACGAAAAGAAACATAACAAGACTTGAGTCTTAAAACAAATTCTTGCGATTTAAAATCTTAGTCAGGAAGGGCATCCAGCAGTAAAACAATAGTTCGTGATACTACGATTTAAAATCTAGCAGTAAAACCCCCGATTCTCGACAGATTCTTAATCTGAGTTCTTTGACGTCAGGAAGGGCAACCGGTTGAAAACAATTATCGAACACGCATCGCGAAGGCAAGAGTGTGCAGCGATATGCTTGTTTAGACTTGCAGATTACGAAAAGAAACATAACAAGACTTGAGTCTTAAAACAAATTCTTGCGATTTAAAATCTTAGTCAGGAAGGGCATCCAGCAGTAAAACAATAGTTCGTGATACTGCGATTTAAAATCTAGCAGTAAAACCCCCGATTCTCGACAGATTCTTAATCCGAGTTCTTTGACGTCAGGAAGGGCAACCGGTCGAAAACAATAGGGTATGATGTAAGAGGTTAGATACTACCAGTTTTGCGTCAGGAAGGGCAACTAGTCTTAAAACAAAACAGATTCTTAATCCGAGTTCTTTGACGTCAGGAAGGGCAACCGGTCGAAAACTATAGTGTGTGATGTAAGAGGTTAGATACTGCCAGTTTTGCGTCAGGAAGGGCAACTCAACAAATTCTTGCGATTTAAAATCCTAGTCAGGAAGGGCAGCCGGTCGTAAAACTATGGTGTGAGGCGGGGTGTGCAAAAAAGCCAGCATTAAGTAAGGGCTGTTGATAGGAGGCGTTAAACCATGTGCATGCTCCTTCACCAGGAGAAGCCTACATGCCGGTACCGTGCAGGTTCTTTCGATAGGAGTAGGCACTGTGTGTGTTTTAACCTCTCCGTACAATCATGATATTTTACGTTAGGAACTTACATAGGCTAAATGCTACACATTCCGTGTAAGAGGTTAGATACTGCTAGTTTTGCGTCAGGAAGGGCAACTCAACAAATTCTTGCGATTTAAAATCCTAGTCAGGAAGGGCAGCCGGTCGTAAAACTATGGTGTGAGGCGGGGTGTGCAAAAAAGCCAGCATTAAGTAAGGGCTGTTGATAGGAGGCGTAAAACCATGTGCATGCTCCTTCACCAGGAGAAGCATACATGCCGGTACCGTGCAGGTTCTTTCGATAGGAGTAGGCACTGTGTGTGTTTTAACCTCTCCGTACAATCATGATATTTTACGTTAGGAACTTACATAGGCTAAATGCTACACATTCCGTGGCAGAGCCGGGAATCGAACTCGGACCTCCGAGGGTAGCAGCTAACTACTACACTACAGAGGAGGACTATTTCAGAATATTTTACAACCTTAATTAGTACTGTGTTTTAAGAGCTTGAATGGTACTCAGCTAAGAAGACGTTCGCGAGTTACAAGCCGCTTATCAGTGTCCTCGTTCAAGGCCGAGCCGGAAGATACGTGTACAATTTCAGCTAACACACGCATTCCGCTGCTCGCTCTGCGCTGATACGACTTCATGGACAGTAGAACAAACCCATAGCCTGCAGTATGCATGCCTCTCAAACGGTAGTCTCGGGTTCGATTCTCTTGGGAATAAAAATGTGTTTAAATCGCAAGAACTTGTTGAGTTGTCCTTTGCACACTCTTGCCTTCGCGATGCGTGTTCGATAATTGTTTTCAACCGGTTGCCCTTCCTGACGTCAAAGAACTCGGATTAAGAATCTGTCGAGAATCGGGGGTTTTACTGCTAGATTTTAAATCGCAGTATCACGAACTATTGTTTTACTGCTGGATGCCCTTCCTGACTAAGATTTTAAATCGCAAGAATTTGTTTTAAGACTCAAGTCTTGTTATGTTTCTTTTCGTAATCTGCAAGTCTAAACAAGCATATCGCTGCACACTCTTGCCTTCGCGATGCGTGTTCGATAATTGTTTTCAACTAGTTGCCCTTCCTGACGTCAAAGAACTCGGATTAAGAATCTGTCGAGAATCGGGGGATATACAGCTAGATTTTAAATCGCAGTATCACGAACTATTGTTTTACTGCTGGATGCCCTTCCTGACTAAGATTTTAAATCGCAAGAATTTGTTTTAAGACTCAAGTCTTGTTATGTTTCTTTTCGTAATCTGCAAGTCTAAACAAGCATATCGCTGCACACTCTTGCCTTCGCGATGCGTGTTCGATAATTGTTTTCAACTAGTTGCCCTTCCTGACGTCAAAGAACTCGGATTAAGAATCTGTCGAGAATCGGGGGATATACAGCTAGATTTTAAATCGCAGTATCACGAACTATTGTTTTACTGCTGGATGCCCTTCCTGACTAAGATTTTAAATCGCAAGAATTTGTTTTAAGACTCAAGTCTTGTACCGGATGCCCTTCCTGACTAAGATTTTAAATCGCAAGAATTTGTTTTAAGACTCAAGTCTTGTTATGTTTCTTTTCGTAATCTGCAAGTCTAAACAAGCATATCGCTGCACACTCTTGCCTTCGCGATGCGTGTTCGATAATTGCTTTCAACCGGTTGCCCTTCCTGACGTCAAAGAACTCGGATTAAGAATCTGTCGAGAATCGGGGGTTTTACTGCTAGATTTTAAATCGTAGTATCACGAACTATTGTTTTACTGCTGGATGCCCTTCCTGACTAAGATTTTAAATCGCAAGAATTTGTTTTAAGACTCAAGTCTTGTTATGTTTCTTTTCGTAATCTGCAAGTCTAAACAAGCATATCGCTGCACACTCTTGCCTTCGCGATGCGTGTTCGATAATTGTTTTCAACTAGTTGCCCTTCCTGACGTCAAAGAACTCGGATTAAGAATCTGTCGAGAATCGGGGGTTTTACTGCTAGATTTTAAATCGTAGTATCACGAACTATTGTTTTACTGCTGGATGCCCTTCCTGACTAAGATTTTAAATCGCAAGAATTTGTTTTAAGACTCAAGTCTTGTTATGTTTCTTTTCGTAATCTGCAAGTCTAAACAAGCATATCGCTGCACACTCTTGCCTTCGCGATGCGTGTTCGATAATTGTTTTCAACTAGTTGCCCTTCCTGACGTCAAAGAACTCGGATTAAGAATCTGTCGAGAATCGGGGGTTTTACTGCTAGATTTTAAATTGTAGTATCACGAACTATTGTTTTACTGCTGGATGCCCTTCCTGACTAAGATTTTAAATCGCAAGAATTTGTTTTAAGACTCAAGTCTTGTTATGTTTCTTTTCGTAATCTGCAAGTCTAAACAAGCATATCGCTGCACACTCTTGCCTTCACGATGCGTGTTCGATAATTGTTTTCAACTAGTTGCCCTTCCTGACGTCAAAGAACTCGGATTAAGAATCTGTCGAGAATCGAGGATTTACAGCTAGATGCTCGCCGGATACCCTTCCCGACGGCATAAGTTACCAGGATTTGAATCGCGGTATCCATCATTGTGTCTGACTTGCAAGCTCACGCGTATTATTTTTTGCTGAGATATCATGCTACTTCCGTTCGCCAGCTAGAGCGGAAACTCGCAGTACTGCGTCTATTTCATCTTACAACTTGGAGGAGACAACATGTGTACATATAATTTATGATCTTTCACCCTCCCTTAAAAAACATGTAAGTATCTCGGAACATTCTTATCCGTGTGTGTTGCAAATACTAAGCGAGTGAGCCGAGCGAGTTGGCTACGCAGTGTGCTTTCTTGATTTTCGTATGAGTGTATTCACAATTACTAAGCGTCTTAGCAGTGTGATGAACGAGTTAGCTACGCGGTATATATTTTTTTATTTTCGTACTAAGCAAATCATTTGAAGTGTTAGTCTTGTTAGTTTCAATCTAAACAAAGGTATCCCTTAACATGTTGTACAGTGTTCGGTTCTACTTGTTTCGTGATCTGAACGCATCAATCAATGTTCTGATTACATGTTGTATCGAGTGCAGTGTTCAATTCTAGTCTTGTTATGTTTCAAGCTGATCTTCTTAGAACAAAGGTATCCCCTAACATGTTGTACAGTGTTCGGTTCTACTTGTTTCGTGATCTGAACACATCAATCATTGTTCTGATCGCATGTAACGACATCGAGTGCAGTGTTCAATTCTAGTCTTGTTATGTTTCAATCTAAACAAAGGTATCCCCTAACATGTTGTACAGCGTTCGATTCTACTTATGTAGTGTTCTGAACACACCAGACAATGTTTTAATCACATGTTGAAGTTAACGACATCGAGTACAGTGTTCGATTCTACTTATTTTGTGTTCTGAACACATCAATCAATCAATGTGCAGTGTTCAATTCTAGTCTTGTTATGTTTCAATCTAAACAAAGGTATCCCCTAATACAGCGTTCGATTCTACTTATGTAGTGTTCTGAACACACCACACAATGTTTTAATCACATGTTGTATCGAGTACAGTGTTCTGAACACATCAATCAATGTTCTGATCACATGTTGTATCGAGTACTGGCTGTCTCATAAGGATCTATGTATAGCCGCCATCTTGCATCCGCCATCTTGCGCAAGCATCCTTAGGGCGTCTCTAGTCATGGATCCTTAAGCCGCCTCATAAGAGCAACCACCATCTCGCGCAAGCATCCCTCATAAGGAGCCTTGTATAACCGCCATCTTGCGCAAGCATCCCAAGGGCGTCTATGTATAGCGATCATCTTGCATAAGCACCTTTAAGGAGTCATGTATAGTCACCATCTTGTGCAATTAGCGTCGAGAGAGGACTGATGTAGAATTTTTCTTTTTAAATTATCCGCCACCACATAGAGTGTAGCACTGAGGTTTGCGATGTAAGATGGTGGATGACAGCTGCGCGTAGCACGTAGAATTTGCCGCCACCACATAGATGGCAGCACGGTGCTCTCTTGGTTAAAGATGGCGGATGACAGCTAACAGAACTTTTCAAATTGCCCGCTACTACAGAGAGCAGCACGGTGCTCTGTTCATTAAAAGATGGCGGATGACAGGTGATGAAATTGCCTGCATGATAGCAGCACCGTGCTCTATTGATTAAAGATGGTGGATGATAGCTGTCATAAAAAGCACGTGGCTTTGTTTACTAAACAAGAGCACATAGATTTTTTTCAAATTGCCGCCACCACATTTCAAAGGTATCTAGCTAAAGAGCGCAGCACTGAGGTTTGTGATGCAAGATGGCGGATGACAGCTGTCAGAAAAAAGCACGTGAGTTTGTTTCCAAACAAGAGCATGTAGAATTTGCCGCCACCACATAGAGGGCAGCACGGTGCTCTCATGATTAAAGATGGCTGCTGTCACGTGGAATTGCCTGCCACCACAAAAGAGGGTAGCACGGTGCTCAAAGATGGCTGCTATCAAAAAGCATTTTTCAAATTATCCGCCACCACATTTCAAAGGTAAGTAGCTAAAGAGGGCACCACTGTGCTCTATAGATTAAAGATGGTGGATGACAGCTGTCAAAAAGCACGTGGATTTGTTTATCTCGCGCTAGTAAGGTTAAGTTGGTAGCACTAAGGTTTAAGCCCGTTAAGATGGCAGCACTGCGGATGACAGCTGTGACGAATTTACATCTACTACGATAAAGAGGGCAGCACTGTGCTCTATAGATTAAAGATGGCGGATGACAGCTGACAAAAAGCACGTGAGTTTGTTTACTAAACAAGAGCACGTGGAATTTGTCGCCACCACATTTCAAAGGTAAGTAGCTAAAGAGGGCAGCACTGTGCTCTATAGATTAAAGATGGCAGATGGTAGCTGTCGAAAAAGCACGTGAGTTTGTTTCCAAACAAGAGCACGTGGAATTTTTCAATTTGCCGCCACCACATAGAGGGTAGCACTGTTCTCTCTGGATTAAAGATGGCTGCTTGTCGAAAAGCATTTTTCAAATTATCCGCCACCACATTTCAAAGGTAAGTAGCTAAAGAGGGCAGCACTGTGCTCAAAGATGGCGGATGACAGCTATCAAAAAAGCACGTGGCTGTCAAAAAGCACGTGGATTTGTTTATCTCGAGCTAGTGAGGTTAAGTTGGTAGCACTAAGGTTTAGGTCTGTCAAGATGGCAGCACTGCCGATGATAGGTGATGAAAGAGGGCAGCACGGTGCTCTGTAGTTTAAAGATGGCGGATGACAGCTGTCAAAAAAGCACGTGGCTGTCAAAAGCACGTGGCTTTGTTTACCACACGCTAGTTAGGTTAAGTTGGTACTACTGAGGTTTAGGCCCGTCAAGATGGCAGTACTGAGGTTAGCGATGCGTTGTTGTCGATGACAGCTGTCAAAAAGCACGTGGCTTTGTTTACAAATCTGTCAAAAAGCACGTGGCTGTCAAAAAGCACGTGGATTTGTTTATCTCGCACTAGTTAGGTTAAGTTGGCACTACTGAGGTTTAGGCCCGTCAAGATGGCAGTACTGAGGTTAGCGATGCGTTGTTGTCTGTCAAAAAGCACGTGGCTGTCAAAAAACACGTGGCTTTGTTTACCTCATGCTAGTTAGGTTAAGTTGGCACTAGTGAGGTTTAGGCCCGTCAAGATGGCAGCAGTGAGGTTAGCGATGCGTTGTTGTCGATGACAGCTGTCAAAAAGCACGTGGCTTTGTTTACAAATTCAAATCTCGCGCCAAAATTCAAATTTCCCGCCAAAATTCAAATTTCCCGCGGGCGGCGGAGGCGGAGGCGGCGGCGGAGGAGGCGGCGGAGGAGGAGGAGGCGGCCGAACTGTCCAATTATACTACTTTCATTCCATTTTTCGCTCCTGTTTACCCCCTCCTAAGTACATTTTCTGAAAACAAAAGGTATGGGTTTCTTTACTTTTAAAAGAGATTGCAAATGCCAATTTTCATGACTGTAACATCTTTAGTTTTTGAGATTTAAGTATCCACATAAAAGGTATTCAAACCGTTTTTCACCTTTTTTCACCTCCCGTAAGTGGATTTTCCGAAAACAAAAAATACATTCTTCTTATTTTTAAAGGAGATTTTAAACCAACTTTCACGTGTTTAAACTGTCGAGTTTTTGAAATATAGATACATCCATTTTTAAAATTTTCACCCTTGTCACCCCCTAAGCGACGAAATATCCAAAAATCCTATTTTAGCGAGCACCTACATTGTAATATAAATCTGTCCCCACATTTCATTTCTTTGTGTCCAGTAGTTTTGACTCTACGATGATGAATGACTCAGTCAGTCAGGACATGTTCTTGTATATATATATATATATATATATATATATATATATATATATATAGGTACGTAAGCCTAGGAAACGTCCGGCCGCGCGGTGTAGGGGCAACGCGTCCGCTTGTCACCCGGCGGCCCCGGGTTCGATTCCCGGCCGGGTCAGGGATTTTTAATTGTAAATGATTACTATCCCTGGCCTGGGGACTGGATGTTTGTGTCGGCCATAACGTCCTTTTCCTCACATACAACACTCTACACCCCTGCAATCCACTTACCCGCAGGTTCCTATCATATGGTGAAAGTAGTGGAGGTCGACGCCACGAACAAATATAATTTAAAAAAAGCCTAGGACACACTCAAAACAATGCGGCCGTTGCATAGTGATAGTCTTCATGTTCAGACTAGCAACGCCCACTTTTCCACATGGGACACCCAGCCGTAAAACAGGGCCAAACCCACATGCTCGGCACACTTCACTCTCACGTGGATAAGCGGTAGAATAATAATAATAATAATAATAATAATAATCCTGTGGTCCTTAAAATGATGTGTATTTTTATTGGGCGAACAAACAGTGAAATTTGTATACCCCTATGTTGTGTAGTTCATGTGATAAATGTTATTTTATGTGAAAAACCGTAGTTTGGAAGTGACTTTTGCTAAAGTTAACGTAACGCTTCACTGACCTCATAACAAATGATAGGCATCACAGAATTCACACTCAATAAAAATTACGAACACCTTCTGACAGTAGATCAGTTAGGAACTATCAGATCAAATATATTTTTACAAGATGTTCCACGGAGAACAGTTTTAAGGAAGAACTTTGGGCGTGGCAACGACTGTTCAGGGATATTT
Source organism: Anabrus simplex (assembly GCF_040414725.1). Taxonomy (NCBI): domain Eukaryota; kingdom Metazoa; phylum Arthropoda; class Insecta; order Orthoptera; family Tettigoniidae; genus Anabrus; species Anabrus simplex. The sequence goes on along the minus strand of NC_090272.1, from coordinate 232,001,467 downwards.
AACTTGCCCTAAGCCTCTGGATATGACTTTAAAAAAATACTGCTTAATCCAATAAATTACAGTCCAACTATCATAAAATACAAACATGTGAAATTCGGCATACTTGATCTAAACTGCCACTGCCCGGCAGCATCTTCACGAATCGGACTGTGAATAGAAACTGTAATAGATGTTGTAATTCACTTACTTGACTTGAATTTAGGCCAGTCTTCCTGCTTGATGCGCTTGTCTTCGAAGTCGGCACCTCCATAAGATAGGACGTAACGAATGTGCTCGCCCACCCCCTTGATGTCGAAGTATGTGAGCTTGTACTTGGGGGCCATGACTGCTTGCAGCTGACTGAAGCCACCTCCTCGCCAATACCGAGATGATAAAAGCTGCCGCAAGCACCAACGTTACTCAGCAACTTCTCGCGAAGTTCACCTATCTGAAGAGAGCAGAGGCAGATAACAGTTACGGGGGAATTTCTGCTGAGTAACATCAGGTGCATGATGCAAACCTGTGTAAAAATCCCTCATAGATGGAGGGTGGTTGTTATTATCTTAATCATATTCGGGTGACTCAGTGAATACAGCTACGACCATCAACAACAAACACTCCTCCCCTCCTACCCGGCCCCACCTCGGAGACCTCTTTATTCCACCAGGAGATAACCAAGAATACGATCTTTTTTATAATTTGCCTTACTTCGCACTGACACAGATAGGTCTTATCGCGACGATGGGATAGGAAAGGGTGGGAGTGGAAATGAAGCGGCCGTGGCCTTAATTGAGGTACAACCGCAGCATTTCTGTGAAACCACGGAAAACCATCTTGAGGGCTACCAACAGTAGCGTTCGAACCCACTGTCTTCCGGATGTAAGTTCACAGCTGCGCGCCCCTAACCGCACTGCCAAGAAGACGACGACAGTGGTTTTCTCGGGTAGGGGTTTGGGGAGCGCTCACCGCCCGCGTGGTGATCAACACAAGCTTCAGGCTGTGAAGCTTTGGGGGCGGGAGTAAAGATACTAAAGGCAGTATCGGCGTGTCTCCTACTAGGCAGAGATGATGTGATGAGGTATCATAGCGGTGGAGTCAGGAAAAAAAAAAAAAAAAAAAAAAAAAAAAAAACCACACAAGCAGAAATAGAAAGATACCTACATGTGAAACCTGGCAACTGCGACAGGTCAACTGAGCAGCGCTTTCATAGGCAGCGAGCAGGCTGCTGATTGGTCACAGTAGGTGCCAACTTAGGAATTCAAGAAATAGTCCCACATCTATATCAATATTACTCCACAATACTTAGGGTATTAGCAACTAGGGGACGCACGGAACGTAGTGCAATGTCTTGCCTATTATTATTATTATTATTATTATTATTATTATTATTATTATTATTATTATTATTATTATTATTATTATTATTATTATTATTATTATTATTTCCGATGAGGCCTGCTAAGGACTACGTGCCAATTTCAATTCGTTGAAATTATTTAAGAAAAAGGTAGACAAACAACTGATAGGGAATCTGGCACCCGGGCGACAGCCCTAATTGTTGATCATATATTGATTGATTGATTGATTGATTGATTGATTGATTGATTGATTGATTGAATGATTGATTGATTGGAGTAGTGGGAGAAAAATTAAACGAAGAAGGCTAGTACAGCTATTCAATGTAACTAGTAGAGTGTAGTACTCACTTTTATATTTACATACTTGACATTACCATTACGCAATTTTGTCGCTATTTAGAAAATGCCGTGTAAAATGAGCAGTACATCAGTTTGGACGGTATGTTTTGGAAACTAACCTCAATATTACTGCACTTTTGTTTTGAAACTTAATCCACAAGAGTGTGTATGGTATACCATAATGTGTGTACATTTTAGGGGTACATTCAGTAAAACAACTCCTTAATGTAAATTACAAACATGACATTCTTTTAAGGTTAGCTATAAAGCCAGTCCTGATGTGGGACTGATTCTCCAGCTAAGAGATCTGCAATTTGTGTACACATATTATCCTGTTCTGAAGAGAACATTCTGTAATATTTACTGGAGTTACGAATGAAGATTTCTAAACAAGCACCTGTATTTTGGTGGCTAACATACAGATATGTGTGCGGCAATGAGCTCATACCACCTGGGCTACAGAACATACGTATGCAACTTGCACAAAACAGATATATGTTGCGCGCAACCGTAATATGTCCTTACTACCTTTCTACTAAATGTAATTACCTGAAATTTGAGCTTAATTGGTTGAAATACAGTAATATTTGAGGAAATTTAAAAGTGTTTTCTTCGAAATTCTCAAGTGACATGCTACGAAGTTCGGTAACTGCGTATATGTGTTTAAACATTTTAAAAACTAAACCTGTGGTAACCGTAATTGGCTGATGTTTCCTGGTATTATAACATAAAGACTGTTCAGAGTGCAGCTAATGTCTAATATTACTTATTATTATTATTATTATTATTATTATTATTATTATTACCTTGGTTTGGTGGATTAGCAGAGGTGAAAGAAGGTGCGGGGGTGAACGGGCCTCGAAATACGAAATTAAAGTTAAGATAAAATTTAACAAGGTTATATTTTCTTAGCAAAATCAAGAAATAACAATAATGGCAGGTACAGAGTAGCAAGGTAACAAATTACAATTACAGTATTTACAGGATTTTGGCTTCGAGCCCCGAACGCACAATTCTTGGGCAATTAGCCCAACTTTACCCCAAAACAAGTTTTAACAGAGGGGCAGAAAACCCCATTCATGCCCAGGAGCACTTGCTCCAAAATTACACAGTAAAGCCTCCTCGAGGCATACAACACTCAATTTTCAAGAAAGAGCCACTCGCTCTCAAACCTTAAGCCTATCAAAGGCCACGCCAAACTCCACTTTCAAGTTGTCCTCCACGGACACGAAAACAGGGGTAAAATACCCAACCTACTGAGGCCTATTAAGAGAGAAAAGGTTAATTACATGGCCTCAAAAATACCAATTTGAGAGGAGGCAAGCAGCACTCCTAATACATTTGTTTAAAACCTAATCTGGCTCTAGGCCGCTAATGCAAGGGCTAATCCCATACTAAAGAGGTGACTTTAGAAAGAAACAATTTACGTTACGTTAAGGAAGAATCGGTTGAGAAAAATAAGTTCACCTCAAAACAATATGAGTGGGAGCTCGAGAGGGTTAAGCACTCTCTATCCCAATATGTAGCTTAAGAGATAATAGATACAAAGAGTCTTTACATTTTAGGGAAAAGTTACATGGAGGAAAAGCTTCGGACCCGCCCCGAGAGTTAAACTGCTGAGCTAGCAAGAAAAGAAGTTATCAAACGGCCATTACCTTGTTGTTGAACTGCTGCCCGAAGAAAGAGGCGTTCCCGCCCCCTGCTATGTACTTTACACACTGAAAGATGGTACTGAAGTGGCCCGGAGACCCTAAAATCAGCAGTTTATATACTCTCACGGAAAGTTCGAGGCGTTTGAGGAATGAGAACACCCTCCCACAAAAACTTTATTGGCTAGGGTTAAGCAATATATCCCCTCTGGGGAAGATACACCTGATTGGTTATAAATTAATTAAAGAAATTCGGGATTGGCTAAATTCAAACAAGGGGAAAGAAAGGGTTATACAGCCATCTTAAACAATAACCGAAAGATATTTAACAAGAAACAAACTTTTGAACTAAAAATTTCTCCAAAAAACAGTTCTTTCACTTCGCACTAGGGTGCACTATTGTAGTTCTTCAGTAGTGTCCTCTAGAAGAGAAAGTTCACACTTCTTACTACAGGTAAAACAAAAATACGTCGAAAACGACCCAGTTCAGAAACTTCAAAATTTCCAAGTAGTGACATCTTCTGAGAAACTTGAAAATTAATACAGTAGATACAGTTCAGACTTCCTCAAGCAGAGGAGTTTCAACAGGCGCAAGGTTTGAATTAGCGGCGTGGAGGTGTACCGCCCGGTACAATTATTATTATTATTATTATTATTATTATTATTATTATTATTATTATTATTATTATTATTATTATTATTATTATTATTATTATTATTATTACGGAAATATCCGCGGTAGTTACAGGTGAAAGAAGGTGCGGGCGGGAACAGGTCTCATCTACGAAATTAAATTTAATTAAAAATTTAACAAAGGTTATATTTTCTTTTCGAGACCAAGAAATAACAAGTATAACAGGAACTCAGTTGTATATCAACAAATTAAGAATGTACAATTACAATATTTGTTAATGGTTTTGGGCTTCGAGCCCCCAGCCACACAATCCTTGAGCAAAGAGCCCCACTTTACTTATGTAAAAGGTTCAACAAAGGGGCAGAAAACCCCACTCATACCAAGGAGCACTAGCTCCCAATTACCCAGTAAAGCCTTCTCGAGGCACACAGAACCCAAATTAAAGAAAGAGTAACCCGCTCTCAAAGTTCAAGCCCATCAACGGCCACACCAAACTCCACCTTCAAGCTGTCCTCCGGACACATAAAAACAGGGGTAAAAATACCCAACCTACTGAGGCCTATTCAGTAAAGAAACAGGACAATGACATGGCCCCAAAATACCAACTTGAGTGGAGGCGTACACAGCACTCCTAATACACTTTATTAAAACCTAATTTGGCCCTAGGCCGCTTATGCAAGGGCTAATCCCATACTACGGAGGTGACACGAAATAAAACTTTATTACATTACGAAGAAATGGGAAACTGTTATAAAAATGTAGTCACTTCAAAACAATATGAGTGGGAGCTCGAGAGGGTTAGGCACTGTCTATCCCAAATGTAGTTAAAGAGACAGAACTTTATACCAAGTGTCTTTTACATTTTAAAGGAAGGTTACATGGTAAAAGTTTGCAACCTGCCCCGAGGGTTAAACTGCTGAGCTAGCAAACAAAGATGTTATTAAAAGGCCAGTACCTGATGGATGAACTGCCGCCTGAAGAAAGGGGCGCTTCCCGCCCCCTGCTATATAATCACACTAGGAAATATGTTACTGAAGTGGCCCCGAGACCAGAAAATCAGCAGTTTATATATCCTCGTGGAAGATTCGAGACGTTTCATAAATGATTACAACCCGCCCACAAAATGTTATTGGTTACCGAACACAGTTACAGAGTAGGTTGGGGAAGAAAGCCCCGATTGGTCGAAAATTAATTTAAGAAATTCGGGATTGGCTAATTTCAAAACTGGCGGAACGAACGGATTAACATTGCCAACTCAAACAATGACAGAAAGAAATTTAACAAAGAGCAAACTTACGACTACAAAATTTCTTCAAAAAAAAGTTCCTTCACTTCGCACTAGGGTGCACAATTGTAGTTCTTCAGTAGTGCCATCTAGAAGAGAATGTTCACACTTTTCACTACAGAGAAAACAAATATAAATCGAAAAAGACACAGTTCAGAGCTCTTCAAAATTTACAATAGCGACATCTTCTGAGAAACTTTAGAATTAACATGGTTGTTAAGGTTCAGGTTTCCTCCAGTAGAGGAGTTTCAACAGGCGCAAAGTTTGAATTAGCGGCGTGGAAGTGTACCGCCGGGTACAATTATTATTATTAAAACTTGAAGGACATAATTGTGTACAACTTAACCTTATTTATTTGTATATTACTACTCTTAGGTTCCTTTAGTAGCCAAACTCTTTCATTTTCTACAGAATAATGAATGGGCTATTTATCATTTTGGGGCCTAATTCTGTTTCATTTAACGTAATGGATTTGTTTATTTTCTCGTAACTTCTATCCTTGTTATCGTTGATAAAGGCAGAACCATTGTTTGGACTAGATAAGATAAGATAAGCGTTGCGTCACCGTTATGAGTTTGTCGTTGTTGTTGATTAGACGCTTGAGTTGTGTATACGTCAAGTCATTGATTGATTCCAAGTACCTCATATTATATAACCTTTACTGTGAAATGTGATCTATGCTATATACCTTCAGCTTATATTTATGATGGTGATGATTTTGCAGGTATTTATTTTTATCCAGTAAATATGCCGTGTTTATGCATATTTCGAACTTGTAACTGTTCATGCTTCCTCTTTTTGTCTTCTGCCATTCAAGGCGTTTTACATTCGTTGGTTTGGATGTTTCCTCTTCTGTTTTTAATTTTCTTGATTTCATCTCGTGTAACCTACTTTTAAATGGGAGTTGTAATTTATTATGTACTTCAATCTTCTATTAGAAAATATAAGTATACTAAAAGGGGTACCACATTCTATTTCACAATATTTATTGAGAGCTCTCAACAGGTATGGTCATATATTAAGGTTCATTTAAAAAGGTTGGTCTAAAATAAACTGCAGTTTGAGTGTAAAATTTTTAATAGTGTTAATGTAGTTGTGATCATGTTCATTAAGTATACCATAGTTTAAATTTCATTGTAATTCAAACTCAAGATGCACGTGTTTACTCTATTGGTTTTATTTATGTACAAGTTATTCATATATTAACTGGGAATCCTTCTTAAGATTTTAATTTTTTGAACCGTTAATCATTTAATTGTAATGCTATCTTTTAATTTCTGAAGGTATTAACTATGAATTTGGAAAATAATTTTCAATATGGAAACTTATATTATTTTGAAACTATCCAGATTATGATATAGTTTTATAAAAATCCCTTCCCTTGAATTGATTTCAGTGTACGAGTTAATTTCTATATACTTTGTTCATTTATTTAACATTAATTTCACTTCGATTTCTTTAATTAATGAAATTATTCCATTTTATTATTTTGTGTTACTATCTAAATTTTTTCTTTCTTCATTACATTTTTTATTAAGTTTAACCTATTATAGTGTTTCATGCCCCCCTTGCGAACTACGTGACCTTACCGCGGTGGGGAGGCTTGCGTGTCCCAATGAAGCAGATAGCCGAGCCGCAGGTGCAACCATATCGGATGGGTATCTGTTGAGAGACCAGACTAACGAATGGTTCATCGAAAGGGGGTAGCATCGTTTAGGAAGTTGATTGACTGATATGGCCTTGTAATAATACTCAACATGGCTGAGGTGTGTTGATACTGCTACACGGCTGAAAGCAACTGGAAACTACAGCCGCAACGCCTGAGGACATGCAGCTCTCTCTCTGTATAAATGATGCACTGATGATGGCTTCCTCCCGGGTAAAATATTTCGGAGGTAAACTAGTCCCCCATTCGGATCTCCGGGTGGGAACTACACGAGAGGGGGCAATCATCAGGAAGATGGATACTGACATTCTGCGAGTCGGAGCGTGGAATGTTAGAAGTTTGAATCGTTGTGGTAAGTTAGAGAATTTGGAAAGGGAGATGGACAGACTAAAGTCAGATGTAGTTGATTTAAGTGAAGTACGATGGCAGGAGGAACAGAAGTGTTGGTCGGGCGACTACAGAATTGTCAACACAAAATCAAACGGGGGGAAATGCAGGAGTTGGTTTAATAATGAATAAGAAAATAGGGCAGCGGGTAAGCTACTACGACCAGCATAGTGAAAGAATTATTGACGTCAAGGTAGACACCAAACCAATGCCCACCACAATAGTGCAGGTCAATATGCCTACTAGTTCAGCGGAGGCTGAGGAAATCGAAAGAATATATGAAGAGATAGGAGATTTAATACAATATGTAGAAGGTCACGAGAATCTAATTGTGTCGGGAGACTGGAATGCAGTATTAGGCCAAGGAAGAGAAAGTAATACAGTAGGATAATTCGTATCGGGACAGAGGAACGAAAGAGGAAGTCGGTTGGTTGAATTCTGCACTGATCATAATTTAGTCCTTGCCAATACTTGGTTCAAACACCACAAACGACGGCTGTATACGAGGACGAGCCCTGGAGACACTGTAAGGTATCAAATAGACTTCATTATGATTAGGCAGAGATTCAGAAACCACGTGTTGTATTGCAAAACTTTCCCAGGACCAGACGTGGACTCTGACCACAACATGTTGGTCATGAAGTGCCATCTGAAGTTGAAGAAGTTGAAGAAAGGAAAGAATGCAAGGAAATGGGATCTAGACAAGTTGAAGGAAAAGAGTGTGAGGGATTGTTTTAAGGAACATGTTGTAGAAGGAGTAAATGAAAAGGCTGAAGGAAACACGATAGAGCAAGAGCGGATAGTCATGAAAACTGAAGTCAGTAGGGCTGCCGAAGAAATTTTAGGAAGGAAGAAAAGATCAATTAAGAATCAGCGGATAACTCAGGAGATACCAGACCTGATAGATGAACGACGAAAATACAAGAATACTAGAAATGAAGAGGGAAGAAAAGAATACGGGCGATTAAAGAATGAAGTGGATAGCAAGCGCAAGGTAGCTAAGGAAGACTGGCTGAAGGAGAAGTGCAAGGATGTCGAAGGTTGTATGGTCATAGTGTACCGTACCCAGGGGTAAATACCCTCTAGGACGATGCCTCCAGTCCTGTATGAACATCCGACTAACTCAGGGCTGGGCAGAGAGTGGGTTGGTCGTCATTGGGTCAGGCTGAAAGTCGAAGTTCTACACTTAAATATAAGTAAATGACAGGAAAATGGAGGTATAACTCGAGTGAGAAACAATAATATGGGGTAGGATGAGTTTATTCATAAATATCCCCGAATCATACTACTCGAAAATCAAATAAATCAAATAACAAAATATCATTACAAAAATCTCAAATTTAAAGAAATACCTGGACATTAACAACGTTAATTGATGAAATAAACAAAAGAGAAAAGAAGTATCAAGCACAACATTGAATACTTGCATACGTTCAGAAATAATCTTCTTCTTATTGTCCACTGTTCATGTTATATGACAACATATGTACGCATATACTGATAAGTATTTATCTCGGATGGAGTCACACTTGAAAGTATCACATCGATAAGGGTATGTAATTTAATTTAGAGTCGTCGCAAGATTAAACGTTAAAAGGAAAATTACAATATAAAAGAAAATAACGATGAAAGGAAAAACTAAGATAAAAGAAAATTAAGACGCAATGGGACAGGCATGATATGAATTATGAAAAATACTGGTGGCATTCCCCTACGCTATATTTACAATAAACAAAATAAGCAAAATAACACATCTATTTACATCGGATAAAGAGAAAAGTCTTACATACTACACAGATTCTACGCGAATCGCGGTTCACCACAACGGATCTAGTGAGAACTAGATTGACCATCAATATACTCAGCACTCGGGCTGTTCCCCATTAAACAACAAGACAACATATTCAAACAACATGAAACATCATAAAACACCGTTCTGTAAGAGAAAAACATATAATTATCCAATCAATATCATGTAGAAAGCAATGGGCAACATTGCCTTCTTCTGCTGCATTTGCGCATTCAACAGCGCGATCATCCGTCACGTATTGCCTGGTGTGCTGTGAGCTGAAAGGAAATATTGGAACTCAACACTGTACTAAGGCTTGGATTCTGTCCGTCAAGATTGTAACACGGAAATACCATCTCATTCACACCGTCTAAGAAAACACGGCCAATATATCAGCTTGCAATAAGATATCATCTTTCGTCGGCTACACGGAAACTCATGTATAATCGTATTCCTTCCTAGCATGCTTTGACAATTTTACACACATCAGACTCATTGGTCTGGAATCAATTCCGTCAATTCTGATAACTAATATTCTCTCAGAAGACACTAGCAGGTACATATCCACTGCACATTATCCTTTCACTTATCAGGCATGCAATTGGCCTGCATAATCACTTTATAACTCCACATGCATTATAACTTCTCATATCTCTCACAAATCACATCAGCCTTTTACATTATGAGACCCGGTTCGTTTCCTGTGCAAATCATTGGGCAAAAACAGATTCCAACCTAAATTCGAAGATCCTACTCTTTCAACGATGTTATGCAGCTCCTTACGTACAGCTTCTGAAATACCATGCGTCATGCAATTAATTGTTACTGACTGTCTAAATAACCGAAATAAAATTGAATTAAGACTCAACGTAGCAAGTGTTTAACTTTGAACTTGGATGAACTTGTCAATCTAATCCTCGTAGCACTAATATACAAGGAAAAAGCGGAATAAAACTAAACTAAATTATCATGCATGAATGAACAACAAAATAATCCTAACAAATCCCTCATTATCCCAACTATCTAGTCATAAATAAAAATAAAAATAAAAATAAACAGAACATGCATTTCTCTCTTATCCGTATATACAACAATATAAACGTGAAACAAACACATGCCGTCAAGCTTACTTTACGTTAAATAAAATCCCTATTCTAAACTGCAATAGTATTTTAATATAACCCATATAGCATTCTATAATTAACACATGCGCCTTATCTTGGACGACTCTCTGGATACATGGCAGCAGCTCACATCTCTGCCTTGCTGGGGGTCTACTCCATGTTGATCACTGCTTCAACACGTAGAAATACACTTCCTTCTTCCATAAGCGAAGCCATCTTCTTGCTGAAAGTTATTGAACACTGCAACACAGAAGGCTTTGGATGAATATCTCTTCACCGCTCAATTCTGCACGTGCCGAACAACCCTTTATGTGGCTACAAACTCAGCCAAACACACTGACCCATAAATACACTGTAAATTTTACACTGGAGGGTATATGTACACAGTTTTTGAGAGCGGCGCGCGGTACGAATCGAGAGTTCCTCGCGAAACGCGATCGACACGAAAATATGAGACAATGGAACGTCTCTCCTGCACTTTCTACACTGCGGCTAATTATCGCCGTCTATATATTGGTAGTGAACTTTGCGATAATATAATCTGCAATTAACTCTGCATCAGTTACTTTATTCTACTGCACAACTGAAACACTGTTTATTGGTCTTATTAACCATACTCTGTTAATGATATATTCACGTGGCAACTTTTAAGTACAATTCTCGGAGCACATCGAACAACGTCCACCTCACGTCAGTATCCACGATCAGAATTACACTTCTACACTGTCCAAACTGCCCGATCAGAGTGACGCTCTCCAGAGCTTGGGGTGCTAAGGAAGCGTAGGTAACGCCGTTGCAACTATGGGATTCCCGCTTGCCTAAACAAACCACCAATCAGAATGCTTGCCATTTATAATGACACAATATCAATTATAACAGATCAACAAAACACAGTTCAAATAATATCAAATCTCTTCCTATAATTTTTATACCGTATTCCTGATTATATTTCACTTATAGACCTGTGGAAATCCGTCAAATAACAGAATTTATCTCAAGCAACTGTACACGTTGGTCAACCTGGCATTATGACTTCGCGCGATGTAGACTCCATATTTGCCAAATCCTCACGTTCTCATTGGCTGAATATATCGCTTGGTCAGCATCTTGTACACGTGCCGATGTGTGCCAACTCCTAGTGACGCTAAGTCATTCTCACGGTCTCGAGGAAGTATTGGGCAATATCCAGCGACTTGATGGCTCCATAAACTTCCGGTCTCAGCTATCCTGCGATTCCTTACTTTACCATATCCGACTGCAATTCATTTCAATAAAATTAACATATTATGTCAAATAATAATCCGAGTATATCTTATGGGCCGGCAGGATACGGCTCAATAGGAAAAGTAGATTCTGCATACAAGAAAATCAAGGAAACCTTTCTAGAAAGGAAATCTAGGTGTATGAATATTAAGAGCTCAGATGGAAGGCCACTTCTAAGGAAAGAAGACAAAGCAGAAAGAGGGTAGGAACATATTCAACAGTTGTATCAAGGTGAGGATGTACATGTTTTGGTTCTGGAACAAGAAGAGGCTGTTGATGTTGATGAAATGGGAGACCCAATTTTGAGGTCAGAATTTGACAGAGCTGTGAGAAACCTAAATAGGAACAAGACACCTGGAATTGATGACATTCCCTCTGAATTACTGACTGCCTTAGCAGAAACCAGCATGGCAAGGTTATTCCATTTAATGCGTAAGATGTATGAGACAGGAGAAGTGCCATCCGATTTTGGGAAGAATGTTGTTATACCTGTTCCTCAGAAAGCCGGTGCTGACAAGTGTGAAAACTTCCGCACCATTAGTTTAGTATCTCATGCCTGTAAAATTTTAACACCTATTATTTACATAAGAATGTAAAAGAAGTTGAAGCTGAGTTGGGAGAAGATCAATTTGGCTTCAGAAGAAATGTAGGAACACAAGAAACAATGCTGACTTTACGTCTGATCTTAGAGAATCGAATTAAGAAGGTCAATCTCACGTACATGGCGTTCGTAGAACTAGAAAAGGCGTACGATAATGTTGATTGGACCAAGCTATTTAAGATTCTGAAGGTGATTGAGTTCAGATATTGAGAGCGAAGAATTATCTACAATCTGTATAAAAATCAGTCTGCAGTGATAAGAACCGAGGCCTTTGAAAAAGAAGCAGCAATTTTGAAAAGTGTGAGGCAAGGCTGCATATTGTCCCCCCTCCTTTTCAATGTTTACATAGAACAGGCAGTAAAGGAAATCAAAGAGAGATTTGGAAAGGGAATCACAATCCAGAGAAAGAAAATGAAAACCTTGAGATTTGCCGATGATATTGCTATTTTATCTGAAACTGCAGAAGATCTCGCGAAGTTGCTGAATGGTAAGGACGAAGTCTTGGGTAAGGAGTACAAGATGAAAATAAATAAGTTCAACACAAAAGTAAAGGAGTGCAGTCGAACGAAGGCAGGAAATATTAGATTAGGAAAGGAAGTCTTAAAGGAAGTAGATGAATATTGTTATTTCGGTAGTAAAATAACTAATGATGACGGAAGAAAGGAGGGCATAAAATGCAGGTTAGCACAAGCAAGGAAGATCTTTCTTAAGAAAAGAAATTTGCTCACTTCAAACATTGATATCGGAATTAGAAATATGTTTTTGAAGACTTTCGTGTGGAGCGTGGCATTGTATGGAAGTGAAACATGGACGATAACTAGCTCAGAAAGAAATAGAATAGAAGGTTTTGAAATGTGGTGTTACAGAAGAATGCTGAAGGTGAGATGGATAGATCGAATCACGAAAGAAAATATACTGAATGGAATTGGTGAGAGGAGATCGATTTGGCTAAATTTGACGAGAAGAAGGGATAGAATTATATGACACATCTTAAGACACCGAGGACTTGCTCAGTTGGTTTATGAAGGAAGTGTAGGCGGTAATAACGGGAGGGATAGACCAAGGTATGAACATGAGAAGCAGATTAAAGCAGATGTACGATGCAATAGTTGCGTACGATTGAAAATGTTAGCACATGATAGGGTGGCATGGAAAACTGCATCAAACCAGTCTATGGACCTATGACTCAAACAACAACAGTGTTTCATGGTCTTTCTCGTGAATTTTTCTAGTCCTTGTGTTGTCCTAGATCCACTCCTCTAGATCACTTTGACCTTGGTTCGCTCAGATTCCCATCGCTTCCCAGTCCTGTTCCTTGTGATTTGGTCGAGGCCTACTCTAAGTGTTTGAGTGATTTCACGTTGGGATGGTCTCTAGGCTTTCTTGTGGTAGTGCTGGCAAAAAACACTGTGTTTGCGGTGTCCTGCCGTCACTTGTTTCGTTGTCCTTGTGTTCGAATATCAGTATGCCACAATACAAACTTTACTGAAAAAAGGAAGGGTACGTACTGTATAATGATAAGATTAATGGGGATATTCTAAAGACAATGGGTTAGGAAATGGTACAATATCTGAAATAATTTGATTATTGTTTGGTCGAAGGAGCTATACCAAATGAATAAAGAGTTGCTATAGTAGTCCCTGTGTATAAAGGAAAGGGTGGTAGACATAAAGCTTAAAATTACAGGCCAGTCAGTTTGACATGCATTGCATGTAAGGCCTGGGAAAGCATTCTTTCTGATTATATTAGACATGTTTGCGAAATTAATAACTGGTTCGATAGAAGGCAGATTGGGTTTAGGAAAGGTTATTCCACTGAAGCTCAACTTGTAGGATTCCAGCAAGATATAGGAGATATCCTGGATTCAGGAGGTCAAATGGACTATATCGCGATTGACCTATGTAAGGCATTTGATAGGGTAGATCATTGCAGACTTCTGGCAAATATGCGTGCAATTGGACTAGACAAAAGAATGACTGCATAGGTGGCTATATTTCTAGAAAATAGATCTCAGAGAAATGAATTAGTCTACTCTGTAATAATTAAGAGGGGAATTCGTCAAGGCAGTATTATTGGACTTCTATGTTTTCTTATATATATATGATATGAGTAAAGACGTGGAATCAGAGATAAGACTCTTTGCGGATGTTATTCTGTATAGAGTAATAAATAAGTTGCAAGATTGTGAGAAACTGCAAAATGACCTCGATAATGTTGCGAGATTACGGTAATAAACGAGGTTAAAAGTCAGGTTGTGAGTTTCACAAATAGAAAAAGTCCTCTCAGTTTTAATTACTGCTTTGATGGGGTGAAAGTTTATTTTGGGGACCACTGTAAGCACCTAGGTGTTAATATAAGTAAGTGTCTTCATTGGGGTAATCACATAAATGTGATTGTAAATAAAGGGCACAGTTCTCAGCACATGGTTATGAGTGTTTTTAGGGGTTGTAGTAAAGATGTAAAGGATAGGGTATATAAGTCCCTGGTGAGACCCCAACTAGGGTATGGTTCCAGTGTACTGGGCCCTCACCAGGATTACTTGATTCAAGAACTGGAAAAAATCCAAAGGAAAGCAGCTCGACTTGTTCTGGGAGATTTCCGACAAAAGAGTAGCATTAGAAAAGTGTTGCAAAGTTTGGGCAGGGAAGATTTGGGAGAAAGGCGACGAGCTACTCGACTAAGCGGTATGTTCCGAGCTGTCAATGGAGAGATGGCGTAGAGTGATATTAGTAGACGAATAACTTTGTGTGGTGTCTTTAAAAGTAGGAAAGATCACAATATGAAGATAAAGTTGGAATTCAAGAGGACAAATAGTGGCAAATATTCGTTTATAGGAACAGGAGTTAGGGATTGAAATAATTTACCAAGGGAGATGTCCGGCTCCATGGCTAAATGGTTAGCGTGCTGGCGTTTGGCCACAGGGGTCCCGGGTTCGATTCCCGGTAGGGTCGGGAATTTTAACCATCATTGGTTAATTTCGCTGGCACGAGGGCTGGGTGTATATGTCGTCTTCATCATCATTTCATCCTCATCACGACGCGCAGGTCGCCTACGGGAGTCAAATCAAAAGACCTGCACCTGGCGAGCAGAACATGTCCTCGGACACTCCCGGCACTAAATGCCATACGCCATTTCATTTCACCAAGGGAGATGTTCAATAAATATCCAATTTCTTTAAAATCATTTAAGAAAATGCTAGGAAAACAACAGATAGGGAATCTGCCACCTGGGTGACTGACCTACATGTAGATCAGTGTTGATAGATTGATTGATTGATTGATTGTTCTATTGCTCAATTCATACCTCAATCAGCCATGTATTTCTCAGACATAATACAGCGCTTGTAAAGATATCAGTGACCTTAACCTATTAATCTATGATTTTCAAAATGCCGTACAAACTGTGGAAGTTTGTTCCTTTTATGGCAAAAAATATTGCATTTAAATAAATGAATGTGTAAAATGCTCGCACTGTTAAATATCACTCTTTCAATCTTGGAATAGACGGATACGAAGATAGTGAATCCACCATTGAGGTCTTGTAAGTCTTGCGGAAGTGGCTCCGAATTCACAACGATAGGAACACCACGTATCGTATTCATCCAGGTACTTCTTTGAGACTGATGACTCCAGTTCGCAACGGTCAGCAGATAACTTCATCAGTTCCTCGAACAGGCAGATAATATCATGGATAAACCACAACAAGGAATGTTTCAGCAAAGAGACGTACGACATTTGTTTCTACTGCGGGATGGATTCGGCCAAGGCCAACTACAATAAATCAGACCTAAATGCAGCTATCGATATTAGCTAAAATGATGCCACGTTCGGTTTGTTGAAATGTAAACATGAACATGTACGAAGCATCAGTTTAGTTCTTTCTGTTGGTTTGGTCTGATTATGAAACGTTAGTGTGGTAATGTTTTTATTGAATTTAGTTTTAAAACTAACCTGATATATTAGGACGTGTCGATCGTGTTGTGTTCCGGGATGTAATACATATTAAAGCAGATGCACTTGTACTCGTCGTGATGATTTCGTAGTTACAAACAATTCATTCGGATTCGTTAAAATATTCGAGGATGAATTTGCCATTAGAGTAGATGTTTTCCGTGTACTTGAGGGGCTGTTTTCTTTTTCGGATAAGGCCAAAATTCTGTGTTGGTGCCTATCCTAGTACACTTCCCAATTACTATACATTTTGAGGTTTTTAAAAGTGAAGTTATGTCAAGTGATAAAGCTGTTTGTTTTCACTGTGAATGAAGATTCATTATCTTTGTTAAATTAGAGGACAAAGTTTCAACTGATATGCTGTCGCTTACAGTGAGTATTTACGTGGCCAACTATTTGAGTGTTAATGTGCTTTATACGAAAATGCGTATGCCACTGGAGAAATTCAAATCGATTCTCCTATTGAGAGACAAAGATTATCTGGTGTGTAACGGATGGAGTATGACAGTTAGGTGAATCATTATTAGAATTACTGTTATGACATAATTGAAACTCGTAGCAGAGTTATGTTCCTAATACATTTCTTGAACGAGGTAGGCTATTATATTTACTGTAAAAGCGTATAGTAGTAGAAATGGCTTTCAAATAAATGTATTTCTAAAACAAGTGTTGATTTATGGGAAGTAGAAATACGGATTGGAATAATTTGGCAATGGTGCCTGCTACTATATCTACAACAGTTCGATAATTTTCCTACTTCGTTTAAATCATTCAAGAAGAGAATGGGTAAACAACTGATAGGTAATCCGCCACTTGATGACAGCCCTAAATTCAGATCACCCTGATTGATTGAACTGAAACTGCCACTCTTTGAAACGCATCAAATATTCTCCAGGACTGTTATTTTAGAATGCAATCCTATCTTACCTATTTCTTAGACCATACCAGTTCACAGAAGAGACTTTTATTTTTTATTTTCCAAATAATGCTTATCTAAATATATGTCTAAATAGTATTGGTTTTAATACCCCAAGGAAAGCATCCGTGAATGAAAATAGTAAACTGCTTTAAGAATCAGAAATGTAGCGTGTGTACTGACGTAGAAAGGATGAAAAGTATTGCGTATGACATAAATTAGAGTAGACGACTGGCGGTTTTTTCTTCAATGTCATATCCTCGAAATAAGATATTATTGACGTTCCCTGCTATAATTATTCAACTGGTAAACCATATAACCTCATAAATTTACATTTAACATGTAATGCAAGAGCTTGAGAGAATTCTAGTGATACAGTTAGTGTTCAATATCGCTGATGTAACAATGTCATTGGTATTGTTGGGATATCAGAAGAATGCACATGCCCGATGAGACACGGGGCGAAGGGGTTTTCACCAGCAGAGCCAGTGACGCAATGGTTACCATACCAACTCCGCTACTACCCAGGCGACTACATATTATCTTTTACTGGCAACTCTTCGCTCTTGTCAGTTGTAATCCAGCAAACTGCAAAGTGTGAGTCAATGTTTTCGTGCAGCAGATAAGAGCCGATCTGCCTGGACAGAACAGGAAGTTTGTGCTTGCAGGCCACATTCCTCATTCTTGCATTCTTCTCATCTCTACACAGTACACAAATAGGCCTCTGCGTTACAAGTGTCTAGTGTTGAGATTTAGTTTAAAATGCTCTATAGCTTCAGATGGGTCTCCATGTTTTGTTATTTTATCTTAACACGATATATTTAAATTTGTAAAATTATAACTTAAAAATTCAAATCGATATTCAGAAGGTTATGTTTATGTATCACAGGTTTGTTTACATTCAACCGATGCGTCGGCCATGTTGATTTTGTATTAAGGTCTGATACTATTGTACTATCCGCGAAACTTTTAATGACACTTCGTTTTACAGGGGTGAGGAGTAAGGAGGGAGTTACAACGGTTCCGGTAATACTGCCAACTGAATGGAAATGAATTCTGAAGATGAGACATGTGTAGAATCTCTTGGAGGTGGAAAATGTTTGTAGAAGATTTTATTTGTAAATCTTTTAAGTAATACTTACTGTATGATCTGGAGTGTTGTGCTAGAATATTTTATTCGTATTCCATTTAGCTACCTAACCTGTATAGTGTAACTACTAGATTATTGTCCTATATTGACTGGAACAATCCAGAAAGGTTGTGACGCGGATTTTTAGAACAGGGTGTGTCGGTCTTTGTCAGTTATGGATTCTAGAAATATGTCCTTTCTATTCTGGAAAATGGAAGGTTCGCGATTGGTGTGCTCGAGAAAGTTGCTTAAACATCGCGACCGAAGAAAGAGTTGTGATTGGTGAATCTGGGTGGCGATGGGCAAGCTCCTGCGTTCTGATTGGTTACTCCAAGGCCATACTTTCCTTTTTAAAGGGAGCGAGGCAGCATTTCGTGGCCTGTCTGTCTTTGGTCTGTCCTTCGTTCTCTCGTCTGCCGTCGGCGACTCCTCGCTTTCAGCATAGGCTGTCTTAGGGTAAGCACTGTTGTTTTCAGTCCCGTTTTGATTTGAATTTAATTTTCGTTGGTGTATCACGCAGGAGATCGCCCTAGTCGCCACTCTGTGGTTCAGATGTTTTTCAAAGCACGTTTAGTTTCACTCTAAATTGTAATAGCATATTGTATTTCATCTTACCTTCAAAATTGTACTTGTAGAATTTAATTTGTGCTGAAATGTATTTGCTTAAATCTTTGGACTTAAGGCAAAGCTCTTGTCAAGGAACATCTAATTTGTATTTGTCAAAGAACGTCTAATTGTGTGTCGTGTGTATCTAGATTTTGTGCACAGCTGAATTTGTTCGGAAGTTAATTTGTATTGTCGATTTTTGAAAATAATATTTTGAAAACAAGAGATCACTGTTGGCTTTTCGGAAAACCGCAACTTTCGCATCCATAGACCTTTGGTTGGTTCCCGGTCCCGTTCCACGTCCCTTGTTTTATTTTCGTCAAGTTGCCCTCACTGATATTTACTTGTGTCGTTTTCGCCGCAGTTCTGCGCAGTTCATCGTATGTTTATTGTGCATGTAGTGTTTAAGCTACCGTGTAATTGTATTTATTTTCCTCCCTTTTAACTGTGTTTGATGTAGCCGCTGAAGTAACGGTGGATCCAATATACAACGGGTTACATATTGGATCCACTGTTTTAACTGTACTTTATTATCACTTGTAATGTTAACCCAGCAGTAAGCTCAACTTATAGTCTTGAAAGCCGTAGTGTTAAGCACTGGAAGTACTTAAGTCGTGTGTGATGATGATGCTGGTTAAACTAGTAGAATTTCTTGTTCTTGTAATATTGTCTTTCCATGGAATTGCTTGTTGTTAGGTTTTAACTTAAGTCTATTATCACTTGTAATGTCAAGCTAGAAGTAAGCTCTACGATTTATTGTATCCGGCCCCATCGTGTAGGGGTAGCTTGTCTGCCTCTTACCTGAAGGCCCCGGGTTCATTTCCCGGCCAGGTCAGCGATTTCTACCTGGATCTGAGGGCTGGTTCTAGGTCCGCTCAGCCTTCGTGATTACAAGTGAGGAGCTATTGACGGTGAGCTAGCGGCCCCGGTCTAGAAAGCCAAGAATAACAGCTGAGAGGATCCGCCGTGATGACTACACGATACCTCGTAATCTGCAGGCCTCCGGGCTGAGCAGCGGTCGCTTGGTAGGCCAAGGCTCATCAGGAGTGTAGTGCCATGGGGTTAGTTAGTTCTAGTATTGTAAGCCGTAGTGGAAATACTTTAGTTGTGTGTGAATTTGTATACAATGATGTTAGATTTAGAATGTTAAATTAGTAGTATTGCTTGTAACATTTTGTTTCCACGGAATTGCTTGTTGTTGTTGTTGTTGTTGTGTCATTATGTTATAACTTAATTATCACACTACTGTAAGTGACCATTGCCACCGGAATATTTCCCAATAGCGATGTATTTGTTAATAATAATAAATAGTGCTAGAAACACAAGAGATGTGAACCACAACATCTTCGAGTGCAGAATAACTATCCCCTATCACAGAGAATTGTTTCATACCCTTGTGCACATTCCTGTTACCTACGTGTATACAGTGCAATTGACAAGTACTTGACGCAAACTGGTGTAAATATCTAAAGTAACAGATGTGTTTATTTCAAGTGTGTTTTTAAATTTTCTTATATGTTCTGTTCTAGTCATTTCTGTCATTTTTGTATTTTACATTGTTGTCCAAATTATTTTTTTCTGTTTTCTGTAACATTTTACTCATTGTGCATTCTTGATGGCCAAACGTCCTAGGGACGAAGATCACAGTGAAGGAAGAAAACAAGTCCCAATACATCTAGCATCGTGCCTAACTTGCACAACATTAAAATAAACACCCTCTACAATTAAATGAAACAGAACGGGATTACTATTTTTATTAAAACAAAATAATTTACAAAAGATAATTTATTACGTAAATAATGTATACATGACTACCACTGAGTGACTGGCCTCTTGGCGATCCAAGCTTTGATGGCGGGTAGAGCGTTCACCTTGTCGTAGACAACCTTAAGGTTGGGGTAGTCATCAGTCGGGAGCTTGCCGAGAACCACTCCCCAGGTGTCGTTCACGCTGGCGAAGTATAGGTCGGCCCACGTGAGCTGCAAAAAATACAGTGCCGACCATTAACATTCTGCTTGACACAAACACAAAAAATATTGACGAAGACTTTGGATTCTACTGGGAACGAACATCAGACAGTGACCACTTGACGCTTAGCTCTCGTCCTGTGCGGTTGTCCACTGACAGTGCTGCTAGTGCGTGATTCATCGCTCAACTCGGAGCGAGTTTAACCTGAACAGTGAAATAAGCCGCACCTTACATTAATATTAGTGTCTGACTGAGCTTAACAGAGAACAGGGAGCGTGCTCCCTTTAAACTGAACTATGGCAACCACATCAGGTGGCTCTAGTGATTTACTACTAATTTAACATTCTAAATCCAGCATCATCATATACAAATTTTCACACAACTTAAGTATTTCCAGTGCTTAACACTACGGCTTACAATGCTGTGGATTACGCCTAAGAATTGCCACCTATATCATCACAAGCTCTTAGCTCTCATCGACCTGTTTCCACTTCGCAAAGAAGTACTACGCCTGTACCCGTTCGAGTTCCGTACCCGTTCGAGTTCCGTACTCCCCGACATTTCAACGTACAGCTATTCGACCACCACGACAACTAGTTCATAGTTCTTGGAAGACCTTTTATAATGGACAACGCACTCCAGTTGGTTCACCGATATCGTTTAACCCTTAGAGACCAGTTCTTTCAGCAGCAAGCATTGCAGTTGTGAACACGTTTGTTGAGCTTTTTTCGACTGCTATTTTATCGACTGATCCGGAGTTACTCCTAATAACATTCGTGAGGTAATCACAACTATTTTATTGCAGAAACATAATGGCGGTTCGCCGTAACGGACAGTGCGTGATGCAGTGGAACTGTCGTTCCATTCAGTCAAATAAATACAGTCTATAAGCAGTGTCATGAGAATATTGTGTGTCAGACTGTGCGGCATAAGAGATTTGTCTGCATTCAGATACTGACTTTCGACTACCTGGATATAACTTTCTCTGCATTCCCTGTGCAGACAGATATAGCGTAGCTGTATTCTTATTAAACAATCATTACTATAGCACTTGATCTGTCCGGCTGAAGTTTAGAAGCATATGCTTTCAAATTACTCTTTCAGTGTATCACTTGCCGTCATGTCTATATACCGCCCCCCCTCCCCCCGGATGATAGCACCACCAAGAAAGATTTTTCTAAACTTTTATCACAACTTGGTCTTGGGTGACTTCAATGCTCATCATACCAGCTGGGGATACATATCCTGCGGTTCTATTGCTACTTATTTGTTGGAAGAACTGGATGAAAATAATTTCGTTTCCTTGAATGATGGATCACGCACTCGTGTGACGCTCTCATCTCAGGAACCTTCTGCTGTCGATCTCTCTCTTGTCTCTGGATATTGGCTGGCAAGCCCTAGATGACACTCTCCGTTGTTGTTATATTTTAAACGCACGCCTCTCCTGTCACTCAAGATTCTCATCACCCATCGCTGGAACACTCGGAAAGTAAACTGGGAATATTATCGTGAGTGTATAATGGAAATTTCCACCGAATAGAACAACCTAGATAAAGAGTATACTTCTTTTTGTGATTGTTTGATTCTTGCTGCTAGTCTTACTATCCCACAAAATAAACTATTTCTTCCTGGAGGAAAACTAAAGTTACTCCTTGGTGGAACTCAAAGTGCCAGACTGTAAATAAATTAGAGACTTAAAGCTCTCCAGACTTACAAAATTCCTTCAACTGAAGCTTATTTTCTACTCGTCCGCCAAGCCCAAGCTAGAGCCAAGCAGTTGTTGAAGTACAAAAAACGTCAAGCCGGAGACAATTGTGTAGAACTATTTCTCAATCAACACCTACTGCTACCGTGTGGAACAATATCAGACGTCTTCGAGGATACGTCACCTCATACCATCCTAAAACAGCGTGCTCTCTACCACTAAAGAAATAACTTTTAAAGAAATTCGCTCCTCCTTAAGTCAACCCGGCATTCCCAGCTTCTCACGATACATCCGACCATGATCTCTTACATCCTTTCAACATGGACGAACTGTTCAATACTCTCAAAACAAGCTCAAATATCTCTCCAGGCCCTGATAATATACACTATCCAATGCTTTTGCACATGTCTCCAGTTGGACACTAAAGGCTTTTGAACCTGTTGAACAGAATGTGGACAGAACGTCTCTATATCCACATTTATCCAAACAAATCCGTCTGACCCCTATCCTAAAACCTGGTAAGAACCCTCGTTTATCACCTTATTATCGAACGCTCTGACTATCGGCTTACATACTGAAGACATTGGAATGAATGATAAAACATCGACTGGAATGGTGGCTGGAACATCATCGCCTCCTGCCGGACCGTCAATTAGGCTTCAGACGAGGGAAAGGAACCACGGACACCCTAGTTAATCTTATTACAGATGTCAAATTGGGCCTAACAAACAACGCTTACGTTCTTGTGCTTTAGACAGACGTCCCTGTAGCGTATGACACTGTTATTCTTCCAGTCTTAGCATCGAAAATGTGTGCTCTTGGAGGCCCTGCACTTTTTGTTAAAAACCTTTACTCGCCATGGCGGGTCAATCATGAGTGCATGCATCCCCGGCAGCCTTGCTTATATTAACGACAAGGAATACAAATCTGTTCTTGCACCTTTTTCTGATTTAAATTATTTGAGAAATTATATTTTGGGCACTTTAGATATAGGGTCATATTATGTCATGATCTGGCTAACGAATTACTTTGATGTCTCAGGGCATGTGTTATGAGGTAGTATCTATCTATCTATCTATCTATCTATCTATCTATCTATCTATCTATCTATCTATCTATCTATCTATCTATCTATCTATCTATCTATCTATCTATCTATCTATCTATCTATCTATCTATCTATATATATATATATATAAAATAAGAGTTTTGTCTGTACATTGCTCAGAATTTAAAAAGGATGGTATTTCTGTATCAGTCGTGTCCACAGTAACCAGGAAATACACTTTTTAATTTTCCGTAATTTATGTCTGTCTGTCTGTCTGTCTGTCTGTCTGTCTGTCTGTCTGTCTGTCTGTCTGTCTGTCTGTCTGTCTGTCTGTATGTATGTATGTATGTATGTACGCATGTGTGTATGTATGTACACGCATCACGAAAAAACGGCTGAATGGAATATGAAAATCGGTAATCAAAGTCGGGGAATAAGTCGCTACAATCTAGGCCATAAATAATTTTATTCATGCTGAGTGAAATGGTAGTTTAGGGGAAGGCCTAAAATTTTATTCTCAAATATTTGTTATTAGTGGCCGTATCGATAAATACTACATAACTAAAGTTAGTACACAGTATTACAATTCCGATCATTTATGTCTTATATATTGTTACTACCGGCTATGATTACAGATATATTCACAAATTTGGATTTTTGTTACTAAGTCTATCTCAGCGCCGAGTCACGAGAAAATCGGTAAATATAAATTAATGAAAATCGGTATGTGAAGTCGGAGAATAATGAACTGCAGTCTACACTATAAATAATTTCATAAGACCCCATAATATCACAGAGTCGAAAGAAAACTAAATGTGAACGCCTACAATATAGAAAGCTCATGAAATTGATCAACAATAACATTACATTGACCACTGTTTATTGTGACGTACGTTGTATCTTCTGTTGCCACTCATCTCCCATAGATAGGATTACTGATGGGTACCGGGTATTTTTTAAAATTTGCCTTACGTCGCACTGAAACAGATAGGTCGTGAAGGAAGCGGCTTTAGCCTTAATTAAGGTACAGCCCCAGCATTTGCCTGGTGTGAAAAAGGGAAACTACGGAATACCATCTTCAGGGCTGCCGACAGTGGGGTTCTAAATCCACTATCTCCCGGATGCAAGATCACAGTGGATATTTAACGGAATAAGGGCAGAGGAGTGTTCACGGCTGTCTGCGGCCTGGTCATTCCAGCTCTGGAACTTTGGACTGTTAGGTCGGCACCGTAGTACTGTTCGTTAAATGAGAAAATGTGCGGTTTTTCATTTGATCGATTGTTTTATATGATAGCATTGCTTTTAATCGTTACATTCCTACTGGCGTTTTTGTAATGACGTATGTTGACTTCAGTTAGGAAAATCTCGTAGCTAATCACGGGTACACCAGCCAGTCATCAATAAACGTTAACAAGAGTACGTGTTCTTGTTTACAGCAGGACAAAACACAGCGTACATTGCTGACGTATTTCGAGGTTATCAGTCAATGCAACATGGGCGGCTTCATTATCCCACCTCATGTATGCTTAACAAAGAACGTAAGTCTCACTCCATAGGACAAGAAACAGACAAATTCACTACTCATTCCCCAGATGTAATTCGGCAGGTAAAGGTCCTGCCTCTGGCCCGAATCCAGCAACACAGAAATCCACTTCACGGAAACTGGGGATGTCAATTAGAACAGTAATATCAGCCAAGATTTGAATTTAAAAGAGAGAGAATAAAACCATACCTAAGAAAGGGCAGTAATGTACCCTTTCCGGAATTGATCACTTTTCCCCACCTTCTTATATGACAGTACAGTCGCTCCAAATAGAATGGGCGCATGGTATTGTCTAAGTTCCTCGTGTTAAAAGCTGTTCTGCATGTCGAACATTGAAAGTATAGCTTCCTTCTTAACTCGCAGCTACACGTTCTCAGAAACAACTGAACCCATAGATATAAGTCATGAGCAGGGTTAGGATTTTTAGGTGCGCACCTTTTTTGTTGTATGTATGTTCAGTCAGTCAGCGATGCCGCTGGTGGGATCCTCAACAGCTCTGCCATCAGCTGTCATAGATGGCCTAGGCATCACTGAAGAGGCGTACTAGGGAAATGAGGAGTGAGGTAGTTTCCCGTTGCTTTCCTCACCGAGCCGAGTTGCTATTACATATCAGTCTGCCAAGCCCACTGAAATGCACGCACCAACCGGCCCTATGAGCAACATTTTCACACCATCATAGCAAGGACTGGCTGCATAAGGATTGGCATTACTAGCATCGCTCATACCTCAGTCACTTTCATATTGTCAAAGCCAAGGATAAGACAGAGACAGATCTATAAAAGTAACAAAATTGCTCTAGCCCATGCCAGAAGACATAGTGCACTGTAAACACTAGGTCCTGCCAGCAAAGGCATACCTTTTTTGTTAAGGTAAATTAAAGCTGTTAGGAAAGATATCACATCGTGAAATTTTGTTTCTAGTTGCGAAAAGAGGCATTTTCACGCACCTTTTCCTTTTTTTGGGGGGTCTTTATCACTTTTTACCCCAACCATGCTCATAATCCCCTGTTGCCCCATTTTTCGTTTGAGTTTAATTCCAATTTATGCTATAAAATTTCTAATCAATATAAAATATTTAACTTTCAATTAACGTCTCCTCACCTTGCTGTGTACGTGCGAATATTAAGCCTACCTCTCTCAGTCAACACAGCGCGTGACTTGAAAGCACACCTGCAGCAATGGAAAATAATTGTGTGTTCGACAAAACCTCTTCCTCTCGCTTTACCACTATAATGTAGCCCGCAATAAAACAATTGAAAATGAGTGATTCTATCCCACCAGAATCAGTAGCCTGCTGTACGTGAATGTGAGTTTGTTACCGTGAGAGACGTCATCTGTTCGCATGGAGGCGGAGGCTGGTGGCGCAGACATGCAAGCAACCGCATCCGCGTAGTTCCGAGAATTGAGACTGGGTTCTGTTGGAAGCTACTAGAAATCGCTGAGACTGCATTTCCACCATGAATGAGAACATTCTGGTAACTGTCGCGGTGTTATACGAGGGTGTGGACAGCAAGTGAGCGAGTGAGCGCAACAGTGATTGTGTGATAGTAGCATTGAGTTAGCAAGTGAACTGGTGTTAGCACTTTGTTACATTACTGAACGAGCGTACTACTAAATGTTACCATGCCGAAGGTGTCCAGTGCCCGATTTATTGCTCTGGATCAGGAATTCAGACAAGATTTCATATACACTGATGGAACTGTTATGCGATGTACTATTTGTGATTCAAGAATTTTGTTAGATGAAGTGAGAGCGCATCAAACAACACCTTTCCAGCTCTAAGCATCAAATGAATACGACTCTTCAAGCAAACAAATCGCGGCAACCTCTATTACGTAATACGTTTCAACATATCGGTAGTTCTTTAAAAAGCCAAAATTTGAAGGAATTAAACATTGATTTGTGTGCAGCTGTTACACAAGCAGGAATGCCACTCAATAAGGTGAACCATTTAACCTTCAAGGGATTTCCTGAAAAAATGCACAAAGATGTCAATTCCCGATGAGAGTACTTTAAGAAAAAACTACATGGAGCCTGTTTACCAAGAAACCATACAAAGAATCAAGGAGAAAGTGTCTCATTGCGATGTGGGAATCAATGTGGATGAAATTATAGACTCAATGGAACGATATGTTTTGAACATTTTAGTTTTCCCTTAGCAGGGGAGAACGTTAAGCCCATGTTGTTAAAAATGTATGAGCTGCAGAAAGCCATTGCCAGTACAGTAATGCAATCAATTATGGACTTCTGCCAAAACCTCTGGCCTACTTGTATCGAGTTTGTAAAACTTCTTCTTGTGGTTACGGACCAAGCTCCGTACATAGTTTCAGCTGTTAACCAACTGAAACCTGTATTTCCTAAGTTGAATGTGACATGCTTGGTTCATGCCCTTCACAGGGTTTGTGATTCCATAAGGAACGAATACGACATTGCAAATCAATTAATTTCTGCCCTGAAGAAGATTCTACTGAAAGCTCCGAGTCGTGTTGTTGTCTACAGGGAAACCACTGGCCTGCCCCTTCCAAATTTCCCGGTCATTACTCGCTAGGGATCGTGGATTGAGTGTGCTGCTATGTTGTGTGAGAATTTTGACAAAATTAGATAGTTTTTGCTTTCTTTGGATCCAGCCGACGCAGGTGCAATTTCCAAGGCACAGCAACTTCTGTTACCAAATAAAATACATAATTTGCAGACAGAACTATATTGTGTCCATAGTTACAAGTACCTGACTGCAGTTATTAAACGATTAGAAGAACAAAGTCTGGAAAAGGAAAAACAATGGGATATTTTTACTTCCGTGAGGGAGCAGTTAGATGGCTTTTCCAAAGACAAACTTGAGTCTAGTCTTCAGAAGAATCCAGACAATGAGGAATTCGCCAATGCATAGGCACTGCCGGTGGCTCCAAGTAGCCTGCGCAGTGGACTCCACGGTATGCACTAGCCATGCGTCTTGGTGGGTGTGCTAAGTACCAACTGATGATCCCAACTTAGCACACGAGGGCGAAACGCTGGCAACCAGGAATGAGTTAGCTGGAAAATTTATAATGTCCAATAACGGACCATTTATATTGGTATTATAAATTTACTCATTCGGGACAAATATTTCAGGTTTCCTATGGGAATCAACATCTATATCATCTGATGGCCAAGCAGGCATCAATTTTTGGTAATGAGACAAAGTCTCTCATAGTGCATTGGCACTGCAGGTGGCTTCAAGTAGCCTACGCAGTGGCCTCCACGGTATGCACTAGCCATGCGTCTTGATAGGTGTGCTAGGTACCAACTGCTGAGCCCAACTTAGCACACGAAGGCGAAACGCTGACAACCAGGAATGAGTTAGCTGGAAAATTTATAATGTCCAATAACGGACCATTTATATTGGTATTATAAGTACGGTATGTTTGATCGATTGCTGATGTTTGATTACTCTTACAGATGGGAGAATGGCATCGGCGGAGAGTCAAAGCTCCTTACTGTCGACACACAACAATGTAACAACGAAATCGCTTACATTTTTAAAGACAATGGTGCTCAATATATAGCAGCAAATTACCATAGCTGCATGGCCGATTGCTTTTCAGAATGATGGTAAGGCTGTCAGTCGCGCGAGACATTGCTTTTATCTGTAAGTGTTACAATTAAACATAAGCAATCCATCAAATATATAGCCTGACTCACCTGTAAGTGGAAGGTGAATTATATTTTGATAATAACAAGAAATAAAATGTCTGACTCATTGGCTGAATGGTCATAGGTACCGGGTTCGATTCCCGGCCGAGTCGGGGATGTTAATCGCCTCTGATTAATTCTTCTAGCCCGGGGACTGGGTGTTTGTGTTTGTCCCAACACTTTCTTCTTCATATTCACACAAAACAGTACCAACCACCACAGGAACACGCAATAGTGATTACATCAATCCATAGAGGGTTGGCGTCAGGAAGGGCATCCGGTCGTAAAAATGGACAAGTCCAAATGTGCGACACACTTCACATCCGCGAGCCCACAGGTGTGATAAAAGCGATAGGGAAAGAAGAAGAATAAAAATGAAATCTAATAAAAGATCAACATATAATGCAACCCGACAAAGATAAAAACAGGAATGATAATAAAACCCCATAAATATAACCAAATGTGCACAAGAAGCAAAATACTTACCATCGAGCAGTAGCAGTATTAACAAAACCAGCGTGGAGGGCACAGAACATAAGGGAAAGGACTGGATCGAGCTAACTACTTGAGGGGTTGCCAGGTCAAGATTGCTAAATGAAAGCAAGATTAATGTTTAAATAACTTGAACTTTACTTAAAATTAGGAAAAATTTAAACAGAATTTAGGAATGAAAACTGCAGAGCAAAAAATAAATCTGTAAATAATGTCTTTAAATTATAGATAAAAATCAATTTTTAAAGCAAAATATACTATGAGTACGCACTCGGATAACAACGTAAAATAATTTTTATGTAGTAATAAATAAGTAAATAGAAGAAAGATAAAAATTGTAATAATTCAACTCATTAAATTAGGAGACAAATGTCTATTTTTAGGATAAATAAAATCGTGAAAACACACTCAGATTACAAGCTACAGTTTGCCTTAGAATCAATGAATGACAAATGTTGAAACGGATCCGTGCATTAAATATTAATTACATAACTGGCCAGCTTTTCTTTGTGAGTAAGTATACTACAATTAATCACAATAAACTGGAATTTGCTTCCGGAACCAGTACACAAGGATTTCAATCACCCCGAAACACGGAAACACACTCAATATTTAAGGCAACGATAGCAGACCCAAAAAAAAAAAAGTTCCACACGTAAATAATTGAAAGGACACAAGAGAAAATCGCACGAACCCGAATAAAAATATGTCTCAAATAAACTACAAATTACGAAGGGAAACACTTAAAATTTCACAGACAACAAAACAATGGTACACACGAAGCATACAGCTTCCCAAAACCGAAGCCAACATCTGACTTAAAGAGACAATAGGCAAAGCCCACACAAAATTAGCGTACCGGAGATAAGATAAAAACATGGCACGCAATAATGAAAGAAGAAGGAAAGAAAAACGGACGCGAATAATCTGAGGAGGGCAAAAGTATCATCAAGAAATAGGGAACAAATTCCAGTTTATTATAACCAGAATATTACAATAATTATGTATAGTCTTTTAAATTTAACATTTCTTCCAACCAAAATATTAATAAAGGATTTAAATGCCGGTTACACAATTTTAATTTTAGGAGGCCTTGGAAAACGGTAATGGCCGAATAAGACCGGAAATAAACCATCCCATTAAGTAATTAAACAATGAGCCATTACGAAAACAATACTAGTACATAACGTCTTTCAAAACGTTGTCAACAGTCCATCGGATGCCACAAATATGAACCAAAAAATGTAAAAAGTAATCCACCAACAAAATTAATAATAATAATAATAATAACCTTAAGAAACAGAAAAAGGCAGCACAACGATAATCTCAGTTAAATTAAAGTAATGGAATAATAGGTCTCTCACCCGCGCATATACCATGTTCCAGAATTACTCCATAAGAATAATTTGGATATAGAACATTACCAAAATCACGTTAAGTTACATTTTAATATTTAGCAGATACAATTTATATCATTAAAATGTCCGATGAAGAAGAAAGTCCAGCTTAATTTAATGAATAAACGGTGGTCGCCAGGTCCATAAACTATAGGCCTAATTTCAATTACAGTAGCGGAGAAGAGACGAAGTAATATTAACAGCGTTGCCAAAACATTTCTTCTAATATAATAGTTGTCGCAGATAGCTTGATACACACGTTCTTCTCCAAATAATCCGGCAGCAGAACAGTTTCGAAACAATTAAGTAGATACTTGTACTTACATTTTTGGGTGTCCAATTTAATATACTGTAATCCAATAGCTTACGTTCTAGCCCATTTTGTAATGAAGAACCCTCCTTCAGATAGTTCGGTCACACTAATATTAAAAAAAACTGTAAATATGAAACACACAACATTATTGCGCTATAATTAAGGCAATGCCTTAATTAACGAGGCTATTAGCCTGGTTTATCAAACTCCACTCCAACAACTTTCAATCGCATTTTGTACACAACTTCTCCAAACGCGTCCATCTTGGCGATCTGCCGGGAACAGACTGGCGTTCAGTCCAGTCAAGCCGCGGGTCGCTCAGTTGAAGATCGACACTGCGCACGCTCAAGTCAAAAATTTGGTTATTGAGCCAATCAGAATTTCGAAGCAACCGACGTAACAATGGCAAGAAGATACATTTTAAATCGCCACAGTTTCAGGCACATAATTTAACGGCAATGCAAACAATGGCTGAGAATTGCAGATAAAAGTCCCCACACACAAATGTATATGTCCAACAAATGAGGGTATGGTAAATTATTGTCTCATATAATACTATGCACTCATTCTTTTTAAGAGACTATACACTACATTGCAGGATACCAAGCCTCTTGGATCCCGTAATTATGCAGTGCAGCTAGATGTGGAGTGTGTTGATTAGCTTCGTCACTCGCTTAATTTCTCACCGTTTGCTCAGAAATGCACTTGATGGCGAAGATTATAGCGGGTCCTCACATATGTAAGTATATAATATGTCTACTCTGAGAAATGAAACGAAAATATCAGTCTGTAAAAAAAATAAAGCCGACAGATGACATTGTCTACATACCTTTCCTCCGACGAAGTGTCCTCCATTGTCTTTCACCTGTTTGTCCAGCTTGGACAAGTACATCGGAAGCGTTTCCTTCTGCAGGATTTGTATCTTCTTGGCCTTGGCTTCCTCATTCTCCTCGTAGTAGTACGCCCCCGAAATAGCTGTACACAAGAACACGTAATATATCTTCGATCCTCTGGTAGAGGGCAGGACACAACAATAACCACCACCACCATTCTATTAATTTGGGCCTTAAAAGTAGAACACGTCCTTGATGTTGTCTCAAACGGAATAATTAATGTGTATAACCGCTGTCTTTGCAAGATACAGGCCGTACTGCAGAACGCGCGCCAAGCCCATCAGCTGATCATTTGAGGCGAGCTAAGCGAATGTTACAAGTTGTACTTGTGAATGTAATTCATGCGGATTGGGAGCATTCTTTGGATAATTGTGACAGTAACAGAGATAACTTACTTTAAATCTGAGTATATTGCATGTTTGCTCTTTAATTTATCACATCAGGATTTACGTAAACAGCTGTTATTAAGCTAAAGAGTCCTCATAGTTTAGGTTAGGTATGGTATTGTAACTACTCCTGCCGCTAGCCTTACTATTACTTTCCTCCACACAATATACTATAAATTCGTTGAGCGCCAGTTGCTGTAATAAGCAACTACATTCGGAGAGCATGCCTCTTATCTCAATTATCTCAAGGCGTGAGGTGATAAACTCACACATCTGGCAATATACAGGAATACAATTGTAAATTAAGGTTGCATTTCCACAATTGAGGATTGTACTTGGAAATAGAATAACTTATTATTAAGATAAAACTGAATTTATGAGTATACCTTACGTCACAATGGACTAGCATTGCCGTCCATTAACACTAAAAATATACCCAGTGAGATTTGTTGTTACATATACAGAAAATTTAATCTAAATAAAAAAAAGCTATTGGTATGAACTTGAAGTGAAATATGATATCGCCATTGATTCCATTCTTCCTCATGTTATTAATGCATAACATGTCTGTTGCTGTAATTACCTGATGCCTGCACACACCAAAATTCCTGGAAAAAACATCGGATAAAAGTCGGAAGCCGACTGCTGGTATCTTAAATTCTTATATGACCTGGGGTTGACCTACATTCCCTGTCCGAGTGTAGTAAGCTCCAATGCTGTTACGTTCACTCAATATTTATTGTTAGAAATTGGAAAACTTTATTGAAGGAACCTGTAACTAGAAAATGAAACTCAGGAAAGTAAGGAATTTCAAGTTACCCAATTGCAACAGTCAATTTTTAGGGAGGAAGGAGGTCTGAGATTGCTCTTGGTAAACTGTCAGAGTGTAGTAAATAAAGAATTAAAATTCGGTACATTGATGGAATCTTATGAGACTGATGTGGTGATAGGAGTGGAATCGTGGTTGAGAGAAGGGGTGAGTAATAGAGAAGTATTTCCAGAAGGGTACACAGTCTATCGTAGAGACCGAGGATATAAAAAGGGAGGGGGGTGTTTATTCTGGTGAAGGAAACATATTGTTCACACGAATGGTTTACCGATGAAAGGGATGAAATATTAGGGATAAAATTAATTTGTGATAATATGAAGGAGGTGGGAATTGTAGGAACATACAGGCCTGGAAGAGAGGAAAGAGACATGGAAATATTTGAGAAAATAATAGATTATACTCATAAAAACAATAATAATGATGTGGTAATAATTGGGGGAGATCTAAACTTGCCTGATGTTGAATGGAATGGAGCTGCGAGTGAAGCCCATGAACAGAAACTGGCAAATAAGTTAATTTGGGAGGAAGGATTTACACAAGTAGTACAAGAACCGACTCGTCTCAATAACTTACTAGATGTACACTGACTGACATAGCAAATGCAACACCAAGAAGGAGTGGTCAGAACTTTATGCCAATTGCAGGGTAGACTGACGTCACTGAGGTATGCTCATGATGTGAAATGCGCCGCTGTGCTGCGCACGTAGCGAACGATAAATGGGACACGGCGTTGGCGAATGGCCCACTTCGTACCGTGATTTCTCAGCCGACAGTCATTGTAGAACGTGTTGTCGTATGCCACAGGACACGTGTATAGCTAAGAATGCCAGGCCGCCGTCAACGGAGGCATTTCCAGCAGACAGACGACTTTACGAGGGGTATGGTGATCGGGCTGAGAAGGGCAGGTTGGTCGCTTCGTCAAATCGCAGCCGATACCCATAGGGATGTGTCCACGGTGCAGCGCCTGTGGCGAAGATGGTTGGCGCAGGGACATGTAGCACGTGCGAGGGGTCCAGGCGCAGCCCGAGTGACGTCAGCACGCGAGGATCGGCGCATCCGCCGCCAAGCGGTGGCAGCCCCGCACGCCACGTCAACCGCCATTCTTCAGCATGTGCAAGACACCCTGGCTGTTCCAATATCGACCAGAACAATTTCCCGTCGATTGGTTGAAGGAGGCCTGCACTCCCGGCGTCCGCTCAGAAGACTACCATTGACTCCACAGCATAGACGTGCACGCCTGGCATGGTGCCGGGCTAGAGCGACTTGGATGAGGGAATGGCGGAACGTCGTGTTCTCCGATGAGTCACGCTTCTGTTCTGTCAGTGATACTCACCGCAGACGAGTGTGGCGTCGGCGTGGAGAAAGGTCAAATCCGGCAGTAACTGTGGAGCGCTCTACCGCTAGACAACGCGGCATCGTGGTTTGGGGCGCTATTGCGTATGATTCCACGTCACCTCTAGTGCGTATTCAAGGCACGTTAAATGCCCACCGCTACGTGCAGCATGTGCTGCGGCCGGTGGCACTCCCGTACCTTCAGGGGCTGCCCAATGCTCTGTTTCAGCCGGATAATGCCCGCCCACACACTGCTCGCATCTCCCAACAGGCTCTACGAGGTGTACAGATGCTTCCGTGGCCAGCGTACTCTCCGGATCTCTCACCAATCGAACACGTGTGGGATCTCATTGGACGCCGTTTGCAAACTCTGCCCCAGCCTCCTACGGACGAACAACTGTGGCAAATAGTTGACAGAGAATGGAGAACCATCCCTCAGGACACCATCCGCACTCTTATTGACTCTGTACCTCGACGTGTTTCTGCGTGCATCGCCGCTCGCGGTGGTCCTACATCCTACTGAGTCGATGCCGTGCGCATTGTGTAACCTGCATATCGGTTTGAAATAAACATCAATTATTCGTCCGTGCCGTCTCTTTTTTCCCCAACTTTCATCCCTTTCGAAACACTCCTCCTTGGTGTTGCATTTGCTCTGTCAGTCAGTGTATTATTGGTTAAACCATGGGAAATTGTTGATAGAACTGAGGTAATTGAAGGAATAGGTGACCATAAGGCTGTAATAATGGATGTAGAACTGGTACCAAAAAGGCTTAATAAGAGGGTCACACAAGACAAGAAATTGTACACAAAAACTAAAGTTGATATATTTGGGACTTACCTTAAATCACAATTCAGTTGTTGGATAAGTGAAGGGAGTAATGTGGATACACTTTGGGCTAAATTCAAAGGAATCGTTTGGGAAGGAGAGAATAGATTTGTACCTGTTAAGAAGGGTAAAATGACCTCAGACCCTGTTTATTATACAAGGGAAATAAGAAAATTAAAAAGAAAATGTAGAATAGTAAACAGGAAAATCAAAGAAGGTAGGGAGAGTAGAGAAAGTAGAAAACAGCTAATGAGGGAACTGAATAGAGTGAAAAAGGAAGCAAAAGAGAATTATATGAATGCCATTCTTCAAGAGCGTAATGACCACAAAGGGAAATGGAAAAAGCTGTATTCATATATCAGGAATCAAAAAGGAAAAGGAATCCAAATTCCTACAATGGTGGGAGTAGGGGGTGAACACTATTTAACAGATACTGAGAAAGCAAACCTCTTTAGTAGGGAATTTAGAGATTCAGTAGATGACTGTCAGGAGTTGGAAACCGAAACAGAAGTTACAGAGGGACAGACACAGAGGGAAACAAGAAGCTTCTCGTTCAAAAATGAAGATATTTTCAGAGAAATCCAACTGCTTCAGCAAGGAAAAGCAGCAGGAAGTGATCAAATTACTGGTGAGATGATAAAGACAATGGGGTGGTACATAGTGCCTTATTTAACATTTCTCTTTGACTATGTCATAAATAATAGTGTAATACCAAAGGAATGGAAGGAATCTATAATAATACCAATTTATAAGGGAAAGGGTGATAAAAGGAAACCAGAGAACTACAGACCAATCAGCCTGACCAGTATAGTTTGTAAAATACTGGGGAGTTTAATAGCAAAGTACATCAGAGCGATATGTGATGATAAAAATTGGTTCATGAGGATCCAGTATGGATTTAGAAAGAAATTTTCTTGTGAGGCACAACTGGTGGGATTTCAGCAGGACATATCAGATCAATTGGATTCAGGAGGCCAGTTACATTGCATAGCCATAGATCTTTCCAAAGCCTTTGATAGAGTGGAACATGGAATATTATTAAAGAAATTGGAGGGAATAGGATTGGACGTAAGGGTTACACGTTGGGTAAAAACATTTCTAAATTCAAGGGATCAGAAAGTCAAAGTAGGAATTAACGTATCGCAGGAAGAGAAAGTTTGGAAGAGAATTGCACAGGGTAGTATAATCGGTCCGTTACTTTTCTTAATATACGTAAATGATTTAGGGAACAATATAACATCAAAAATAAGATTGTAAGCAGATGACATAATTGTTTATAGGGAAATAAATACCATTGAGGATTGTTCAGAATTACAAAGGGGCCTTGAGTGTATCCAACAATGGGTTGAAGAAAATAACATGAAGGTTAATGGAGGCAAATCAACTGTTACAACATTTACAAACAGGAATTTTAAAACTGAATTTGAATATAGTTTGGATGGGGTAGTTATCCCAAAAGATGGCAAGTGCAAATACTTAGGTGTAAGATTTGAAAGTAATTTGCACTGGAAGGGTCATGTGGATGACATTGTTGGAAAGCATACAGATCGTTACATGTCATAATGAGGCTACTTAAAGGATGCAACAAAGAATTAAAAGAGAAAAGTTACTTAAGTACGGTTCGTCCATTACTGGAATATGCAAACAGTGTTTGGGATCCTCACCAAGAATACCTAATAAAAGAAATAGATAGTGTGCAGAGGAAAGCAGGAAGATTTGTAACAGGGGATTTCAGGAGAAAGAGTAGTGTATCAGAAATGTTAAAGAAACTAGGGTGGGAAACTTTAAGTAAGAGAAGGGAGAAAACTATACTTATAGGTTTATATAGAGCCTATACAGGAGAAGCAGCATGGGGAGATATCCGTGAGAGGCTTCAGTTGGAAAATAATTATATCGGCAGGACTGACCACAAATATAAAATTAGAAGGAATTTTAGCAGAAGCGATTGGGGTAAATTTTCATTCATTGGGAAGGGTGTGAAGGTGTGGAACAGTTTACCAGGGGTAGTGTTTGATCCTTTTCCAAAATCTGTACAGATATTCAAAAAGAGAATAAACAGCAACAGAGAAAATAATTGAAATGTTAGAGGGCATTCGACCAGTGCAGGTTAAAGTAAATAAAGAATGTGTGTGAATAAATTAATTCCATCCCCTGGTCTAAGGAGTTTGGACAGCCCAAGTAGGGGACTGCCTGTAGGGGTGAAGTACAGTGGGGACTTCGAGGGTCCTGGGACCGCTACGGTAGCTGTGAAGGCCCTTCAGGAACTCTGAAAAGTGGTGGGGCTCTGGTTAAGACGCAGCAGGTCGTTATGCTACTTAGGTTCCAGAATGGGTAAAGAAAAGAAAAAGTAAATAAATGCAATGTAAATTTTAATCTTATACCAGTTGTACCGTATCATTTGAAGTAATTCCACATACTGTATATCAGATGACTATATTTGTAAGTAGTACAGGTGATATTATAAGTAGAATTTTGTAAACAATGTAAATTTATTAAGGATGAGCTGTGTGTTTAATAGAAAAAATTGTTAACGTAAATTATATAATATTGTATTATAGGAAAATTTTATTCTCTTGTTAATTTAATATTTAGTGCTTGACAATAATGTATTTTAGTGTACCATTTGCCACCTCATTTGCAAATAAAGAGATTTTGATTTGATTTGATCCAGGCATACTATCTAGTTTCACACGTCCTGATAGCTAATATAGAGACTGTTGAAATAAATACAACAGTTTTATGCGATGTTAGATGTATCTACGTTAGATTCAATTCTCGAACAAAGTTCGCAAATTGCATAGTATAATTCAATAAAGAATTCGAAGTACCATGACGACCGTTAACTGCATATATCGATTAAATTCAATATATATTTCCTATACCTCTGCAGACCACGGCACTAAATCTCTGGTGAATCTACTGAAATAAACTTACATTGCAAAGTTCTAACTCACAACCAGATGCTGCTGCTTCACTATCAGCCCAGTACCCGTCTCTACTCAGATCAGACCACCACTCTTACACCTTTTCAACGATTTTTAGACCTCTTCAAACACCTCTTAGCTCTGACCACCACTCTTAGAACACCTAGACCACTCCTTATTTCCACTGTTATAAACTCGTGATGCCCACTCATCTCCCTACTATCTGGCCATCCCTTCCACATCGACATACGGTAGTTAGCGAATACAGACACTCGATCGAAACCACGTGGCCACGCACTATACAAAATCAGTCATGTGTCATATTAGCTTGCCCACGCGGACTACCGATGAGTACCTAGCATATGTCAGCTGAAAATTTACTTGCCTAATACACCTCGGTTAAACATAGCCTCGATTGCAAAATAATATGCCAGCTCATCTGGCCACAGTTACAAGTTACAGTATGACTATTTCAAACCAACAAATCTCACTTATTAATCTATATAAATAAAATTGTAGGGGGTCCGCTGTCTGTAATTTCTTTTGTTTTGCCAAATTTTCAGATATTTATCCGTTTTAGGTCAACTCAAGACCGAATCGGTGGTTTTTACGTTTCGTGTCTGTTTGTTTGTTTGTCTGTTTGTCTGTCTGTTTGTCTGTTTGTCTGTTCCACCATCACGTCGAAACGGCTGGATAGATCTCAACCAAACTTCATATTTAGAGTATACTCATCCCGGGGAAGGTTCCGGTATGCATATCATTTTAAAATCTTTGAATACTCGGAGGGTTTATAGGAAAACCAGAATGGTTTTTCCACCATCTCGTCGAAACGGCTGGATAGATCACAACCAAACTTCATATTTAGAGTATACTCATTCCGGGGAAGGTTTCGATATGCATATCATTTTAAAATCTTTGAATAGACGGGGGGTTTATAGGAAAACCTGAATGGTTTTTCCACCATCACGTCGAAACAGCTGGATACATCTCAGATCTCAACCAAACTTCATATTTAGAGTATACTCATCCCGGGGAAGGTTTCGATATACATATTATTTTAAAATCTTTGAATAGACCGGGGGTTTATAGGAAAACCAGAATGGTTTTTCCACCCTCACTTCGAAACGGCTGGATAGATCTCAACCAAACTTCACATTTAGAGTACACTCATCCTGGGGAAGGTTTCGATATGCATATCATTTTAAAATCATTGAATAGATGGGGGGTTTATAGGAAAACCAGAATGGTTTTCCTCCATTTTCTCTTATACTATTGATTTTCTGTAAACTTCGTTTACCGTACGTAAAACGTCTCTTCATTTTAAACAATTTTCGTTATGTTCATAATTTACCTTACTCTTCACATGACGGAGAAATTTACAATTTTCCGCTGGTATCATGCTCTGCATTGAGTGACCGACAGACCGACAACGAACCTACAGGTTACCATGGCAACGTCTCTGACTGCATGCCAGCAGGGAAGTAACGTATTGCGATTTTCCTCATCATGCTTTTAAATTCATGGTTGTTCCTTGGGTAGAAGGCAAAAGAGGCGTCAATCGGCCTATCTGCGGGATATTGGCGGAATATCGTTGGATGTTATAACCGCCCTCGAATAGATTAAGTAATAACACCATTAGTCATCTTCTTATTATTTGTTTACCTAAGAATCACTGGACCTAAATTTCTCCTCTGTTACCGCTTTATTATATCCATAACTCACACTAGCATAATTTATTGAGGGGCATTTGATTTTCCAATACATTAACTTGGCATTTACATATTTGTCGTTATCCGGCGGTCCTCAGTTATAATCCATTTTCTATTAGTTTCAACTTTCTTAACTGTATTATTTTCTTCCTTAATTACGCCGTATGTACGCGAGTGCTACAAACTACTGGATGTATTTCCACCAAGACTCATATTTAGAATACACCTATCCTTGATAGGTTTTAGGGCAAATATTGTTTCTAAATCCCTGAACTGAATGGGGGTTTATACGAAACCGAAACAGTGATTTTACACTTCCACAAAATATACACAACCAAACTTAATGGAAATCTACCTATCTTGGTAGAAATTAATTTCTAAACCTTTTTTCTCATGTGCATCATTTCGATACGAGGATTAATGAGGGAGATATCATTAACGGACCGTTTTTCTGTACAATTCCCATCGGACTTGACTCACGAGCGGGTGCGTGTAAAGCGTATTTCTTACAACTTGAAAACTACTGAAGACATTCGAACCAAAATTTATATTTAGCATCCACCTGTCCAAAGGTAGGTTTGAAACGTAAATAACATTTCATGTTCCGGAATGGACTGGCGGTTTATAGGGAACCGAAATTGTGATTTTACTCTTCCACAATATATACAGAACAAGACCAACCTGACTGGAAATCGACGAAACGTGATGGAATTCCACCTCTAAACCTTTCTTTTCATGTGCATTTTTTCGTCAGCAGGATTAATAAGGGAGATATCATGAATGGTCACTTTTGCAGGTTAAGTCCAGCGGACATAGCTCAAAAGGTGTTTTACATGGAGCAGATTCCTTATCTATATAAATTTTGGCGAAATTTTCGTACAGCTTGATGTTTAAGGGGTAATAATGACCATCTCCATAATTTTTGGTTTAGTTTCCTGAAAGTCCTAATTTTTACCCGCCTCGCCCAAAATCCAGATTGCGGCATAATCTGCCAGACGAAAAAGAAGATAATTGAAATTTGACAAAATTATACGTTTTAGCCTGTAACGAAAGGAAAACATCCTAGATCATTAATTTTTTTACTTTTTATCCCTGAAGAATAACGAAATATGCAGGCAATTTTAATGATGGTGCAGACCTTAGGAAATTCCTATCACATAACGGATTGCACAATCTCCGTTCAATTTGGAATGATCTACAACCTTGGTCTTATGACTTTTTGCCGTATCTGTATCCCTTTTACGTTTTATTTTTCGCTATTAATCGATGTTAAGTCAATTTGGAATTTTCACATGCATAATTCATACTTTCAATTACTTATATGAAATACAGAATCATCATACTCTTCACGAAAATTGGCCCACCCAGTAGCCATATGTGAGCCAAATGCTATGTATGCAGCTGTCACATAATTATCCGAAAAGTAATGTAATGTGAGATAATCTTACAAAACCTTTACCCTGTTCCACGTTTCTAACTCGATCTCACCCAAGAATAGATGACATATCATAGGACCAGCCATTTAGGCCACTAAATCCGGCGTGTCTTATGGTATAATCCTTTGTCGATATGACGTACGTTTAGTAGCAGTTAATCTGTAAATGAAGGTCTTCAATATTGTAAACACGCATATACTTTCGTATGTCTATCTATATATATTCACTGATGTCGATTTTTAGCAATCGAGAAAGGGTGGGTCTGATATTGTAATCAGTACTCCCCACACCGACTTTGACTGGCAGTAGGAAAGGGTTCC
Source organism: Anabrus simplex (assembly GCF_040414725.1). Lineage (NCBI taxonomy): Eukaryota > Metazoa > Arthropoda > Insecta > Orthoptera > Tettigoniidae > Anabrus > Anabrus simplex. The sequence continues at coordinate 231,960,003 of NC_090272.1, read as the reverse complement.
TTCTCCAACTCCTGTGTAACTGTCATTAGTGAGGAAGGCCTACAATTGTAAAGAATAGTTCCCTTCTCGATTTGACTTGCAGAAGGCAAGTGAGCATGCAGTTTTGTTTAAAACTCCCCTACCCGATTGTGTTTGGCAGTAGGCAAGGGTGCCCGCCATTATAAAGAAATGTCCTCTTCTAAAATGTGACTGGCATTAGGCATAGTGGACTGCTATTTTGATGGAAACTCACCATCTTGGTATGACTGGCAGTAAGCTGGCTGGCAGTAGGAAAATGGGCCTGGCATTAAAAATGGTAACTGCACAACTCAATTTCGAGTGATAGTAGGGTAATTGCCTACCATTATAATAGAAACTCCTCAACTGTAATCTGTCTGGAAGTAGGAAAGGGGGGGCTGCCATTTTAACGAAAACTCCCCAAATCGATTCTGTCCGCGTAGTAGGCAATGGGGCCTGCAATTATAATGTAAACTTTCCAACTCGATTGTGAATGGCAGTAGGCAAGTGAGCCTGCCGTTATATCACAAATCCGTAACAAACACTTTACATTGGAAACAACGTACGGGGACCTCCCCATGCTCTTTCTCGGATAACGCTAAGAGACATGCAATTTTAAAACAATCTTATTTACTGCATGTACACTATTTACTTCGATATTCGAATACAATGTAGAATACCGTAGCGAAGCACGGGTACATTCGCTAGTATACAGAATAATTACAAACAAAATTCCCTTATCCTATGATTAAATGGCATAATATGCGTGATAATTATATTACAGTATAAATGATGAAAATCAGAATATAAAATCTAATGAATCGGGTCAATTAATAATAATAATAATAATAATAATAATAATAATAATAATAATAATAATAATAATAATAATAATAATAATAATAATAATTGCTGAATGAAATCTGTAACCCTGTTGTTCGGTTACAGTATCTTTACGTGATGAGTATTATAAATTAAGGGACGTAATACTTCGCGTGGAATTTATTCATTTAACTGTTATAATATAACGCGTTTTTCTGCGAATATCATGTGTTGCGAATTTAAATACAATGTGTGAGTTCGAAGTTACCACAATGTTAAGAACGTGTGCGTACCGCGGCTAAAATACAACTATATCTATACAGGGTGAACAAAAAATGCCACACTTGGAGGTCGGCATGCGAATCCTCATCCCATTGCAAGACAAAAGTTTCTGTAGCCAAAGCGGTTCTGGTGCTGTTGGAAAACAAGTCGAAAACGAGAAGCTGGCAACACTGTCACATCCTGAAGCGCATCGGAATGTAATAGAGAAACGTGCATCATCTCGCTCTCCCGTACCCGCCGTCGCAGCTCAGTGAGTGGACTGCTGCGTTATCAAACCCACATGCACCATGGAGCTACGGCTAGAATCTACATCAGGTTTTTTGTGTGTGTGACGTCAGGTCCCTAGTTCCCGTCGTGTAACTGCATTTGTAAGCATGACATTCTGTTGTCACATGACAATAGTCGAACACATGACAGTGTGATCCATTGAACTGAATGCATGAGTCGACTAATCACGCAGTGCACAACCATAAATGGTCCTGTCAAGTGCATGTAGGGCAGCTTCCTGATAGAGTACACAAATGGCGAATACGTCGATATACTTTTAATGCTGGGTGCATCCGATAACCAAGCTTCTGCTGCTGCTCGTGAGTATGCAGCACGGTACCCTCAAAGGCGCCATCGCGATAAGAACATTTTTCGTCGCCTTGAGCAACATCTGCGGGAAACCGGTAATCTTCATCCACAAGTAGTGGACAGAGGCCGTCCAAGGACTAGACGTACTCCATAAACAGAGGACGACATTCTTGAAGCCGTTCACCAATCACCCCGGCAAAGTACCCTTGATATTGCAAGGCAGTTCCAGCTTTCTCAAACACTGGTTGTTGACGTGTTGCACGACGAAATATTGCATCCATATCATTACATGTTAACTCAACACCAGCGGCCAGAAGACCGCATTCAACGAGTACAGTTCTGTGTATGGCTTTTGCAACAAGTTGAAGGTAACGAACATTTTATAAAGAATGTGATATGGAGTGACGAATGTAGCTTCACTCGGGAAGGTATTTTCAACCATCACAGCAGCCATTATTTGTCTGACCACAACCCACATGTCACCCGTAAACGTGGCTTTCAGGCACGCTTTGGCATGTACCTGTGGGCGAATTTTTCATTATTTCAAGGATCAGTCGTGTCATGTCCCTTTATTCCACGTGACGGACGGAGGAAACGGTTCACACACATCAACTCATCACAGATCTCATCACATATCTCTACTCCTAGATTTTTTTCGGCTGGGCAGCCTTCACCTTTAATCGCAGCTCAGCCGACCGCAACAAAGCATAAATAGGCAGACGCCACGTTGGCTGTCGCCTCCCCCATCCACCATGCCCTACGTATTCATCCCAGGAGTAGACCTTACTATCTCAGAATATGACATTTACCAAGAACTCAATGCAGCAGACCCTCAGGTGGTTAATGTATTCAGACCACACGATTACCGCACCAGGAAGCCTACAGCGCACATCATAATACAAACCAGCGGAGAAGAAGCAGAGCGCCGCCTGTACACCTCCGGAGCAAGATTCCGAGGCAAGAACTATTCGGTGATACCAACTCCCCAGGAAATACTGAACCAGCTACAGAAAAATCCGAGCCTCATACCCTTCTTCCATGAACCCCCACCCCCAACAATAACAACCACCACCACCACCATCACTACAATTACTACCTCTCCCTGCAATCCGGTATCAACCGTAATCACTACCAGTGTAACCTGCCACCCCTCCCCAGTCATGTCATCATCTCTCCCGAATCCCACGTCACGCTCATCCCAGCAACCCCCGATCACTCCGCAGGAACTAGCTCCGCCATCGCCGTCAGTCAACACTTCGAACCTTCCAACATCCATCCAACAGTCACCATCGCCCCGGGCCAGGTCCAGCTGTGTGCTACGTGCAATCTCTCCGAACATCGCCGAGCCGGAAATACTCCAAGAACTCCGAACTGCAGGCATCCCAGCACAACGAGCCATAAGGATACGCAACAAGCACGGACCCACTTACATGGTCCGACTACAGCTATCATCCGAAACTCACGTCCGGCAACTCATCAGCTCAGAAGCTCAAGTATTTGGCCAACATCATAGAGTGGAACCTTCCTATTCCCAGCCCAACCGCCGCACCCCTGACTACGCACAACCCCGTACCCGACCACCCCCCAATCCAATCCCAGCGTACCCACCAGTATATCTCCCCTCTCCCAACATAGCACGCATCACCCCACGACCTCCTAAACCCGACTTTCTTCGCCTCCTCATCACCTCTCTCCAACAATGCACAACTACTCTCTACCTCCTAACCTCATACCTAATTCCAGGCATATCAACTCACCTATGCTAGAGTAACTGCACCTACCCACCCCCGCTCCATCTAAGCAACATATAACCCTCCTAATCCATAGGAATGTAAAATAGCTTTAAGGTAACATCAATGTAAATTATGTAATCCCATTGTAATCACTGTAAAATTGTAATACAGAAAATGTAAATAAAGCACGGAAAAGCTACGCACCTTAGCCAAGAGGCCATACCTACACATCACCAAAATTTAAAGCTCCCTCCTTTTTATCTCCCAACCCAATCAAATCCCCAAACCCCGCCAAATCTCCTAGCCAGAGAGAAGGCGTAACCTTCTAGGTGGCCTGCCCCTTCCCTTCTGGAAGGGGAATGAAAACATTCCCCTTGGTCCTTGGAAACGGTTCGCCTCTTTGCGTGACGTCATCGGAGCTACAGTACGGCCTGCACATCACGAAGGCAGGGGTATAAATGGTACAAATGATACAATCAATGTTCCAGTTCGCAACGCACGGCTTCACCCGTACCCACCTTGGTTTCAAGTACACTGGATACGATAAAAGTGTCGAGAATGTGCGGACACATGAGGAGTGTCTGACCAAAGGGTCCTACTCCCACTTCCAAAAAAAAAAAAGAAAATCAGCATTTCGTCCATTCGCATAACAATAGTTTGTAATGAGCAATCCAGACTAGAAAGATGAAATTCCTTAAAAGTTGTACCGAATCCGATCATGCGTTTAGGTTCCATGTGCCTTTTATATTACATTCCTGTGCTTTTCCAACAAATTTTAAGGTGAAAATAGAACCTTGAACAGACACTCCTCACTTATGTTGCGGATGACATAAGAATCGCTTTAAATAACAAAACAATATCACGGACTTTATTCTGTACACGGATAGGGGTCGTCAAAACTTCTTTAGTAGGCTTTGAATTGTATGAGATTATTGGACGATCACAATAACAACGTATGCTCACGAGTGAGTACGAAATTAATCCATCGAATCCTGTTAACTTGTTGGAAATTTCGTTCCAAATCCTTTACTTTTTTCCTTCAAAGCAATAGTATTCCCTTTATTTCAGATCTTACGGGTTGAAACATGCAGAGTGATCATGTCCACGGTACAGTCAATCTGCAAAGCCTTCCAGTCGTTACTTTAGATGAGCTTGAATTGCTTGGCCATGTAGCGACAGATGGCTGCAGACTGATATACCTCCTTACCATCCACCTCCAAGAGGGGCATTTTCCCGTAAGGAGTGCCTACAACAGTAAAATATGTCCTCGGTAATTTACAACAAATATCTGTAGTCGGACCCTTATCACCATTACCCCATAATCAGCTCCTAATGATGCTAATTTGTCAAAACTTTGGTGGACATTCTCAATGTTCACAGTCGCTTGTCAAAATGCATATGAGCCTTTCGACAGGAAATTCACTACGTGCTCCATTTTTAATAGGAATACTCGTTTAGGCAGCGTATTCAGTTTTAAGAAGTTGCGGTGTATATTTTCCTCTGACTTGGTTGACATATTATTTCGCTGAATGGCCCCCGTAAGAGATAAACTATGACTTAAGTCGTCCTATTGGACAATGTTGTCCCCTGTGGGACAGCCGTAAAGACGGCTGTTTCGTGTCTGTACAGTAGAGAACCTCTATGACGAGAGACGTGGAACTGTTACCTATACACAGTAAATGTTCTACTTACCAAGCCTCAAGTCTGTGATAGTGTCCACGGTACAATCAATCTGCAAAGCCTCCCAGTCGTTACTTCCGATGAGCTTGAATTGCTTGGCCAGGTAGCGGCAGATGGCTAAAGACTGATAAACTTCCTTACCATCCACCTCCAAGAGGGGCATTTTCCCGTAAGGAGTGCCTGTAACAGTAAAATATATCCTCGATAATTTACAACAAATATTTGGCACAAATATGACAGTCGCATTAACATTTGTCAAAACGTTGCCGGACATTCTCAATGTTCACAGTCGCTTATTTACAAACTGTACTTATATTCTCTATAAAGCCACTTATTTTTATTAGGTTGCCTATTTGTGAACAAAGAGTGACCAGAATCGTTCAAATTGGAATGTCAAATGTATCACTTAGCCAGAAACAACCTGTGATAGAAAGGAGTGAGCTGTCACGTCGAAAGCAGGTTACTTGGGAAAGTTCTAGACGGGTTTCCACTTAGAAAATTGAAAATATTTGAGATAGAAAATTTGACTCTTACGATTATGATGCTAATATGCATAAAATATGTATGCTGTCAAGCACTTCGTTATTCGAAATAATTATGTTCAGTTTATGAACCTGACCTGATTCTGAATAGGGAGTTTTAAATAAACCTTGCATTCAGTTGAATTTTTTAAACATTCTTAGAAATACTGATCAATTTGAAACGAAACATCTGAAAAATTATAAATTACACATAGAATTAGAGGTAACAGATAGTGGACTTGATAAAAATGATCCTTTTATATATACTGTAATAAGTCTGGGCGTTACAGGTTTCTCTAACACATTATTATAGAACTTTAGTAATCTGAAGGATAGACATGAGTGAAAATGAACTGCAATTCGATCAAAAATGAATTTATTGGGTTTGTGTCTTGAAGGATCCACATATTAGAATAAACTTAAACAATTAATCCCGATTAAAAACCCTTATCACCATTACCCCATAATCAGCTCCTAATGATCCAAAAACCAAAGCCAACCTCTTTGCGGAATATTTAAAATACGTTTTTGTTTCCTTCAAGAGATCCCAAATTTTATCTCCCGGAACGTGGTCTTTAAACCCGCGCATGCTCTCAACTTACAACAACCTCTAAACAAATCCATTACAGTTCAAGATATTAAGAAACAAAATGAACATACATCCTGGAAGAGATCAAGTCACTTGTAGACATATTAAAAAGACCCTTAGCTTATTTTACAACTATTACGTACTATTTATAGTATAATCCGAACCGGCACCATCCCTCCTAAAAAGCCAACATCCCATTCAACTTACCACCCGATTTGCCTTCTCCCAGTTCTTTCCAAAATCTTAGAGACTATCCTACCCCATCGTATATACACCTGTCTAAACTCCCTTCAATTCATTCCGTAATCCCAAGCAGGTTTCCGCATCCAATACTCCGCCTACGACCGCGTCTTCCACGCCTTCACATCCCTAACAAAATATCTCCCTCCGAACAATCGAGCAGCTATCATTAACACAAATATAGAAGAGGCATTTGATAAATAGTGGATCTCATGTCTAATATTCAAACTGCGCCATCACTAGCTCCCTAAAATAATCATCCACATCCTTGCCAATTTTCCAACTCCCGCTCTGCCAAGATTACAATTTATCATATCCTATCCTACACTTTCTCCGTCGAGGCTGCCGTGCCGCAAGGGAGCCCTCTGTCTCCCCTTCCTTTCACCATCTATGCTGCAAACATCCCCAACCCTCCCCACCACTCGTACTAGAGCAATTTTCAGACGATATAGCAAATCTCACCCTAGATACAGATAACCCACTTCAGAAATTTCCAAAAATGGCAAAATCATTGGCAGATTAAATTAATGAAAACAAAGCACAATTTATAATATTTAAAAACCGTATACACAAGTACCGCCCCACTAACCAAATCCACCTCTTACTAAGAACCATCCTCTCACATAAATCGTCACCCCACTTACCTAGGTATCACGTTCAAAAGTAATCTTCGACGGCATATACATACGGTATTGACGAAATTTAAACAAGGCATACCGCAAGTTTCACGTCCTCCAATTGGTTTGTAAGTCAATCATGGGGACACAGGGGCGTCCAAATCAGTTCACAGAAAGCTATCATTGGAAGTTTCATAACCTATGCATCCTTGTCCTGGATTTCTGCCTCCGCCATTCAGTACTTCGAAATCCTTAAACTCAACCGTACACATTGCCAATCTACTTCGGCAAGAAAGAAGAGCTGAATCTATTATCGATTTATATACTTTCCCAACAATTCTCTTTCATCTTCATTCTCTCCGCTACACTTCCTTCAAACTGCAACTTCCTATCTCCTACTTCCAACCCCGGCCTCCGTCCGTAGACAACATTAAATATCTGTTAAATATGCTGCACGTGCCTGGGAAAAGATCATCCTCATCCATTGATAGTCATGGACTGGCGATACTACCTCTCCGAAACAAGTTGGATTCTTTCAAAATCATCTCCCTTTTCACAGCGAGGTCATCATAGTTCTTCCAGGATAACACGCCATTTTATGTTTTCCACTGATAGAGGTAGTATCGCCTTATACCAGTCCATGTCTATCAATGGATTCGATACGACACGACACGACACGATACGATACGATACGATACGATACGATACGATACGATACGATACGATACGATACGATATGATATGATACGATATGATCCCACCCCACAACACGACGGAACGCTTTTGCTGCTGATGGGATTCTTGGATGACGGAAGAGGAAGAAAAAGATGATGACGAAGGAAGAGAAGGAGGAGAATAATAATATATTGTTAGCTGAATATGAGTCAACACTTATTAACATTCTGAATCACAAATGAAACTGAATTTATTTACCGAGACAGTCATAAGCCACTTAAGGTGAGGTTAATCAAAATAAGTTCAGAATTACCCTATCCGTTCATATTCCGAGTGTGATTCATTGTATCAGGTTCCACGAACTTCTCCTGTCAGTGAAATCACCATTATCAGTTTCTACTAGAGGCGGAAAACTATCGATAACGACCACTATCGTCATACTTCGATAGTCAGTTGCCTATTATCGATAGTCAATGATAGTTTTATTTTCCTCATTGGCTTATTTTTCGCGCTAACAGAAATTGTACAGCTGTTTGCAGTTTAAGTATCTCTCCGTACCTGCAACTTCAGTGCCGGCAGAAAGACTATTTAGCATTTTGGAAGGTGGGATTCTCCATTCAACCTAACAAAAAATTAGATTTATATGTTGTCAGAGACTGTATGTAGGCGAGAGAAGAGGCACATTTTAGGTCAAAGACTTCATGAAAGCAACTGAAAACTCTCCTGCCATCTGTTGAGAATGCTGTAAAACATTTTTCCAAAGATATTACAATACCAGAGAAAATGTCGGGCGATCGAAAAATGAACACTGCAGCTGAACGAGAATTTCTCGGGCGATCACGTTATGGGCAAGCGCGTGCAGCCCGAGAATGTCTCGGACGTGCCACTGAAGAGATTTATGAGTGATTCCGATTTGAATTTCAGAAATTACATAGCATGAAATAGTTGTGCTTTCTACTGATTTTTTTTTTTTTTTTTTTTTTTTTTTTTGTGGATTGTGTTCAATAAATGTTCTATTTTTGAGCATAATGATATGATTCGTTCCACTTTTTGTAAACTACCGATTACTATCGATAGTAGAGCTCATAATATCGGAAAATATCGATGGCGGTTACTATCGATAGTTTGCCGCCTCTAAAGTAGAACGCAGCCCGGAAGGCGGTTTCGTTGCGCAGAGAGAGACAGAAGTATGAGGTGCGGTGATGCCAATTTGGCTACTCATAACAGCATGAATGTGTAAACATTTTTTCATCCAGTAATATCCTGAATTCCAAAGCGATGACTTATATTTTCGTGGGCTTAAACGTTTCCTAAAAGTCCAAATTAATTTTTAACATCAAACCCCGCGAATGTGTTGAGGAAAATTTTCGAGATATTAAGGAAGGTAAATGGACGGTCCAGTTTCAATGCCGTAGGATATTCGCCGTTTTTATCTTATCAAATATTGTTGTACGCAGAACATTTTTATTGAAATCATCGAGGTCCGTCACTGGCTTCTTCCTCTTAGGGTTCTTCTCTGGCGACCTGAACACTGCATTATTTTTATTTCCGTAGTTTGATTTATCCTCTGTACTGTTCGCAGGCCGATACCACACGCGAGTACTGTCTTCTTTTGAAGCGTGGTAACATGGCGTTCTTCACCTTCCCCACCTATGAACGCCTACTGCTGCATGCTTACAAAATACAAATACACTTAAAATACTATTTCCCTCGCCTGTCGACGAAGTACTTGTCTTTTTGCTCGTCCTGGATCTATCGCACACACGCAAATAGTACCCTAAATTCGTTGATTATGATATTTACAAATAAAACTCGAAACATTCACGCGTGACCCGCACAAATAGGCACCTCTTACTGAAATGATTCTATTGGCTCAGCGGAAAACACGTCATACTACAAAGCGCGCGAATGTTACTGCGCAGTCCTCTTCAAACCGCCTTCACGGCTGCGTTCTACTCTAGTTTCTACTAAAGCTTGAACATAATCTTGAGAGTGAAACGAAAGTTTCCGGTGGCTTGTGATTGTATCTTCCGGAGATTTGCGATACCATGGGCAACCCGATAGCCAGTTCCAAGATGGGTGAGGCGAGACAAGCAGGACAGGCAAGAACATCTTCAATATTTCAGACTATCGATATTAGCTCACATTCTGTACTCTTCGTGATGATTTTGTAGTTACAAGTAATTAATTAGGATGCATTAAAACATTCCTGGGGACATTTTTCATAAGAGAAGATATTTTTAGTGTACTTGATAGTTTTTTTTTTTTCCAGGTTAACGCCAAAACTCTGAGTTGGTGCCTAACCATTTCCCAAATACTAAATCTTTGTGGTTATAAGAAGTTGTAAAGCTATTTATTGTATTTGTGAATGAATATTATATTCTCTTTGTTAAGTTGGAGGACAAGGGATAAAATGATATAACTTACTGTCCGTTACAGTAAGTATTTATTGACCGACGAGTTGGATGTTAATGAGTTTTATACGAAAATTCATGTCACACCAGAGAACTTCAAATCGATTCTACTAGTGAGAGACAAAGATTATCTAAAGTGTAACAGACAGAGTATAACAGTTAGGTGAATCATCATCAGAATAACTGTTATGAGAGAGTTGAAATTCGTGACAGGGTTATGTTTTTAATACATTTCTTGAACTAGATGCGCTATTACATTTTAAAAAACGTATAGTAATAGAAAGTTCATTCAAATAAATATATTTATAAAACCAGTAGTGATTTACAGGAAGGAGAATTACGGGCTGGAATAATTTAACAAGGGTACTTTCTACTATAGCTACACCAATTCGATATATTTCTAACTTATTTGAAATCATTTCAGAAAAGACTAGGTGAACAGCTCATAGGTTATGTGCCCATTGGACCTAAATGCAGATCATTGGTGATTGATCAGAAACTGCCGCTCTTCCACGACTGTTATTTTAGAATGCAATCCTATTTTACCCATTTCCTGGACTATACTACTTCATAGAATGTAGTTATGTTCTGAATAATCCACATAATGCTTATCTGAATATATGCCTAGATAGTATCGATTTTATTACCCCAAGGAAATCACTCTTGAATGAAAATATTAAACTTCTTTAAGAATCAGGAATGTACAGTATGAAAAGTATTGCGTATGGCAGAAAATGAGAGTAGATATCAGTTTTTATTTTTTCAATGTCATATCCTCGAAATAAGGATACTGGTAGACATGATATTGTATAGGCTTTTGAGCTATACAATATAATGTCTGTAAGTACGGGCCGTGAAAGCATTAATGGCAACAAGGATACTGGTGTTATTGACCTTCCGTGCTAAAATAGTTTCAACCTTCACATGCACGGTAACGCGTGAACTTGAGAGAATTCCAGTGATAGACTACAATTAGTGTTCTATATCGCTGATGTATCAATTCATTAGTCCAAAAATAATTACGTTTCTTACAAATAGGCCTCTGCGTTACATGTGTTTAGAGTAGACATTTGGATTACAATGCTCTATATCTCCAGATGGATCTCCTTACCTTGTTATTTTAACTTAACATGATAACATTATATTTTTTTACGTTATTATTTACAACTTAGCAATTCAATACGATAATCGGAAGATTATATTTATGCATTACAAGCTTGTTTACATTCAACTCAACCGATGCGTCCGCCATGGGCTACATATGCCAACAATGAATATTTCTCTTTTATAATATAATTTAATTATGTGAGCCACACTGACTTCCTAGAAACTTTCATCTTTAATAGCAATCAGCTCTACTTGTATATATTCTGAATAAGCAAAGCACGTTTGAAATGTAAATTAATATTATTGAAATAAAAAGTTTCATTGTAGATGGTCTTGGGAGAGCAAATAACATCGGGATGTCACTCATTGATAAGTGTATGGATACACCTCTCGAAAAAAAAAAAAAAAAAAAAAAAAAAAAAAAAAAAAAAAAAAAAAAAAAAAAACCAGACAGCCATTAATAAAGCTTGAAGTCGCCCAGAGTGTTACTTGTGACTATATCTGACGGAACCCTTCAGCCTCTAGCATGCAGTTCAACTCGGATTTCGTAGTATTCCTGCTAATATTTATGTACATTTAATGTAATGTAATGTTCCCTGGCCTCCACATGATCTGCTCATGTTTGCTTCATATCGACTTCTGAGTATAAATTCAGATCCGTGATGTCTTTATCATTTTACCCGACATAACGGTACATTTCTTGTAGATTTAGGACAATTAGATCTGGTTTTCGACGCACATGATCACACTCGCCTGCAGGACACAATGATGCTCCGGCTAGGTAACAAGCCAGGTAAGTTAGTTCACGATAAACAAATAACAGTTCAGATAATAATTGGAGCAATTCTAGAGTCAATTTAGGGCTTCCGTGGCTCAGACGGTAGCGCGCCGGCCTCTCCCGGTCACTACATGTGAGACTTGTGCTGGGCAAAGCGGAGGCGGGACAGGTTTTTTTCCGGATACTCCGGTTTTCTCTGTCATTATTCACTCCAGCAACACTCTCCAATATAATTTCATTTCGTTTGTCAGTCATTAATCATTGTCCCAGGAAAGTGCGACAGGCACAATTCCCATCCTCGCCGCTAGATGGGAGCTTCATTCATTCCATCCCTGACCCGATCGAATGACTGGAAACAAGCTGTGGATTTTCGTTTTTTACAATCAATTTATGTGTCAATGAACAGACTAAATAGTGCAATAACCAAGAAAGGCACATAGTGACTTTAGGAACATGTAAATGGTTTATTTGTAGGTTACAAGCTAAAAAGCTCTAAATCTAGGGTTCCGTGAAGAGGAAACTGACCAAGTTAACAACGTGAAGAGAACTAGAGCTGATTGACGTGACAATTGCTCACTACGATGTTATTCGTCTCTCTCTCTCTCTCTCTCTCTCTCTCTCTCTCTTTCTCTCTGGAGTATCCGCCACTAGCAAATACAATTGTATTTAATGAATGTCTAGTGTGTCGACCTTCAGGTTTAAATAATATTCTCTACAGAAAAGTATAGATAATAGCAAAAATGCGAATTTTTGCTCTGTAAATTTGTTCTGGCGCCCGTCACCTTCTTAATGGCTGACTGTAGTCTCTATACGTACAATATTACACTAAAACATCAAAGGCTTTCGGCGATGCAAGGATGAGAAAGGGTATTAAATGAGATACAGCCCCAACATTTGCCTGGTGTGAAAATGGGAAACCACGGAAACCCATCTTCAGTTTTTACCGATAGTGTTCTTTACAACAGGCTTAACGTCGCAGTTACACAGATAGGTCTTATGGCGACGATGGGACGGGAAAGGGCTAGGAGTGGGAAGGAAGCGGGCGTGGCCTTAATTAAGGTACACCGAGCTAGATAGCTGCAGTCGCTTAAGTGCGGCCAGTATCCAGTAATCGGGAGATAGTGGGTTCGAGCCCCACTGTCGGCAGCCCTGAAGATGGTTTTCCGTGGTTTCCCATTTTCACACCAGGCAAATGCCGGGGCTGTACCTTAATTAAGGCCACGGCCGCTTCCTTCGACTTCCTAGGCATTTCGTATCCCATCGTCGCCATAAGACATATCTGTGTCGGTGAGACGTAAAGCAAATAGCAAATAGCAAAAAAGTTAAGGTACAGCCCGAGCATTTTCCTGGTGCGAAAATCGGAAACTACGGAAGACTGCCTTCAGGGCTGCCGACAGTGGGGCTCGAAACTATTATCTTCCGGATGCAAGCTCATAGCTATGCGACCCTAACCGCACGGCCAACTCGCTCCGTTCGCACAGTGTTAAATTGCACTTTTCTCAGAGGTTATTCATAGAGTTCAACTGAAACCTTAAGCACATGATTCTCTCTTTGTCTTGTTCTATTATTTTATGAATCTGAAACTGAAAGTATAATTATTACGCACTTTTGAAATCTTTGTGGGAGGTTCTTAAAACTCTCCTTGACAGAATGATCAGCGTTGGGTCCCTCGGTTGAGAGGGTCCCAGGATCGATTTCCGGGTGGGACGGGAATTCTAATCGCGTCTGGTTAATTCCTCTGGCTCCGGGATTGGGTGTTTTAACGTAGACTTTCATTCCTCGACAACGGGAAACATTTTTTGGGTAGAACGCGTAATTCACTGACAGTGTGTAACTTACAATTATGTTTAATGTCTTAATTGGCAGATAAAAGAGGAGGCTACCTGTTGCAAGGAAAACATTGGAAAGTCTGAAACGTAGGTTTCATGAAACATCGCTTCAAAGTAAATATGTGACGTCACACGCATACTCTGTTATAAGATGGCGCTGTGTTGACTCGGTTGGAGGTTAGCTGTCGTTGTGAATACATCGCGGTCAGTTGTATAGAACAACAAATTACTTTAATTTGAATGTCGTGCCGAGCAACTATGCCAACACACAGGGCAATTCATTTATTGAATTTACTTCTACTCGTAAATTGTCCGACTCGTTGGCTGAATGGTCAGCGTACTGGCCTTCGATTCAGAGGGTCCCGGGTTCGTTTCACGGCCGGGGCGGGGATTTTAACCTTAATCGGTTAATTCCACTGGTTCCGGGGGCTGGGTGTTTGTGAAGTCCCCAACATCCCTGCAACTCACACTCCACACATAACACTATCCTCCACCACAATAACACGCAGTTCCCACCCTCATCGGAGGGTCTGCCTTACAAGGACTGCGATCGGCTAGTAATAGCCACACGAAATTATTATTATATACTCGTAAATTTATTCGCGAACTCTTAAATTATACCTCTCATTTCTCACATCGCAGAACCACACTGCCCACGTTCTATTCAATAACGTTGATTATCCTCATCATATTTCTCTTTTATTTCTAATGAGTGCCTTTGCTGACGAGACCTAATGTTTACAATGGACTGTGTCTTCTCGTATAGGCTAGAACAATTTTGTTACTTTCATTGATCTGTCTCAGTCTCATCCTTGGCTTTGACGATATGAAAGTGTCTGAGGTATTAGCGATGCTAGTAATGCCATTCCTTATGCAGCCAGTCCCTGTTATGAATGGTGTGTAAAAGTTGCTAATAGGGTTGGTTGGTACATGCATTTCAGTGAACTTGGCAGACTCATATGGAGGAGCAACTTCCGGCTCAGTGAGGAAAGCAACGGGAAACTACCTCACTCCTCACTGCCTTAGTACGCCTCTTAGTAGCTAATGATGGAGTTGTTGAGGTTCCAGCTAGCCTTCGCGCTGAGAACTGAACATACAAACATTTCTAATAAGTAAGCCTGTGAAACGCTCAAAACAATGCGGCCGTACAAAGTGACCCAAAACTCTCGTCTTCAACGACCATCCTTCCACACGGGGCATCCGGTCGTAAAACCGGGCTCGGCACACTTCCATCTCTCGACCGCACAGGCGTGGATGAGCGGTAGAATAATAATAATAATAATAATAATAATAATAATAATAATAATAATATTAATAATAATAATAATAATAATAATAATAATAATAATAATAATAATAATAATAATAATCCTGTGATCCTTAAACAAAGTGACAATGTGTATGTTTATTGGACGAACAAACAGTGAAATTTGTGTACTCCTATGGTGTGTAGTTCCTGTGATAAAAGTTATTTTATGTGAAAAACCGTAGTTTGGAGGTGACTATTGCTAAAGTTTAACGTTATGCTTCACTGACCTCATAACATGTGACAGGCATCACAGAATTCACACTTAATAAAAATTACGAACACCTTCTGACAGTAGATCAGTTAGAACGTATCCACGCTCCGCGGAGAACAGAAGAACTTTGGGCGTGGCAACGACTGCTCAGTGATATTTAACTTGTCCTTCTAAGCCTCTGGATATGTCTTTCAAACAAAATACTGTTTATTGCAATAAATTAGAGTACAACTATCATAAAATACAAACATATGAAATTCGGCATACTTGATCTAAACTGCCACTGCCTCACAGCATCTTCACGAATCGGACTGTCAATAGAAACTGTAATAGATGTTGGAATGCACTTACTTGACTTGAATTTAGGCCAGTCTTCCATCTTGATGCGGTTGTCTTCGAAGTCGGCACCTCCATACGAGAGGAGGTAACGAATGGGCTCGCCCAACCCCCTGAAGTCGAAGTATGTGAGCTTGTACTTGGGGGCCATGACTGCTTGTAGCTGACTGAAGCCACCTCCTCGCCAACACCCAGCTGATAAAGCTGCCGCTAGCACCAACGTTATTCAGCAACTTCTCGCGAAGGTCACTTATCTGAAGTGAGCAGTAGTGCCGCGGGGGGCGGAGGGGAGGTGGGGGGGGGGTTATTTTCTGCCGAGTGACATCAGGTGGATGGTGCAAGCCTACGTAAAAATCCGTCATGGATGGAGGATGGTTGTTATTATCTTAATCACATTCGGGTGACTCAGAGAATAGAGCTACGACCATCAACAACAAACACCCACCACCGCCGCCCGACGTCAGAGAGGTCTTTATTGCACGAGAAGATAACCAAGAATACAACTTTTTAAAACAATTTTCTTTACTTCAGGCCGACAGAGATAGGTCTTATAGCGATAATGGGATAGGAAAGGGTGGAAGTGGGAATGAAGCGGCCGTGGCCTTAATTAAGGTACAATCCCAGCATTTGTCTGGTGTGAAAATGGGAAAAGACGGAAAAATATCTGGAGGGCTGCTGACAGTAGGGTGCGAACCCACGTTCTTCCGGATGCAAGCTCAGAGCTCCGCGCCCCTAACCGGTCCCGCCTACAATGACCAGCGTTTCTGATGCATAAAAAGCTTCAAGCTTAATTGCAGTGTTATAGTGTTTCAATTTAGCGTTTCGAGATATTAATTTTTGTTGTACCTGTTTCATATGATCTATAGGCTTTCAGTTTGCTTCACGATGTATGCACGATTTTCCCTAAGTATTTGAAATTATTTACCTGAGGAATTTTACCGGAGGGTGTTTATGTAAGTATCGAAGATATCCTTTCATGTATCGGGTTTTCTCACATGAAATTTGGAGTCCAGTTTTAGGTGCAATTGCATGAAGTTTTTGCAGGGATTGAATTGGATATTGTTGGATAGAATTACCGGATCATCTGCGAAGGCCAAACATTTGATATCAATCTTATCTCTATCTAGGGTAATTCCGGGAGAGTTGCCGCACTTTTTATGTCTTTTGTTATATCTCGGTATATTTACTTTAAAAATTGTTGCAAATTCATGGAGCATAATTTGAAAACATGTACATTTGATCAGGGATGAACAAAATATTGGCAATTGAAAGTAAATGGGAGAAACGAGTGAACAAAGGAATTGTTGCATCTGCGGCGTCTCTCCCTGGATCCCGGTATAGATGCCGACTTTGCTCGGGGGAGATGCCGCGAGTAAAATAATTAATGACAAAATCAAATTTAAGCCAATTTCTTCAACTTTAATATAACCGAACACTAGAACGTACTACAAGACAATTATATCCACATAATATAACCATTCAATGGAAAAAATCTATCTAATAATTTACAACATTAAAATCATATTTTAATTTCGATTTACTATAAATGTGCATGTGAAATGGATTCTTCACTGTGTTATATAAAACCCCACGGCACTTAACACCCTTGAAATGGCTCTGGCCTGCACAGCGACCGCTGCTCAGCCCGAAGGCCAACTGTCAGGGAGAGACGCCGCACCCTCCTGTTTTCATACCTCAAGGCTATCATGACCCAAAATTAGCTTACTCTCAACTACAGTTATGTTTCTGACGTCTACTGTACTAAAAACGTCTGATTTAAGCATTTGAAGCCAACTTAATATACAATAAATTAACACACTCAAAAACTTTGTCAGGAGGAAACATGTACTCGCCTCATGATATCGGCTATAATTGGCGTAATATACGAGCAAATTTCGTCACACTCGCAGACAGTAGTTCTTCCTTAGAAACTGAAAAACCACACATATTGCCATCTAGCTGTAACGATGGGAACCTTTAGCTACAGTGTATGCGGCATCTCTACCGAGGCGGCATCTGTCCCGGATTTACCTTATCTTGCCGATGTTAATCCCTTTTGTTTTCTTTTCCCAGACTGGGACTACTTTCTCTAGCACAAGTGTTAAGCTAATCCTGAAAGCACAGAAGTGCCACAAGAAATGGTACGCGGGCGGAGAGGGGCTGGTCCCCAGCATCGTCAGTCCTGAGAATGGTTTTCCGTGGTTTACCACTCTTCTGCTCTAAGGCGAACGCCTGGACAGTCCTTTTGTAGAACTCGGACGCTTTCCCTCTTTTTCTCCTTCGCATCAGGTTTAAATTTCCTGGCCAAAGGGAGGGAGTCATTGTCTACCCCTTCAGAGTACGGACCGAGAAATCTCAACAACAGTGAGGTCCTTTATTTCACCCTGATTACACTCTGGGACTTAAAACGTTCAACCGACCAACTGAATGCCATAAAGATTACGAAGTATGGACTCGATGCATATTATTTTTACATCTAATCCACTTAAATTTCACCGGTATACCATGAATCTCAGAACTTATTCCCTGATGTCGTGAATATGCCTTATAGATGAACTTCACCATCCTAATGACGATGATCACATTTTCCCAGAAATAAGACGTCGGATTTCTTCAAACATTTGATATACACTTTCCTGTGACTTTAGTTCAATAACCTTTTAAGAAATTTTATTTTAAATCGGCACTAATTAACGTGTGACTCAAATGGTTAACGCACATCTTCATTCACTGGCCAAGTGAGATGATATTGTTGACTATTTCGCATATCTTCATTTTCCTGTCAAGAGCAGCTTACGCAATATCCGCACCTTTAAACTATCGTATAACAGATTAAGCCACGCACTTTTATCAGTATTGTGCTATCATCTGCAAACAATCAGCAGCTTTTCAAATATCACTCTGCAAGTCACTGATACCCGCTGCAAACAGAAGTGACCCAATAACTAACCTGTATGTCTGTACAACTCTCGATGTTATAGTAACTTCATCAGAACATTTACACGTATTTTCCACTTTTATTCCCATGTACGAGTTGAAGAAAACTGTAGGAACCACTCTCTTAACAACCATTCTTCTAGTAGTTTCCGCGCCGGGCTGAGTGGCTCAGACGCTTGAGACGCTGGCCTTCTGACCCCAACTTGGCAGGTTCGATCCTGAAGGTGCTTAAATACGTTGGCCTCATGTCCGTAGGTTTACCGGCATGTAAAAGAACTCCTGTGGGACTAAATTCCGGCACCTCGACATCTACGAAAACCGTAAAAGTAGTTAGTGGGACGTAAAGCCAAATGATATTATTATTAGTTTTGCGGACATTTAAGGGTTTAACAAAATATATTACATTGCCTCATTTTGAACACTTTTCTCTAGTGTTTCACTAATGTGCATCTGCCCATGACAAGAGAAATCTTTCCTAAACACATGTTGATTTTCGTTTATCCACTATAGTTTATCCCTTTTTCCCCTAGCTGTTCCGAGAAAAGGTGTTCCATCCGTTGACATAACATGGATGCTAAACAAACGGTCCTATACTTGTCCATTCCTTCCTTTAAAATCTGTACTGCAATAACTTCCTTCCTGTTCCTTTCTTTCCAGAGGATAACTGTCGCATTAACACATCGCAGGCATTTGAGACAAATAAATAAATAAATAAATAAATAAATAAATAAATAAATAAATAAATAAATAAATAAATAAATAAATAAATAAATAAATAAATAAAAAATAAATAAATAAATAAATAAATAAATAAATAAATAAATAAATAAATAAATACATACATAAATAAATCCGTCTCTGAGGTGTAGCGGTTAGCACGATTAGCTGCCATCCCCGCAGGTCCGGGTTCGATTCCCGGCTCTGCCACGAAATTTGAAAACTGGTACGAGGGCTGGAACGGGGTCCACTCTGTTTCGGGAGGTCAACTGAGTAGAGGGGAGTTCGATTCCCCCTTCAGCCATCCTCGAAGTGCTTTTCCGTGGTTTCCCACATCTCCTCCAGGAAAATGCCGGGATGGTACCTAAGTTAAGGCTACGGCCGCTTCATCCCCTCTTCATTGTCTATCCCTTCCAATCTTCCCATCCCCCACCGAGGCTCTTGTTTTGCACATAACCCAAAGTCTCACGCTCCAGGACATTGCCCTTGAGGCGGCAGAAGTGGGATCCCTCGCCGAGTCCAAGGGAAAAGAACAACCCCGGACGATAAACCGATTAAGAAAGAAAGAAAGAAAGGAAGGAAGAAAGAAAGAAAGAAAAGAAAGAGGAGATCGTAGAAAGTGTGACCGCTGTAGAAATCTCTGAAACAGATGTATATGACCAGGATGAAGCAGGTGATATTATTAGCTCGAAGCCAAAACTTAGTGAAATTAAAGGCCATTCAAACATTGTCATTCAATATGTTGAAAATAACAACGATGAAAACATCTGCATATACGAATACCTTTTTTTGCTAGTCTTGGCTGATATGGCGACGATGGGATAGGAAAGGCCTAGGAGTTGGAAGGAAGCGGCCGTGGACTTAATTAAGGTAGAGTTCCAGCATTTACCTGGTGTGAGAATGGGAAACTACACGGAAAATCTTCTTGAGAGTTGCCGACAGTGGGATTCGAACCTACTATCTCCCAAATGAAAGTTCACAGCCGCTCGTCCCTAACCGTATGGCCAACTCGCCCGCTCAAATTATTACGGATATTTCAGGCACCTGCGCGAGTTAATTATTAAAGAAATGTATGTCAAAGGAAGATCAGTAGCAATCATGTCTAATAAATGTGCGCCTTGATTGCCATGTTATAAATCCGTACTGCACTAGTTCTGTAGGGCCGTGTATTGCATTATATCTTGTTTACTAAATAAACGTTGTATTTGTTAAGTTTAAAATACTGTACTATACACGATCCTTTTACTGAACAGAGTGTTTAAATATCTACCTCGGCTCATGACCTAGAGCCTCAATTAGTCCGGATTAGTAATATTCTACTGACTGGAAGTCCCAGGAATTCCTCCCAGCTAATTTCCACGAAATATACAAAACATTTCTGTAATTATTATTCCATGTTTGGCTGCATGGCGGTGTTTCAGGACAAGGCCGGTCAGCTAGGAAAGCAGTCTGTTTCACTGAAGACAGAAGTACGGCAGTGGTGCTCTCCCCTGTCGGAAACATCCACGGTATCCCCTGCCTGGCCGAGCGTAGCTATGATCTTGCATTTGGGAGATGGTCCGTTCAAACAGCCCCCACCTCAGCCCTGATGATGGTTTTCGTGGTTTCCCATTTTCACAGCAAGCAAATGCTTGGGCTGTACCCTAATTAACCCTCAACTGGTGACGTATTCCGGAAGGAACATAACTGGTGACATGGTGTCTGAGAGACGTCTATAATTTGAGCATTTTAATGGAATCACATTTCATTAAGGCGAGGTTTATTCATTTTATATTGAAAAGGCATATCTTGACGAATCGTTTAACACATTTTATTACCAACTCCATTGCACCAAAAATTTAAAAAAATTCTGAATCCAAGTGTATGTCACTTTATGAAGAAGAAATCTAGGTTTCAACTTAGATTGCATCATAGTCCCTCATATGCATCCGAATGGCTCAAAAACTACTTTCCTACACAGACTGAAACATAATCATTTCAGAAAACTTAAGTTTATCACACATTCACTGAAACTACAAAAACCTGCAATGCACTAATTTTTGCACTTTCAAAATATTCAAAAATATTACAAATATTTGTAATTTGTCTTATTTGATTTCTTTTTCGTCCAATACACACCCGAATCACATATTATATTTGTTTGCATGTTTTCACTAATCGCAAGAAAATACATATAGGGTCTATCTTTTTCTGAACCCTTTGGAGCAAAAGTGGCCTAAGTGTTCAAATTAAGAAGTGATCAATATACATGCCACACATATCTTGTGAAACTTCGTAAACGAACAGAAATATTACTTTTGATAACTTGTTTACATTGCGGAAATATCTTCATTGTTTGATTTGAAACAAGCAGGTAGAGAAGTAATACTAAAAGAGCTTCAAATTCCATGTCATCAGTGTCGTCAATTTCGGAACGATCCATGCGTTTGTATTTCTGTTTCATATTCCGCATTTTGACATTAGTCTATTGAACTATAAGTTGCACCATCTCCCTGGAAAATGTAAAATTCCAGGCAGTTTTAGGTTCTATTTGATTGCCAATTCTTGTTTGAGCACGTAACGCAGGTAACCGAATTATGTTGTGATTTGGTGTGCGTACATTTCTAGTAGGTTCTTTAGCGGAACATTCATAACGGTTTTTTTTACCATAGTAATAATGCTGTTCTGCGCATTCTTGATCTTCACCTTCACTACCTGTGCCTTCTTCTTCCGAGTCAGTACAATGATCACTTTCAATAGCAAAGTCACTGTCCACACCATTTTCAACATCACTAAATTCTGTATCTAACCACTGTGCTACCTGATTTTCGAACCCAGGACCTTCAGGCCTTATAGGTCGAGATGGAACAGCACGGTCTGCCATTGTTGAATTACGAACAAAAATTAAAAAGCTACGAGTTCACTTCGTACAACTTAAGAATCCACACATTAAAATGTTACACAACTGGTGACGTGGTGTCTACGAAGCCACTTGGAAACTTGTCTACACTCTGAGGAGAGAACGATAATACGGAGGGCGAATTTCTAATGATGAAACGTTTGTTGACAGAGAGATAAAAAGGTACTGCAAACCAAAAGTCTCACTTCCGATTGTGTGCTTAGGGGTGTACATGTATCTCCTACAAGGAGTCTGCCAGACACCACGTCACCAGTTGAGGGTTAAGGCCACGGCCGCTTCCTTTCCTATCGTTCCGTCGTCGAAAACTTTCGAAATGATGGGGCGGGGTTAAACCATTAGCAAAACAATTTCCATGCCTGTCGTAAAAGGCAAGTAAAGGTGTCCAGGGGCTCTTAACTTGCGAGCATGGGTTGGTGACAACGGGGTCCTAAGCTGAGTGCTGGAATTGCTTCGTTCCTCAGGTTCAGCCATCCCAGGTATCGTCAACTACGAGCGAAATGCATTCGGAAACAGCCTACTCAGCGCTTTTAAGGGGAAAGAGCAGCTTAGTGACGAAGTGACGTCATGCGCACTGAAGCTTCGTGATGATGTAAGCCCAGCCAGTACATCAGCTTTCAATCGCCATGGAAGATAGTTCAACAAAGCAAAACATCTGTTGAAATGTGTGTTCCTTTAAGAATTAAACAAATTTAAAAATTGTACGATTTTTCTTTTTCTTTCTTTCTTCATGCGTTTACCCTCCAGGGTTTTTTTCCTAGAATTCAGCGAGGGATCTGATCTCTACAGCCTCAAGAGCATTCTCCTGGAGCGTGAGACTTCAGGTCGGGGGATACAACTCGGAAGGAGGACCAATACCTCGCCCAGGCGGCCTAATGTGCTTTACTGAACAGGGGGCTTGTAGGAGGATGAGAAGTTCCGAAGGGATAGACAAGGAAGAGGGAAGGAAGTGGTCGTGACCTTATGTTAGGTACTATCCCGGTATTTGCCTAGAGGAGAAGTGGGAAACCACGGGAAGCCACTTCGATGATGGCTGAGGTGGGAATCGAATCCTCGTCTACTCAGTTGACATCCTAGGACCGAGTGGCAGCGCCTGGAATCGAACGCGGGTCTAATCGCTAATCGCCACAGACGCGGACAAACATGGCAAGTATGACAAAAGCTTGGATACAAATGTCTCTTCAGGAAATATTACTCTTGACTGTTGTATCCGTTCGTTCCTCATGATGATCCATGGTCTGTGTAATGGTGATGGGACATTCGATTCATTTTACTGAATCGATTCATTTGATTCCGTTCACGTTACTGAATCGATACAGTGATCCGATTCACGGCTCATTGGTCACCGCTCCTACTGCACCTGTGTAGTATGTGCTGGTAAGACAGCAGCAACAGCATTCAGTGCTCGCTGCTGTCATCTGGTCTTCATACTATGAACGCCCTTCTTAGAAAAAAAATGCTAGTCACTCTAATACATCGAAGGTTTCCGGTGACGTCGGATCGGAAAGGTTAGGATTAGGAAGGTAGCAGCCATGGCCTTAATTAAGATACAGTCCCAGCATTTCCTGGTGTGAAAATGGGGAAACTACGGAAAACCATCTTAACGGCTGCCGACGGTGGGATTCGAACCCACCATCCCCCGAATGCAAGCGCATAGCCACGCGATATTAACCGCACGACAACTCGCTCAGTCATTTTGAAAATATGTATTTTTCTATCAGCTGAGAATTTTTTTAAAATCGTCATATTTTGTATAGGCTACCCGAGATGTACAGTAGCCCGCTGGTTTTCGGATTCAACATACTGTTATTGAGTCTGTCCACATATGATTGAAGTCTTGTGCAACGATGTGACATATGAACTGAGAAAATACTGAGCCGTTCTTCCCAATATAGAACAGGTACTTTTGAGTGGTCATGAGCATGACTCATAGTCTTAGGGCAGGCTAGAGTCGAGTTTAATTGTCAAATGTCAACTAAGTTATAATACTAAGATTCATTAAACTAATAAATAGTATAACCCAATAGCCTACCTACTCACTAGCTACTTCAGAATTATGTTGTGACTACCTTTTTAATACTGCAAATAAATCCATCTATTATTTAAACCTCCCTGTAAGAAGAGGACAGTGAATGCAAATGGGTATTATTTTCAAATGAGCTGAGCTCGAGAGTCCATTATAGCATACGATTCTTTCAGTGTAGCATGGCTCACGTATGTCTCGCTGCAGTGAGCCGATAAGGAGCCGTGTGTATCTTGTGTTTCACTGAGCCGGCTCGTTCACGATTCTTTCCGTGTGCCATGATTCACTGTCTCGCTGCAGCGGAAGCTCGGCTCTCCGCGTGTCCAGTGAGCCAATAAGGAGCCGTGTGCATCATGTGTCTCACTGAGCCGCGCTCGTTCACGATTCTTTCGATGTGCCATGATTCACTGTCTCGCTGCAGCGGAAGCTCGGCTCTCCGCGTGTCCAGTGAGCCGATAAGGAGCCGTGTGTATCATGTGTCTCACTGAGCCGCGCTCGTTCACGATTCTTTCGGTGTGCCATGATTCACTGTCTCGCTGCAGCGGAAGCTCGGCTCCCCGTCAAAGTCCAGTGAGTGCGCCACTCAGCACTGTCCGCTGGGAGTAAGCTGAATCGTGTGCCGTGAGCTCGCCGTTCCTGTGAATCGATTCACTCGGACACTTGAATGAATCGATACACTGCTTCGAATCATGCATTCAGTAGCCAACACTACTGTGTAAGTACTCGAAGCGTCTCTGCTGCCCCGTTCTCTCCCGGTGCCAGCCGTCATGAGCGGAGCAAGTAGTGCATGCTCCTTGGTCAATCTTTGTTCTCTTCCGTCCGCGAAATTTAGGGAGACTTTCATTATCACGCCCCTCGTGGCCTTGTAGGCAACGGTCTAGTTTATGTGACAAACGGAAGCGCGCTGAACATTGTTGATTGTAGATCAATGACATGCGTTTGATGATATTGTTACGCTGTTGTAAGTTCACATCGACATTATTTAACACAACGAAATCACAGATATGTCGGTCCATTGTTTTGAACGTTTGAAAAAAATACCTGTCTAACCGTTTTAATTCAGAAGTTGTTTTGCTACAATGATTTGCACTTTTCAGGTTCATGTTTATCTAATGAAAGTATCAAGTACTTCATGTATTAAATTATCTTTGCGAGGCGCCCAGGAATCCAACAGTAAACAGTTCGATGGACCAGGGTAAGGTAAAAAGGTCAACTCCAGAAACATACGGAAAAGGTCTTCTGTCATTTTTGCAGATTTTGACCAGTGAACAATGAAATTAGGGGCTTTAAGCGGACCCTGCTGGACAGCTTGACTTGGTGGCTTTGATTCCTGCAGTATGATAAACAGACAGGGAAGGAGACGTCCCATTCACGATATAATTGGCATAATCGTGAATGAATGTGTCTGCGCTTTGTGATTGTGTAACACCACACACTACCTTCTTACCACGGCGATAAAGTATTCTCCCGGAGTGCGATTCTTTATTGATACCTGATTGATCTGCATTATACACATTATCAGCACCATACTGCTCTTTAAGCAATATTGTCTCTTCTCTCCAGGAATGCAGTATGTTAATAGTAGTTTCATTTTCTTCTTTTCGTGTGACAAACTGCATAATTTTTCGTGATCCTGTGTGAAAATGCTGCTTGAAATTTCATATCCATGCTGCACTTGCTGACAAAGGTAAATCAAGTGATTTGGCTTCTTCACGGACCCATTTTTTAAGTTCATATCGTGCACTATCAAGTTGTTTGCGCGAGCTTCCATAAATTTCATAAACATTATCTCGTACAACTGCTTATATTTATCTGTGACTGTAAAACTATAAGATGGCTTGCCAATAGAATCAGCTTTTGCAATATCTTCCTTAAAACGGTACAACTGCGTCTCGTGCTTAAATCGAGGATATCTGTTTTTCATAGAGTTCCATGATAAGTGAGGAAATGTTTGCTTTGGCTTCCGCTTGTTTGCACTCAACCATATGTTTATAACCTTTCTGTTTTCTTCCAATCACCATTCTACTCTATGTTTGCACGGGCTCTGTGGACCTTCTGATGTTGATTCCTGTTTTGATGAAGGTGAAGTAGATTCTTCTGATGGCGATTCGTATTCGTCGGGCACTAACACTGTTTCAGGTACTGGTTCGTATTCATTATTATCTAAAGCCTGCGTATATTATTTCTGTATCAGACTGTAATAGGCCTATATGTACTAAATACTGTAACATTGTCTCATCTTCTTTGGTTAAAACGGAGAGCTGAAAATTATTTCCTTTAAAGTGATTATATAACGCATTCACTACGTTAAAATGGTGGATTTTTATAGGTAGAAGCTTACTTCGGAATGACCCGTACACAACTCAAAATGCCTCACTGGACTCCCAGTGCCTTCTCCCCCCCTTTCTCTCGCTCGCTCGCTTCTCCTTACATCGCACCAGCAGTAGTGTTGGCTACTGAATGGATGATTCGAAGCAGTGTATCGATTCATTCAAGTGTCCGAGTGAATCGGTTCACAGGAAAGGCCAGCTCACGGCACACGATTCAGCTTACTCCGTCCGGCTCCATGGCTAAATGGTTAGCGTGCTGGCCTTTGGTCACAGCGGCCCCGGGTTCGATTCCCGTCAGGGTCGATAATTTAAACCTTAATTGGTTAATTTCGCCGGCACGGGGGCTGGGTGTATATGTCGTCTTCATCATCATTTCATCCTCATCATGACGCGCAGGTCGCCTACGGTGTCAAACCAAAAGACCTGCATCTGGCGAGCCGAACGTGTCCTCGGAAACTCCCGTCACTAAAAGCCATACGCCATTTCATTTCAGCTTACTCCCAGCGGACAGTGCTGAGTGGCGCACTCACAGCTCACTAGCGGGACACTGGACGTTGGCGGGGAGCCGAGCTTCCGCTGCAGCGAGACAAGGAATCATGGCATACCGAAAGAATCGTACGCAAGCACGGCTCAGTGAAACACAAGATACACACGGCTCCTTATCGGCACACTGGACACTGGCGGAGAGCCGGAGCTTCCGCTGCAGCGAGACATACAGTGAGTCATGGCACACCGAAAGAATCGTACGCAGTCACGGATCAGTGAGACACAACGCTCACATGGTTCATTATCGGTACACTGGACATTGGCGGGGAGCCGAACTTCCTCTGAAGCAATACATACAGAGCCATGGTACACTGAAAGAATCGTATGCTATAATGTACTCTCGAGCTCAGCTCATTTGAAAATAATACACACTTGCATTCACTGTCCTCTTTTTACAGAGAGGTTTAAATAATATATGGATTTATTTGTAGGGTTAAAACGGCAGTCAAAACATAATTCTAAAGTAGCTAGTAAGTAGGTAGGTTATTAGGTTATACTATTTATTAGTTTAATGAATCTTAGTATTATAAGTTAGTTGACATTTGACAATTAATTAAACTCGACTCTAGCCTGCCCTATGACTATGAGTCATGCTCATGACCACTCAAAAGTACCTGTTTTATATTGGGAAGAACGGCTCAGTATTCTCTCAGTTCGTATGTCACATCGTTGCACAAGACTTCTATCATATGTGGACAGTAAGTGAGCCGACTGGCGCAATAACTTAACCAACAGTATGTTGAATCAGAAAACCAGTGGGCTACTGTACATTTCGGGTAGCCTACACAAAATATGACGATTTTAAAAAATCCTCTGCTGATAGAAAAGTACATATTTTTAAAACTGACTGAGCAAGTTGGACGTGCGGTTAGTGTCGCGTAGCTATGCGCTTGCATTCGGGGGATGGTGTGTTCGAATCCCACCGTCGGCAGCCGTTAAGATGGCTTTCCGTAGTTTCCCCATTTTCACACCAGGAAATGCTGGGGCTGTACCTTAATTAAGGCCGTGGCTGCTACCTTCCTAATCCCAGACCTTTCCGATCCGACGTCGCCGGAAACCTTCGATGTATTAGAGTGACTAGCATTTTTTTCTAAGAAAGGAGTTTCATAGTATGAAGACCAGTTGGCAGCAGCGAGCACTGAATACTGTTGCTGCTGTCTTACCAGTACATACTACACACATGCAGTAGGAGCGGTGACTCTAATGTGCCGTGCATCGGATCACTGTATCGATTCAGTAACGTGAACGAAATCAAATGAATCGATTCAGTAAAATGAATCGAATGTCCCATCACTGCAGCAGTTCAAAATAACTTCATTCCGATTGGACACTGAGGATCCCCACCCGTACATATTTACCGTCCTGTAACTCATAGATTCATGCACGATAGGATGTAATATTCTAGGGTTGTACATACTTCGATGTGCTCTTTCGGATGGTGTATAAATCGGTTTCAAGTTTTCTTAACATTGATTGATGGTCCCTTGTAAGAGATAAGGCATACGTTTTATTTACGTGAATTCAATTGCGGGGGTCTGCTTCCACCTGTGGTTCAACCCGGGAGCAGGTAGTGTATTCAGCGTCACGCCAATGTCATTTTGATAATGGGAACGGATGAGTTGACTAAGGGAGATCGGATAGGGAAGACGAAAGAAATAAAACCTCTCGTAAGTCGAATGCGGATCAGGTACAGGAAGAACGACTGGAGTGTTCACTGAGTCACCCGAATATGATCCGTGAGGAATGTTCATATACATAGTGTGTCTGTGATGATATAACGAACTTCCAGGGACGGTGGAGGACAGCAAATGGATCAATTGGAGATAAGGAACCATATTCTGGAAACGATCGAGTGAAAAGTTCACCAAAATTCTACTCATTTAAGTCCGTTTACCAGTACAAGTTTCACAAGCTGCTCCAGTTACAACGAATGTTCGAAATGGTGTCCCCCTGAGTCAATGCAGACATTGCATCGTCGCACAAAGTTCTGTCGTACCCGTTCGAACATCCCCGGTGTCGTTTGAACAGCGTCGCAGGCAGCCAAGAGGTCCTCTTCAGTCTCGACAGAAGTGTCACATGGCCCCACAACAAGTAACCAAGTGTGCTGAGATCAAGTGAACGGGCGGACGTTAAACAACTTGGAGTATAAATAACTTTCGATCTGAACGTTTCCGGACTACGGTTCCTTATTTCAAACTGATCCATTTGCCATCCGTCATCATCCCTGAAATGTTCTAACATCACGGATACTTACCTAACGAAGCTGCTATTAGTCAGCAGAAAATCCGAGATAACAAGAAGAGGGGCAGGTATCTTATAAGGTGTGTTGGCGAGGAGGCGGCTTCAGTCAGCTACAAGCAGTCATGGCCCCCAAGTACAAGCTCACATACTTCGACTTCAAGGGACTGGCCGAGCCCATCCGGTATCTGCTCTCTTATGGAGGTGTCGACTTCGAAGACAACCGCATCAAGAGAGAAGATTGGCCCAAACTGAAGCCAAGTAAGTCCGTTACTGTTCTGCTAACAAAATTCGGCACGCAGTCCGATTCGTGAAGATGCTCGCACGAAGTGGCGGCTTCGTAGTCAGTTTAGATAAAATGTGCCGAATTTCATACTTTTGCATTTTATGGCATTTCTGGTATCTAATTTATGGAATAAAACAGTATTTTATTTCAAATTCATAGCCTTAGAACACTCGCTGCCATGGCCCAACGTCTTCCTTAGAACTGTTCTTCCATGAATCATTCTGGTTTTTAAAAAAAATTACAAGTT